>NC_141000.1:101664843-102264843 GCF_052327205.1 Somniosus microcephalus | reverse complement strand
TGCCCACACTCTGCAATCTCCAACTTATCCAAAACTCAGCTGCCTATATGCTGCCCTGCGTGAACTCCTGCTTGCCCATCATTGCATCCTTACTGATCTACAATGGCTGCCTGTCCCCAACACATTAACTTTGAATTTCTCATCTTCAAATACCTTTATGGCCGTCAACCAACACTAATTCTGCAAACCCCGCACCCACCCTTCAGCCCCCGACAATAGTCTTCTCTGCATCCCCATCCCTCTGCCCCACCATTGGTGGCAGAGCCTGCAGAGGGCTTGTTCCTTCTCTCAAGCTCCCTTGCTAAATCCCTCCCCTTGCCACTTCACTATCGTCAAAACACCTTTTCCAAACTTTCAGTCACCTCATCTAATTTCCCCCTTCGTGGCTCGGTAACCTTTCCCCTAGCTGTTTCGATTTTTAAAACGTCTGGTTTTTAAAAAAGTTAAAAGCACTATATAAATGCAAGTTGTTGTTTTGCGTAACTCTATGAATGGTAATCAACTTTCCAAGCTGAATTTCTAATAAAAGCATGAAGTTATAGATCATTCAATCTGGTCTAATCTTTGGTGTAACCAATATTTAAATTCATTTACTGTTTTAATTTTATGCAATTGTGAAAAAGTAGCTGCATTTGCAATTAACTGTCTTGCCATATGAAGAAATTAAGGATATACTGCAATAGAATACTTGTACATAAACATTTTAATTTGAAAAGTTACTTTTACCCCTTATTTTTAATGCTACTATCTAATGGTAGTCAATCACAAATAATCAAATGAACTAAATTTAAAATATAAAATAAAATTGCACTTGTAAAGAACCAGGGCATCCCTAATCTATGACACACCATTCACTATTGACATGTCATAGTTAACCCATTCTGACCATCACTGAACCACAAGCTGTCTGATGCATTGCACCAAGATGTAGGTGGGTGCAGTGCAGATGTAGCCATAGTTCACCTAGTCCTCCCAGAAGAAGTATGGCATTGCTCCAAGAACATAAGAAATAGGAGGAGTAGGCCATTCGGCCCCTCAAGCCTGATCATGGCTGATCTATCTCAACTCCACTTTCCTGCGCTATCCCCATATCACTTGATTCCCTTAATATTCAAAAATCTATCATTCTCTCTGTTGAATATACTCAGCAACTGAGCCTCCACAGCCCTCTGGGGTAGAGAATTCCAAAGATTCACCATCCTGAGTGAAGACATTTCTCCGCATCTCAGTCCTAAATAGCCGACCCCTTATTCTGAGACTGTGACCCCTGGTTCTAGACTCCCCAGCCAGGGGAAATATCCTCCCTGCATCTACCCTGTCAAGCCCTATAAGAATTGTGTGTGTTTCAATGAAAATCACTTCTCATTCTTCTAAACTCTAGAGAATATAGGCCTAGTCTACTCAATCTCTCCTTATAGGACAATCCCCCCATCCCAGGAATCAGTCTGGTGAACCTTTGTTGCACTTCCTCTATGGAAAAGTATATCCTTCCTTAGGTAAGGAGACCAAAACCATACACAATACTCCAGGTGTGGTCTCACCAGGGCCCTATATAATTACATTAAAACATCTTTACTCTTATACTCAAATCCTCTTGTAATAAAGGCCAACATATCATTTGCTTTCCTAATTGTTTGTTTACTGATTTTTTTTGATGAGACCGATTATTGGGTGTTTGATGAAAATGCTGCAGGAGCATTGGTATTAAACACCATTTTTAAATGATAAATTCCTTCATGGCTTCATCCCTTTTTACCTGTCCCAGCCAGACTACAACCTCCTGTGCATCACACCCTTCTGGCCTCAGGCTTTGCTCCACCAACCGTGACAGAAGCTTTTGCCCTACTCTCTAGAACGCCTTGCTTTAGACCCTCTCACTTGCATCCTCCCACTTGTCACCTCAATTCCCATTTTTTCCATTCAATCACCTCAACTCTTATTGCTTGGCCTTCATTCCTCTTCGGTGAAGACTTTGGGAAATTTTTATTAAAGGCATTAGATAAATGAGAGTACAAAAGCAAAATACTGCAAATCTGAAATTAAAAACAGAAAATGCTGGAAATACTCAGGTCAGACAGCCTCTGTGGAGAGAAAAACAGCATTAACGTTTCAGGTCGATGACCTTTCATCAGATAAATACAAGTCATTGATACATAGATGTAGTTAATACAACCCACCTCCTAAACATTGCAGTGAAGCAGAAACAAGAACCCACAGAAAGTAGAAAAGCTACAATCTGTTCAACAACAAAAAATCTCCAAAAACATGAAATAAGCATGATGGCAAAGTTCGTCAAATACCTTTTCCATGAAGAGCAGCTCAAAAATCCAACACTCACTTTAATAAGCAATCCTGACCGGCTTTAAGCCGTTTCCCTTTCACATGACCCAAGACAATGTAATTTTAACACTTCATTCTGAAAACATTCACCCAATGGGCAGCGCTTCCTTCGGTTGTTACGGTGTCAGCTCATTAGCAAAAAAAATATTGGCGCAAAACCCCTTTCCTGTGGGTTAACCAAGTTAAGGTTTTTTTAAAAATCAAAATAACCTTAAAATTAACAAAATAAGTTGGCTTGACCTTATTTGACAATAAGGCGAGCTTTTGTCTTGACTTTTTTTTGGCACGCCTGCACCGGGAACTTTAACCATTTTACCTTTAGTTTTATAATAAAAAACCTTCACATTTACGGTCCGGTAATGCTCAACACACAAACCTCGCCCCGCCCCGCCCCTTCACAACAACCAGCAGCTGCGCCATTGCACCTCGTCATCAACTTAATCATTTCTCTTTTTTTGGACACCTTACCATCTTGTGCGATGAAAGAAAATTTTCGCTGCTTCATGAGAGGAAACGGAAAAAAAATCTTGGTCCCCCATACAATTAAAACCGCTGCCTCCCCTGCACCAAGCACCACTGTCACCAATCCTGCCTGCGGACGACAGGTCCTCTGCCAATGTCCCGTCAGCCTCCGTAAAGCCCAACGACAGTTGGTAACCTCTTGTCGACAATTGGATATCCTTGGCGAGCTGTGAGGGGGCGGGGGTGGAACTGTCGGGCCTGTCAATCACAGCGCCGGGCATGATGTCATGACAAGTACCGCCGCTGTCAGCGCTCCCCGGCTGCTTGCCTTTATCGGCAATCACGTGACTCAAAAGACTTGCCCAACCGGTTTCACTGAAATAAAAACAGAAAATGCTGGAGATACTCAGCAGGTCAGGCAGCATCTGTGAAGAGAGAAACAAGAGTTAACGTTTCAGGTCGATGACCTTTTATCAGAACTGGAATAAAGCAGGAAATGGAACAGATTTTTAAGCAAGGGTAGGGGCTGGGAAATGGGGGAGGGGATGAAAGAACAAAAGGGAAGGTCTGTGACAGGATAGAAGGCAGGAGAAGTTAAGAGACATTCAAGGCAAAAGGAGACGGTAATGGGACAGGTTATGCCTGAAGTGTGACAAAAAAACCCAAAAAATACCGCACACATGCTTGAAATCTGAACTAAAAACAGAAAACACTGGAAACTTCTGTGCTTATCATAAATGGAAGCTCCTGGAAAGGACAATGTCCCATGTTGACAGCTCCACTAATAGAAGCATAGAATCATAGAAATTTACAGCACAGAAGGAGGCCGTTCGGCCCATCGAGTGCACCGGCTCTTTCGAAGAGCAATCCAATTAGTCCTACTCCCCCGGCTCTTTCCCCCATCCCTGCGATTTTTTTTCTCCTTCAAGTATTTATCCAATTCCCTTTTGAAGGCCACTATTGAATCTGTATCCACCATCCTAACAGCCAGTGTATTCCAAATTCTAACCACTCTTAACACACTTACCTGAAATAAAAACTGCAAATGCTGGAACCACTCGGCAAGTCAGGCAGCTTTTGTGGAGAGAGGAAGGTAGGGTTAATATTTCAGGTCATCTACTTGAAATGCTAATTCTACCTTTCTCCACAGATGCTCTCTGACCTGCTGAGTGTTTCCAGCAATTTCAGTTTTTATTTCTGGTAAGTGGAGCTATCAACATGGAAAATGTTCCTTTAAAGGAGCCGCTATCCATGATAAGCAAAAGTGAAACCAATTGCAATTTCACATGAATATATGGATTTATTTTTTGAGTCAGCCAGGTCAGAGATAATGGGCCAGTTATATAAAAAAAATTCTCTCCCCCCCCCCCCCCCCCCCCATTCTTTACTTAAGGCATTGTTTTATGCTTGGGTATACTGGACAATTTACAGGAGTGGTTTTCAAACTTTTCTATGTGGGTGACAATCACTGCACATGTTGACACACTTCCAGAGAACCCCTCCAATTAGTAATACACTCCTGGAGGCCCCCAACATAACCTAATTTAATGTGTCACCTGAAAGGCAATAAAGCTTGGAAACAGAGCTGGGCGAACGCAATTGGAGTGGATCGCAAGTAGAGTGGAAGAATTTGGTGAGAGCAGGAATTCGGTGGAGAGGAGGAAGGCGTTTGAGACGTCTAACTGAAAAAGAGGAGTGGAGCCACAGAACCCAAGGACTCTAAGTTAATAGACATGAGAGCAGACCTGCAGGAAAGCAGGAGGAGCGGCCGTAGATAAAGGTATGCCCCGAGGGAGCACGAGCGTCAGGGAGTGAGGTAAAAAACCTAAAGTGACGTCAACACAATGGAAGGAGCTGATTTGTGAGTAGCTGGTGATTTTTAAAAAAGTTTTGACTTTATTTCTGTTAAGTTAGTTAATAGTCTACTAAGTAGAGGCATGGCAGGTCACCTCAGTCCTGTGGAATGCACATCTTGTGCCATGTGGGATTCCAGGACATTTCCCGTGTCCTGGACAACCACATTTGCAGGAAGTGTCGTTAGCTGGAGGTTTCAAGGTTTCGGAGCTTGAACAGCAGCTGGCGTCACTGCAGTGCATCCATGAGGCTGAGAGCTACGTGGATAGCACGTTTCAGGAGGTGGTCACCTCGCAGCATAAGAGTGTGCAGGCAAAGAGGGAATGGATGACCGTCAGACAGACAAGGAGGACCACTAACATGAGCAGAGCCTTTGTGGAGTCATTGGTGCATGAACGCATCACCACGGAAAGGATGGCAACCTTCGTGGAAAGGATGGCCACAGTAGACGAGAGGATGGCTACAGCCATCGAGGAGCTAAGTCGCCAGAGTGTTAAAAACATGGTGAGTGTTCAGAATAGACTGACATCTCTGGAGGAGCGACAGTCAGCTATTGAACAGAGAAACCAGACCTTCATGGCAGTCTCTCTGAGTAGGACTGCCAGTGCAGATACGGGTCCGCATGGCCCCCCTGATATGCAGCAAGGTGCTCTCAAGCCACTTGCAAGCGCTGAGGGGGACCTGACCCATGAGAGGGAAGTTGGTGGCAGATATCAAGGAAGTGGGGGCTCCTCTCCAAGTGCTCACACTTCCATGCCACTGCAGAGCCCTCGGTCAGAGCCCCACCAGAGTCCCCACCCAACTGAGATCGACGTCTCAACCCCTGCACAGTCGCAGGAGCAGCAGACTGTTGACGAGCCCTCATAGGTTCGTCACCCCAGAGGACGCCCGCCAAAGGTGTCGAGACAGGAGCAGCAAGAAACTGAGCAAGGGGCCTCTACATCTGCTGAAGCAACAGGGGAAGCACCACGTAGGAGCATGCGTAAGAGAAAGATACTGCACAAATAGTCACAAGGGTGTCATTTTGCGAATGGGATTTCCACATTGAGGGCTTAGGATTACTTGCAATTGTCAGTGTGGTGGTCAAATTGCTAGGAATCAGCTCGTTTGTGGCCATTGTCGATGCTCAGGTAAGACGATGCGAGGCAAAAGCGCTTGAGTGGCTAGGCTAAGCAAATCTGGCCAAGATGAGCGCGTTCCTTGCATCCCGAGCAGCTATGTTCTCACGTACTGCTGCCGCTGGTTGATGGGCCTCTGCAGGATGTTCGTTTTCGCTCTCCTCCTCATCTGAGGAGGATATGTGAGGAGCCACTTGGTCCTCAGGAATCTGCAAGCCACGACGCTGTGCCATGTTGTGAAGTGCACAGCAAACCACGACGATTCTGGCCCAATGAAAATCCTGCCCAAGGTGTTCAGGAAAGGGGGAGGAAAGAAAGGAGGTGGGGTGGCAGTATTAATTAAGGAGAATATTACAGTGCGGGAGAGAGAGGATGTCCTGGAGGGTGGTGGAGGTAGATTCAATTGTGGCTTTCAAAAGGGAATTTGATAAGTACCTGAAGGAAAAAAAATTGCAGGGCTACGGGAAAAGGGCGGTTGAGTGGGATTAGCTGAAGTGCTCTTGCAGAGAGCCGGCAACGGCTTGACGGACTGAATGGCCTATTTCTGTGTTGTAACCATTCTATGATTCTACGATTCAGTACCTCCGAGCTGGAGCTGCCTCCGACAGTGCAGCACTCCCTCAGTATAGCACTGAAGTTTCAACCCAGATTATGTGCTCAAGTCTCTGGAGTAGGGCTTGAAACTACAGCCTTCTGCCTCAGAGATGAGAGTGCTACCACTGAGCCAAGACTGACACCATCTACTGTATTGACTTTCGAGACCACTGGGATCCCTCACAGACCTCCTAGGATCCAGGGACCCTATTTTAAAAACCTGTGCTCTGCAGTGGAGATGTCTAACGCATAGCTCAAATCTCATTCATGAACTCTATTTATCCGGTCTACAAAGCCCCTGCTGATCTCTTTTGTTTTTACATGCTTGTGTGCAAAGTGAATTTAGACTTCAGCTCAGCTTCAGCTCTTTAAACTTCCTGGGTCTGGGGGGTTGTTTGTGAATTTAGGCCAATTAGGGAGCAATTTTTCTGCACTAATCAGGAATTAGTGTTAAGAAAGAAAGACTTGCCTTTATATAGCACCTTTCACAACCACTGGACATCCCAAATGCTTTACAGTCAATTAAGTACTTTTTGGAGTGCAGTCACCGTTGTAATGTAGGAAATGTGGTAGCCAATTTGTGCACAGCAAGCTCCCACAAACAGCAATGTGATAATGACCAGATAATCTGTTTTTTTTTCTTATGCTGGCTGAGGGATAAATATTGACCAGGACACCGGGGATAACTCCCCTGCTCTTCTTCAAAATGGTGCAATGGGATCTTTTACGTCCACCTGAGAGAGCAGACGGGGCCTCGGTTTAACGTCTCATCTGAAAGACGGCACCTCCAACAGTGCAGCACTCTCTCAGCACTGCACTGGAGTGTCAGCCTAGATGTTTGTGCTTAAGTCTCTGGACCAGTCCTTCAGGTCCAAGAGGCTTAAAGAGCTGAGACTGAAGGTTTGAAGCCTCGCATTTTTTATGAGTGCCATGCTTTGGGAATTTTAACCATTTTTCCACAGGGAAGATACTGGTGTGATTTACTTGTTACATTGAAGTTAAATACAATTCTCAAGGGAATTAAAATTACCACAGCAGCCAGTGATTGGGGGAAGTGGTAGATGCTTATTAAAGATAGATGAACCAGTTTGTGGAATGTTGCTACTTGAATATTACTTTGAACTGAGACAATGGGGGTAAATTTAACCTAACTCTCCGGTCAGGAAACCCGGAGGATCGGGTGGAATGCTGGCTTTACATCCTGCCCAATATTACTCTCCATTAACTTCAACAGAGAGTAAAATTGGGCAGGGTGTGAAACCAACATTGCACCCGATCCCATCAGTTTTCATCGGATGGATTAGGTTAAAACTGCCCAAAATGTGTCAATTGGCTCATCCCAGACCCATTGTGGTGGATTTTCAACTTGCCACCCGTGTGTTAATCTGGCGCTGTGGACTAGCTGCCAGTTCTTGAAACCGCCCAATTTTCATTACCATTGATTTTAAGTGGGAAAATGCACACTGGTTCAGTAGGGGATGCTGCCAAACATTCTTCTCTCACCCAATACCAACAAAAATCGATCATCTGGTCATTCATCTCATTGCTGTTTGTTGGATCCTGCCATGTACAAAACTGGCTGCTGGCTTTCCAATGTAATAGCAGTCCCTGCACCTCAAACTAATTCATTGTATGTGAAGCACTTTCGTATGTTCCTGAGAGATGTGAGGAGGCACTATATAGCTGCAAGTCTTGTTCTTGCTTTTTGTGGTGGCTAGCCAAGGGTGCCACTGCAGCATACTTGGCTTGCCCTCTTGGCTATAGAAGGTGCTTAGACTGGAGTGAATGGTAAAGGATAAAAGGAAATGGTGTGAACACAGCAGGAACTGAGTTGACACGGCAAAAACTCATTTCAGATAGGAACTTTATAGCGTGGGTAGAGAGTGGAAATTTTCATTGGATCAATCTGGTCCAAATTTCAAATGTTTTCAGATTGTCAGTTTTCTCTGTTCTCTTCACCCTCAGTGCAGCCATATCTTGCCCCATGTTTCATGGTGTCTGTAGGTGTAACTACGAGGGTGTTGTTTAAAGTGTGAGTTACATGAAAACATATCAATTATATTTTGGAATGGAAATAAATGAGTCTCATGCAAAAAGAATGAATCTTGGCAGATCTGCTCAGAGACCAAATAGTTTCTCCTGGCAACGTTAAATGTTGGTTTTGGAAGGAATGGAGCCTCCGTTTTGATTTCACTGAATCCTTGCTAAGCAACAAACCATGTAGTTGTCAGGTGTGTTCCATTTGTGAAGAATGAATTTGTTCCGTCTGACTGGGTTTTATAAACTGGCCTCTTATACTAGCAACTGTCCTCTCACTCAGTCAGAAGTGGTACGATTGCTGTGCTGCATTTCTTATTTCTTATTGTATGGACAATGAGGCATTTGTTTGTCAACAATCATAGAATTACAAAGAATTTACTGCACAGAGGCAGGCCAATCGGCCCAATAGGTCTTTGCCGGGCTTTATGCCAGGTCAGAGATAATGGGCCAGTTATAAAAAAACGATTTCTCCCCTTCATTCCTTAAGGAATTATTTTGCGCTGGGGTGTACAAGGCAATTTACAGCAGTGTTACAAAGTATTTACAAAGTATTTACTGCACAGAAAAAGGCCATTCGGCCCAATAGGTCTATGTCAGTGTTTACGCTCCACACGAGCCTCCTCCCACCGTACTTCATCTCAACCTATCACCATATCCTTCTGTTCCTTTGCCCCTCATGTACTTATCTAGTTTCTCCTTAAATGCATTTATGCTATTTGCCTCAACCACTCTATGTGGCAGCGAGTTCCACGTTAAATCACATTCAAGATCATATATGGTTCCAATGTTCCCCCTAAGGTGGGCGGCTGCGCACCATTCGAGAGGTCCCGCACAGGCCACTCACCAGCTGCTGCCGTTGGAAAAGATACCGCACAGCAAAAAAAAATGAGAGGGAACATTGTATGGTTCCTAATGTTTTGCTGTTGAATTTTCCTTGCTGTTTTAGAATTTTTTTGCATGTGACTGTTACAATGCACAGCCGCGCTGTCGTGCTGAAGACTAGCCGCACCTCTAGCCAAGCTGTTCCAGTACAGCTACAACACTGGCATCTATCCGATAATGTGGAAAACTGCCCAGGTATGACCTGTCCACAAAAAGCAGGACAAATCCAATCCGGCCAATTACCGCCCCATCAGTCTACTCTCAATCATTAGCAAAGTGATGGAAGGTGTCGTCAACAGTGCTATCAAGTGGCACTTACTCACCAATAGCCTGCTTACTGATGCCCAGTTTGGATTCCGCCAAGACCACTCGGCTCCTGACCTCATTACAGCCTTGGTCCAAACATGGACAAAGGAGCTGAATTCCAGAGGTGATGTGAAAGTGACTGCCCTTGACATCAAGGCAGCATTTGACCGAGTGTGGCATCAAGGAGCCCTAGTAAAACTGAAGTCAATGGGAATTGGGGGGGGGGGGGAAATCTCTCCACTGGCTGGAGTCATACCAAGCACAAACGAAGATGGTTGTGGTGGTTGAAAGTCAATCATCGCAGCCCAGGACATCACCGCAGGAGTTCCTCAGGGCAGTGTCCTAGGCCCAACCATCTTCAGCTGCTTCATCAATGACCTTCCCTCCAACATAAGATCAGAAATGGGGATGTTCGCTGATGACTGCACAGTGTTCAGTGCCATTCACAACTCCTCAGATAATGAAGCAGTCCATGCCCGCATGCAACAAGACCTGGACGATGTTCAGGCTTAGGTTGATAAGTGGCAGGTAACATTCACGCCATACAAGTGCCAGGCAATGACTATCTCCAACAAGCGGGAGCCTAACCACCGCCCCTTGACATTCAACGGCATTACCATCGCCGAATCCCCCACCATCAACATCCTGGGGGTCACCATTGACCAGGAACTTAACTGGATTAGCCACATAAATACTGTGGCAACAAGAGCAGGTCAGAGGCCGGGTATTCTGTGGCGAGTGTCTCACCTCCTGACTCCCCAAAGCCTTTCCACCATCTACAAGGCACAAGTAAGGAGTGTGATGGAATACTCTCCACTTGCCTGGATGAGTGCAGCTCCAACAAAACTCAAGAAGCTCGACACCATCCAGGACAAAGCAGCCCGCTTGATTGGCACCCCATCCACCGCCTTAAACATTCACTCCCTCCACCACTGGCGTACCGCAGCTACAGTGTGTACCATCTACAAGATGCACTGCAGCAACTCACCAAGGCTTCTTCGACAGCACCTCCCAAACCCGCAACCTCTTCCACCTAGAAGGACAAGGGCAGCAGGCGCATGGGAACACCACCACCTCCAAGTTCCCCTCCAAGTCACACACCATCCTGACTTAGAAGTATATCACCGATCCTTCATCATTGCTCGGGCAAAATCCTGGAACTCCCTACCTAACAGCACCGTGGGAGCACCTTCACGGCATGCACTGCTGCGGTTCAAGAAGGTGGCTCACCACCACTTTCTCAAGGGCAATTAGGGATGGGCAATAAATGCTGGCCTTGCCAGCGACGCGCACATCCCATAAAAAAACGAATTAAAAAAATGTCAGAACTGTCCCAATATCATCAGTGCTCATATCACAAGGCAGCAGTCAGAGATAGATGCACGCCTTCTATGATCACGAACTTATGACTTTATATGTGGACTGAATGGGTTAGCATGCTGCAGAATTAACAATGACCCTTTTACCGAGTTATTTCACACTGAAGTTCTATATGGGTTGCCCACCATGTGCTCTTGTCCTCTTTGATAGGTGGAAAACAACTGTATAATTCAGGCTAGACTGTCAGTTCAATTTATTATGAAATTCAAATAGAAACAAAATGTATACAGAACAATGTTAACTTTACACACAACTTTTTTCTTGACTTTGAAACAACTAAACTCTATAATGTCTCCCTTTTCAGGATCTTTTGTTGATGTACTGAGTTCTGCCTCAATGCCGTGATGTGGTAATATGCTTGAACTGTGCGAATTAAACTGCTAAGGCTGCTGTCCATATATATAGCTAAGAGGAGATTTGATAGAGATGTTTAAATCATGAAGGATTTAGTTAGAGTAAATAAAGAGAAACTGTTTCCAGTGACTGAAGGATCGATAACCAGAGGGCACAGATTTAAGGTGATTGGCAAAAGAGCCAGCGGCGACATGAGGAAAAACCTTTTTACACAACGAGTGGTTAGGATTTGATAGGACTGCCCGATAGGGTGGTGGATACCGATTCAATATTAGCCTTCAAAAGGGAATTGGATAAAAGGAGAAAAAATTGCAGAGTTATGGGGAAAGAGCGGGGCTGTCGGATGAACTGGATTGCTCTCTGAAAGAGCCGGCGCAGACTCGATGGGCCGAATGGCCTGCTTCTGTGCTGTACTATTCTATGATTCTATATCCATCACCTCCTTTGGAGCAGAGGACAGTTTCTTTGAAGAAGCCTCTGTTTTTTTCTGAACAGGCTGATATTTAAAATATTGGCCCAGATTTTGCTACTAAAATAACAGTGAGTTTAATGGTGCTCGCTATTATTATTGTGTAAATCGTCCAGCAACTTGTGGCTAGGAAGAGATACCCCGTGAATTGTGAATCGGCACAAATTGTTGGAAGATTTGTACTGCTCTGCTGTTATCCTCATGAAAATGGCTGCTCACCTGCAACCTCGCCTTGAGTTTCATGAAATTGCTGCATTTGTGCATTAATTACCAATTAAACTCGCCGCAGAAAGTTATGCTGCTACTTAACAGTGAAGTAACTTTTTAATGATGAGATTTATGTTCCTGCAATGCCTCTCAACTGCTCTGGCCCATAAAGTGAACAATTTAAGCTGGAGTCTCATTCCTACAGGTAGTAAATTGTTGTTAAAGATTTTTAAAATTACTTTTCCTTTCTGCCTTTTCTTTCTCTCTTTCTTAATCCAATCTTTCTTTCCCTCTTTTTCTTTTTCTTTCTGTACCTGATTTGACTCTAATCCACCCTATTTCCTTCTCCGTCGTTCCTCTGTTTCTTTCTCAATCCTTAAATCTCATTGGTTAAGGAGATAGACTGTTAGTCCCATCGATCACCAAGGTTCCAGATGTTATCAGCTCGTACTTCCAGCAAATTGCAGAGCAAAATTTTTTTGAGCTGAAGGGTGAGGGAAAAGTCGAACTAATGAGGCACATCACGAGATGCCCCGCTCCAGCAAAATATGGACCGTTAATTATTTCTACCATTCGAGCAGATGGTGATGTGGTTTGCAGCCACATCTTTGTCTGGAGCAATGCTTAATAGCTCAGGCCTGAATCAAAGCCTTCTATGTCAAGGTGTTAATTTTGAGACATCAGTCTTCTTGGTGGCGGTCTCCCTGTAGGTCAAATATTACCGATAACAACCTTTGTCTACTTCCTCGGTTAGCCCACATGCATGCCTGCAACTTTTCATAAACCTGAGGTATTTGGCTAAACATTCTTGACCAGTTGCAGTTAATATGCTAATGATTCCTGTCTGGGAGGTTTGCTCAGTTATCACCCGCAACTAACCAGAACTCTATAATCGCTCAGCCCTCAGGCCCCAAGACAAAGGAGATCCTTTCAGAAAGTAACTAACAGTGTTACAGTTAGCCTTTGCAATACATTAGCTCAGATAAAAGTTCATATAAAAATGTATATATACATTATACAGAGCTTTTATATTATGAAGCAATATGGAGCTTCAAGTCACATTGATATTGGACTCCCAAAATTTACAATATTCTAACCAAGAGGACAGACAGGTAACTTGCTCCTAGGTTTATGGTAATGCTATTCTGTAGGCATTTGCGAGAAATTGTAAATTTCCCTTTGAGTTTGCCCCCCTCAACTCCCTATAGCAGCGAGCCTTTCGCTTAGTGGTAGCATTCCTGCCCCTGAGTCAGACGGTGCAGGGTGCGAACCCCACTCCAGACAGTCCCAGCAAGTGGAGATCGGAACTCCAGCTCTGAATTCTGGGTTGATATCCAGTACGATGCTTGTGTCTGGTGAGTGTGGGTAGCCCCCTCGCATCATATGGGTTGTGGGCTCCCACGCTGTCAGCTGGTATAATGATGATTGTGGCCATGGAAGGAGCGTTGAAATAAATGGGTCTTTTTCCGAGTGGCAGGCAGTGACTAGTGGGGTACCGCAGGGATCGGTCCTTGGACCCCAGCTATTCACAATATATATTAATGATCTAGACGAGGGAACTAGATGTAATATCTCCAAGTTTGCAGACGACACAAAGCTGGGTGGGCGTGTGTGCTGTGAGGAGGATGCCGAGAAACTCCAGTATGATTTGGACAGGTTGGGTGATTGGGCAGATGCATGGCAGATGCAATATAATGTGGATAAATGCGAGGTTATCCACTTTGGTGGCAAAAACAGGAAGGCAGATTATTATCTGAATGGCAATAGATTGGGAAAAGGGGAAGTGCAACGAGACTTGGGTGTCCATGTGCACCAGTCACTGAAGGTAAGCATGCAGGTGCAGCAGGCGGTTAAGAAGGCAAATGGCATGTTGGCCTTCGTAGCGAGAGGATTTGAGTACAGGAACAAGGATGTCTTGCTGCAGTTGTTCAGGGCCTTGGTGAGACCACACCTTGAGTATTGTGAAATAACAACAGAAAATGCTGGAAAAACTCAGCAGGTCAGGCAACATCCGTGGAGAGAAATTTGAGTTGACGTTTCGGGTCGAACCCTTCTTCAAAACTGGAAAGAAAAGAAAATAGACCGAAGGCAGGGCTGCGATCGGACAAAAGAAGTGAAAGAGACAAAAGTAGTAGAAGAGACAATAAAAGGTATTCGAAGCCAGACGAGATGGTAATAGGCTGAGATTAGGTGTGAAGTGCACTGGCAGGGCAAGAGATAGCTGCCAGGTGGGAGAGTGAAACAAAAGGAAAGGGGGGGGGGGGGGAAAGGAGTGGAAAAATTACAAGTAAAAAGTAATAGGGGCCGAGGTTATGACCTGAAATTGTTGAACTCGATAGAGAGTCCGATCGTGGCGGAGCCCAGAACCAGGGATCACAGTCTAAGGATAAGGAGTAAGCCATTTAGGACAGAGATGAGGAATTTCTTCACCCAGAGAGTGGTGAACCTGTGGAATTCTCTACCACAGAAGGCAGTTGAGGCCAATTCATTAAATATATTCAAGAACGAGTTAGATATATTTCTTAAGGCTAAAGGGATCAAGGGATATGGGGAGAAGGCAGGGACAGGGTACTGAGTTTAGATGATCAGCCATGATCTCATTGAACGGCAGAGCAGGCTCGAGGGGCCGAATGGCCTACTGCTGCTCCTATCTTCTATGTTTCTATGTTCACGTCGTGGCCTGTCAGACTGTTATTCAGCCTGCAAAATTTTCTGCAATATTAGAAGATTGGTGACAATTGAATCTAACTAGTCTATTGGATGTCTCAAATATATGCTTCAGTGACCCTGGTGCAAAACCTGTTGAAATATTTCAAACAATGTGTGGGTCTCCATTTCATCTTACTGGAAATGCTAATTTGCATATGCAGCAGTGTGCTATTGCAAGCACAGGAAGTTTGTAGAAACCAGCTTTGTCTGGCTACATGAGGGCAGAGTGCATAATTTTGCAATTATCAATCAGAATCAAAATGTAGTTAATGCCGTAATATGGCACTAGAAAGCTGCACTGCTGTGTGTACAAAATGAAAAATGAGTTCCAGAAGTGGGAAATGGAAAGGAGGGGCTCAGAAAGACTGATGAGGTTGAACTGTTCATAGAAACAAACCAGTAGGTGGAAGGGCAATCTTTAGCACCCACATGAAACGATCCTCTGCACTAAAGAGGGACATCTTGCTTGGGAAGTACAGTGTTTATGTTACTGGACTAGTAATCCAGAGAATGCGAGTTCATAATCCCGCCATTGCAGTGTGAGAATTTAAATTCAGTTAAAAAAATGTGGGTATAAAAAGCTGGTACCAGAAAAAATGACCACAAAGCTGTTGGATTGTTGTAAAAACACAACTGATTCATTTATGTCCTTCGATAAAAAGAACTTGCACTTTTCACGACCTCAGGACATTCCAAAGCATTTTACTGGTACTTAAGCCTTTTAAAGTGCAGTCACTGTTGTAATGTAGGGAAACGTGGCAGCCAAGTTGCACACAGGAAGGTCCCACAGACGGCAATTAGTTACGTGACCAGAAAAAGCAGTGCACTAGACGGTGCAGCAGTTTTAAATGACGCACAGAGGAGAAATTGGCTAATATCAAGTGTTACCGCAAAGTCACAACTTAGACAGGTGCAGGTTCCAAGAAACCACTGACTGATGGCAAAGATAGCTGTATCGCAACTCAAACCAGAGATAATTATTGAGCGGATCAGATTGGTGATTGACGGTAAGGACACCTTTAATACCACTTAAGATGAAGTCATTATTTAACAAGTTCTAGTCCCTGTATTATTTATCCCTGTTTTGAGATATCTGTGTTTCAACAAATTATAAGTAGCAGGAGACAATATACACTGTTATATATTGCATGCACATACTCAGTTCATACAGTACTTAGCATCCTGCATTGATAAATTAAGATTCTGACACTTGGTTTATGCTTATTAACCAAGAAATGGGAGTGTTTAATGGGAATTAAAAGGTCCATTTACAGAAGCTGAGCTGCAGGGTATGACTACATTGTTGGATCTGTGGTTCAGTGGATACGCTATTATTAAATAATCACACGGATGCTGTACATTAACAAATAGCAGGTCTTTACTGGAGGAGGGTAATCTCTAGACTGGGGGTACAGAGGCATGCGCAAAGCTTATATACCGGTGTGGTCACTGCCGGTACTACAGTATACAGGAGCTGTAAAAGTAGTTCTGACTTAAAGGTACATACACTACATACATCATCTGTTGTAAATTGTGCAAAATGACACTATGCTTTTGTACTCTTCAAAGCTCCTGTTTATTTCCTCCCCTGCGACAAATCCCCTTTGCTCAGAGCTGTAAATCCTAGGTGTGATATTTTCAGACAAGAGCCAGATACCGGAGGCAAATTCCATTCCAAAGCAGCTCTTCTCCGGCATATATAATTTATTTTCTATGTTTCCCATTTCCCATTCTTAATTTCTTTTACTTCCTCCACTTAGAATTCTCTGCTGTTGTTATGCCTTTCTGTATATTAATTTCTCTTTTTGTAGGTTTAATCTTAATTTCTTTTTTCCATAGGATATTTATTTTTTCTCAGCCCATCTTCCTACTTGTGCATCGTGTTGCCGTTTTGCCGCTGTCATGTATCCCTTTAATTGCTATTTAATTGTTTCAGACTATTATTAAGAAAGGCAATAGGGTATGGTAGCATAGTGGTTATGTTACTGGACTATTAATCCACAGGCCTGGACGAATGATCTGGAGACATGAGTTCAAATTAAAACACGACAGCTGAGAAATTACATCTTTTTAATCAATAAATCTGGAATAAAAAGCTAGTATTAGTAATGGTGACCATGAAACTACTGGATTGTTGTAAAAACCCATCTGGTTCACTAATGTCCTTTAGGGAAGGAAATCTGCTGTCCTTACCTGGTCTGGCCGATATATGACTCCTGACCCACAGCAATGTGGTTGACTCTTAACTGGTTCTGAAATGGCCTAGCAAGACACTCAGTTGTACAAAACCGCTACGAAACACAATAATAAGAATAAAACTGGACGGACCACCTGGCATCGACCTAGGCAGCGGCTTCAGACACGACAACAGCACACCCAGCCCAGTCGACCTTGCAAAGTCCTCCTCACTAACATCTGGGGACTTGTGCCAAAATTGGGAGAGCTGTCCCACAGACTAGTCAAACAACAGCCTGACATAGTCATAGTCACAGAATCATACCTTTCAGCCAATGTCCCAGATGCTACCATCACCATCCCTGAGTATCTCCTGTCCCACCGGCAGGACAGACCTACCAGAGGTGGCGGCACAGTGGTATACTGTCGGGAGGGAGTGGCCCTGGGAGTCCTCAACATTGACTCTGGACCCCATGAAATCTCATGGCTTCAGGTCAAGCATGGGCAAGGAAACCGCCTGCTGATTACCACCTACTGCCCTCCCTCAGCTGCTGAATCAGTACTCCTCCATGTTGAACACCACTTAGAAGAAGCACTGAGGATAGCAAGGGCACAGAATGTACTCTGGGTGGGGGACTTTAATGTCCATCACCAAGAGTGGCTCGGTAGCACAACTACTGACCAAGTTGGCCAAGTCCTGAAGGACATAGCTGCCAGATTGGGCCTGCGGCAGGTGGTGAGAGAACCAACATGAGGGAAAAACCTACTTGACCTCATCCTCATCAATCTACCTGTCGCAGATGCATCTGTCCATGACAGTATTGGTAGAAGTGACCACTGCACAGTCCTTGTGGAGACGAAGTCCTGTCTTCACACTGAGGACACCATCGTGTTTTAAAAAAATATTAGTTCCTGGGAGGTGGGAGTCACTGGCAAGACCAGCATTTATTGTCCTTGAGAAGGTGGTGGTTAGCCGCCTTCTTGAACCGCTGCAGTCTGCGTGGTGGAGCTACTTCAGAGGGAGTTCCAGGATTTTGTTAGGGAGGGAGTTCCAGGATTTTGACTCAGCAACGATGAAGGAACGGCGATATATTTCCAAGTCAGAATGGTGAGTAATTTGGAGAGGAACTTGCAGGTGATGGTGTTTCCATGCGCCTGCTGCCCTCGTCCTTCTAGCTGGAAGAGGTTGCGGGTTTGGGAGATGCTGCCGAAGTAGCCTTGGCGAGTTGCTGCAGTACATCTTGTAGATGGCACACACTGCAGCCACGGTGTGCCAGTGGTGGAGGGAGTGAATATTTAATGTGGTGGATGGGGTGCCAATCCAGCGAACTGCTTTGTCCTGGATGGTGTCGAGCTTCTCGAGTATTGTTGGAGCTGCACTCATCCAGGCAAGTGGAGAGTATTCCATCACACTCCTGACTTGTGCCTTGTAGATGGTGGAAAGGCATTGAGGAGTCAGGAGGTGAGACGCTCGCCGCAGAATACACAGCCCCTGATGCACACTTGTGGCCACAGTACCATAGTATTTATGTGGCTGGTCCAGTTATGTTTCTGGTCAATGGTGACCCCCAGGATGTTGATGTTGGGGTATTCGGCGATTGTAATGCCGTTGAATATCAAGGGGAGGTGGTAAGTCTCTTGTTGGACATAGTCAATGCCTGGCACTTGTGTGGCGCGAATGTTAGTTGCCACTTATCAGCCCAAGCCTGAATGTCGTCTAGGTCTTGCTGCATGTGGGCATGGACTGCTTCCTTGTCTGAGGAGTTGCAATGGAACTGAACACTGTGCAATCATTAGCGAACATCCGCACTTCCGACCTTATGATGGAGGGAAGATCATTAATGAAGCAGCTGAAGATGGGTGGGCCTAGGACACTGCCTTGAGGGACTTCTGCAGCGAAGTCCTGGGGCTAAGATGACCTGCAATAACCACAACCATCTTCCTTTGTGCTAGGTATGACTCCAGCCAGTGGAGAGTTTTCCCCCGATTCACATTGACTTCAATTTTACTAGGGCTCCTTGATGCCACACTCGGTCAAATGCTGCCTTGATGTCAAGGGCAGTCACTCTCACCTCACCTCTGGAATTCAACTCTTTTGTCTGTGTTTGGACCAAGGCTGTAATGAGGTCTGGAGCTGCATGGTCCTGGCGGAACCCAAACTGAGCATCAGTGAGCAGGTTATTTGTTAGTAAGTGCCGCTTGATAGCACTGTCAACAACACCTTCCATCACTTTGCTGATGATTGAGAGTAGACTGATGGGGCTGGTAGATCTGTTCTGAATCTATTCCATTTAGCACAGTGATAGTGCCACACAACACGATGGCGATAGATTATCAGGAAGCCACTAGTTCCGAGCCATTGTCTGTTCATCTGTTAAGATGCTAACATTTGTTTACCCAACTGCTGGAAATAAATTGTTTTACCTTCAAAAGTAGAAGTGTGTCCTTAGAAATCAGGGACTTCCTTATTGTCTTCGGTGCGCCTCTTACATGAAAGGGGGCGATTAGGACTCCGTCAGTTACCATGATTAGAGGGGTGGGGGTGAACATTCTGCTCTCTCGGCCCTCTGCAGTGCACCTGTGTTGCTAGGAAAGTGGCCTAACCATGCTGGATTTCATGAGGCGGGTCATTTCAATATTTTCCATATCCTCTCTGTGCAGCTTGAGATGAATCAGGAGAATGCAGCCCATTAAAGTTGCATATTGGGGGAAAAATGGAGGTAATAGGATTCAGCCTTTGAAAAGGCTTGAAGCTGTTGGGAGAATAACTGGTTAGCGAGGTTGGAAGCACAGACAATGAAAATATGAAGGCACAAACTGAGTCTGTGAGCAAATGTTTGACCATGACAAGCTATTTCACCTTATCCAAAACCTGAGGTCACAGCCTGTGCTTGAAGCGGGATAAACTCAAAACGAATCTGTGGAACCAATGTTCTTGATATTAACGGGGGTGCGAGGAGGGTGCGGGATTGTTGCCGTGATCAGGAGCCTGTCTGCTGTAATGTATTATCACATGGTTTGGTATGAGCATGCTCAGTTCGCTCTGGCTTAATAAAGCAAGCACATGGACTAGCAACTCATCGTGTCTCTGTCCTTCATTTGTTCTACCCAAGTATATTACATTTTGGCGATGAGGATAGGATCCCAAAGCCACTTTTAGGGATCATGAAAGGACACAGTGTTCAACCTTTGAGTGGACAAGTTTAATTTGTGACAACTAAACTGATTTTTTGCGATGTTTTACTGTTAATGCTGATGCAGAATCGTCTGTGCTTCACCTTCATGTGTATGTACACACAGCAACAGCGGCGTTGATTCTCACAGGTACACAGGTAGTGTGCTGAGTCACTGTTCAGCGGGATCAGGACAATCGTGGCCACGCTTGCGGGATTCATCGGAAGCCTCGGCACGTATGACCGAGCTCGCGAACCATTCAGTTCTTACATTGAGCGGATAGAGATGTTTTTTTAAGGCCAATAACATTATTGAGACTGAAGGTGCCGATGAGAATGTTCAAGCTCAAAATAAAGTGATTCGTGAATGGAAGAAAGCAATTTTTCTAAGGGAGATCGGGCCAGATGTCTACAGAAGGTTGACAAACCTACTCACATCAGGGAACGCGAAGGATGCATCGTTTGAAGACATTGTCGAGAAACTCGCGGACCATTTCGGCCCAAAGCCTTTAGAAATAGCAGAGAGCTATAAGTTTGGCACCAGGAACCAAAAACAAAGTGAAACCATCAGCGAGTACATTGTAGCTCTTAAGAACCTATCTTTTTATTGTAACTTCAGCACACTTCTGGATTGTGCGTTACGAGATAAGTTTGTGTGTGGACTGGTGGATGAGCGCACACAGTCCAAGTTACTGAACACTCCGAACCTAATGTTTGACACAGCATGCAAAATTGCCCTATCTATGGAGATGGCATCTAAGAATGCTAGGGAGCTCTGTCCAACTCAAGTGGCTAGTGCAGCTGAGGGCGACAGTCACAAAGCCATCGCCAAACCTAAAGCTGTGTGACTGAGTCAAAAGCATGTCGGTGAGAGCAGTTCAGTGAATTGTTATCGCTGCAATGGAAATCACTCACCACAGTCCTGCCAATACAGAAATGCAAAATGTTTTCACTGCCAGAAGCAAGGCCATATTTCAACAGCTTGCAGAGTTAGATCTAAAGCAGGAAGTAAGAACCATTCTAGTGGCAATACGAAAGGGAGGTGTTCACAATATTGAAGTGAACACACCTGATGTTGAAGAGCTAGGCATCTACAGTATCTATGCCACTAACGGCAACACTAGCAGTCGTGAGAAAGACTTCCATACAAAACTTTTGATCAAAGAGCAATGTATTGGTATGTGTACCGACATGGCGGCGGACTGCTCTATCATGAGTAAGGCCACATATGAGAGTAAGTTTAATCAAGTACCACTTACAAAGAGTACCGTAGAGTTAAAAACCGACTCCGGAGAAATCCTAGAGACCTGTGGACAAATGGAATGTACAGTTCAACACATTGGCCAGTCAGTAAAGCTGCCTATTATTGTAGCGAGCTACAACAACAGGCCAACTCTCATGGGCAAAGACTGGTTGAGAAAGTTAAAACTAGACTGGAAAAACATCTTCAGTGTAGGTGCTTCAAAGAAGTGACTCGACACAATGCTGAACAAGTACAAAAGCATGTTCACAGACAGTTATGAGGGCATCACTGGGTATGACGCTCATACCTGCATCAAGTCCAACGCAAAACCTGTCTATTGTAAGGCAAGGCCGGTCCCCTATGCGTTGAAAAGTCAGGTGGAGGAAGAGCTAGCAAAGCTCAGAGAGAACGGAGTGCTAGTAAAAACTGACAAAAGTGAATAGGCTACCCCGATTGTGGTAGTGCCCAAAGCAGACAAAACTGTACGCTTGTGCGGTGACTACAAAGTTGCTATCAAACAAGCAGTTGACGAAGGGCAGTACCCGTTACCTGCATCACAAGATTTGTATGCAGCACTCTCTGGGTCAAAGGCTTTCTCCAAGCTTGGCCTGTCGCATGCTTATGCTCAGCTGAATGTTGACAAAGAGAGTCAACAGTATCTCACCACCAACACACACAAGGGACTGTACTCATACACCAAGCTGCCATATGGTGTAAAGTCCTCCCCCAAAATCTTCCAGGCTACGATGGATAAGATTTTGCAAGGAGTTCCACATTTCTTATGCAATCAAGACAATGTACTGTTCGCAACAAGCAGCGAGGAAGAAAATCTAGAAGTGTTAGATATAGTGCTTCAAAGGTTGAATGCCCACAATGTCAAATTGAAAAGGAGCAAATGTGCTTTTGTGCAGCCTGAGGTTGTGTACCTTGGTCTGAAAGTTGATGCAAATGGCTTGCAACCAATGAAGGAAAAGGTTGATGCTGTTATCAATGCTCCAAAGGCACAGAACGTGTCTGAGTTAAGATCTTTCCTTGGAATGGTCCAGTACAACGCACATTTCTTACCTGAGTTAGCGACCATGTTAGCTCCATTGCATGAGTTCCTCAAGAAGGATGTCCATTGGAAGTGGACGAAGCTTACGATGCTTGTAAGAGAAGTCTTTCTAGCGATGGTCTACTTGTGCACTATGACAAAGAGCGTGAGCATAAGAACATAAGAACATAAGAAATAGGAGCAGGAGTAGGCCAATCGGCCCCTCGAGCCTGCTCCACCATTCAATAAGATCATGGCTGATCTGATCCTAACCTCAAATCTTCTATCACTCTGCATCCACCCGAACCCATGTGATCTCCCAGGAGAGGCGAAAAACCAGATAAAAGACCCCATGGCCAATTTGGGAGAAAAAAATCTGGGAAATTCCTCTCCGACCCATCTAGGCGATCGAAATTCTTCCAGGAGATCACTCTGTCCCTATATTTTCTACAGTACTTACCTTCTGTAAAGGCGATCTCCACCCCAGCCAGGAACAGGAATAAAACCATCTCCTGAAATCTAACACAGAATTAGAACACAGTAGGAGCAGAACCAGGCTACACGGCCCCTGGGCCCACTCCACTACCCACAGGGCCATGACCATTCCGAACCTAGACTCATGTCCAATTTCCTGCCCGCTCCCCGTAACCCTTAATTCCCTTTACCTCTAGGAAACTATCTATTTCTGTTTTAAATTTATTTAATGATGTAGCTTCCACAGCTTTCTGGGGCAGCAAATTTCACAAACCTACCACCCTCTGAGTGAAGAAGTTTCTCCTCATCTCAGTTTTGAAAGAGCAGCCCCTTATTTTAAGATTATGCCCCCTAGTTCTAGTTTCACCCTTCATTGGGAACATCCTCACTGCATCCACCCGATCAAGCCCCTTCACAATCTTATGTTTCAATAAGATCACCTCTCATTCTTCTGAACTCCAATGAGTAGAGTCCCAATCTACTCAACCTCTCCTCATATGACCACCCCCTCATCCCTGGGATTAACCGAGTGAACCTTCTTTGTACTGACTCGAGAGCAAGTATGTCTTTTCTTAAGTATGGACACCAAAACTGTATGCAGTATTCCAGGTGCGGTCTCACCAATACCTTGTACAACTGCAGCAATACCTCCCTGTTTTTATATTCCATCCCCCTAGCAATAAAAGCCAACATTCCATTGGCCTTCTTGATCACTTGCTGCACCTGCATACTAACTTTTTGAGTTGTGTGCACCAGGACCCCCAGATCCCTTTGTACTACAGTACTTTCCAGTTTCTTGCCATTAAGATAATAACTTGCTCTATGATTTTTCCTGCCAAAGTGCATAACCTCACACTTTCCAGTATTGTATTCCATCTGCCAAATCTCTGCCCACTTACTTAGCCTGTCTATGTCCCTTTGCAGGTTTTTTATGTCCTCCTCACTCACTACTTTCCGTCCCATCTTTGTATCATCTGCAAACTTTGATATGTTACACTCGGTCCCCTCCTCCAAATCGTTAATATAGATTGTAAAGAGTTGGGGACCCAGCACTGACCCCTGCGGAACACCACTAGTTACTGGTTGCCAATCTGAGAACGAACCATTTATCCCAACTCTCTGCTTTCTGTTAGAGAGCCAATCCTCCACCCACGTCAGAATATTACCCCCAATCCCGTGATTTTTTATCTTGAGCAATAATCTTTTGTGTGGCACCTTGTCAAATGCCTTTTGGAAGTCTAAATACACTACGTCCACTGGTTCCCCTTTATCCACCCTGTATGTTACTTCCTCAAAAAACTCCAGCAAATTTGTCAAACATGACTTCCCCTTCATGAAACCATGCTGAGTTTGTCCTATTAAATTATGTTTATCCAAATGTCCCGTTACTGTCTCCTTAATAATGGACTCTAACATTTTACCAACCACAGATGTTAGGCTAACAGGTCTATAGTTTCCAGCCTTCTGCCTACTACCCTTTTTAAATAAGGGTGTTACATTAGCAGTTTTCCAATCTGCCGGGACCTTTGCTGAGTCCAGGGAGTTTTGGAAAATTATTACCAATGCATCCACAATCCCTACCGCCACTTCCCTCAAGACCCTAGGATGCAAGCCATCAGGTCCAGGGGATTTATCCGCCTTGAGTCCCATTATTTTACCAAGTACCACTTATTTAGTGATTTTAATCGTATTTAGTTCCTCCCTCCCTAGAGCCCCCTGTTTGTCCAGTGTTGGGATATTCTTAGTGTCTTCTACCGTAAAGACTGATACAAAATAATTGTTCAGTGTTTTTGCCATCTCCATGTTTCCCACCATTAATTTCCCGGTCTCATCCTCTAAGGGACCAACATTTACTTTAGCCACCCTTTTTCTTTTTATATAACTATAGAAACTTTTGCTGTCTGTTTTTATATTTTTTGCTAATTTACTTTCATAATCTATCTTCCCTTTCTTAATCAATCTTTTAGTTATTTTTTGCTGTCTTTTAAAGACTTCCCAATCTTCCATCCTCCCACTAGATTTGGCTACCTTATATGCCCTTGTTTTTAGTCGGATACTATCCTTAATTACTTTACTTAGCCACGGATGGCTAGCTTTTCTTTTACACCCTTTTTTCCTCAGTGGAATATATATTTTTTGGAAGTTGTAAAATAACTCCTTGAATGTACACCACTGATCATGTACCGTCTTACCCTTTAATCTATTTTCCCAGTCCACTCTAATCAATTCCGCTCTCATACCTTCATAGTCTCCTTTATTCAAGCTCAGCACGCTTGTTTGAGATCCAACCTTCTCACTCTCTAATTGAATATGGAATTCAACCATGTTATGGTCACTCATTCCAAGGGGATCCTTTACTAGGACATTTTTAATTAATCCTGTCTCATTACACAGGACCAAATCTAAGGTTGCTTGCCCCCTGGTCGGTTCAGTTACATACTGCTCAAGAAACCCATCCCTAATACACTCAATGAACTCATCCTCAAGGCTGCCCTGCCCAATTTGATTTGTCCAGTTAATATGATAATTAAAATCCCCCATAATTATAGCTGTTCCCTTATTACAAGCCTCAACTATTTCCTGATTAATACTCCATCCAACAGAGTTGCACCTGTTCGGAGGCCTATAGACTACACCCACTAGTGTTTTTTTCCCCTTATTATTCCTTATCTCCACCCAAACTTTTTCACTATCCTGCTCCTTTGACCCAATATCATTTCTCTGTATTATAGTGATTCCTTCCTTTATTAACATAGCCACCCCACCTCCTCTCCCTTCTTGCCTGTCCTTCCTGATTGTTAAATAACCTGGTATGTTTAATTCCCAGTCGTGGTCACCCTGCAGCCATGTTTCTGCAATGGCCACAAGATCATACGCATATGTCGTTATTTGTGCCATTAACTCATTCATTTTGTTACGAATGCTACGTGCATTCAGATAAAGAACTTTCAAATATGTTTTGTAACACTTAGTTCCTGTTTTTTCCCTTTTTAGTACTTTACTTTTTACTCCATACCTTCTGTCCCTTCCTGACACATTCTGTTTTTTAATTCCCCCACTGCTACCTAAGTCTATGACCTTCTCTGTTGTCATTTCTATTATTTGCTCTCTAGAAACCTCCCCCCCACTAATTAGTTTAAAGCCCTCTCTACAGCCCTAGTTATATGATTCGCCAGGACTCTAGTCCCGGCACTGGTTAGCATGTGATGCTTCCAGCTATGGTGTGGGAGTTATCATAAGCCACGTAATGGATGATGGCCAAGAGAAACCAATCGCGCTCGCATCACAAAAGAAACTATGCGCAAATTAAAAAGGAAGCACTTGCCATAGTGTTTGGAATCAAGAAATTCCAATAGTTCCTAATCGGCAGAAAGTTTACACTGATAACCGATCACAAACCGCTCCTAGCAATATTGGGGCCCAAATCTGCCATCCCTGCAATGGCCGCATCAAGAATGCAACGTTGGGCACAATGTTGTTGTTACAATATGACTATACGATTGAATATCGCACTTCAAAGCAAAACGCAATTGCAGATGACTTGTCCAGGTTGCCACATGAGGACTGTTGGGAGTGAAGGTGCGATTTTCATGCAAGGTGCAGTTGACAAAGACTTACCCGTGAATGCAACTGAGGTTGCAGATGAGACTCAAAGGGACTCAGTACTGAAAAGAGTGTATGAAAACACCTTGAATGGATGGACTGATAAGTGTATGGAAACAGAATTGAAACCATTCCATAACCGTCGTACTGAATTGTCTTGGCAGCAAGGTTGTATCAAGTGGGGAAACAGAGTAGTGGTACCTACTTCTTTGAGAGATAGAATTCTGGCTGAACTTCATACTGAACATCCAGGGATCGTCGGTATGAAATCAATCAGGTAACATTCATGCCACAGAAGTGCCAGGCAATGACTATCTCCAACAAGCGAAAGTCTAACCACTTCCCCATGACATTCAACGGCATTACCATCACCAAATCCCCCATCATCAACATCCTGGGGGGCACCATTGACCAGAAATTTAACTGGACCAGCCACATAAATACTGTGGCAACAAGAGCAGGTCAGAGGCTAGGTATTCTGCAGCGAGTGTCTCACCTCCTGACTCCCCAAAGCCTTTCCACCATCTACAAGGCACAAGTCAGGAGTGTGATGGAATACTCTCCACTTACCTGGATAAGTGCAGCTCCAACAACACTCAAGAAGCTTGACACCATCCAGGACAAAGCAGCCCGCTTGATTGGCACCCCATCCACCACCTTAAACATTTACTCCCTCCACCACTGGCGTACCGTGTCTGCAGTATGTACCATCTACAAGATGCACTGCAGAAACTCGCCAAGGCTTCTTCGGCAGCACCTCCCAAACCCGCAACCTCTTCCGCCTAGGACAAGGGCAGTAGGCACATGTGAACACCACCACCTCCAAGTTCCCCATCAAGTCACACACAATCCTGACTTAGAAATATATCGCTGATCCTTCATCGTCGCTGGGGCAAAATCCTGGAACTCCCTACCTACCAGCACTGTGGGAGTACCTTCACCAAACGGACTGCAGCGGTTCAAGGAGGCAGCTCACCACCACATTCTCAAGGGCAATTAGGAATGGGCAATAAATGCTGGCCTTGCCAGCGATGCCCACATCCCATAAATGAATTAAAAAAAAAAAATTTTTAAACTCCACTACAACCCTGGTCATGGCCATGTATACCTTTTCAAAGAGTACATGTAGACATCTGTGAGAAAGCAAATGAATATTTCCTGGTACTTGTAGATGGTCACTCAAAGTGGATTGAAGTGAAACATATAGGTTCAAACAAGTCTGAGATAGAAACAGGATCTTCTTTGAGTTCAGAACCAAAACAAAACAATTGGCTCAACACCAAAACCTTCTGTAAGGAGATCAGGAAGGCTCTGCAAATCTGTTATTAAACTGGATTTGTAGTTCATTTAAAAGAAAAAAAGCCAGGAATTTTTGTTATGTGGTACATGTAATGTTGGGAAAGGTGGGACCAGAGTGTTGTTGTATTTGAGAGGGGTGATGTAAGAAAAAGGAGGCTTACCATCAAGTAACTTTAAAGTAAGCTTTAAGTAACTTATAAAC
The DNA here is from genome assembly GCF_052327205.1 of Somniosus microcephalus. NCBI lineage: Eukaryota > Metazoa > Chordata > Chondrichthyes > Squaliformes > Somniosidae > Somniosus > Somniosus microcephalus. Next base: position 102,236,926 of record NC_141000.1, on the reverse strand, counting down.
ACACTATATACAAGAGAGGTCTTTACCATGCCTCTGGTAGAAGCCTCTTACAATGCTGAACAGACCAGTATTTATACCAGTCCAACAGGAAGTGACACATGACAGGAAGTGAGGTATGTACACAGTTCATAGTTCATAGTTCACAGTTCACAGGAAGTGATGACATAACTTCCCGGAAGTTATTATTTTTATCACATTCTTCCCTCCTGCAGGTTTAGGAGGCTGTGGTCTACCTTTTGGTCCGCAGCCGCCGAACAAGGAAGAGTCGCACCCGTTTGGATTCCCGTCGTAGAGGGTCGCTGGTCCGCTTACATGCGGTTGGCCATTGGCCAGAGTCCGTGTGGCCTGGATTGCCCTGTGAAGGGTCGGGGAGATCATGGCTTCGAGTACGAGCCCCAATAGGTTCAAAGTCAGACTGCCTCTGTTCAGAGGGAGGTGCAGAGCTGGCCTGTGGCAGACCAGTACTTTCATGCGTGGTACTGGGAGGGTCGCAACCTTGAGCACGGGGTTCTACCGGCACCAAGCTAGTTGGTGTCCGATCAGGATCCTGGAGAGGGGTACCCGATAGGTCCCAAGAGTTTCCTGGTGAAATGCCATCACCCGATGTCCCACTTGGTCCTGATGGGCAGGGAGCCAGATCCCGTAATGATACGGTAGATTCTCGGCCGTCGGAATATCGTATGTTTGCATAGGTGGTGTTGGCATCGGTTAGTTCGACCTCGTCTACAAGAGGGTCATTTTTAGACGTCCGAACGTATCTTCGGAGTAATACAGGTCCAGGAGTAGTTAGCCATGACGGGAGTGATGTCCCATGAGATGAGCGACGCTGGAATCCAAAGAACCGCTCATGAGGTGTAGTATTTGTGGCTGTAGAAAGCAGGGACCGTATAGAGTGCAATGCATCCGGAAGCACTGTTTCCCATTGCTGGTCTGGTAGGCCCCGAGATCTTAAAGCGAGACGTACGGAATTCCAGATGAATAGGTCTAAGGATTTTCTCCATGATGGGTGGTTCCCTGGATCCTTAATTCCGAGTTTGTCCGAAGGTCTAGTATTCGTGAGTGTAAATACTAAGTTACTTAAATTGATGTAAGAAAAAGGAGGCTTACCATCAAGTAACTTTAAAGTAAGCTTTAAGTAACTTATAAACACACTATATACAAGAGAGGTCTTTACCATGCCTCTGGTAGAAGCCTCTTACAATACTGAACAGACCAGTATTTATACCAGTCCAACAGGAAGTGACACATGACAGGAAGTGAGGTATGTACACAGTTCATAGTTCACAGTTCACAGGAAGTGATGACATAACTTCCCGGAAGTTATTATTTTTATCACAAGGGGAATACATACATTTTTTTTAATGGGGAAAGTAGTGTAATGCATAATCACATGGTTTAGTATGAGCATGCTCAGTTCACTCTGGCCTAATAAAGCAAGCACATGGACTAGCAACTTATCATGTCTCTGTCCTTCATTTGTCCTACCCAAGTATATTGCATTTGCGATCGGGGGTGGGGAGGGGGCGGGGGGGGGGTTGCGGGGTAGCCCGGTGCAAGGGAGTCCCAAGGCTTCCTTGTGAGGCCTGGAGAAGTACTCCTGGCCCCTCCTGGCCCACAAGGAAACCTGAAAATCATTTTAAAACTTATCTTCTGGGCCTCTTCTTGCCCAGGATCTGGCTGCTGGCAGGTTTTGCCTGACGGGGGAGCCAACACTGCCACCTGCTCAAGCCTCAACTTAAATTACAGGTCAAGTTTCTGATGACATCATCAGACCCGATCTGCGTATTTAAACCAGGACCCGCTTCCTTCCTGCGGGTGTCCTGCTTGCCTGCTCAAAAGAGCAGATTAATATCGGGACACGATGGAAAAGAAGCGGGTTTGGAGGGGGAAACTTACTAGGATTATTTTAATTGCCTGATTTCTGCCAGGCTGGGGCAGCTAAAATCGGGGCCAATATATCAGTGAGCGAGTGGTCAATCTATGGAACAGGCTCCCTCGGGACACGATGGAGGTAGTTAGTATTGATCGTTCAAATGACAATTTGATAGACTTCTTTCAGAAAATAACATTTTGGGATACAGTATATGAGTAATTTGAGACATGACATTGCATGTGGTAAGTGTAGCATGATTGGGAGGAAAATGGTGTCTTTGGACCTATGATCCCCAAAGCTCTCACCACTGGGGTTAACCTTGCATCATTTCTGGGTTTGTTGTAGAATAATTGATAGAGATTGATTGCTATGTTTAGCCAACAACTCCATTATCATTATACCATGCCACCACGTGAACAGTAGAAGATGAACTAGACGGACCTTGGTCTTCTTTCGTCTAGCAATTCCTATGTTCTGATGCCAGAGCGGCATTGCTCCACAATTCCTGTTTGATGGCAAAGTGGACATTTTACTGCATGAGGTAGGTGTGAGAAAGTCTACGTGATTGGCACTCCAGGCTTCCCGCTTCAGATGACTGCGAGACTCTAACCATCTCCCCTTGACATTCAATGGCATTACCATCGCTGAATCCCCCACTATCAACATCCTGGGGGTTACCATTGATCAGAAACTGAACTGGACCAGCCATATAAATACTGTGGCTACAAGAGCAGGCCAGAGGCTGGGAATTCTGCAGTGAGTGTCTCACCTCCTGACTCCCCAAAGCCTTTCCACCATCTACAAGGCACAAGTCAGGAGTGTGATGGAATACTCTCCACTTGCCTGGATGAGTGCAGCTCCAACAACACTCAAGAAGCTCGACACCATTCAGGATAAAGCAGCCCACTTGATTGGCACTCCATCCACCACCTTCAACATTCACTCCCTCCACCACCGGCGCACTGTGGCTGCAGTGTGTACCATCTACAAGATGCACTGCAGCAACTTGCCAAAGCTCCTTCAACAGCACCTTCCAAACCCGCGACCTCTACCACTTAGAAGGACAAGGGCAGCAGACGCATGGGAACATCACCACCTACAAGTTCCTCTCCTAGCCACACACTATCCTGACTTGGACCTGTATCACCGTTCCTTCACTGTCGCTGGGCCAAAATCCTGGAACTCCCTTCCTAACAGCATTGTGGGTGTACCTACACCATATGGACTGCAGCGGTTCAAGAAGGTGGCTCACCACCATCTTCTCAAGGGCAATTAGGGATGGGCACTAAATGCAGGCCTAGCCAGTGACGCCCACATCCCATCAATGAATTAAAAAAAAAATGTCTGGAAGGAGGTGGCTGCCAGACTGAATACTGTCCACTGTATCTGGAAACAAATGCAGGAGAAGACAGCACACTTTAAGGAATCTGACAATGTAATAATAATAATTTACCAGGTAAATGGCACACGCCACAAAATGTAGCCTGTCAACCTGTCCATATTTACTACTCGCCCAAGGCATAAGACTTCCACTCAATGTCAGCATTGCTTTCTTTTGCTGCACTATTGTATCTGGAAAACAGTCATGGTGATCTGTCACCTTAAAGCAACACTCACTTGTTTTAGTTGAGCCCTTTGTCTACAGGCATTTGAAAGATGTCAGAAGCAGAGAGGTGAGAGCAGCTCTTCCTTTAACAGCTCATGACAAAGAAAAAACTTGGGCCGGAATTTACAGCGTACGCCCAGTGTATGCCATCCTAATCCTTCTGTTTGGGCTTAAAATTCGTTTATGCAAATAATGGCCTGGATTTAAATGTTTAAAATTATTTTTCAAAAAATTAAATATTTATTGTATTTGGTGTAATTAAGGGACATTAAATTTGAAAATCAGAACATTTATATTTATTAGAGTTGCCTAAGTTGTTTAATTTGGGGATTCCATTGCATGTCATTAGGGGATTCCGTTTGGAAATGACTGCAATGGGATCCTCCTTTCTCATTGGAGGACCTGGCCCACGTGATTCCAGGGACGCTTCTGAACCGCCTGCGTCCCTGGCATCCGTGGGCCTTTACGCAGTCGTACGCCTGCAGGCCTGGGACCCGAGCTCTCCGTAGCTGTGAAGCCAGGAGGTAAGTTCGGAAATATTTTGCGGGTCGGAGGTGTACTCCGGAGGTATGCCTCCGACCGCAAATTCAGGAACCTTGTATTAACATAGTGCTTTTCACAACCTCAGGATGTCCCAAAGTGCTTTACTGCCAATTAAGTGCTTTTGAAGTGTAGCCAATGTTGTAATGTAAATCATTAGAGACACTGGTTGTTTGTCAAACCAAGAAAACACGATTGAGGCCAATATAAACATAATAGGTTACCACCTCTTCTGATACATTCTTTTGTTATCCTACCTATGTATCGCAAATAAGAAATTCAGCTACACTGAGATCTAGCTAATTATGTATTGCCCACACTTAAAACCTGGCTCTGCCACAATATATTAGCTTCCACATCTCAAGTTGGAATAAGAATTGCACATGATGTGCAAACTTAATAGTTACATAGGATTACATAGCATATACGGCACAGAAGCAGGCCATTCGGCCCAACCAGTCCATGCAGGCGTTTATGCTCCACTCGAGCCTCCTCCCGTCTTTCCTCATCTAAATCTATCAGCGTAACCCTCTATTCTCTTCTTCCTCATATGCTTGTCCAGCCTCCCCTTAAATGCACCTATATTATTTGCTTCAACCACTCCCTGTGGTAGCGAGTTCCACATTCTCACCATTCTTTGGGTAAAGAAGTTTCTTCTGAATTCCCTATTGGATTTCTTGGTGACTATCTTATATTGATGGCCTTTAGTTATGCTCTTCCCCACAAGTGGAAACACTCTCTCTGTATCCACTCTATCAAAATTTTTCAAAATTTAAAGACCTCTATTAGGTCCCCCCTCAGCCTTCTTTTTTCAAGAGAAAAGAGACCCAGGCTGTTCATCCTTTCCTGATATGTATACTCTCGCATTTCTGGTATCATCCTTGTAAATCTTCTCTGCCTCTATATCCTTTTCATAATATGGCGACCAGAACTGCACGCAGTACTCTTAAGTGTGGTCTAACCAAGGTTCAATACAGGTTCAGCATAACTTCCCTACTTTTCAATTCTATCCCTCTAGAAATAAACCCTAGTGCTTGGTTTGCTTTGTTTATGGCCTTGCTAACCTGTGTTGCAACTTTTAGTGATTTGTGTATTTGTACTCCGGGATCCCTTTGTTCCTCTACCCGACCTAGACTCGCACCCTCCAAGTGATAAGTGACCTCCCTATTCTTCCTACCAAAATGAAATACCTCAATTTATCTGTGTTGAACTTCATTTGCCAATTATTTGCCCATTCTGCAAGTTTATTAATGTCCTGTAATTTGTTGCAGTCCTCCTCAGTATTATCTACCCCCCCCCAAATTTGGTATCATCTGCAAATTTAGAAATTGTGTTTTTGATTCCAAAGTCTAAATCGTTACTGTAAATTGTGAACAGCAGTGGTCCCAGCACTGATCCTTGTGGAACACCACTACCCACCTTCTGCCACTGTGAATAGCTACCCTCTACTCCCACTCTCTGCTTTCTGTCTTGAAGCCAGCTAGCAATCCATTCTGCTACTTGTCCCCTGACTCCGCATTCTCTGACCTTATTTATCAGTCTATTATGGGGTACCTTATCGAAGGTCTTTTGAAAATCTAGATAAATTACATCTACTACATTACCATTGTCTACTCTCTCTGTTACCTCTTCAAAAAATTCAATAAGGTTGGTCAAGCAAGATTTTCCCTTTTGAAATCAATGCTGACTTTTCATTATTATACTTTTCGTTTCTTGATGTTCTTCTATTTTCTCCTTTAGTAGGGACTCCATTAATTTTCCTACTACCGATGTTAAGCTGAATGGTCTATAATTCCCTGGACATGTTCTATCGCCTGAAAGGATTCGCAAATTTCATGTCTCCCCTGAAGATTTACTTCTGGCTTATTGGAGAAACCCTGGCTGGACTGAGTTTAAAATCCAGGGCTCCAGGGCCCAACAAGATGGCTACGGGCAACCTCATGGCCAAGGCCTGCAAAGTTCAGGTTTGGACTGACAAAGAAGGAATGTTCCAGAAATTAGAAGGCAGACAGGCCTTCTGCATTTATGTATGAGAAGCAAACAGTGGCATTCGGGCCTCTGATTAAAACCCATCAAGGCCGTTTACACAGATAATCAATGGGTAATAGCTGCATTCAGACCTTCGTTAGCTGACTTCAACACTGTTTGGAAACGATCAACGGGGCATTAGAACTGGAATGGCCCCATCACAAGACCAGTCACACAAAGGAAAACACTTATGGGACGTTTAAAGACCGAGTAACCGGCCATCCAGGTCGATGGGCCCAGATCGGTTTCCTTTGTATCATCTTCAACACGTCCAGGTCAGACAAAGAAACAGGCTGATCTGGCGAGTGATAAGGGCTCCCAGAAAGGGGTATAAGTAGTCCCTCGGGAAGCCACATCTCTCTCTCTCTCGCCTGGACTCCGGTGCCCTGCCTTACCATCAAGAAGATCGACGGCGAAGAGCCCGTCCAGGGAAGCAGGATACTGACAGTTACCTTTGAATCACTGGGGTATCTCTGCTCTGGGCGGTGAAAACCCTAAAGACATCGGCAGGCAACGGGGCACAGAGCAGGCGTTCTACCATCCGAGACTGGTGAGCATAAACTTTCTGGCCCATCGCAAGACAACTTAGATAGGTGTAAAGGGTGGGAGTTAAGGGGATTGCTAAAATAGTCATTTTAGTCATTTCCCCTCGATGTGTCCGTTTCTCCTCCCCCCGCTAAGTGTAATTGTGTTACATACATAGTGATTTTCTCTGCATAGTGTTTATTTTTCTCTATTTTTAATAAACATTGGTTTTCTTTGCACCAAACCACTGGTCTCGTTTTGTTTATATCGCTGCTCGTAATAAGTCCGGTGGTCAGAACCAGAGGGGAAGCGATTCGAACCGCACGGGGCTGGAGCAGCTCAGATACGCCTGACTGGCCAGACACAAACCCCAAACCAAAACCCCCTACACGCCCTTCTTAAATATAGGTATTATGTTAGCTATCCGCCAGTCCTCCGGCACTACACCTTTTTCTAACAAATTATTAAATATGTGTTGTAATGCCTCTGTTATCTCTTCCCTAGATTCTTTTAAAATGCGGGGATGCAATCCATCCGGACCAGGGGTTTTATCCTCTTTGAATTTGATTAATTTATTTAACATATCCCCTTTTTTTATTTTAAATGCACTTATCTCATTACTCATCTTATCATCCAATGTCATGTCCGCCTGTTCTATCTCCCTGGTAAATACTGAAGTGAAATATGATTTAATATTTGTGCCATCTCCCTATCGTTACCTGTGGTATTGTCCTGTCTATCTCTTAATGGCCCTATTCCCATCCCAACCTTCCTTTTTTATTGATGAGCCCATAAAATATTGTACTATTTTGTTTTATGTTCCTTGATAATTTAATTTCATTGTTCCTCTTTGCCTTCCTAATTTTTTTTTTGACTTCTCTCATAATCTCTTCATATTCTCTCTTATCATGCAGTCCTCTGCTGTCTATGTATTTACTGTATGCCTCTTTCCTTACCCTCAATTGTTCCCTTATGTCTTTATTCATCCATGGTGTCTCATTAGTGTTTAGTTTGTTCTTTCCTTTTAGCGGAATATATTTTTCCTGCACTCTGTTGAACACCGTTTTAAATATTTCCCATTGTCGTGCTACATCGTTGTTTGCCAATATTGTTGCCCATTTTATCTTCCCAAGATAAAATGGGCAACAATATTATGTCTGCTAAACTGTAAGAACTAAAATGGCTGTGTGCAATGATGTTGCCAATGTGAAAGTGTATATGGACAATACTAGGTGTAACATACAAAATATGAATAATTTCATATTGCCTGCTGTTACAGGTTTTGAATCTGCTTTGGATATTCTCTCAGTATAGCAGTGCTGGTCATTTCTATAAGCAGTTTGAGTGTCTTACAGAAGTGTGCCTGTATTGCCCAATACCTAATTATACAGTAGTGTAACCCAGGGGTGTAACACTAGGAGCCCCTGGTGTTCTGAACTGGATATTGGCCCAGATTTTGCTGTAATAATAATGGTGAGACTATCAGCGCTCTCCGTTATTACAGGGTAAATCTGACAGCAACTTCTAATGTCTGCACATGTTAAACGTGGAAATCCAGAGTTTTTTTTAATTCATTCCTGGGATGTGTGCATCGCTGACAAGGCCAGCATTTATTGCCCATACCTAATTGCACTTGAGAAGCTGATGGTGCGCCACCTTCTTGAACCGCTGCAGTCCGTGTGGTGAAAGTACTCCCATAATCCTGTTAGGGAGTGAGTTCCAGGATTTTGACCCAGCGACGATGAAGGAATGGTGATATATTTCCAAGTCAGGATGGTGTGTGACTTGGAGGGGAACTTGGAGGTGATGGTATTCCCATGCACCTGCTGCCCTTGTCCTTCTAGATGGTAGAGATTATGGGTTTGGGATGTGCTGTTGAAGAAGCCTTGGCGAGTTGCTGCAGTGAATCTTGCAGATGGTACACACTGCAGTCACGGTACGCCAATGGTGGAGGGAATGAATGTTTAAGGTGGTGGATGGGGTCCCAATCAAGCAGGCTGTTTTGTCCTGGATGGTGTCGAGCTCCTTGAGTGTTGTTGGAGCTGCACTCATCCAGGCTAGTGGTGAGTATTCCATCACACTCCTGACTTGTTCCTTGTAGATGGTGGAAAGGCTTTGGGGAGTCAGGAGGTGAGACACTCACCGCAGAATACTCAGCCTCTGACCTGCTCTTGTAGCCACAGTATTTATGTGGCTGGTCCAGTTAAGTTTCTGGTCAATGGTGACCGCCAGGAAGTTGATATCAGGGGATTCAGCGATGGTAATGCCGTTGAATGTCAAGGGGCAATGGTTAGACTCTTTCTTGTTGGAGGTAGTCATTGCCTGGCACTTGTGTGGTGCGAATGTTACCTGCCACTTATCAGACCAAGCCTGAATGTCGTCCAGGTCTTGCTGCATGCGGGCACGGACTGCTTCATTATCTGAGGAGTTGCAAAAGGAACTGAACACTGTGCAATCATCAGCGATCATCCCGACTTCTGACCTTATGATGGTGGGAAGGTCATTGATGAAGCAGCTGAAGATGGTTGGACCTAGGACACTGCCCTGAGGAACTCCTGCAGCAATGTCCTGGGGCTGAGATGATTGGCCTCCAACAACCACAACCATCTTCCTTTGTGCTAGGTATGACTCCAGCCAGTGGAGCTTTTTCTGCTAATTCCCATTGACTTAAATTTTACTAGGGCTCTTTGATGCCACACTTGGCCAAATGTTGCCTTGATGTCAATGGCAGTCACTCTCACCTCACTTCGGGAATTCAGCTCTTTTGTCTATGTTTGGAACAAGGCTGTAATGAGATCTGGAGCTGAGTGGTCCTGGCGGAACCCAACTGAGCATCGGTGAGCAGGTTATTGGTGAGTAAGTGTCACTTGATATCACTGTCGACAACATCTTCCATTACTTTCCTGATGATTGAGAGTAGACTGATGAAGCGGGATTTGGCTGGTTTGGATTTGTGCTGCTTTTTGTGGACAGGACATACCTGGGCAGTTTTCTACATTGTCAGGTAGATGCCAGTGTTGTAGCTGTACTGGAACAGATTGGCTAGAGGCGCGGCTAGTTCTGGAGCACAAGTCTTCAGCACGACAGCCGGGGTCCATAGCCTTTGCTGTATCCAGTGCGCTCAGCCGTTACTTGATATTATGTGGAGTGAACCGAATTGGCTGAAGATTGGCTTCTGTGATGGTGGGGACCTCAGGAGGAGGCTGAAATGAATCATCCACTCGGCACTTCTGGCTGAAGATGGTTGCAAACACTTCAGCCTTGTCTTTTCCACTCATGTGCTGGGCTCCATCTTCATTGAGGTTGGGGATGTTCATGGAGCCTCCTCCTCTTGTCAGTTGTTTAATGGTCCACCACCATTCACGACTAGATGTGGCAGGACTGCAGAGCTTTGATCTGATCCATTGGTTGTGGGATCGCTTCGCTCTGTCTATAGCATGCTGCTCCATTGTTTAGCATGCATGTAGTCCTGTGTTACAGCTTCCCAAGGTTGGAGCCTCATTTTTAGGTACACCTGGTGCTGCTCCTGCATGCTCTTCTACACTTCTCATTGAACCAGGGTTGGTCACCTGGCTTGATATTAATGGTAGAGTGAGGGATATGCCGGTCCATGAGGTTACAGATTGTCGTGGAATACAATTCTGCTGCTGCTGATGGCCCACAGCGCCTCATGGATGCCCAGTTTTGAGCTGCTAGATCTGTTCTGAATCTATCCCATTTAGCACGGTGGTAGTGCCACACAACACGATGGAGGGTGTCCTCAGTGTGAAGACGGGACTTTGGGTCACTGCTACCAATACTGTCATGGACAGATGCATCTGCGTCAGGTAGATTGATGAGGATGAGGTCAAGTAGGTTTTTCCCTCATGTTGGTTCTCTCACCACCTGCCGCAGGCCTAGTCTGGCAGCTATGTCCTTCAGGACTTGGCCAACTTGGTCAGTAGTTGTGCTACCGAGCCACTCTTGGTGATGGACATTGATGTCCCCCACCCAGAGTATATTCTGTGCCCTTGCCACTCTTAGTGCTTCTTCCAAGTGGTGTTCAACATGGAGGAGTACTAATTCAGCAGCTCAGGGAGGGCGGTAGGTGGTAATCAGCAGGAGGTTTCCTTGCCCATGTTTGACCGATGCCATGAGACGGCAGCACGGTGGCATAGTGGTTAGCACTGTTGCTTCACAGCGCCAGAGACCCGGGTTCGAATCCGGCCTCGGGTGACTGTCTGTGTGGAGTTTGCACATTCTCCCCGTGTTTGCGTGGGTTTCCTCCGGGTGCTCCGGTTTCCTCCCACAGTCCAAAGATGTGCGGGTTATGTTGATTGGCTATGATAAAAAATTGACCCTTAGTGTTAGGGGGATTAAATACGTGGGGTTACGGGGATAGGGTGGGATATGTGTTGGTGTAGGGGTTACAGGGATCGGGTAGGATATGTGTCGGTGCAGGCTCGATGGGCCGAAATGGCCTCTATCTGCACTGTGGGGTTTCTGTGATTCTGTGATTCTGAGACTTCATTGGGTCCGGAGTCAATGTTGAGGACTCCCAGGGCCACTCCCTCTTGATTGTATACCACTGTGCCGCCACCTCTGGTGGGTCTGTCCTGTCGGTGGGACAGGACATACCTAGGGATGGTGATGGTGGCGTCTGGGACATTGGTTGAAAGGTATGATTCTGTGAGTATGATTATGTTAGGCTATTACTTTACTAGACTGTGGGACAACTCTCCCCAAGTTTGGCAGAAGTCCCCAAATGTTAGTGAGGAGGACTTTGCAAGGTCGACTGGGCTGGGTATGCCTTTGTCGTGTTCGAATCCAGTGCCTAGGTCGATGCCAGGTGGTCCATCTGGTTTTATTCCTATTATTGTTTCTTGTAGCAGTTTGTTACAGCTGAGTGACTTGCTAGGCCATTTCAGAGGGCAGTTAAGAGTCAACCACATTGCTGTGGGACTGGAGTCACATATAGGCCAGACCAAGTAAAGACGGCAGATTTCCTTCCCTAAAGGACGTTAGTGAAGTTGCTGTCAGAAATACCATGCTCTTCCACAGGGTGCGCTGTTGTAGTACTCGCCAATCGACTCGGCAATAAAATGACTGCAATGACATGAACTTGGGATACTTGCCTCCTAGTTTTGCACTAAAAATGGCTGGAAAAGTTAGGGCTCGTACATTTATGAGTAAGTGAGTTTTTAACGCCGTAATAAATGATAATTGCTGCTGAACAACCTCTCTCACTCTGAAAAATTAATTTTGCAAGTCTGGAGTCTCATTCCCTCAGAAGAAAGTTAATGTTGCAAATCTAAAAAAGAAAAAATGTTTTTAAAGAAATTTTTCTGACTGTCTCTTTTATCTCTCTACCTTAATTCTAATTGTATTTCCCAATCTTTATTTCACTTTCTGTACATGATGTGAATCTAATTAATATTTTCTGCTTTATACTTCCTGGTTTGGACTCGTGATGAATCTTCAATCTGATTGGTTGAAGAGTCTCGCTGTTGCTTTCCCTGTTCACAGATGCCACAGATCCCCTGTTGAGGGCGCTGCACTGAAACAGATGCCGTATTAGTGGTAATCTCCGCTGACAAGCCCGCAAAAAGTCTTTGGGCAACTGTCAGTGAGGTGAATGGCGAAAGCCGTTCCTTCGCCACTGAGAGCATGTACCCTCATGGGTGTTTCTCTAATCTTTCCGAAGGTGGACTGGAGCATTTTAGTCAGATGAGGCCAGATATGAATCATTAAGCTGCTTTACTTTGTAGACAGCAAGTGAACCTATAGAGTAAAAGATATAATCAAATCTCACTCTGATTCAACTAACTACAAAACCCTTCTTGAGAACAAGAAAGGTTATTAAATTATATTAGCAGGCTTGCTTAACTTTTTGTGATCAGCCATTCTGATTTTGACTGGCTTAGGGTTTAAGATGGGTGAGTTTCCCCTTGCTAGGACAGGCTGCCTCCCCTGACTTGTCTGACTGACTGTCCATGTTTCTTTGTCCTTTCTGTCTGTGCATCCAGCCAGTGAAAGGGCCATTACTTTAATCATTCCCTGATCAGTGATACGTCAATAAAACCAGTTACCATGCACCTCGCTTCAGTTGCGGGTTGAGTGAAAACATCTTCTGTTCTCAAAATGAATAAGGGACATCCTAGTTTAATAGATCTGGAATGACACAGTTAACCCTCATTATATTAGTTTGAAATAGATTGTAAACTGTGATGTTCCACAAACTGGCTTTAATACACATGTCCGTCACTTTCTTAAAAAAAAAGGTGCAGATTCACTTTGTTTTAAATCACAACTCTTAAACATAATTTATTCCTAAATGCTTCCTGTGAGGAGAAGAATGATGAAAAATCTTAAAATGTGACTTCTAATTAGGAAAAATGGTGACTTTGTGATGTACAATGCTTAAATATTTTGCACAAATAAAACAATTGCCTGATTTCTACTAACATACAAAACGGAGAATTGATACATAAGGAATTATATTGGCGGTATATCACTGCTTAGCATTGGCATATACCCGAAGTATTGTGGTTATATTTACATAACAAGGTTCCCACAAAATTATTTCTAACCACAAGCACTGTAATTATTTGTTTTTATCTTCTGTGACAAATATGAAGCATTTTTGTTCATGGTGCATTATTTATTGGATTTTGCATAGCACACATAATGTCCTGTGAGTGCTACTTCCCAGTGGAAGCACTAGATCGCAGAATCATCCATTTAGTTTCAAATATGGATTGGAGGAGCTGAATGATGTTGGTGTGCAGATAGATTCATAGGCCATTAAAGGTGGCAGCACAAATAGATAAAGCCATAAAAAGACAAACAAAACTCTTGCTTTTGTATAGAATCATAGAAAAATTACAACATGGAAGGAGGCCATTCAGCATATCGTGTCCGTGCCAGTTGGAAAAGAGCTACCCAGCCTAATTCCACCTGCCAGCACTAGGTCCGTAGCCTTGTAGGTTACGGCTCTTCAAGTGCACATCCAAGCACTTTTTAAATATGATGAGGGTTTCTACCTCTATCACCCTTTCAGGCAGTGAGTTCCAGACCCCCACCACCCACTGGGTGAAATTTTTTTTCCTCATCTCCCCTCTAATCCTTCTACCAATTACTTTAAATCTATGCCCCCTGGTTCTTGACCCCTCTGCTAAGGGAAATAGGTCCTTCCTATCCACTCCATCTAGGTCCCTCATAATTTTATACATCTCAATTAAATCTCCCCTCAGCCTCCTCTGTTCCAAGGAAAACAATCCCAGCCTATCCAATCTTTCCTCATAGCTAAAGTTTTCCAGTCCTGGCAACATCCTCGTACATCTCCTCTGTACCCTCTCCAGTGCATTCACATCCTTCCTGTAATGTGGTGACCAGAACTGCACGCAGTACTCAAGCTGTGGCCTAACCAGTGTTGTATGCAGTTCTAGCATAACTTCCCTGCTCTTATATTCTATGCCTTGGCTAATAAAGGAAAGCATTCCGTATGCCTTTTTAACTACTTTATCGACCTGTCCTGCTACCTTTAAGGATCTGTGGACATACACTCCAAGGTTCCTCTGTTCCTCCACATCTCTCAGTATCCTCCCATTAACTGTGTATTCCCTTGCCTTGATGCCCCTCCTCAAATGCATTACCTCACACTTTTCCAGATTGAATTTAATTTGCCACTTTTCTGCTCAACTGACCAGTTCATTGATATCTTCCTGCAGTTTAAAGCTTTCCTCCTCACTGTCAACCACATGGCCAATTTTTGTATCATCTGCAAATTTCTTTATCATGCCCCCTACATTTAAGTCTAAATCATTAATATATACTAAAAAAGTAAGAGACTGAGTAGTGAGCCCTGTGGAACCCCACTGGAAACAGCCTTCCAGTCACAAAAACGCCCCCCAAACATTACCCTTTGCTTCCTGCCACTGAGCCAATTTTGGATCCAATTTGCCACTCTCCCTTGGATCCCATGGGCTTTTACTTTTTTGATCAGCCTGCCATGTGGGACCTTGTCAAAAGCCTTGCTAAAATCCATGTAGACTACATCAAATGCACTGCCCTCATCGACCCTCCTTGTTACCTCCTCGAAGAATTCAATCAAGTTAGTTAGACACGAACTTCCCTTAACAAAACCATGCTGACTGTCCTTAATTAATCTGTGTCTTTCTAAATGAAGGTTTATACTGTCCCTCAGAATTGATTCTAGTAATTTTCCCACCAAGGTTAAACTAACTGGCCTATAATTACTCGGTTTATCCCTTCCTCCCTTTTTAAACAATGGTACAACGTTAGCAGTTCCAGAGGCATAGAATACAAAGCAAGGAAGTAATGTTGAAGTTAGACAAGATGTTAGTTAGTTAGTTGAAGTACTGTGTACAGTTTTGGGTACCCCATTATAAAAAAGATATCAAAGGAATAGAAAAGGTGATGGAGGGTTATCGTTATTGAGAGAGACTTAGAGGTTAGGGCTTATTTCACTGCAGTTGCGAAGGTTAAGGGGTGACTTGATAGAGCTCTTCGAGGTCATGAAGGGTTACGATAGGGTAAATAGTGACAGATTATTTCCAGCAATCATTGAAATAATCATTAAAAGAATTAAGGAGGGGCTAGATAAAGAATTCTATACATGTAGATTAGTTAGAATGCGGACTTCTCTGACATAAACTGTTGTTGAAGCAGAATTTATACATTTTTAAAAAAGGGATTAGATAGTTTCTTTAAAAAGAGGAAGATTAATTGATATGGGGAGTGAACAGAAAAGTTGGACTAGATAAAAAAAGAAAGACTTGCATTTATATAGTGCTTTTCATGACCACAGAATGCCCCAAAGTGCTTTACAGCCAATGTAGTACTTTTGAACTGTAGTCACTTTTGTAAAGTAGGAAACGCAGCAACCAATTTGCGTACAGCAAGATCCCACAAACATAAATGTGATAATTGATACGCTTATCAATTACTTCATAAAAGGTGATGAGTCGAAGAAGAGATGACGAGTCGAAAGAAGAGATGAATAAGGCTTTTATTAGCTAAGAAGAGACCATGCTTCTTCGTGAGTGACTGAACAAGTCTGAACGAAACCCACACAGTGGTGGGTGGAGTCAGCTGAGGCATGCCTCCATACACAGCGCCACCCAGAGGTGGCAATATACAATACAGTGGTTTACCACATTCACCCCTTGTTTAATGTGAAGTCCGGCGGGGTGAAGGGTACTACAAGTTAAGTCTATCAGGAGGCCTTGTCTGACGTCCTGATCGTCGTGGTGGCGGCGGTGGTGTTGCAGCATCCGACGTCGGGTCTGGTGTCTGGGTGGTTGGCGAAGATTCCTGGGGCTTTGGCATGCCGTCTGCAGGGGTTGGGTTGGGAGGGGTGGTGGGGGATAACAGTGGTAAGGGGGATAACGGTGGTAAGGGGGATAACGGTGGTAATTCAGGGGTACCCGAGGGTGCGAGATCTCGTATGGAGACCGTGTCCTCCCGCCCGTCTGGGTATGTCACCCAGGCATACTGGGGGTTGGCGTGTAGGAGGTGCACCCGCTCGACCAGGGGGTCCGTTTTATGCGTCCTCACGTGCCTCCGCAGTAGGACAGGCCCAGGAGAAGTCAACCATGCCGGTAGCGAGGTTCCCGATGTAGACTTCCGGGGGAAAACGAACATTTTCTCATGAGGGGTCGCATTAGTGGCAGTACAAAGCAGTGACCGAATGGAGTGGAGCGCTGCAGGGAGGACCTCCTGCCAGCGGGAGGTCGGAAGGCCCTTAGATTTTAGTGCTAAGAGGACTGCCTTCCAAACCGTCGCGTTCTCCCTTTCCACCTGGCCGTTCCCCCGGGGGTTGTAACTGGTGGTCCTGCTCGTGGCGATACCTCTTGTTAGCAGGTACTGCCGAAGTTCGTCGCTCATGAACGATGAGCCCCTGTCGCTATGTATATAGCTGGGGAACCCGAACAGAGCGAAGATGTCATTCAGACACTTGATGACCGTGGTACTGGTCATGTCTGGGCAAGGGATGGCAAAGGGGAAACGGGAGTACTCATCAACTATGTTGAGGAAGTACACATTGCGGTCAGCGGAGGGGAGGGGCCCTTTAAAATCGACGCTCAGGCGTTCGAAGGGGCGGGTGGCCTTGATCAGGCTTGCTCTGTCCGGCCTATAGAAGTGCGGTTTGCACTCGGCGCAGATTTGGCAGCTCTTGGTCATGGTCCTGACCTCCTCGATGGAGTAGGGCAGGTTACGGGATTTGATAAAATGGAAAAACCTGGTGACCCCCGGGTGGCAGAGGTCATTGTGGAGGGACTGCAGCCTATCACTCTGCGCGTTGGCGCATGTACCACGTGATAGGGCATCTGGGGGCTCATTGAGTTTCCCTGGCCGATACAAGATATCATAATTGTAGGTGGAGAGTTCGATTCTCCACCTCAAGATCTTGTCGTTCTTGATTTTACCCCTCTGCTTATTATTAAACATAAAAGCTACTGAACGCTGGTCAGTGAGCAGGGTAAATCGTTTCCCGGCCAGGTAATGCCTCCAGTGACGCACCGCTTCTACAATAGCCTGGGCCTCCTTTTCGACGGAGGAGTGTCTCGTCTCGGGGCCCTGGAGGGTCCTTGAGAAAAAGGCCACGGGTCTGCCCGCCTGGTTAAGGGTCGCGGCTAGGGCGAAGTCGGAGGCATCGCTCTCC
Source organism: Somniosus microcephalus (assembly GCF_052327205.1). Classification (NCBI taxonomy): domain Eukaryota; kingdom Metazoa; phylum Chordata; class Chondrichthyes; order Squaliformes; family Somniosidae; genus Somniosus; species Somniosus microcephalus. The sequence continues at coordinate 102,219,688 of NC_141000.1, read as the reverse complement.
ACTTGGAAGGGGATGGACTCATCCACCGCGTGCATTGCGGCCTTCGCGATATCGTTCTTGATAAGAGTGAAGGCTGCACACGCCTCTGGTGTCAGGGGGAAGGAGGTGGCTTTGATGAGGGGCCTGGCTTTGTCTGCATAGAGGGGCACCCACTGGGCGTAGTAGGAGAAAAACCCCAGGCATCTCTTCAGTGCTTTTTGGCAGTGGGGAAGGGGTAGCTCCATTAGGGGGCGCATTCTGTCGGGGTCGGGCCCGATGACTCCGTTCTCCACCACGCAGCCGAGGATGGCCAGGCGCTTGGTGTGAAACATACATTTTTCCTTATTGTACGTTAGGTTCAGCCGTTGGGCCGTACGGAGGAAATTTGCTAGATTAACGTCGTGGTCCTGCTGGTCGTGGCCGCAGATGGTGACGTTATCCAAATAGGGGAAGGTTGCCCGCAGCGCGTTCTGGTCAACCATTCGGTCCATCTCCCTTTGGAAGACCGAAACCCCGTTGGTGACGCCGAAGGGGACCCTAAGGAAGTGGTAGAGGCGGCCGTTTGCCTCGAAGGCAGTATACTGGCGGTCCTCATGGCGGATGGGCAGCTGGTGGTACGCTGACTTAAGGTCGATGGTGGAGAATACTTTGTATTGCGCAATCTGATTGACCATATCAGATATGCGAGGGAGGGGGTACGCGTCCAGCTGGGTGTACCGGTTTATGGTTTGGCTGTAGTCGATTACCATGCGGCGTTTTGCAGTGGTTTTAACGACTACAACCTGGGCTCGCCAGGGGCTAGTGCTACCTTCGATAATGCCCTCCTTCAATAGCCGCTCCACCTCAGAGCTGATAAAAGCTCTGTCCCCGGCACTGTACCGCCTGCTTTTGGTAGCGATGGGTTTACAGTCGCGGGTGAGGTTAGCGAACAGGGGAGGGGGGGGGACTTTTAATGTGGAAAGGCTGCAGGTGGTTTGCAGCGGGCGATTTAAAAGTTGTTGGTTGCAGACTGTGAGTGGGGGGAGGGGTCCACCGTATGCTAGTGTGACACTCTTAAGGTGGCACTGAAAATCCAACCCTAGCAGGACGGCAGCGCAAAGACGGGGCAGGACTAGCAGTTTAAATTTTTTATATTCAGTGCCCCCTACTGACAGGGTCACCACACAGTAGCCGCTGATGTCCATTGACTGGGACTTGGACGCCATAGAAATGCGATGGTGCGTTGGCAGAATCGTGAGGGAGTGGCTACGTACCGTGTCGGGGTGGACGAAACTCTCTGTGCTCCCGCTGTCGATCAGGCAACTGGTGGCGCGGCCGTTTACCGCGATATCCATCATGGAGCTGGATAGATGGTGAGGGAGGGCTTGATCCAGCGTCGCGGAGGCCAGTATGTGGCTTAGTGAGTCACTATAGTCATCCGCCGAGACGGTGGTCGGTTCCGGTGACGAAATGGCGGTTGAGTGCGTTGGATACGATGGCGGCGGATGCCATGCGGCCGGGGGTACACAAAATGGCGGATAAGATGGCTGCTCCCACGGCCCGCACGCTGCGCTGCTGGCTGGCTTCCCCTTGCAGGCGTTAGCGTAATGGCCTTTCTTCCCGCAGCCCGAGCAGGTAGCTGTCTTAGCTGGGCAGTGCGCTCTGGGATGTTTTAACTGGCCACAGAAATAGCATTTTTGGGCCTGGTTACTGGGCATCGAAGCAGTTCTTACCGGAGGCTGCTGTCTCGGTTGGGTCGCTGCAGCGGTTGGTGCCGGGGGCGGTGGTCCCGTGTCCCACGGTTTCGATTGCCATGTCTCGGCGCCGTTACGGGGGTATGCCTCGAGGTTTCGGTGGGCCTCCTCTAACGAGAGCGCAAGGGCAATGGCCGTCTTCAGGTCGGGTTCCTTGCTTTCTAGCAGTCTCTGCCGGGTGTGGTCTGACTGGAGGCCCCTGACGAAGGCATCACAGGCGAGTCCCTGCGCGTGCTCCACAGCCGTTACCGCTTTACAATCGCAGTCTCTGCAGAGTGCCAGTAGCGCCCGTGCAAATGCCCCTACCGATTCTCCCGGTTGCTGCCTGCGGGATCCCAAGAGGTGTCGGGCGTAAATTGTGTTCACTGGGCGCGTATATTGCCCTTTTAGTAGCTCGAGGGCCGCCACGTACGTATTAGAGTCCCGGATTAGCATATATACTTGATGGCTCACCTGGGCGGTCAAAATTTTCAGTTTGTGATCCTCCTCTGTAACCTGTGAGATTGCGAGGAAGGATTCAAAGCAGCTCAGCCAGTGTTCAAACTTGGCTGATGCACCCACCTCTTGAGGGTCGAGGTCCAGGCGTGGTGGTCTGAGGGCTCTCAGCAATGTCTGCTGTATCCGTTGCTGTTGTTGCTCCTCAGGTGTCGCCATTTAACTTTTAGCTAATAAAATTGATACGCTTATCAATTACTTCATAAAAGGTGATGAGTCGAAGAAGAGATGACGAGTCGAAAGAAGAGATGAATAAGGCTTTTATTAGCTAAGAAGAGACCATGCTTCTTCGTGAGTGACTGAACAAGTCTGAACGAAACCCACACAGTGGTGGGTGGAGTCAGCTGAGGCATGCCTCCATACACAGCGCCACCCAGAGGTGGCAATATACAATACAGTGGTTTACCACAATAATGACCAGATAATCTGTTTTAGTGCTGTTGGCTGAGGGATAAATATTGTCCAGGACACCGGGGATAACTCCCCTGCTCTTCTTCAAAATAGTGTCATAGTATTTATTAAGCCCACCTGAGAGGGCAGATGGGGCCTCGGTTTAATGTCTCATCTGAAAGACGGCACCTCCGACCATGCAGCATTCCCTCACTGGAAGTGTCAGCCTAGATTTTGTGCTCAAGTGTCTGGAGTGGTGTTTGAACCCAGAACCTTCTGACTCAGGTCGCTCATATGGAGAAAAATAAGTGCTAACTTAATGGGCCAAATAGCGTATTTCTGTGCTGTAATATTCCATGATGCTACAATGCACCATTTTCTAGCTGCAATAGTTGACACGTGACCTGCTTTTAGGCATTTGGCCATTCTGCTCTTGAGCTAGTCGCTAAGAGCAGCCTTGAGTGTCTCTTCCTCCCTCTCTTTGTGAAAGCGCCTGCTCAGTGGTTAGTGCCACACCTACATTTGAAGAATTAGGTGGTTAAATCCACAACCACATGTTGCATTGCTTTGCTACGCCACCCACACAGCCCAAAATCCTACAAATTGTGAAGAATGATTTCCTCCATTCTTTGCTTGGACATACAGTAGATTGTCTGTGATTCGTGTACTGTCAAAGGTACACACAGCATTTCAATTTAAGATGGTTAAAAGGATAATTACAAGGACTGTGGAGATTACAGTTTAAAATGACTGTTGCTGATACTAGTGAAGAACACTTAATGGGCGTAATTTTAACTTTTATCGCCAGGCGAAAAATGGGTGACAACGAATTGGCAGCCCATTTTACAGCTCGCCTGATTTTATTTTGCATTGATTTCACCAGGCTGACGATTCGCTATCAGACGTGTTTCGCCCAATATAAGTTAAAATTACCCCCGATGTGTTTGTATAACATTCCTCTGCTATTCTAATGCATGAGGTAACCCATTTATTTTAATAAAAATAGCATATGAAGGAACGTCGTGCAAATGTGCTAAGCATTCATCTGCTAATATCAGCAATAGTAATTTCCAGGCTTAGAATCCTAGAAGCGCACAGGACAGAAGGAAGCCACTTGGCCCATTGCTCTGTTTTCTCCTCATACCTTCATTTGCTTTAAATATTTGTCTGCTTTAGCCTTAAATGAAGCAATATTCTCTGCCTCAACCACTCACTGTGGCTTATATGAGAATGTTATTTGGGCTGTTGTCAAGAGTGTTATGGGTGCAGTTTTTCAGCTTCTAGCACACTTTTTTGTATACCTTTTTGTGAACTGAAAAGCATAGTCTGCTGTCCAATGCACAGCAGTGCTGCTAGGTGAAATGGTGGAACTTGTGTTTTTTTAATTATCTTTGCCCCTCCCATCTGTGGGAGGTGAGATGTTTCCCTGCAGCTTGGATGGGAGAGAAAAATTTAACAATATCTCAGTCTGTGCACACTTCATGGCTGGCACAAGAGTGATTTGGGAATAACAACTGAAAATGCTGGAAACACTCAGCAGGTCAGGCAGCATCGTGGAGAGAGAAAGAGAGTTAACGCTTCAGGCCGATGACCCTTCGTCAGAACTGGACAGAGTGATTTAGGAGAGGCTTTGGGAACAGTTAATGGCATGGGAGGACCTGGGAAATTAAAAAAGGGGAAAAATTAAAAAGAAAAAGAAAACTAAAAATATTTAAAACCTATGAGGCAATCTGGAAAGTTCACGTGATTGTGCACTTGACTCCCAACCACATTGCCACAAGATTGAGTCATGGGGCTGCCTATCATCCAATCACAGTGCATATAGATGATGTTCCACTGTTCCCTGTGTAGCCACTGAATCAAGCAGAATTTGAAAACAAACTATTCTGTGTTGCAAGTAAAGTGAGTCAGCAGTAAGCTAAGATTTGTAACATCATGCCAGCTGTTCATGGAGTGGCATTGAGAACAGTGATGGTACTGATCCAATGAGTAGCTACAGGACTACCAAGGCTTAGGGACTCCCAAGTGTGTGCAAGAGTACTGCTGGAGTTTAACCAGATAAAACTGTGCAGCTTAGCAGAGCTATTTCTTGTTGCTTGTCCAGGTAGAATCATCCTACACTATGGGGTATTGGCTTGCAGGGTTACTGGGAACTGAGTTGAAAGAATTCTGGTCTCCAGTGACAGGTCTACCCCTCAGGCTCCCTTAATAAACCAGGCTGGCTGGTCAGTCATCATAGTAGCGTACTGTAGACCAGCTGGGTTTAGGTATCGGATTAGTGAATCTACCACAGCGAGTTGATTGCAATGTGTGTCATCTTGGATCCTAAAGAGACCTTGCTAACGTTCCCCCCCCAACCCCCACCAACCCTTCCCCTGCTCACCTCTCAAGGTGAACAGACCCTCAATGCAGTGCATTTACCCACTGAGTCACCAGGAGACATTAAAAAAAATGCTTTGGGTGTTACCCTTGGCTCAGAAGTATTAATCTTGCCTGTGGGTCAGACGGTTGTGAGTCCAAACTCCACTCCAGGGACATAAGCACACAACCTAGAACATAAGAACATAAGAAATAGGAGCAGGAGTAGGCCATACGACCCCTCGAACCTGCTTTGCCATTCAATAAGATCATGGCTGATCATCGACCTCAACTCCACTTTCCCGCCCGATCTCCATATCCCTTGATTCCCCTAGAGACTAAAAATCTATCTATCTCAGCCTTGAATATACTCAAAGACTCAGCATTCACAGCCCTCTGGGGCAGAGAATTCCAAAGATTCACGACCCTCTGAGTGAAGAAATTCCTCCTCATCTCGGTCTTAAATGGCCTACCCTTATCCTGAGACTATGCCCCCTAGTTCTAGACACCCCAGCTAGGGGAAACAACCTCCCAGCATCTACCCTGTCAATCCCCTTCAGAATCTTGTATGGTTCAATGAGATCACCTCTCATTCTTCTAAACTCCAGAGAGTATCGGCCCAATCTACTCAATCTCTCATCACAGGACAGCCCTCTCATCCCAGGAATCAATCTAGTGAACCTTCGTTGCACCGTCTCCAAGGCAAGTATATCCTTCCTTAGATAAGGAGATCAGAACTGTGCACAGTACTCCAGGTGTGGTCTCACCAAGGCCCTGTACAATTATAGCAAGATTTCCTTACTCTTATACTCCAACCCCCTTGCAATAAAGGCCAACATGCCATTTGCCTTCCTTATTGCTTGCTGTACCTGCATGCTAACTGTGTTCCTTGCATGAGGACACCCAAATCTCTCTGAACATCAACATTTGAAAGTTCCTCACCATTTAAAAAATATTCTGTTTTTCTATTCTTCCTACCAAAGTGAATAATCTCACATTTCCCTACATTATACTCCATCTGCCACCTTACTGCCCACTCACTTAGTCTATCTGTATCCCTTTGCAGACTCTTTGGGCTGGATTTTCATTGAGGAGGTGGGTAGGAGGCGGGACTACAACTTTCGAGGTTGTAGCCCCGCCTCCATCGAGTTGTAGCCAACCCACGCGATTTTGACTTGATTGACCTTGTGGAGCCCGCCCAGCAGGCTCAGCAGGCCAATTAAGGGCCACCCGGCAACAGGTGACATCACAGATTGACATTTCATCTGTCAAGACCTTTTGACAGATGAAATATCAGCGTTTCACAGCTCTTTGAAGCTGTCAAACACTGACAATCTGTACTCCAAGTTAATTCCTTCCTCTCAGGCTGATTTAGAGATCTCTCCGGAACAGAAAGCTGAATGCTGCAATTTTTGACAGATCGCGGCCATTCTGCTTTCTGTGCCGGTGAGATGAGGGACTCCCGAGACCTGAAGGAAGGAAGGCTGTAAAGGTAAGTAAAACTTATTTAAACACTTTAAACATACCAAACACACTTACCTCTGCACTCATGCACCCATCACTCACCTGAACACCGGACATCTCGACCCCTCCAAGCCCTTCGGCCCGACGGCCCGCCTCGCTAACTTGGCATGGTTTGGAGCCATCGAGAATCCCACACTTCAAGAATGAAAATAGGGATTAGGCTAAAAACTGCCTGTTAACTACCTGTTAACAGGCAGTTAATTGGCACTAATCCCCTTCCTGCCTCGGGGAGGCGGGTCCCAATGCGCGTCGGGTACCCGCCTCCTTTGAAACTGACATGGAGGCGGATTGGGGGCGGGATGGGTTTGTGCCCCCCGATTTTGCGATTTTAACCCCCCACACGCCTCCAATCCTGCCTCCACGGCCCAATGAAAATCCTGCCCTTTGTGTCCTCCTCACAGCTTACTGTCCCACTTAGCTTTGTATCGTCAGCAAACTTGGCTACATTACATTCGGTCCCTTCATCTTGGTCATTGATAGAGATTGTAAATAGCTGAGACCCCAACACTGATCCTTGCTGCACCCCATTAGTTACAGCCTGCCAAACTGAAAAAGATCCGTTTATCCCTACTCTCTGTTTTCTGTCCGTTAACCAATCCTCTATCCATGCTACCCTATTACCCCAACCCCATGAGCCCTAATCTTGTGTAATAACCTTTTATGTGGCACCTTATCGAATGCCTTTTGGAAATCCAAATATATACATCCACTGGTTTCCCTTTATCTACCCTGCTAGTTACATCCTCAAAAAACTCTAATAAATTTGTCAAACACGATTTCCCTTTCATAAAACCATGTTGACTCTGCCTAATCATGTTTTAATTTTCTAAGTGCCCTGATACCACTTCCTTAACAATGGATTCCAGCATTTTCCTGATGAGTGATATCAAGCTAACTGGCCTGTAGTTCCCTGTTTTCTCTCTCCTTCCTTTCTTGAATAGCGGTGTTACATTTGTGGCCTTCCAATCCGTTGGGACCATTCTAGAATCTAGGGAATTTTGGGAGATCAAAACCAATGCATCCACTATCTCTTCAGCCACCTCTTTTAGAACACTGGGATGTAGGCCATCAGGTCCAGGGGATTTGTCAGCTTTTAGTCCCATTAGTTTCTCTAGTACTTTTCCTCTACTTATATTAATTATGTTAAGTTCCTTACCCTCATTAGACCCTTGGTTCCCCACCATTTTTGGTATGCTTTTTGTGTCTTCCACTGTGAAGACAGATACAAAATATTTGTTTAACGTTTCTGCCATTTCCTTATTCCCCATAATAATTTCTCCTGTCTCAGCCTCTAAGGGACCAACATTTACTTTTGCTACTTTCTTCCTTTTTACATACTTGTAGAAGCTCTTACAATCTGCTTTTATATTTCTTGCTAGTTTGCTCTCATATTCTATTTTTTCCCTTTTTATCAATTTTTTGGTCATCCTTTGCTGGTTCCTAAAACTCTCCCAATCCTCAGGCTTACTACTATTCTTTGCAACATTATAAGCTGCTTCTTTCAATCTAATGCTATCCTTAACTTCTTTAGTTAGCCACGGTTGGATCACTTTTCCAGTGGAGTTTTTGTTTCTCAATGGAATGTATTTTTGTTGAGAATTATGAAATATTTCTTTAAATGGTAGCCACTGCTTATCTACTGCCATACCTATCTAGTGCTGCACAGTCAGATATGCCATCTTTTGGAGTGTTCGCTCACATAAAAGATCCTGTGGTACTGTGCAAAGAAGAGCAGGTGAGTTCTCCCTGTGACCTGACCAACATTTATCCCTCTTCCAACACCAGTAAAACAGATTATTTGTAATTTATTTTATTGCTGTGTGTGGGAGCTTGCTGTGCACAAATTGGCTGCTGTATTTCCCTACATTACAACAGTGACTACACTTCAAAAATACATCATTGACTGTGAAGCACTTTGGGACATCCTGAGGTCATGAAAAGTGTAGTATAAAATCAAGTTCTTTCTTTCTTAACACATAAAAGCCACGTTGAAACTTTGTACCGTTGGGATTAACATATAGAATAACAGTTTTTTTCCCACGTGGATAGATCATTAGAATTCCAGTGTCAGGTCTTCTCTACACTGTCACCAAACTGTACTGTCAGTGCAAAATCTGGTGCTGTCAACAGGAACAATACTGTACATGTTTGTGTATAAGACTAGGAATTTGGGGGTTGAAAATAGGAGTGGGTCATCTTATATGTAATTCATTATAGCGTATGGTTTCACTCTGGGGAGTGCATTTGCCACTAACCCAGTCCTGCTCTCCCTTCTACGTTGAACTCTTCAGTGCTGCTCTCTTCTCTCAGCCTCCTAGTCTCTTTTTCTCTTCTCTCACACACTCCAGATTTCCTGCTCATCTATCTCAGGTTCCCTGTCTCCGGCTCCTTCTCTGTGAGCAGCAGTGGAACAGTTGCTATGCATTCAAATCAAATTCCCTTTGCAGAGTGTGGCGAATGAGGGTGTACTTTATATATAGGGCATAGATTATTTTAGGTTTTTGGCTGGAAAGGAGGGAGGTTATCTTGCAGAAGGGTTAACTTATATACAAGTACAGTATATATGCTACTGTTAATAGTCTTTTTCATGTGACATTAAAGTGGGTTGATTTGTCCCAAATATCTCTATAGGAATAAGGTGCGGAACGGCACAGAAATCTTGCACTACTACAAGCCTGGTGGAAATAGAATTAAATATATTATAATAGTGTCAGTGTTATATACGTTGGTGTTAATGCCAATTTGAGGTGCTGTAAAGTGAAAAAAAATAGATTTTCGTAATGTGATATATTTTCACGCACGAAGCCTTGAAAGTTACTATCACAGACTAACATTGCCTTCAAAGTTATATTCCTAACCTGACTTTTACAGTGAAGCCATTTGATTGCATAGAAGTAGCCATATACTGATCTTGTTTTTTTCCCCTCATGTCCATATTCAGAGTTTGCACATAAAACAGAAATGAAGGCTACTGAAATGAATAAGGGAACATCTGCGCTTGAAAATTCCCCCAAACTTGTGCACAAATAGATTTTTGCAAACTCAGCCTCTGAGTTGCACTTTTTTTCGACTGTCCGAAAGTGAATTTGCTGCGCGGTTTCTAAACATAGATGAATGTGACAAAAGAATTGCTGGCCTCCGAAGGCAGAGAGGTGGTGTCGTATTGAAGATCTGGAAAATATTCTGCTATGTTTGTGACATTTGGCACTGAGTACGCTTTTAATTTAGAATCTCCGTTTAACAGAGCCATGTTTAAGAATGAAATGTAAAATGAGAACCCAGTGCTATTCTGCAAGGATGACTTGAGAGCAGTGTTGCCCGTGCTGTATATCGTTATGTTTTGCAGTGGATAGGCGTTCGCCTTCGGATTTGTCACGCAGAGCTTTTTCAGGCCAAAGATTACGAGGTATTCCGTCAGTACCGCATCGGGGCTGCACAAAGAAAGCTTGAGGTTTGGGACCGATGAGTAGTTCAGCAGCAGCCCCACTGTCGCGGTATCTGACACCCACACGACTAATTCACTTCCGTAGCTGAGCGCTGGGCTGGCTTTGTCGATATCTTTAGAAGAGACAGTCTTACAGTTGCACACGAGGTTGGCAAGTGCAAACCCGCAGTCTGGGATGCTGGAGAAGCAGCTGCAGTTGCGGAAGTTGCTTTCTTTTTGAAAGATAAGTGTGTGGTTACTGCTGCTTCCCACAGCAACGAAGGCACAGCACCACAGTGCAAAGAGCGCCAGCTGGGTCGACACCTTCATCTTTACAACATAATTGTTGTACAGCCTAACATAGATTTTCCATTCTCTCACAGGGCCTGAAACAAACAAAAAAGGAAATGGTTTGTGACTATTTCTTCATCATTGTACAGGCATTTAAAAATAATACAGATAAAATCCCTTTGTCATATGGAGGGGGGGTGCGGGGAGCACAATGATTCAACTGCTACCTCAACGTCTTCTTCCAAATTCACTCTCTAAAGTTCCTGCACTTCCAGATCTCTGCAAATGCCACTCCTGAGCCTACTTCTGTGTGGGAGGAACCGGGGTAACTGATTTCTTGAGCCCCATTCCCTTCCATTGCAAAGTACACAGGCTCTGCTCAGTACCCTGTCCCAATGGCTCATTCAAAGCTGTGAACCATGTGAGGATTTTCGGGTACAAAATGTCTCATCAGCAGTTCACTTCTTAAAAATCTAACGTCTCAACTTCAATCTCTGTTCTGTGTTGAATTAGCCGATCTTAATGAAGGCGGTGATGGGAGACAGTGCAATTGATATCAATGCCCCTGGGCTAGTGAGGGGAAACTCACCCAGGGGTCCTGATCATAAATCATGAACTTATGGTAGAAAATGGGTTTGTGTAGATGTTAGCTGAGGCTAGGTTCAGGCTTGGCTGTGTGGGACCTACACAATTGAATGGTGTGATGATCGTGTGTACCATCTACAAGATGCACTGCAGCAACTCACTCGCCACGGCTTCTTCACCTTCACCACACGGACTGCAGCGGTTCAAGAAGGTGGCTCACCACCTCCTTCTCAAGGGCAATTAGGGATGGGCAATAAATGCTGGCCTTGCCAGCGACGCCCACATCCCATAAACAAATTTTAAAAAAGCGCTGTTTAAGCTTATACATAAAGAATTAAAGGGTGGGTGAACTGCTAAACCAACACCACTAAAAAAAACAGATTATCTGGTCATTATCGCATTGCTGTTTGTGGGAGCTTGCTGTGCACAAATTGACTGCCATCTTTCCTACATTACAACAGTGACTACACTTGAAAAGTGCTTCATTGGGTGTAATCTGCTTTGGGAACTCCTGAGGTCGTGAATGGCGCTATATAATAACAACAACAACAACAATAACTTGCATTTATATAGCGTCTTTAAGGTAGGTAGGCCGGCCTCCCATTTTCTACCCTCCATTCACTTGAGGTCATCCAAAAACTCTGCTGCCCATGTCCTAACTTGCACCAAGTCCCATTCACCCATCACCCCTGTGCTCGCTGACCTACGGTGGCTCCCGGTTGAGCAACGCCTCAATTTTAAAATTCTCATTTTTGTTTTCAAATCCCTCCATGGCCTCGTGCCTCCCTATCTCTTTAATCTCCTCCAGCCCTACAACCATCTGAGATATCTTAGTTCCTTTTAGGTTACAAACATATTAGTTGATAAAGCTATTCATTAAACTGGGGGGCTTTAGGACCTTGTCATTTCAACTGTGTACATTAATTTAGCTCCCTCATACTCAAATGGAAATAAATATTGGCAGAGGTGTAAAACGGGCAGCCAATTCACTATCACCCGTTCTACACTATCTCCCAAAGTCAAGATCCATCCCAGTAAGTCTAGTCAGTTCCATTTGTTAAGTTACTGATATTTATTTTTGGACAAGAATCTGCATTGAGTAGATTGGGCCTATACTCTCTGGAGTTTAGAGGAGTGAGAAGTAATGTCATTGAAACATATAAGATTCTGAAGGGGATTGACAGGGTAGATGCTGAGAGATTGGCCGGAATTTTCACAGGTAAGAGCGGGTGGGTTGGAGGCGGGGTGGGGGAAGTGAAAGTTGTAAAAATGTAAAACCCGACCCCAACCCGCCTCCAACCAGCCCACTTTCACCTTTCACTCAGGTGGGACGGGCTGCCAACCTGCTGCCAGGAGGCAGGTTGGCAATTTAAATATGGTAATGAGGCCTGAAGCCTCTACTTTAACCCGCTTTGGAAGTTTTACTGCGGGCGGCTGGGAAACCCAGGGCTCGGGATTCCCGGTGGCTGCAACAAGGAGGCCTCAGACTCGGGGAGCAATCCTTGTGGGATGGGAGGAGCAGGAGTGCTTCCTCCCGGCTCCCCAAGCTCCCCCATCAGCAGCCTGCACACCCTGGAGTCTGGGATCGAACACCCCAGGGATCGGAGCCCCCTCCCCGGGCCTAGAACATGCCCCCCCCCCACCGGGATCGCGACTTGGCCCCAGGGTCGGGGATCGGTCTCCCCCCTCCCCGGGCCTGGAACACCCCCCAGGATCATGACTCAGCCCTAGGGTCGGGGATCGGACCCCCACCCCGGGGATTGGACCCCCACTCCTGCCGATCAGATCCCTCCCCTTCCCCGGGGGATTGGACCCCCGCCACGGCTTCGAATCCACACGCCCCCCGCTCCTCCCCTGCCATCATCCTGGGCCCAGCACTTACCTGGTCCTGTGGTCTCCTTGTTCAAGTTCCCCGCACGACTGGAAGCCAACCTGTCAATTAGGCTGACTTCTGGGCAGGGAACCCACCCTTCACGTCACACGCACGCTGTGGAGTTCCCGGGTCCTCCCGCACCGTGCGGGTGGGACCTGGGAAAATCCAGCTATTGCTTCCCCTGGCTGGAGAGTCTAGAACTAGTGGGTATAGTCTCAGGATAAGGGGTTGGCCATTTAAGACTGAGATAAGGAGGAATTTCTTCACTCAGAGGGTTGTGAATCTTTGGAATTCTCTGCCCCAGAGGGCTGTGAATGCTGAGTCTTTGAGTATATTCAAGGCTGAGATAGATAGATTTTTGGACTCTAGGAGAATCGAGGGATATGGGGATCGGGCGGGAAAGTGGAGTTAAGGTCGAAGATTAGCCATGATCTTATTGAATGGCGGAGCAGGCTCGAGGGGCCGTATGGCCTACTCCTGCTCTTATTTCTTGTGTTCTTAAAAAAGTGTTGTTATATGTGATCATAATTTTGCAGTAACATATGGGTTTTTAACCGGGGGGGCGAGGGGGGGTGCGGTGTTGCGGGGGGTGATAATTTTAGCCTAACCCGGCTGGCGGAAAACTGATGGGTTCACATTGACCCCTCGCTTTACACCCTGCTCGATTTTAATGCCCATTGACTTCAACGGGTGGGGTATAAAACGGGCCGCTAATGGGAATCTGTCAGTTTTCTGCCAGGCGGATTATGTTAAAATTACCCCACTAGTTTCGATGAGTTGTGCAGTGGTTGTAATGAGCAGTCTGATGAAACATAACATCACCTATAGTCTGAATGACTTTGCTTCCAACTCCTTTCGATATCTGTCACCCATTTTCCCTTTTTTCACTCCTTCCTTTTAAGAACAACAACAACTTGCATTTATATAGTGCCTTTAACATAGCAAAATGTTCCAAGGCACTTCACAAGAGTGTTACCAATAAAAATTTAACAGATTTCAATAAAAATTTCAGTAGACTGTCGTCTCTTCAATGAAACAATGAATACTATGTAGGAGTCTACGTACTCCTAGCAAAAAATACTGAACTCGGAGAGGTTCAACAGAAAAGGTTTAATTCTTGAGACTGCATGTTGAACACAAAATGGCGTCAGAGCCTACACCAAGTCTGACTGCTTTTCATCAGTCCACAGCTTCGACTGCTCCTCCCCCGCTCTGGGCTTAACTATGCTGCAGATCGAGTTTCTTAAAGGTGTGATCCTTCTTAAAGGCATGACGCCTGATTTATAGCCTACGGACCGAAAAGCGGATTGTGTCCTTTCTGTGGTCGGTACGCCACAACTATGCCAATTGGTGGGTCTGGTGATGGTAACTGTGCTTTTCAAGGGATTATTGGAATGTAATTAACCAGTTTTACTTAAGTTTGAACTACTATATCCAAACTAAATGTTACCTTCCTTTTGTTTCGCCTGCTTGGAACTGGGACATAGGGACCATAACAACAGATTGCAGTCTGAAGCTCTATTGGCAGTGAAAGCACAGTGTGTTCCAGCAGGAAAGACTCATAGTTATCCCAGTTTGATTTGAACCTATTCACAGTGCAGTTGCTTCCAGACCAGTAGCAGGAGGTGAGATATCTGTACTTCAATCTAGATGCCGACAAAATCCACCCCCAACATTTGCTCTTAATATGTTAGTTTCTAAACAGCAATCTGGTTCAATACAAACCTAAATTTTAACCAAAGGAGTGACTCCAACTTAAACATTAACCACATTCATCAAACATGTCATTGATGGCTTCAAAGGTCATCTCTACAGTTACTTCAAATGGAAAATACGGAGGCGTGATCACCATAGTCGCTAGATTCTACAAGTTTATTTTTCATCCTTCAAGGACAGTGGAAGGAACCATTGTGATTATCCCTTGGTACAGCCCGAACTGTATCCACAGAATTATTTTAACTCAGTACAGGCAAAATACCAGATTAGTAAACATAAATCTATTTCAATTACTACAATAAAACATTTTGTGAGGAGATTTCAAAGTGTGATCTTCCGAGCTAAATTTATATTATACTAGACCCACCTGGGCAGAGGAGATACCACAGTAAGAAAAACGACCTTCATGCTAGTTTTTCTTTTTGTTTCTTCAACTATAGTCGTTTTTTCAACATGATTCCAATCATATACCACATGTCTTCTTGAAGTATTCCAGAAAAGCATTGATGTGCATTAATTCAAGGGCACAGGGCTGATCATTCACAAATCCATTGACAATTCTCTGACATACCCCACTGATACTTTGATCAGAAAAGGCTGTCAGTTAGGCTTCACGTCGTGCCGTTGCCAGCTGAATTATGCAGAAGGGGTCATAATTTTAGTTTGATCAGTGTCGGTGATGAATTCTTAATTTGTTCCAATTTTTTCTCCCTGCTCTCCTGAAAGCAACGGCTCATGTTGGGTTATGGCTTCACAGGCACCAGCTGCCCTCTGGTATCTAGGCCAAGTGGCCACTGTTTATGTGTAAATGATATGAGAGGTCTTTAGGTGAGTCACAGCAGGGCATTTAGCCACGGTGACATGAAAACTGAACCCAATCCTGTCCTCACCCGGAATCCACACGCATAATCACACTTCTAGGATGTGATCTGGCATCCTAGAAGATCCTCCCCTAACTAACCCAACTGTCAAACTCCCAACTGTTGTTTTGGCTGATGTTAACCAATTCAGCACAGACCATGGATATAACCTGGGATCTTCCTGACCGTCATGGTTCAGTGTCCTACTATGCGGTCCATTCACCCACTGAGCCGTCAGGGTAGATGGAGTGAAGTCTTCCCCGCAATTTAGGAGCTTTTACCAAAGCACTTAACTTATCTCATATAAATGGTTTCTGTTGGATAATTTTCAGAAAGGCCACATATTTTGATGGAAAATTCGACACGTGTAAACGGGTGAAAAGCTAAATAATTGTGAAATATCAAATTGCTAAACACATTAACATCTAACAAAGTCTGTAGCTAGCTGGAAGGAGGAGGTGTTAGTTCTGAAGTTTGAACCAGCACACACACCAGGCAGCAAGATCCACAGGCAGCACACGCATTAAAGTGAAAAAGCATATGTCTTACGTTACGCAGATAAAACATTGTCAAATTATGAATCAGTCGTCTTCAGCATCTTCGAATAATATAAAAATATAGGTAGAGCAACTTTGTTAAGTCATCAGACGGAAGAAGAATTTTCTCCAATTGCATCTGCTTCTTGTTGCATGGGTACTTAATTACTGCTTTCATAGTAACCTGCTGGCAGCTGGCTTATGTGTCTACTGTGGAAATATATAGGGATGGTTCCAATTACACTGTCGTCTGTCTTAATCCAGAAACCAGACGACTGTACTGAAGCTGTCGTGGCTCATAGCTGTTGCAAAATGTTTTTTTTAATGGTATATAGGTGGGAGCCAAAGAAGGTTATTTGTTTGTCTTTTTAAAAAAGTTTTCTGGCAACAGGTTGTTACAGCGAGATTTTGGCAGTGGGTTAAAATTTCTGCAGTGTGCAGTTTGTGTACTCCTGCTGCTGATCACCATTCTCTTGCTCCTTGATTCTTGGCAATCACCTGGCTAGGACACAGGGGGAGAGCAGAAGTCAGCAACATGAGCACACAAATTGGAACAGATCCACGTTGTGAAAATGTGGCTAACTTCAAAATGGATCAAGTTAGGAAAAACACTCAAGATTTAGGCAGGCTTCTACAGCTCCCACTAGTGTTTCAGAATGGGACCATTTTAGTGCTTCAATGTTAAGGTTAAAAAACCCATAGAGTCACATAATCTTAAAGCACAGAATGGGGTCATTTGGCCCATCGTGCCTGTGCTGACTCTTTGAAAGAGCTCTCCAATTAGTCCCACACCCTGCTCTTTCCCCATAGCCCTGTAATTATTTCCCTTTTTAAGTATTTATCCAATTTCCTTTTTGAAAGTTGCTATCGAATCTGCTTCCACCACCCTTTCCGGCAGTGCATTCCAGATCATAACAACACGCTGCAGGAAAAAAAAATTCTCCTCATCTCCCCTTTGGTTCTTTTGCCAATTATCTTAAATCTGTGCCCTTTGGTTGCTCTACCAGTGGAAACAGTTTCCTCCCTATCAGTGTCTAGAAATTTGAAACCTTTTCTGATCCTCCTCTCACCTTTCTCTGCTGAAAGTGCTTCATGCCAGCCTGTGGTGCCTTGCCATTGCCATGCTTCAGTTGTATAGTGAATGTTGCTGTTGGCCTACACCATCATGTGTGCCTGCTGAACCGTCATTAGGAGTGGCAACCCTGTGGTTGGTATTTTCCAATTTCTTTTTTTCCTTTCCAAACCTAGGGACTGAGGTGCCAGCTGTGGCTCAGTGGGTAGCACACTTGCCTCTGAGTCAGAAGGTGGTGGGTTCAAGTCCCACTCCATGGGACTTGTGCACATAAATCTAGGCTGACACTCCAGTGCAGTGCTGAGGGAGTGCTGTCTGCTCTCGCAGGTGGACGTAAAAGATCCCTTGGAGTAGGGGAGTTATCTCTGGTGTCCTGGCCAATATTTATCCCTCCATTCACAGAACAAAAACAGTTTCTGGTCATTATTGCATTGCTGTTTGTGGGAGCTTGCTGTGTGCAAATTGGCTGCCGCGTTTCCCACATTACAGCAGTGATTACACTCCAAAAGTACTTCATTGGCTGTAAAGTGCTTTGAGACGTCTGGTGGTCGTGAAAGGCGCTATATAAATGTAAGTCTTTCTTTCTAATTTAGCACCTTTAACTTCAAACTATTTTCTGTCTACATTTGTTGTATTAATTCATGTAACTGATTAATTTAGCTGATAATGTTTTGAAACCAGAAGTTTTCAGGGTTATAGTCCAAATTACATACTTTTAGAAGAGTGCTTCTGCTTCTGCTATCTGTAAGATCTACTAAAGTGTAGCAATTAATATTAATTACAATATCAAATAGTTTACATTTCAGAATACACTCCATTAAAATTAAAAACATGAAAAGAATTGTACAATCTCACTATTTTTGAGAAGCGAATAAGGCGATAAACAGGCTAACCATTTAAAGGGGTATCATTACCGTTTTGGAGGTGAATAGGGCCCAGAAGAGAACTATAGCAGCTCTATCACATGCCGTAAACTCGCTGGAACGTCATGGGGGAGCACAGCCAAAACACTTTGCACCGCAACAAGTCCACTCCAACTGAGTGGCTCCTAGTGCTGACCCACATTGCCCTGCCTGCCATCCGCCCTGATGCTACCGTGCTCTGTGAGCTGGAAAAAATCATGAGCAACATCAACCTTCCCAGTCACGAAAACCTGAAAAACCCACCACAAAAGCGCTTAAAATTGCGCCGGCCATTCTGGGAAACAGCAGCCAATATTTGTGCAGCTGGTATCGACCCACTATCCAGATGGACGGGATCTTGGGACGCATGCAATATAAAGAACCAACACCTCATCACTGACTCAACAGCAAAGGTCCCTGGCTTTGACCTCCCTCGAAGACAGTGGACAGAGCGCAACCCAATCCGCACAGGGCATGGAAACCGCGGCCACCTGCTCCACAAGTGGAAGACAAGGGATGACCCGAAGTGCAACTGTTTGGCCAGGAGTCCCAGACTTTGGAACACATCACATCAACCTGCCCACTAAGATCTGTTGCGGGAGGCACCTCATTTCTCCACTTGGCATCTCAGGAGGCCATCGAAAGGATAGCCAAACTAGACATTCCATTATAAACTTTTCCCGTGATATGATAGTAATAGTATCACATGAAAGCGATAGCAATGATGTATTTATGACACATTTTCATAACACAAATTCTGCCAGTGGGACACAATGACATTATTGTGTTGGATGTTTACAAATAACTTGTGTAAAAAGTTATAAGGAGTGACAACACCCTTTTAAAAGCAATGGACCATGACAGTAAAATAAATGCAAATGACTTTGTTCAGCATTCTTAGATTTGCATTGTATCATACAATAGATATTTTGGAAACATAGTTTTAATATTCAATAACCATAACAAGTTTGCTGTCCTGTGGTGTAAGCAGTGTTTTCATAGAAAATTATGTTATCTTTTACTTGTAAATAGGAACAGGCGTAGGACATTCAGCCCCTCAAGCCTCTTCCGCCATTCAGTTAGATCATGGCTGATCTGTACCTCAACTCCATTTGCTCGTCTTGCTTCCATATCCCTTGATACCCAACAAAATCTCAGTAATCAACATTTCAAATTGATCCAGCATCCAATGCCATTTGAGGGAGAAATTTCCAGATTCCCATTACGCTGTGCGTGAACAATTGCTTCCTAATTTCACTCCTAAATGGCCTGGTTCTAATTTTAAGAGTATGCCCCCTTGTTCTGGATTCCCCACCAACAGAAATATTTCTTTTTACAGTGTCAGTTGTGGTTCAGTAGTTAGCACTCTGCCTATGAGTCAGAAGGTTGTGGGTTCAAATTCCAGAGACTTGGCAGTGCTGCGCTGACGGAGGTGCTGTCTTTTCGATGAGACGTTAAACTGAGGTCCTGGCTGCTCTCTCAGGCAGATGTAAAAGATCCTATGGCACTATTTTGAAGAAGAGCAGGGAAGTTCTCCCGGGTGTCCTGGACAATATTTATCCCACAACCAATACCACTAAAAAACAGATTACAGGAAACTTTTGTTTATCCGGAGGTTAAATGTCCGGAAAGCTCTATCTACCGGCAAAATTCAGGAGTCGGTTCAGATCATTTTTTTTCTTTTCATTGCTTCTTTTCTCCAGTCCTGGCTCTGCAAGCATCTCTGTAGCTAAGCAACAGCTTCAGCTAGACGCTTGCAAGCTGCGCCGACTGTTTTGAAGCTGTTGCTAAGCAACAGGGTTTGTTGCTAAGCAACAGGGTTTGTTGCTTCACACGGAGCTCTGAGCTCCATATGTTTTAACATTAGCGCTGGTTTCTGCGGCAGTTTTGATCTAACGGCACCAGCTTGGTCCCGTCAGTGCCGGATACCAGAAAGTTTCCTGTATCTGGTCATTATCACATTGCTGTTTGTGGGAGCTTGCTGTGCGCAAATTGACTGCCGCGTTTCCCACATTACAACAATGACTACACTCCAAAAGCACTTTGAGATATCCTGAGGTCACGAAAGGTGCTATATAAGTGCAAGTCCTTTTTCTTTTACCCTTTCCTTTTATCATTTTAAACATCTCAATTAGATCACCCCTCAATTTTCTACGCTCAGGTGAATACAAGCCAAGTTTATGCAACCTGTCCTCATAATTTAACCTTTTAAGCCCCGGTATCATTTTGGTGAATTTGCGCTGCACCCCCTTCAAGGCCAATATATCCTTCCTGAGGTACAGTGCCTAGAACTGAATGCAGTGCTCCAGATACTACAGTCTCACCAAGGCTCTATACAGCTGAGGCATGACTTCTTTACCTTTATACACCGTGACTTTCTGTTTGACTGAAGTAGGTTTCAGATCCTATATCCTCTTCATCACTAAGGCCAATTGTTTTCACTTCTGCAACATTGTCTGTCTCCAACCCTACCTCTCCCCATTGCCACTGAAACCCCAATACTTGCCATTGTCATTTCCATTGACTACTCTAATGCTCGTCTTCTGATGAATATGAAATTGTCGAATTATATTTGGGGTAACAATCTCCCTGGTGGTCTTTTATCCTCCATATACTCCAACCTCTTCTGAATTTATCCTGTCCTGCACTAAGTCCACCCACCATCACCCCTGTCCTCACTGACCTACATTGGCTCCCCATTCCCAAATGCATTAAACTTAAAATCCTCATCCTCATCCTTAACTTCCTTCATAGCTTCATCCCATGCCATCTTTGCCATCTCCTCCCACCCTAGATCCCCTCCCGGAACACTTTGTTCCTCTGACTCTAGCCTTTTGTGTATCTCCCTCTCTCTTTGCTCCAACAAGTGTCAGCTGTGGCTCAGTTGGTAGCACATTTGCCTCTGCGTCAGAAGGTTGTGGGTTCAAGTCCCACTCCAGGGACTTGAGCACATAAAGCTAGGCTAATGCTCCAATGCAGTGCTGAGGGAGAGCTGCACTGTCAGAGGTGCTGTCTCTCGGATGAGATGTTAAACTGAGGCCCTGTCTGCTCTCTTAGGTGAACGTCAAAGATCCTATGGCACTATTTCAAAGAAGAGCAGGGGAGTTATCCCCAGTGACCTTGCAAATATTTATCCCTCAAACAACATAACAAAAAAAACCAGATTATCTTTTTTCTGGGGCCTTGCTGTGCGCAAATTGGCTGCCGCGTTTCCCACATTACAACAGTGACTCCACTTCAAAAGTACTTCATTGGCTGTAAAGCGCTTTGAGATGTCCAGTGGTCGTGAAAGGCGCTATATAAATGCAAGTCTTTCTTTCTTTCTTCTTTTAACATTAGTGGCATAGTCTTCAGCTTCCTGAGTCCTACTCTCTAGAATTGTCTCCCTGAATTTTTCCACTTCACTTCTCCTTTAAAAGCCTTCTCAAAACCCAGTTCTTTGATGAAGCTTTAGGTCACCTCTCCTAATCTCTGCCTTCCTCCACCCGCATCTATTTTTTTCTGCTTATCTGTGGTGCTTTGGTACATTTTTTCTAGTAAAGACGATATTTAAATGCAGCTTGTTGTTATTACTTATGTAATTTTATTTTCATGGAATACTTTTCAGGCATCATTGTATCATATTCTTCTTCTGTTTCTTTAGGTGTCCCTAAAGATTGGCAGAAAAGTATCTCACAACACTTGGAGTCACTCACTCCACCTGCTGCAAGCAGCAACACAGGTACATCTACCCCAGAGGATTTAGGTGGGCAGCTTGGATTGGCTCCACAAAATGTTGGTGAAGGTGTAATTGACTGGGAACTGTAAATAATTATGGAAATGAGCTTCTTCTTATCATGTCCACGGACAGTCTATACATAGCCCAGCCAGAACTGGACACATTTTTGCGCCTTGTTGTTGAATTCGGCAAGATCTGCAACAGTGCAGGGTTCCTCTAACGATGGGCATTGCAGGAGATGTTGCATAGTCTGTGCCTTAGTTCCACATTCACAAGTTGTCGGGCTGGTTGAATATCCCCATTTGCTTAGTGACACCTTTGAGCAACCTACACCGGTCCTAAGTCTGTTAAGACACTTCCAGATTGTCCAGTTGCAATTAGCTCCTGGGGGAAGGCTTTCATCAGGTAAAATTTCCATCGCTGGGGGTTGTTCAAGACTGGCGAGCCGGTCTTTCCACAAGGCGATGCGGGCTTCAGATGAGGTTGATTGTAATGGAACAACACTGTTCATGAAGCTCTTCCTTGACTTTAGGCGGCTGGGTATAGGTGTATGACAATGCAGAGGGTGCCTCTCATCTGATGTTTGACGGAGTCGCTCTTTCTTGCTGGCTACCGTTCTTCTTATATCAGGGGGAGCGATACCCGCCAGGATATATAGGCTGTTGGTGTTTGTTGGTTTTAAGCAACCTGTGATAAATTGGCAGCTTGCATTCAGAATGGCATCCATCTTCTTGGCATGAGTAGACCTTTCCCATGCAGGGCAGGCGTATTTGGCAGTGGAATAGCAAAGAGCAAGTGCACTGGTTCGCAATGTTTTCGGGCTTGCTCCCCATCTTGTGTTAGTGAGCTTATTCAGGATGTTGTTTCGTGTGCTCACTTTTGCCTTTGTCTTCTCGATGTGGTTCTTGAAGGTGAGGCATCGGTCAAGGGTGACTCCTAAGTAGATAGGGTGCTCGCAAACATGCAGTGAGTGTACTACATTTCTGGCTAGATTTGGGGAGGACTGTTAATGCATTGGGTGGGTGAGGCAAAGGTATTGTCTGTGACAATTGTCTGGTAGAAGAGCCAGGCAAAAATGTGTGAAAAGAAATCCGATATGGAGGCATGATATGCAGTCTGGAGGCAAGTGATGGAGTGGTGCTGCATACCACCTCTTGTTTCATGTCTGGTAAATTGAATGTTATGCTGTATGAAGTGGGTGCAAGAAAGGTTACCCTGATTAGCATTCGATTTGGCAGCAGTACAGTATGTCTGCAATAAGTATGAAGGGTAAAAAGTAAGGGCTGAAGTGACTTTCACAACTACCAGCAATACCGGACCAATATTTCAGGTTGGCTGCAGCAGATGCAAAGCACTGCAGCTGGTTCCCTGGTGACCTGGGGCCTATGGAGGCAGTTGTCTTCAATCATTGGCAGATAGTTATGTCAAGATATGAAGGTATGGTTGGTGGAATCATGGTAGGTGCAACCAGTGTAGCTTACGTGCCCGCTGATCATCCTGGTACGCCTTCATTCATCTTGTGCCACTTCAGCTATGAAGTTCTGTATTTTGGGGCACATCCAAGCCAAGCCCCCATCATAAATTTTACTTTCACTTGCTGCTTCCATGGGACTCTGCAGCTTGCAACATATTTATGTTACAACTCCCTGAGCATCTGTGATAGTTCATATTGAAAGAGCTTCTTTTCGTATGCCATTTTTAAAATCTGTTCCTGTTCTGCTGAAGCCCCATAAATGATTCAATTATGGTCAATTTTCCACTGACTTAGTGGGAAATAAGGGACTTTTTTGGGGACATTTAAAAACAAACTTTCCAATAATAAGTAAAAAAAAAAATTGCTGTCTCAAATATAATTCTACAGACTTCTAGTAATCAAAAATTTCAGAAATATTGAAAAAAGATCACTAATAAAAACAACAAAGTACTAAAAAGACACTGTAAACATTGCAAAATAAAAAGTTCCAAGGCCTGTTTCCCATAAGAGCTCCAGTGCAAAAGCAAATTTGTAGGGAATGAATGTAATCCTAGTGCAAAAGCTGATTTTTAAAAATCATATTCATTTAAATATTTTTGCATGAAGGGTAAATATTGTCCTAATGCTGCTGGTGCAGTTTTGTGCACCGTGAGTGCAGATAAGGGATTTAGCCACATGTGAAATTTGACAATTAGATATCTACAGCAAGGATTGCATTCCTGACATAAACATGGTGGGCTGGATTAAGATCCAGTGATTATTGTGATGCTGCTTCAATTGTGAGTTCAACAGGAAAAAAAACCTTGTATTGAGGACAAAAGCAAGGAAGCTACGCTAAACCTTTATAAATCACTGGTTAGGCCTCAGCTGGAGTATTATGTCCAATTGTGGGCACCACACTTTAAGAAGGATGTCAAAGCCTTGGAGAATGTGCAGTGGAGATCTACTAGAATTATACCAGGGATGAGGGACTTCGGTTATGTGAAGAGACTGGAGAAGTTGGGATTGTTCTCCTTCGAGCAGAAAAGGTTAAGGGGAGATTTTATCGAGGTGTTCAAAATTATGAAGGGTTTTAAGAACATAAGAACATAAGAATTAGGAGCAGGAGTAGGCCATACGGCCCCACGAGCCTGCTCCACCATTCAATAAGATCATGGCTGATGTTCGACCTCAACTCAACTTTCCTACCCTATCCCCATATCCCTTAATTCCTCTGGAGTCCAAAATCTATCTATCTCAGCCTTGAATATACTCAATGATTCAGCATCCACAGCACCTTGGGGCAAAGAATTCCAAAGATTCACAACCCTCTGAGTGAATAAATTCCTCCTCATTTCAGTCTTAAAAGGCCGGCCTCTTATCCTGAGACTATACCCCCTAGTTCTAGATGCTCCAGCCAGGGGAAACAATCTTTTGATAGAGTAACTTAGGAGAAACTGTTTCCACTGGCAGGAGGATCAGTAACCAAAAGATACATTTTTAAGATAATTGGCAAAAGAACTGGAGGGGAGATGAGGAGAACTTTTTTTCCTGCAGCAAGTTTTTATGATCTGGAATGCATTGCCTGAAAGGGTGGTGGTAGCAGATTCAATAGTAACTTTCAAAAGGAAATTGGATATATAGTTGAAAAGATAAAATTTGCAGAGCTGTGGGAAAAGAGCAGGGGAGTGGGACTAATTGGATCGCTCTTTCAAAGAGCCGGCACAGGCACGATGGGCCAAATGGCCTCCTTCACTGCTGAATGATTCTAAGTTAGGGTTAGCTGAGAAATTAAATCAAGAATTTACATTTCTAGCATTGAGCTCTTTCACCTGCCAGCTCTGGCCAATAAAAACTCCCAGAATAGCTTTAAGTTCTGGTTGTTATAAAGCTAAATATTACCCTATACTATTAATTACTTTTCACAAGTTGCTGCCCAACATGAATTGCTTAAAGTTAAAATGTAAACTAGCAATGCAGACAGAATTATTTGTTATTGTTGGTCCCATTTTCTCTTGCTTAAATCTAAATATAGCTTTGTCCAGGTGTAAGTGTTGTGGCAAGATCTTTTACAACTTTCAGTTCTTGAAATCACTCGCTACTGCTCAGAGAGCAGACAAAAAACAAATGCTCAGCATTTTAAGGTCATTTTAAAAGCCGCTGCACCTTGTACACAACTTATGTGTGTCTGTTGCACTGTTCAAACATTTGGAATGGAATGCTTTTTTCCCATCATGCAGTACTGTATGCTATTCAATAGAGAGCCACAAAACTTTTATTTTCACAAACACCACAATGTAAAAATAAGCATGATACTACTTCCTGTTTATTGGGATGTTGCTTTCCTTATTTTATATTACCTTTAGTTCTATATTCCATATAACATTCCAAACTGATTTCTCATTTGGCCATTTTCCTTGGATCCAATTGTTGATATCTCATGATACATTGTGGCACAAGTTTGTGGTCAAAACTGTACAAGAGGGAAAGAGCAGGGGAGTGGGACTAATTGGATAGCTCTTTGAAAGAGCCAGCACAGGCACGATGGGCCAAATGGCTTCCTTCTGTGCTGTGAGATTCTATGATTCTATGAACAGATCATTCATGATCCTTTCTCCCACACAGTACAGAGGGTGATGCCAAGACTTGTACTACAGACCATGCACAATCCTTTTCTCCACACCTCACAAAGAAGGGATGTGAAGCCCATCTACTACAGATCATACACAAACCTTTCCCACACTGCCTACGCAGGGTGTGGGGGGGAACCATGTTCCATTCTCCAAAGTATGCACTGACGCTGATCATTATTAACTTCAATGATTTCAACAGACCAACAATTATCATATATTTTGAACAATCATTTTGTCCTTAGTTCCCCACTGCTCCACCCCGCCCACCCCCTCTATAAGACACGGATGGTCTTTCTAGATTTTTCCCCCTTTCTGAAAAATGAGGCTGGAAAGTGGTAACATGGTGCTGGGCTTCATCATGCCTTGAGAATCTGAATCACAGAAGGTTGCTTGCCCCCTCGCCCTGTATTGTCTATAGTAGAGTCTTGATATTATCCATTGTCCATGTGGAAAAAATTATATTAGCTATAGAACAGCAACAACAACAGTAACACCTTGCATTTATATAGCGCCTACAACGTAGATAGAGGTGTAAGGTAAAATGGATGCTGAGTCAAAGAGGGAAGATTCTAAGGAATGGCCAAAGGCTTGGTCGAAGAGGCCTTTACAGTTCTGAGACAATGGGCAGGATTTTCATTGGGCCGTGGAGGTGGGATTGGAGGCGTGTGGGGGGTTAAAATCGCGAAATCGGGGGGCATGATCCCATCCCGCCCTCAACCCGCCTCCATGCCAGTTTCAAAGGAGGTGGATACCCGACCTGTGCTGGGAGCCGACTCCCCGAGGCGGGAAGGGGATTAGTGCCAATTAACTGCCTGTTAACAGGTAGTTAACAGGCAGTTTTTAGCCTAATCCCTATTTTTATTCCTGAAGTGTGGGATTTCCGACGGCTCCAAACCACGCCAAGTTAGCGAGGCGGACCGTCGGGCTGAAGGGCTTGGAGGGTTCGAGATGTCCGGTGTTCAGGTGAGTGATGGGTGCATGAGTGCAGAGGTAAGTGTGTTTGCTGTGTGTAAAGTGTTTAAAGAAGTTTAATTACCTTTACTTAGCTTTACAGCTTTCCTTCCTTCAGGTCTCGGGAGTCCCTCATCTCACTGGCACAGAAAGCAGAATGGCCGCGAGCTGTCAAAAGTTGCAGCGTTCAGCTTTCTGTTCTGGAGAGATCTCTAAATCAGACTGAGAGGAAGGAATTAACTTAGAGTACAGATTGTCAGTGTTTGACAGCTTCAAAGAGCTGTGAAATGCTGATATTTCATCTGTCAAAAGCTCTTGACAGATGAAATGTCAGTCTGTGATGTCACCTGTTGCCGGGTGGCCCTTAATTGGCCTGCTGAGCCCGCTGGCTCATATTTTATAGATATGTGAAGAGAAAAAGATTGGTGAAGTCAAGCGTAGGTCCCTTGCAGTCAGAATCGGGGGAATTTATAATGGGGAACAAAGAAATGGCAGACCAACTAAATACATATTTTGGTTCTGTCTTCACAAAGGAGGACACAAATAATCTCCCAGAGATGCCAGGGAACATAGGGTCTGATGAAAGGGTGGAACTGAAAGAAATCAGTATTTGTAGGGAAATGGTGTTAGGAAAATTGATGGGACTGAAGGCCGATAAATCCCCAGGGCCTGATAATCTACATCCCAGGGTACTTAAGGAAGTGGCCCTACAAATAGTAGATGCATTGCTGGTCATCTTCCAGAACTCAATAGACTCTGGAACGATACCCATGGATTGGCGGGTAGCTAATGTTACCCCACTATTCAAAAAAGGTGGTAGAGAAAAGGTGGGGAATTATAGACCGGTAAGCTTGACATCGGTAGTGGGGAAAATGCTAGAGTCCATTATAAAAGATGTAATAGCAGAGCACTTGGAAAGCAGTGACTGGATCGGACAAAGTCAACATGGATTTACAAAAGGTAAATCATACTTGACTAATCTACTGGAATTTTTTGAGGATGTAACTGGTAAAATAGATAAGGGAGAACCAGTAGATGTGGTGTATTTGGACTTTCAGAAGGCTTTCGATAAGGTCCCGCATAAGAGATTAGCGTGCAAAATTAAGGCACATGGGATTGGGGGCAAGGTATTGACTTGGATAGAGAACTGGTTGGCGGACAGAAAGCAAAGAGTTGGAATAAACGGGTCGTTTTCCGAGTGGCAGGCAGTGACTAGTGGGGTACCGCAAGGATCGGTCCTAGGACCCCAGCTGTTCACAATATATATTAATGATCTGGACGAGGGAATTGGATGTAATATCTCCAAATTTGCAGATGACACAAAGCTGGGTGGGAGGGTATGCTGTGAGGAGGATGTCGTGAAACTCCAGTACGATTTGGACAGGTTGGATGATTGGGCAGAAACATGGCAAATGCACTATAATGTGGATAAATGTGAGGTTATCCACTTTGGTGGCAAAAACAGGAAGGCAGATTATTATTTGAATGGCAATAGATTGGGAGAAGGGGAAGTACAAAGAGACCTGGGTGTTCTTGTGCACCAGTCGCTGAAGGTAAGCATGCAGGTGCAGCAGGCGGTTAAGAAGGCAAATGGTATGTTGGCCTTCGTAGCAAGAGGGTTCGAGTACAAGAACAAGGATGTCTTGCTGCAGTTGTACAGGGCCTTGGTGAGACCACACCTTGAGTATTGTGTGCAGTTTTGGTCGCCTTACCTGAGGAAGGACGTTCTTGCCATGGAAGGAGTGCAGCGAAGATTCACCAGGCTGATACCTGGGATGGCAGGAATGACGTATGAGGAGAGATCGTGTCGATTGGGCTTATACTCACTGGAGATTAGAAGATTGAGAGGGGATCTCATCGAAACCTATAAAATTCTGTCAGGCCTGGACAGACTAGATGCAGGAAGGATGTTTCTGATGGCCGGGGAGTCCAGAACCAGGGGTCATAGTCTAAGGATAAGGGGTAAGCCATTTAGGACTGAAATGAGGAGGAATTTCTTCACCCAGAGAGTGGTGAACCTGTGGAATTCTCTGCCACAGAGGGCGGTGGAGGCCAATTCATTAAATATATTCAAGAAAGAGTTGGATATATTTCTTAAGGCTAAAGGGATCAAGGGATATGGGGAGAAGGCAGGGACAGGGTACTAAATTTGGATGATCAGCCATGATCTCATTGAATGGCGGAGCAGGCTCGAGGGGCCGAATGGCCTACTCCTGCTCCTATCTTCTATGTTTCTATGTTTCTATGCTTCAACAAGGTCAATCAAGTGAAAATCGCGTGGGTTGGCCACAACTCGATGGAGGCGGGACTACAACCCCAAAAGTTGTAGTCCCGCCTCCTACACGCCTCCATTATCAAAATCCAGCCCAATGACTTGACAGTTGTGAGAGGTCTTGACAGCCCGCTCTGTAATGAATGGGAGAAATGATTGTGCAGTACAGTTCTGAGCTTTAAAGATAGATACGGAATTTCACTCTTCTGATTGTAGCTCTAAGGTTTGGATTCAGATTCCTTCACAAACTCCCTACAGTCCATATTTAGCTCGGGGAACCTGCTAGCCCTGTGATCCAAAAATCATTAAGTTATCAGATGATCTGTTGGAAATGGTCCATTTGGATGTAATCATGCTGAGTAATGGAATGGAATGGATATGGGATTGAGACCATCGTTCCCCATGTGGCAAATTTCCTCTTCCATAGCAGAGGCTAATACTGCCCCTTGACAAATGATATCCTCTGTGGTTGTGACCGTGTTGCATTTTTCCCCCTTCATCTTCCTTGACTTCGCTGCAGTCTTTGACGCAGTCATATACACCATCTTCCTCCAATGTCTCTCCTCTGTTGTCTAGCTCAGTGGGGCTGCCCTTGCTTGGTTCCACTCTTACCCATCCGTTCATTGCCAAAGTATCTCTAGAAATGCTTCCCTTCCCGGCACAGTTACCTCTGAAATCCCCCAAGGATCGATCCTTGGCTTCCTCCTCTTCTTCAGCTACGTGCTGCTCCTTGGCGTCATAATCCAAAAACATTGGGTCAGATTCCACATGTGGACTGAGTTCTACCTCTCTCAACACCTACACTGCTTCTGTGCTCCCAGACTGCTTGACCAACATCCGGTCTTGGATGAGCCGCAATTTCCTCCAGTTAAACATTGGGAAGACCAAAGCCGTTGTCTTCAGACCCCAACAAAAACTTGAACCAGACCTTTCGCAACTTCCCACTCTGTGTCATGTCCATCAGAAAGATGACCTACTTCCATCTCTGAAACATCACCAGCTTCCACCCTTGGCCTTAGCCCATCTGCTGCTGAAACCGTCATCCATGCCTTTTCACCTCCAGAACATTCCGCTACTCTCCTGGCTGACCTCCGATCCTCCAGGCTCTGCAAATTTCAGCTCATTGAAAACTCTTCTGCTCGTGTCCTATTCCTGCACCAAGTCCCACTTACCCATCGTTCCTGTCTTTGCTGACCTACATTAGCTCAGGGTTCGAATGCCTCCAATTTAAAATTAATATTTCAGTCCCTTCATGGCCTTTTCCTTCCCTATCTCTGTACTTTCCTCGCAGTGTCAGCCGTGGCTCAGTGGGTAGCATTCTCACCTCTGCGTCAGAAGGTTGTGGGTTCAAGTCCCGTTCCAGAAACTTGAGCACAAAAATCTAGGCTGACATGCCAGTGCAGTACTGAGGGAGTGCTGCACTGTCGAAGTGCTGACTTTCAGATGAGACGTTCAACTGAGGCCCTGTCTGCGCTCTCAGGTGGACATAAAAGATCCCATGGCACTATTTCAAAGAAGAGCAGGGGAGTTATCCCTGGTGTCCTGGCCAATATTTATCCCTCAATCAACATCACTAAAACAGATTATCTGGTCATTATCACATTGCAGTTTGTGGGAGCTTGCTGTGTGCAAATTGGCTGCCGCGTTTCCAACAGTGTCAACATTTCAAAAAGTACTTCATTGGCTGTAAAGTGCTTTGGTATGTCTGGTGGTTGTGAAAGGCGATATATAACTGCAATTCTTTTTACTTTCCAACCGCCTAGATCTGTGCTTGGGTCAAAAACTCCAGCATTACAGATACAAGACTGCTGTAAGTATCCTATTTTTTAAAGCAACGACTTACAATTTGAATAATTGAATACAAACTGCTCAAATGCTTTAATGATCTGTTCAAATCCCAAACATGCAGCTTTTGCTGGTTCAGTGCATACTGGACTTTCTGCTCTGTTTTCTTTCAATTAATGAAGGCCTTGGTATGCTGTTTGTTCATGTTCATCACCATGGTGATCTTTTGCTGCTGGTCCTCCTTCATTTACTTTCCCGAGTGGAAATCCAATTTTTAATGTGACATATTTTAGTTCCTGCACTAAAATATTTAGCAAATTATTAGCAGATCGCTCAGGAAATTGCTTATGGCCAGTCCGGAATCTGAAACATCATTGTGATGTTTTGCATGCTCCCATTTCAAGACAGGGAATGGAACTCAGAGGGGCCAGGGAGTGGAACCCAGTGGAGGGCAGGCAATTGGAGCACAGGAGGTTGCTGGGGAGTGGAGGACAGGTGGCCTGGGAGTGGAGTACAGTGTGCATATAGATAGTGGAGCACAGGAAGCGGGGGTGGGGGGGCGCGGTTGGAGAGTGGCGCACAGTGTGGGGGGGGGGTCAGGGGTGGAACAAAGCCAGGAGCGAGAAGTGGAGCACAGTGGAAGGGAGGGAGATTGGAACAAAGAAGTGCAGACAGGGGAAGAGACCTTAAAATAAGTACTGTAGAAGCTTACCTATTCAAGCCAGCACATTACAGCTCCCAGTGTGTACCTGTGTGTAGAACTTACAGAATTTTTAAAGATTTATAGCAAGACTTACCAGTCACCGAGCATGCCAAGACTTGCTTTTAACCCTTGCCCCCTTCGATGGAAAGCTATTGAGAAAAAAATCGCTAGCGGAACCATTTTTAGGAGTAATTGGATTGTTTTTTAATTGTATAAGACATCAGAACAAGTTAAAGCATGGGGGTAGATTTTCCTGAAACTGTTGGGAAGGAGGCGGGACTACAACTTTCGAGTTTTAGTCCCACCTACATCGACGTCCGGCCAAGCCGCGCGATTTTCCCTTGATTGACCTTGTTGAGCCCGCCCAGCGGGCTCAGCAGGCCAATTAAGGGCCACCCGGCAACAGGTGACGTCACAGACTGAAATTTCATCTGTCAAGAGTTCTTGACAGATGAAATATCAGTGTTTCACAGCTGTTTGAAGCTGTCAAACACTGACAGTCTGACTTCTAACCTGAGTCCTTCTACACAGACTCAGTTAGAACTGTCACTGGCAATGAAAGCTGAAGGCTGTCACTTTTGACAGATCGCAGCCGTTCAACTTTCAGTTCCGGCTGAGTGATGGGCTCCCGCAGCCTAGAGGAAGAAAGGCTGTTAAGGTAAGTACAGGTAATTTAAACTTCTTTACACACTTTAGACACACCAAACACACTTACCTTTGCACTCATGCACCCATCACTCACCTGAACACCGACATCTCGGACCCCTCCAAGTCCTTCAACCCGATGGCCCAACTGCTCTAACCTGGCGTGGTTTGGAGCCGTTGGGAATCCCACACGACACCCCTCAAAATAGGGATTAGGCTAAAAACTGCCTGTTAACTACCTGTTAACAGGCAGTTAATTGGCACTAATCCCTTCCCGCCTCGGGTCGGCGGGTCCCAGTGCGGGGCGGGTACCCGCCTCCTGTGAAACTTACATGGAGGCGGATTTTGGGCGGGATGGTGTCGGGACCCCCGAATTCGGGATTCTCCCCCCCCCCGCCACATGCCTGAAACCCCGCCTGACGGCTCCAGGAAAATCTACTCCATGGACTCTAAAATGTCCTGAGGTAACTTTGAAAGCAAAAACATTATATGCGCTGATACCCTACAACTACAGTCAGCAAGCATAGTATGAGAGCTGAATACACAGACAGCGGAGGAGAAAACCTGCACGTGGCCTGCTTCTCCAGCCACATTCTTACACATATATTCATCATCCTTTAGCTGTGGTTAATGAATTCCCTAAAATTATCATTTTCCCTAACTCTTATGAACCCTGTCTCAAACCAAAGGACACAAAAAAAAACACAGCACAGCTCAAAATATTGGACATGGAAATTTTGGAAATTTGAAATAATTTGACAATATTTGTTAAACAGCCAGCATCGTTGGATAATTTAACAGGCTTGGAACTAAAGTGACATTGCCAGTGGTGGGACAGTATCATTGTGTGTGACTGCACCAACACATTTACAAAGATTAATTTAAAACTACGCCCTGCATAGTGCAGTGGGTTCCCAGACCATCTGAGATTGGTTTTTGAATCTAGCCCATAACGATAAATGGAAAGTCTCTAACAAGCAATGGTGAAATAAGTTTACCAATTGTGAATATCACAGTAAAGTTTTAACCCTGGTGAATAGAGAATGGATAGAGGTGAGCAATCCCGCTGTTAAAAAGGAAAAATCACAAATAAAAAGAAAACATGAAGTAACTGTATCTTATTTTGAGTCAGACAGCATTTACATTTATAAGGAACTCAGAACTCATCTTTATTCCTAATTGAAAGCAAAACCAGAAAAGTTGTTGGTTCCTCTGATTTCATTAATGATGTCATTATAATTATAATAAAAATTGTCATGTCTCTTCGAGTGTCATGACGTGAATTGTCGTATTTCAAGTGCATCAGTTGCAAGGACTAAGATTATTTAGGGTATGTTCACTTGGATGGGAGTTTCCATTCTCCCTTCATTGGTGGCAGAGCCATCAGCCATCAGAACTCTGTACTCGGGAATATTCTCTCTATATCCCTCCACCTTACCACAACTCTAACCACTTTCAAAAGACTGCAAAACCAATCTTGTCAACCCTGCCTTCTGTCACCTCCCTAAACCTCCTTCAACTCCTGCTTGGTGTCCGTTTCCCCACCTCCTCCATCTCTTGTGAAATTCCTTGGGATATTTCACTATGTGGTTGTTGTAGTAGATAAGTGTGAGGCCTGTCTTGCGAATACACAATCAGTAGCAAGTGCAAATCTCATTCGCTTCTATGCAGAACTCCAACGACTATTTTTTTCATTGGGAGAGCCTTTTAAATTCTGCTCAGCAAAAAAATAATGATTAAAATGCCATGATTCAAGGCCTGAGTCGATGCAGCATGTATTTTGTTCTATGTGAAGGTCACATTGGACAGTTTAAGAAGTTTGGATGGGTTATAATTGCCTAATTCGAACATTGTTGTAAACATTGCCTCCTCTGAATATGCAGGAGAATTTTGAAAAGAAATTCCACCAATGCCTAGTATGCAGCGCTCAGTGCCTTGCAGAATTTAATTAAAAGAAAGCAAAAACTCGAACATCAATAGGCTCGCGAATTAATATTTTATTTGCAGATTTGTTTATTTCTTTTTAGGTATGTCTTCACTCTTTAGGGATTTTACAGCTGCCTCTTATCACCCACCTTTGGCTTTCAGTCAGAATTAGTCTGATAGTCTGGCTGGCAGATTGCTCCCTGGGATGAAATTGGTCCTGCCAAGTTTTCTTTCCTTGAGTGAGGCAGACTACTGGCATACCGTTCCGCACTGGCAGCCTGGCCATGAACAGGTCAGGAGCCTGACCAAGTCACCCACCGAGGGCCGATGATACTGAATAACATTCAAGGCTGTTTTTTTAAAAATTTGTGGTCATTAGGTTGGGTGTCCATCACAGTACAACTACAGCTGGGGCAGAGCTGCCTTTGTGCTTCTGAGGTCTTATGTTTAGCCGTTCTATTAATAACAGTTGCCTCTTTCATTTCCCTCTGTATTTTCCATGTAGTCATTGAGCCAAAATTTTCTTGCGGCGTTTAACCATTCACAAAGTCTGGTGTTGCTTAAA
Source organism: Somniosus microcephalus (assembly GCF_052327205.1). Taxonomy (NCBI): domain Eukaryota; kingdom Metazoa; phylum Chordata; class Chondrichthyes; order Squaliformes; family Somniosidae; genus Somniosus; species Somniosus microcephalus. Next base: position 102,185,299 of record NC_141000.1, on the reverse strand, counting down.
CTTATGTGAAACATTTGGAATGAACAAGAAACTGGATTGGAAATCTAAATTCGTTAGGATTACTAGTCAATATAAATGCATGTGTATCATGTGAAATAATGCATTATGTTATGCCATTCAAATTTGGAGTAAGATTTTCAAAACACAAAATTATTTGAATCTTAATTAGAAAGACCCTTTTTAATACTGTGTGACATCCTGTTAATGATTCTGTTTGAATGGGCCCCCTGGCAGGTACTGACTGCAGGGTGACATGGGCAATGGCTTGGAAGCAGGTCACCTGATTGATTGACTGGATGGGCATGAGGAGAATGGAAAACAAAGAGGAGAGTAAAAAAAAAGCAAAAACCAGAACACCCGACCATAAATCTCTAAAACCAGTCTGTTCATAACTTCTTATACCATGGTTGTGCAGAGGTAACTAGCGCAGAGCCACAATTGTCCTAAAGCTAATGATTTTTTTCATTACAGACTTTTGAATCTCTCCCCCCCCCCCCCCCACACTCATAACAACACAAAACTCTGGGACTGGAAACCTGCTCTCGTACACAGGGCGCAAAGGACAGGAGGAAATTTAAGGACAGAGCCCTCGTGAAACAAAAGTATTGTGGATGAGCTGCACGGGGGGTTTCTGCCCAGGCAGTGCGGTGGGAATAGGAGGCTCTTAATACTTCATGGACCAAGTCTTATTATAGGACCAAATAGACGTAAATAGTGGCCGTACCTCCCAGACATGGTTTTGCTGCTCGTTTCGGCTTTGAGCACCATCATGTGCCTGCACACTTAAAAAAAGACACACAGAAGTTAGTAACAGTGCAGAGGCAGCAGAAATCGCTTCCTGTTTTTCTTAAAGCTGTCTGCGTAGTGAATTGGTAGGTGTTTTTCTTGGCTTTTTTCATTTCCTTTTTCATTTCTTCATCTGCTCTGCTTTTTTTGCATTGTACTTTAATTTAGACTTTTTTTCTTACCATCAGTAAGGGGTGGCTCACTAAGATATGCCACATCCGCCACCTGGGTAGGATAGCCACTCTTTTCAAAATGCCTCTTGCCCGCAAGAAGTTACAAAACAATGGAGGTTTCCTAAGAGGGTGGGCTTCCTATACCTGAGGTGCTTTGCTCACGTTGGTGGGTCCACAGGCCCTGTTGGAGCTCCTTGGGAATCTACAATTGACCAAGTATGCCTTTCTGCAGGTTGGTATATTGCCTTCAAGGTGGCACCTGTTGTACCAGCAGAAAAATTTGTCTCGAGTGATTAGATGTTGAAGCTACACATGCACAGTGACAGACATATGCACAAACTGCATGCCAACTGGACATCATTAAATGATTGTTGCCTTGAACTTCCTCCATCATTGTGCCAGGAAACTGGTGTAATCTGGGTGGGTAGGGATGCTAAATGGGGTGGGAACTTGTTACACCTTGGTCCCTCCCCCTTTTTGCATCCGTCAAAAATTATGTTGGAACTGGCGGCACGTGCGTGATAGGCCCATGTATTACAGTGCCTTGCAAATGAAGGAAACATGTCATACAATGCATTTCCCATCATTTGCGCCCTAGCAACTCTGAGTGTAAGGGATGCCTGTGCATCGCTAATGTCTTGCATCAGGGATATATTTGAATTTTAAAAAACCCAGTTTCTTGAAGGTGATTGATTGCAGCATACACAATCCAATTTTGCAACGGTAGCCTCAGACAGGCATTTGGCTCCCTATCTGCATATGCAAAGTGGCTAACCCCTGTTTCACAAGCGCGCCTTGAACGCGTATTGAGGAATCTTTATCTATATGGACCGTGTAAAACGGGCACGGTGTGATCCAATTTCTAGGCTACTTACAACTGCCACCCTAGTTGATGAGGCAAGACCTTCTTTCCCAGAAGCTATGTTGAACTTTTCTATTAACCCATTCTCTGTCAGTGCACAGTGTATCTCTCATGATCGCTTCAAAATTTGCCTATAACCGAAGTCAAACTAACAGGCTTGTCATTTCCCATTTCTGAATTATTGTCCTTCTTAAATACTGGCACCACATGGGCCTCCCTACAGTCCCTGGGAACATCCCAGAGCCTAGCTAGCTGTTGAATATATGAGCAAGGGGCTCCCGGAGCGCAGCTCCCACTTCCTTGAGCACTGTTGGGTGAGTGCCATCAGAGCCAGCAGCCAATCTGACCTGAGACCCCTTTTTCTAGCTGGGGCTATATCCGCATCCATTTCGATCCTTTCAGCTTGGCATGGGTGAGGAGTACTTGTAGAGCAGGCAACCCTTTGTTGGAAGTAACCTTTGCGCCATCCAGGAGATACCTGATACTGTTGGCTATTGTTTTGTTGCCAGATTCCAATTAAGTGTGCCATCTTCTTCTCCATCTGTTCCTAGGTCCTACAGGTCCTTTTGCGCAGTATTGAGCTTGCTCACTACCTGCTGCCAAGATTTGTGCACTGGTGTCCTCTGTGGAAAGTACCCTGCAGCTGCATGTCCATTGAGTCATCCATCAAACAGAGAACTGGGCGCTGTTTTTTTGTTCTGTGCCTCCACACTGGGTTTCCATTCACTTCATTTGTGCCTGCCTCTTCTTCCACTCCCAGCCTTGAGCAAAGTTGGCAAGTACATGATATTGACTTGTTAATGCCTGATTAATATTTGTCCTCATATGCAATCATTTACCTTTATGTGCACAAATTCTTTTAAACTGGACCTGCTGGCCAGAGTTTCCACTTGGCCCCTTGGATTTACTCCCTGCACAAGGACAAAGTTGTATTTTCAGCTATGCATGGTTAGGAAGAAATTTTGGGGCAGTCAGTTAATTGCTTCATTGGCGTGCACCCATAACAGATTTTCAGACACACTGGCCCCGATTTTCAGCTTGTGTGGGAAATGGTTGGGTTTCCCCGAATGTGGGGTTTCTAACACACATAAAAAAGTGTCAGCCAGCTCCACGCAATTTTCCCTCAATTGGCCAATTAATTCCCAGCATGTGGGAAGCCTTGCTAATTGTCCAATTCGAGTCAGAAATCCCCACAGTATGATGTCATAATTCGTGGTGCTTTTAAGGTCCATAGCAAGCACTGCATCCTCTGAAGGCTTCCAAACGAACCATACAGGATGGCAGAGGAGCCTGCAGCAGCTGTGGCCAGTGCCAGACCACGAGCTGCCTTCAAATTCGACGAGGCTTCACTGCAGGCATTATTGGATGGGGTTAGAGCCCACAGGGAGGTCCTCTTCCCTAGGTCAGGGAGGAAGAGGCCTCCCACTGAGACCAATGCTGCATGGGTGCAGGTGTCAGCAGATGCCAACTCGCTGGAAGTCACCAGAAGAACCTTGGCATTATATCTCAAACTCCTTCCTTTACTCCCCCACAGTACCATCCAGAGCCCCCATCCTCACTGTGGAGGAGGAAGAGGCTGTGCAGCCAGACTCCTCAGAGGAAGCTCCAACCTCTGAGGGCACAGCGTCAGCAGAAGTAAGCGCACCCAGCACCAGCGCAGACACTCACACCTCGGGGGGACCTTCGGGACATAGAATAGTGTTGTCACCTGGTGTTTCACAGCTCACAAGTGAGCCTCAGCAGATTCTGGAGACAGGGACAGCAGTGGAGAGTCCTCGTCGGAGGGCGCAGGACTCTGCCAGCTCAGCTCAGCTGCGCTGCATGTCGACCCTCTGCCTCTGGGTCCATCCGCAAGAGAAGAGGTGATGGATCTCCATGCACAGATGCAGGAGCCTCTGGCAGGTTTTGTCTCGCTGCGAGTGTGGAGCGAATGGAGGAGTCCATAGCGACCATGAGCAGAGCCTTTGTGGAGTCACTGGCGCATGAACGCATCACCATGGAAAGGTTGGCAACCTCCATGGAGGAGATAACTCGCCAGGGTATGGAAAACATGGTGAGTGCTCATAAGAGAATGACATCTCTTGAGGAGCATTGGCCATCTGTTGAACAGAGAAACCAGATCTTCATGGAAGTCCTTCTGAGTAGGACTGCCAGTGCAGAAACAGGTCCCCATGGCCCCCTAAAGCGCAGCAAGGTGCTCTCAAGCCACTTCCATGCGCTGGCCCCTTCTGGCCTGTGCAGCTTCAGGTGAGTGAGCAGCAGCCTGGTGCTCCTGGTGCTCATCCTGCTGTTCCTGGTTCTGCTGCTGCCGCCTCTGCTGTTGGAGATCCTCTAATGCCAGGAAGGGAAGGTACCAAAGGCCTCCCATGCTTCTGGCAGGTGCCTCCGTTGAGGGGGCGCTGAGTTAGGGTGGTGAGAGGGGCTTCCCAGGGGCTCACACTGGAGAAGTGTGTGAGGCTCCAACTTTCTACAGCTGCTCCTAAGGCTTCAAAAAGTTCCCCCAAGCCTTGATCAACAAGGTCCTGCAGCCTGCAAATGCTGCCTATTTAAATCTCTTCAGCCCTCAGCGACCTGCTGCTGCAAGCAAGCAAGCCAGCTGTTTTCACGCCAGCTCTCATTGGCGGGGTTCCCCGCAGATGTGTTTCATGTGGGGAAAGCCCCAAAGTCGCAACGGCCCTGGAAAATCTTCCTTAACAAGGTGATCATTGGTGATTAGTGCTCCGACGAGCAGTCCCGCCAGCGGCGGCCGGGACTGAAGCGGGGCGCGTGGAAACGGCGGTCCGAAAGTCAGATGGGGCGGGGAATCAGGCGGGGGGGGGGTCCCGACCCGCTTTTTCACCGATTTTTGGCCCCCGGCCGCATGAAAAGCCGCCCGACGGCGGCCAGAAAATCGGGGCCAAAGTGTGGTTGATTCTTAACTGCCCTCTGTAATGGCCTAACAAGCCACTCAGTTGTACCAAAACACTACAGTAATAAGAACAAAACCGGATGGACCACCCAGCATTAACCTAGACACCAGATTTGGACATGACAACGGCACACCAAGCCCTGTTTAACATCTGGGGACTTGTGCCAAAATTGGGAAGCTGTTCCACAGACTAGTCAAGCAACAGCCTGACATAGTCATACTCACAGAATCATACCTTTCAGCCAATGTCTCAGACTCCTCCATCACCATCCCTGGGTATGTCCTGATATACAGTCGGGAGGGAGTGGCCCTGGGAGTCCTCAACATTGAATCTGGACCCCAGGGCATCAGGTCAAACATGGGCAAGGAAACTGCCTGCTGATTACCACCTACCGCCCTCCCTCAGCTGATGAATCAGTACTCCTCCATGTTGAACACCACTTGGAAGAAGCAATGAGGGTAGCAAGGGCACAGAATGTACTTCAATGGGGGACGTCAATGTCCATCACCAAGAGTGGCTCGGTAGCACCATTACTAACCGAGCTGGCCGAATCCTGAAGGAATTTGCTGCCAGGTTGGGTCTGCGGCAGGTGGTGAGAGAATCAACACGAGGGAAAAACTTAGATTCAGAACAGATCTAGCAGCAGCAGAATTATATTCCACCATAATCTGTAACCACATGGCCAAGCATATTCCTCCTCCTACCATTACCATCAAGCCAGGGGACCAACCCTGGTTCAATGAGGAATGCAAAAGAGCATGCCGGGAGCAGCACCAGACATACCTAAAAATGAGGGGCCAACCTGGGGAAGCTGCAACACAGGACTACATGCATGCTAAAAAACAGAAGCAGCATGCTATAGACAGGGCTAAGTGATCCCTCCCACAATGAATGGATCAGATCAAAGAACTGCAGTCCTGCCACATCCAGTTGTGAATGGTGGTGGACCATTAAACAACTAACGGGAGGAGGAAGCGCCATGAATATCCCCATCCTCAATGATGGTGGAGCCCAGCACATGAGTGCAAAAGACAAGGCTGAACCGTTTGCAACCCTCTTCAGCCAGAAGTGCCGAGTGGATGATCCATATCGGCCTCCTCCTGAGGTCCCCACCATCACAGAAGCCAGTCTTCAGCCAATTCGATTCACTCCACGTGATATCAAGAAACTGCTGAGCACACTGGATACAGCAAAATCTATGGTCCCCAACAACTCCGCGGCTGTAGTGCTGGAGACTTGTGCTCCAGAACTAGCCGCACCTCTAGCCAAGCTGTTCCAGTACAGCTACAACACTGGCATCTACCCAGCAAAGTGGAAAATTGTCCAGGTATATCCTGTCCACAAAAAGCAGGACAAATCCAATCCAGCCAATTACTGCCCCACGAGTCTACTCTCAATCATTGGCAAAGTGATGGAAGGTGTCGTCGGCAGTGCTATCAAGCGGTACCTGCTCGCCGATGCTCAGTTTGGGTTCTGCCAGGACCACTCGGCTCCAGGCCTTGATTCAAACATGGACGAAAGAGCTGAATTCCAGAGGTGAGGTGAGAATGATTGCCCTTGACATCAAGGCTGCATTTGACTGATTGTGGCATCAAGGAGCCCTAGTATAATTGAAATCAATGGGATTCAGGGAGAAAACTCTCCACTGGCTGGAGTCATACCTAGCACAAAGGAAGATGGTTGTGGTTGTTGGACGCCAATCATCTCAGCCCCAGGACATCACTGCAGGAGTTCCTCAGGGCAGTGCCCTAGGCCCAACCATCTTCAGCAACTTCATCAATGACCTTCCTTCCATCATAAGGTCAGAAATGGGGATGTTCGTTGATGATTGCACAGTGTTCAGTTACATTCACAACTCCTCAGATAATTAAACAGTCCGTGCCCACATGCAGCAAGACTTGGACTGATAAGTGGCAAGTAACATTCGCGCCACACAAGTACCAGGCAATGACTACCTCCAACAAGCGAGAGTCTAATCACCTCCCCTTGATATTCAATGGTATTACCATCGCTGAATCCCCCACCATCTACATCTTGGCGGGGGGTGGGGGTCTCCATTGATCAGAAACTCAACTGGACCAGCCACATAAATCTGTGGCTACAAATGCAGGTCAGAGGTTGGGTATTCTGCGGCGAGTGACTCACCTCCTGACTCCTCAAAGCCTTTCCACCATATACAAGGCACAACTCAGGAGTTTTATGGAATGCTCTCCACTTGCATGGATGAGTGCAGCTCCAACAACACTCAAGAATTTCAACACCATCCAGGACCAAGCAGCTCGCTTGATTGGCACCCCATCCACCACCTTAATCATTCACTCCCTCCACCACCGGTGCACCATGCCTGCAGTGTGTACCATCTACAAGGTGCACTGCAGCAACTCACCAATGCTTCTTTCACAACACCTCCCAAAACCACAACCTCTACCACCTAGAAGGACAAGGGCAGCAGGCGCATTGGAACACCACCACCTTCACGTTCCCCTCCAAGTCACACACCATTCTGGCTTGGAAATATATCGCCATTCCTTCATCATCGCTGGGTCAAAATCCTGGAACTTGCTACCTAACAGCACAGTGGGTGCACCTTCACCACACGGACTGCAGTGGTTCAAGAAGGCAGCTCACCACCACCTTCTCAGGGGCAATTAAGGATGGGCAATAAACACTGGCTTTGCTAGTGACGCCTACATACCATGAATGAATTAAAAAAAGTTCACTTGGAAAGCAGAGCCAACTGACATTACTGACAATTAGTGAAAAGTAAATTTAGAATCGATGTCAGGAAAAACATCTTTTCTCAAAACTGAAAAATGATTGACATAATCTACCAAAGGGATGGAGGGTAAAATACAGAGGTTATTCAAAATATATTTAGATGCTTATGTGATGGATCCAAACTGTTTCAGGCCATAAGAATCTCTGTCTTATATATTTGATAGTAACTTGTAGCTACACCAGTATTGCAGCAACTTTAAGATTGCTCACTGGAGAGATTTTCTGCTCTTTGCTTCCTGTGCCTGCTGTCTCTTTGGAAACCATGTGGCAGAGAGCAGTCCAGGTCACAAGACTCCCACAGCAGTGATGGGCACAGCAGAACAGTTGCAGGACCATTACTGAACCAGTACAAGGAGGTACAGAGCTCTGAATCCCAAATGATTCCCACTGAAAGTGAGCGGCCGGCCATCACATTTTAAAATGAAAAAGAAATACAGTAAAATGTTGAAAATCTGAAATAAAAACAGAAAATGCTGGAAACACAGCAGGTCGGTGGGCATTTTGGTCCTCACACTTACTCCTTCCATTGGGAAATCACTTAGAAGAAGCCACAGATTAGCAGTTGTTGGGATTTGGGCAATAGTGGCAAAGCCAAAATTATTGCCCATCCCTTGTTGACCACATTGTGGGCTAAAAATTTGATATGGCCACAAAACGGGCAGTGTCATGGGCCAACAATGTTAAGCTGCACCAGGTCAAAATGGTCTAGGTAGCACGCAAAATTCGTGCTCAGTCCTCATTAAAATGATAAAATGCTTGGGGGGAAAGATTCGGTAACTTAGTGCCTCCCGTTAGTGCCAGCAGATGGCGCTAACGGGGCTCTAGAGCTTTAGCATCGGGGCGCGGTGAATCCGACGGTGCATGCCAAATCCCGTTCCCCCGCAGCGCTGCCGGTAACAGTTATCGCCGGAGCCTCAGCGCCAACTGGATTATGACATCAGTGAGCATGCAACACTCATTGACCGCCCGATCGGCGAAATTGATTGTCGCCACCTATCTTAACGCCTGGAGGAAACAGCGACAGCGAGAGCTGGCGTGAAGCAACAGGAAGCCGGCTCCAGGGACGTTATTTAAAGGGATCATCTGTCATGACTCGCAGCTGTCAGATTAGTGGAGTTTCAGTGGTTTCTTGTCAGTTTCACATAGTCCAACAGTTTCATTCAGTACTTTCAAGGTTATTTTGTATCAGAAGTGTTGTGGCAACTAAAAAGTAGCTTTATTTATTCTAAGAAAAATCAAACTGCTACACTTGGTAACATTAATGGGGGCTGTACTTGCATGTCACCTCACCCTCCAGGATCTACGGCAGAGGGAGCGTAAGCAGCGAGAATGATGGGAACATGTGCACAGACATCAGGGCTCTCAGCAGGAGGCCTTACCCTCCAATAGTATTCCGCAAGCACTTCGGAATAGAGGGGATTTGAGGAAAAACTTTTTCACCCAGAGGGTGGTTGGAATCTGGAACTCACTGCCTGAAAGGGTGGTAGAGGCAGGAACACTCACAACATTCAAGAAGCATTTAGATGAGCACTTGAAACGCCATAGCATACAAGGCTACGGACCAAGTGTTGGAAAATGAGATTAGAATAGACAGGGCTTGATGGCCGGCATGGACACGATGGGCCGAAGGGCCTCTTTCTGTGCTATATAATTCTATGGGGGAAAAACTCAATTGGTTTGCACCTCCTGTTAGTGCCTTAAGAGGGTGCTAATAGGGCACAAAGCAACTAGTGCCCAGGCGCGGCGATGTTTGCGCCGCTCATGAAATTAAGTAGACATTTTGCGGCGGCGCTAAACACTACCGCCACGATCTCCTGCGCCGGCAGATCGTGACATCAATCGAGTGTGCAACGCCCTGGTGGCGCCCCGGACCGGATATTGAGTGGCTCCCCCTGCCTTACCACCTGCCGCTAGCAACAACAGGTTGAGGGGAGCGTTTTGCAGTCAGGAAGGGACTGGGGAGCACTATTTAAAGGCGACCGCTTCCTGCCTTTTTTTGTTGGTGACATTTTTGCACCACGCATTCTGAGAGAGAGAGAGAGAGAGACTTCTGGAGAGATTCAAAGCTGTGTGAAGAAATTTTGGGTACTGAGCAGCACTTTGCAGGTTCATTTTGATTTGCCCTTCCTTGTATCGATTTAGAAGAGACTGTGGGGGCTGCAATCTGAGCTCTTTCCCATGGCCTCTCCATTGTTCTTTCCAGCAGATTTGATGTACAGGTCTCTCCAGGCCGAGATTCAAGGCTGCAATGAGCAGGATGTGGATGGAGAGCAAGATCAACCCTCCCCTTTAAGAACTGGCCGGCGCCATTGTGTCTGTGTTCCATTGCTGACTGACATCACATGAGCTTCGCCAGCGCTCTGAGGTAGCGCCTCGCTCCTCGGCCTTTGCGCCTTAAGGGGAAGCGCAAACCAACTGAATTTTTCCCCCTATGACACTTCTCCTACCTTCAATGAAGCGAGGAGCAGTGTATTAGATGGCTCCGCTTCACCAAGGAGGTGGTCACAGAACTCTGCCACCTCCTCCAAACAGACCTGCAGCCTCACACCAGGATAAATTAAAGCCCACATCCCCTTTGCTCACCACACCCCCATCATTTCATCCTTCTCGCAAGCCGTTTCACACCGCAAAGCTGAAATGACAGACACCACAAAAGAATGGTAACTGAATGAATACATTTAGCAAAAATCAGTGAACACATATTTACAACAAAAATATTAACTATTCACCCCTGTGCAATCCTTAGTGCCTCACGTTACTGTGCCTTTGCCTACTCTAGTGCTCCTACGAAGTGTTGGCCCAGTGGCTGCAGCAGGGCTGGTGAAAGGCTGCTGAGTGTCCGTGCGGGAGACTTCAGATGGCCCTGTAGGATGCCCTCGACCAGCCCTGGGCCTGGAAGGCCTGGCTGTAGACTGCACCACCTCAGCATGGGCGGCAGCAGTCTGGGCTGGCTGGATGACAAGGGCAATGGCGGAGTGGCAGTGGTGGGAGTAGGAGTGCTGTCATCCTGAGAGAGGACAGCAGCTTCCTGCTCCACTGACCCACTGCCACTCCCCCGGGGCAGCACCTCAGCATCCCTAGCAATCTGTTGGAGCACAGATTGCTGGCCTGCTGTGACACCGTGAAAGCCCCGGTCGACGATGGAAGACCCAACCACGATGGCGGCAGTCAGAGCTTGCGTGGCATCAAGCTGAGACTGCATGAGAGCAGTCTGAGATTGGATGTCACCAAGCATAGACTGCATTACAGCACTAAGACGTTGCATCACTTCCGCCTATGCTGCAATGGAAGCTGCCAGATCACCCATAACATGCGGCATCAGGTCTGGGTCACCACGGTCTCTCTGGGAGTCTACCATCCTTTGCAGACTGCAAATGGGCTCCATGGTGTGTGCAGAGCCTTGTGCAATGTTGGAGGCGGACTCCTCCATGCTCCTTATCATTTCCAAGAGGCACTCGGGCACCCTTGCCATTACATCTATCATCTCCGTGTGCATGCCCATCACCCTTCTTCTAAATACCTCCCCATCGAGGTCCTCATCTGAGTCCTGTGCAGCAGAACGCGCAAGCGGCGGGCGAGTTTGCGTGCGACTCCTGCTGCATAGGACTTAGATGATGACATCGATGGGGCGGCCTTCAGAAGACGGGTGATGAGTTTGCACAACGAATTTCTAGGTGCAATGGCAAGATTGCCAGAGTGCCACTTGGCAATGTCAAGGAGCATGGAGGAGTCTGCCTCCAACATTGCATGGGGCTTTGTGCGGAGCTTGGAGCCCAGGATTTCCAGGCTGGAAATGATGGAAAACTCCCGAAGAGACCGTGTCAACCCAGACATGATGCTACATGTGATGGGTGATGTCGTGATTGCACAGGCGGGACGTGATCCAACGTCTTAGTGCTGCAGTGGAAGTGCAGAGCGCTCTCTTGCAGTCTCAGCTTGCGGCCACCCAAGCTCAGACTGCTGCCATTGTGGCTGGGTTTACGACTGTTGACTGGGGCTTACAGTGTGTCGCAGCAGCCCAGCAACCTGTGCTCCAACAGATTGCTAGGAATGCTGAGGCGCCGCCCCGGGGAATGGCAGTGGGTCAGTGGAGCAGGACCCTACTGTCCTCTGTTCCCACCACAGTCTACAGCCCGGCCTTCTAGGGCCTGAGCTGCTCAAGGTCATCCTGTAAGGCCATCTGAAGTCTCCCCCATGGAAATTCAGAAGTGGCCCTAGAGATAGTAGATGCATTGCTGGTCATCTTCCAGAACTCAATAGACTCTGGAACGGTACCCATGGATTGGAGGGTAGCTAATGTTACTCCACTATTCAAAAAAGGTGGTAGAGAAAAAGCGGGGAATTATAGACTGGTAAGCCTGACATCGGTAGTGGGGAAAATGCTAGAGTCTATTATAAAAGATGTAATAGCAGAGCACTTGGAAAGCAGTGACAGGATCGAACAATGTCAACATGGATTTACAAAAGGTAAATCATGCTTGACTAATCTACTGGAATTTTTTGAGGATGTAACTGGTAAAATAGATAAAGGAGAACCAGTGGATGTGGTGTATTTGGACTTTCAGAAGGCTTTCGATAAGGTCCCACATAAGAGATTAGCGTGCAAAATTAAGGCACATGGGATTGGGGGCAAGGTATTGACTTGGATAGAGAACTGGTTGGCGGACAGAAAGCAAAGAGTTGGAATAAACGGGTTGTTTTCCGAGTGGCAGGCAGTGACTAGTGGGATACCGCAAGGATCGGTCCTAGGACCCCAGCTGTTCACAATATATATTAATGATCTGGACGAGGGAATTGGATGTAATATCTCCAAATTTGCAGACGACACAAAGCTGGGTGGGAGGGTAAGCTGTGAGGAGGATGTCGTGAAACTCCAGTACGATTTAGACAGGTTGGGTGATTGGGCAGAAACATGGCAAATGCACTATAATGTGGATAAATGTGAGGTTATCCACTTTGGTGGCAAAAACAGGAAGGCAGATTATTATCTGAATGGCAATAGATTGGGAGAAGGGGAAGTGCAAAGAGACCTGGGTGTTATTGTGCATCAGTCGCTGAAGGTAAGCATGCAGGTGCAGCAGGCGGTTAAGAAGGCAAATGGTATGTTGGCCTTCGTAGCAAGAGGGTTCGAGTACAGGAACAAGGATGTCTTGCTACAGTTGTACAGGGCCTTGGTGAGACCGCACCTTGATTATTGTGTGCAGTTTTGGTCACCTTACCTGAGGAAGGACGTTCTTGCCATGGAGGGAGTGCAGCGAAGATTCACCAGGCTGATACCTGGGATGGCAGGAATGACGTATGAGGAGAGATTGTGTCGATTGGGCTTATACTCACTGGAGTTTAGAAGATTGAGAGGGGATCTCATCGAAACCTATAAAATTCTGTCAGGTCTGGACAGACTAGATGCAGGAAGGATGTTTCTGATGGCCGGGGAGTCCAGAACCAGGGGTCATAGTCTAAGGATAAGGGGTAAGTCATTTAGGACTGAAATGAGGAGGAATTTCTTCACCCAGAGAGTGGTGAACCTGTGGAACTCTCTGCCACAGAGGGCGGTGGAAGCCAGTTCATTAAATATATCCAAGAAAGAGTTGGATATATTTCTTGAGGCTAAAGGGATCAAGGGATATGGGGAGAAGGCAGGGACAGGGTACTGAATTTGGATGATCAGCCATGATCTCATTGAATGGCGGAGCAGGCTCGAAGGGCTGAATGGCCTACTCCTGCTCCTATCTTCTATGTTTTTGTTGTTTCTATGTTTCTACCAACCATGCTGCAGCCACTGGGGGAGCACTTTGTAGAAGCACTAGATCAGGAAACGGCATCCAAAGACAGGCAGTAAGGGATTGCACAAGGGTGATTAATTCATATCGTATGTGTAAATTGATAAATTTATTAATTTTGCTTGGAATCTTTTGTGGTGGATCTCATTTCAGCTTTGTGTGTAGCAGGATGCTGTGATATTCCGTGACAGCGGGATGGTATGATGGGGATGTGGAGAGCAACGGTGATCTGGGGTTTCATTCATTGGAATCGGAGTCTGATGAGGCATTCACGGACAGTCCGTCTGGAAGGGGGATTGGCTGCCTGCCTCCTCCCTTCTTCCTCTTCCTCCTCCCTTCCTCCCCTTCCTCTTCCTCTTGCTCATCTTCCTCTTCCTCCACCTCCTCCTCTCCCTCGTCCTCCTCCTGATGTGGTTCCGCAATCCGTGGTGGCAAGAGCTGTGCCCACATGATGGCCAAGTTGTGCAGCACACAGCAGACCACCACGAAATGGGACACCCGCTCTGCCGAGTACTGGAGGTCTCCTCCCGAGTGGTAAAGGCAGCGGAACCGTTGCTTCAGTAGCCCAATGGTTTGCTCGATAATGTTCCTGGTGGAAGCTTGATTCTCATTATATGAGTGCTAGGCACGAGTGCTGGGGTTGCAGAGGGGAGTCATCAGCCAGGTGCAGAACGGATAGCGCTTGTCTCTGAGCAGCCACCCTCGAATTTCATGTGGTGGCTGGAAGATTGCTGACACACCAGACTTACGCAGGATGAAGGCATCATGGCTGTTGCCAGGATAGTGGGCATTGATCATCAGGAAGCGCTGGACGTGGTCGCGCACCAACTGGACATTAAGTGTGTGGTAGCCTTTGCGGTTGCAGACGACCTCAGGATTGTTATGTAGCGCCCACAAAGCCGCATGCGCGCAGTCACCATTTTTACCCCGAATTTGGCGGTAACGGATGGCGCTAAACCCCTGAATCTTTAGCCCTGTGTTTCTTAGTGAGTGTTTTTACAATTAAATAACTTGCTCGCTACGTAAGAGGGCATTAAGAGTCAAGCACAAAGTGCACTGGCATCATCTGGAGGTCAGACTTGAAGGGTATTAGAGAACCAGTTGGGTTTTTACAACAATCTTGCAGCCTACAAATTACCAGAATTGTTGAATTCGATTTCACAATTTGTTAAGATGGGATCTCTACTCTAGGCTTCTAGTCCAATACTAAACTATTGTACCTTGAATTCGAAGTTACACATGATACATTAGCAATAAAGCAAAGAACCATGGGAAAAGACACAACCATCACTGACACATGACATAAAATAGGTTAATAAATTGCTTGTACTGTATGTTAACTTGGTCCAGAGATTTTCTTGCTAATTGGGTTGTAGAAGGTGGCAGCACAGCAAAGAATGGCCATTAATGTTAGTTGAGGATGTTCAGAGGACAGTATTTTAGAATGTTGATAGAGCCACATTTTCAGTGTAATCTGGTTAATAGGATTTCTTGAAGAGGTAGGTCTGACACTTAATGGAGTATTCTGAGATGAGCTCCTGGAAAACCAGTCTTCTTGGCTTCACTGGTGTTTCTGAAGCAACATCCTTTTTGGTCAGTGTCTGTGTCCTACTTTGGCCTTGATCTTGCATTGGTCTTTTCCTTCTCCATGGTTAGGTCTCTTTGTATTGCTGGGAGAGCCTGATGGAGCTCCACTATAAGGTACGTCCTGACATTCAAGACAACTGAAGCACTGCTTTAAGGTACCAGTGGTATCAGTGGTATGCTCAATAATGAACCTAGTAGTTGCATGGGCCCTTGCTTCTGTCTATGGCTGCTGTTAGGGCATTATTAGCCATGGTTGAAGATGGTAGCCTTCTTTGTTCTTCCTCATCCCCATGCATTATATCCAGTTATAGGGGAGCACTAAAAGCAATCCCTATAGTTTACAATTGAATGGTAACAAAATTAAATGATATGGGCAGCTTTATGGGATTCTTTCTCAATTGGACAAAACCTGGCTGGCCTTTAGTGCTTATTTTAAATGGCCTGGGTACACTGCCAATTGCTGCAAGCAAACAATAATTTTATTGGTTTCCTATTAACAGCTGATTTGCATTGTACTTGAAAGAAGGCTCTCACATTCTGTGCAAGAGAGTGCATTGCTGCCAGTCGATAGGGATAGGAAAATAACATAAAGAACAGAGTGGGCAGGAAGCTAGTGGTTTCTTGAAATCAGGATTTACTGTCCCCCATGTGCACAATTCTTGTCGGCAAAACCAATTTTGCTGCACTAATTTCCAAGTTTATATTTTTATATAGAGAACTATCAGTGGAGCTTGGGATACAGGTGGTCTGCTCCAAGGGGAAAGGTTGCTGCATCAGTAACCTATCAATCTGTTTTCTCTTTTTGCTGGCACGGACAGCTCACTGCAACAATAGTTGCCACAATGCTTACTTAAAAGGGCTAATTTTGAGATTCTGTGCTCCCAGTGACAGTTGTACTTGGAGGGAGTGCAGGTAGGACAATTTGGGATCCAATTTTGTAGCTCTTTCTCGAACCCCATTCCTTTCGACCCTAGCTTCCCCAGACAGTTTGTAAATTTAAATTTTGATGTGATTGGTGCAAGACAAATATAATTAAATCTACAATAATACCTACAAACTACCCCCCAGTAGCAATATCAAAGTCTTTAAAGTGGTTTAACCTTTACATGCTTAATGTCAAAAACCTCTATCAGCCTTTACAAAATTGAATTCCTTAAACAGATGGCAATGGTCTGGTAAGACACTTTATCGTGTTTATATACAGAGAGGGTATAGTTTTGGTCATGTCCTGTGCTACAAATGTATTATTTTTATCTTATTTTTAGAGAAAAACTGTATTGAAAATGTGCCATGGACATGGATTGTCAGTGTTGCCATAGTGATGGCATATGCAAAGCATGCTCTTCCAAGAAATGACACTGCTGATAAACTCCCTAGCATTGCATAGGTGACATCTGAGAGGAGTTTATGTAGTGACTCAGACAGACTGATGATTTAGTAATGTATAAACAAACATTTGAGTAGAGACTGTAAAGAAATGTGATTGCGATCTACAGCTACTTAAGAGTGGGTTGTATCTGATTTTTCCAGAGGGCAGAAATATCTTGTTAAATCTTTTGTTTTCATAACTAATCTGGTACCCTGTTGAACCAGTTCATCATGTGTTCTTTCAGATCGACTGGAGTGACGGCTGCGATTAAACCTGGTTGGCCTAAGGCAAGCGACTGCACCCCTAGTGTTGGTATTAGGGGTGTAATGCACTCTCCAGTTTGAGAGGATGACCGTTGCCTTGATTTGAGCACTCAGTGGATACTGGCCCCTAGCTCCACACCCACTCCTAGTGGTAAACTGTTGGGCACCTTCAGTCGCAGCCAGGACTAATTTGTTGGATTGCTGACCTTAATGTTGTCAAGCTGGCATGGAAACTGTGCAAAACCTTTATTAGTAAGCCAGCCTACCAGTATCACCAGGAAAAATATTTCCTAATCGGTTTACGCATTCATAGATTGATAGCTTGCTTCGGAGTCAGAGAGTCGGTGGCAAAGCAACTCATTGGCAGCATGCGCAAGGATTAAAACAGACTATTTAAATTTCTTATGTTCTATGGAGCCATTTTAACTGATGGTACAATTCTCTGAAACATGGGAAATTTGAAATGGTGGGCTGGCTTATAAAAGACGAAGTGAATTTGCCATCTTAAGTTTCAGGAATTCGGCATCAAAATCGAGATCTCCCGTGGATGCTTCAAGGAGTTGAGGAGTTTGTTTCCAGGGAGAAAATTGTAACAAGTGGCAAGAATTACTTTTGTCAGTGAACCTCAGACCTGCTCTCTCAAAGTTTCACCATAAGTTGGTAGTCATTTCTGTGAAAGTGAGTTTATTGAATGCGTCCCATGCATGCTTGGGAATGGGGTCAGGTTGCAGGTTGGCGTGAATTTGCAGTTGTAATCGGCTAAACCCATCCGTAACCAAATGTTATCCACAACAGGATACAAGGAGCACTAGTGTGATGGAAATTAATAAATAAAGAAAGTGGCGGATTGTTGATGATCGAATAGCAATGCCATGTCGCTCACTTAAAACCAATCTTTTTACTTGTTGGCTGACCAAGCCAACATAACTCGATGCATTTGAGCAACACGCAATTTGCTTTATATAGAACACTAACTGCAGTATAAAATGGTTGCACACACGGGAACTGAGGATAACTCATTGCAACTTCACGGTGAGCCAAGCCATCTGGACTACACCATGGTGTTCAAATAACCACAATGAGTGAAAATATTCCCAAAATCTGGAGCACAAATGAGCCAAGAAGGAACCTGCTTGCCCTTACTTTATACTAATGTTATTATCCCAGAAGGATTTCCCACTTAGAATCCGTGATGACAGTCACACATTTAACAATTTGTTATGTAACTTACAACACATAAATAACTCAGACACTTATAATATTTACTGTTTTAAGAAGTAATTCCTAGATCCAGATGCAACAGAATCCACTTAAACCCTCTGCCTTCTCCTCGAAGAAAGCATTTTCTCATTTTTAACTCTGAAATGTTGATTACGAATGAAGGAAAAGTAACAGTAATAAAAAACGATCTAATAAAAGCATTCAAACCATAAAACTTGAGGTAGTAGATTCAGACAAAAAAAATGTACTTCACTTACCTTTCGTTATGTTTAGTTTTCTCTATCTAGTCAACCTAAATCAGTTTCTTCAACTATATTATCTCATGCCTCACACCAACTATCCCCTTTGACAGTCTTATAAATCTAGCAGTGAATGGAATGTGCTTTGTGATCTTGGACTTGCTTTTTTCAATGCTCACTGGAGGCCATAACCCCCAGCTGTTGCCATAGCTACAGTTTTGAGAAGAAGGGCAGTCCAAAGCCCACAATTTAATTATTAACACAGCAGGGTGACAAGTATCCTTCATTTATTCTAACTGCTTCTAACTTCCTAATTTACATTGCCTCAGACTATTAAACATCTGAAGTTCATTCAGAGTTTACAGTACTCATAACAATTTTACTAACTGAACTCAGTCAAAACACATAGTCACAAAGATAAAGAGAACAGTAGCAATAAAATATATCAGCATGTCTGAAATTAATAAACAATGTCAGGGGGTATTATGTCCGTGTATAATTGAGACACGGACTGCAGGAGTTGATTATAACAAGTCTTTACTGGATGGAGACAACCTGGAAACTGAAACTACAGAAGCCTGCTAGGGCCTTTTATACAGGGGTGGTCACTGCCGGTACTGCAGTCTGAGACCAGTTATTCCTTTAAAGGTACATACACAACAATTCCTCCCCTTTTAGATAAACAGTACATAACATTCATTTAACAACGAAATGATAACTAATTACAATTACAATTACGGTTGCTAGATACATTGGTTGAATTTAAGCAATTATAAGTTCAGTCTTTGAGGAGGCTTCCTGATTCTGTCTGGATAACGCCTCTTTGGGGTATCAGGTTCTTCTGGCAAAGTTGAGTCGGGATCAATGTCGTTGTTTGGTTCATCTGCTTCCAATATCACCGATTCTGCGGTAGATGCAATTGGTACTTCGATTTCATCGCCAGGTGTATCAGATCGTGGTGTGGAGTTGACGTTTTCCAGTGACTCTAGAATCTGGTCAGCATGGCGTCTTACAATGCTCTCTCCAACGTCCACGGTATACATTAGAGGTCCTTGCCGTGTACAGATCGTTCCTGGCTGCCATTTCTCTGTGCGGTAGTCCCGGGCCAAAACTGGTTGACCTATCTTAAAACTCCTGGTCGGCCTTTCATTCATATTCTGAAACTGCCTGTTCTCCACATCTCTTCTGATGTTTGGCTTAAACAAATCCAAGTGGCATCGTAGTCTTCGATTGAAGAACATCATGGCTGGAGTTTGGTTGGTAACCGCATGTGTCGCATTCCGGTAGGCAAACAAGAAGTTATCCACCTTGTGTTGTAGGGGTATATCTTCATTACACATTGCCTTGATAGCCTTCTTGAATGTTTGAACAAACCTCTCGGCCAATCCATTAGTGGCTGGATGATATGGGGCGGATGTGTAATGCTTAACACCATTGTTCTTTAAGAACCTCTGGAACTCTTCAGACACAAACTGTGGTCCATTGTCAGAGCAAATCTGTTCAGGCAGCCCATTTCTGGCGAATATGGTTCGTAAGACTGTGATAGTTTTTTCTGTGGTGGTTGAGGACATTTTTATTACCTCTGGCCACTTTGAATGTGCATCCACCGCAATTAAAAACATCGAGTCCATAAAGGGACCAGCAAAATCAATGTGCACCCTTTGCCATGGAGATGAGGGCCACTCCCATGGATGTAGAGGGGCTTATGGTGGGGCGTTTTGGACCTTCTGGCATCCTGTACAGCTCTTGGTCACCTCTTCGATTTCTCTATCGATTCCCGGCCACCACACAAACGCTCTGGCTAAGTTCTTCATTTTTACCCCTCCCAGATGACCCTCATGAAGCTCATTGAGCACTCTATCCTTCAATTTGGGTGGAATTACTACTCTGGATCCACACATCAAGGTTCCTCTGCACACTGACAGCTGTTCTCTTCTCGGCGAGAATGCTGGCAGCAGTGGTTCGCCATGTGCTGGCCATCCCTTCACCATTAAATCATAGGCCCAGGAGAGTGTCGGGTCATTTCGTGTTTCCTTTTCTATGTTTGCATTCGTCACAGGGAGACATTCGACTATGGTCGAGTGGAATATCTCCACTGGATCCACTGCAAGTTCTTCTTCCACCGTCGGCAACGGTAGGCACGACAATCCATCAGCATTCCCATGCTGTTTAATTCTTTTGTACTCGATGTCATATTGGTGTGCCCCTAGGAAAAGGGACCACCTCTGTAGCCGTTGTGCTGTCATTATCGGTACGCCCTTCTGAGGGTTGAAAATGGAGACAAGAGGTTGATGATCAGTTAGTAGAGTAAATTTCTGACTGTGCAGGTAGTGATTGAACTTCTTCACCCCCCACACCAGGCTGAGGGCCTCTCTGTCAATCTGGGCATAGTTACGCTCGGCTGAAGTTAACGAGCGTGACGCAAAAGCTATCGGCCTCTCTGAACCATCAAGGAATTTATGTGACAGTACCGCCCCAATGTCGTAGGGAGACGCATCACACGCCAGTCTTATCGGTAGTGATGGGTTGTAGTGAGCCAATACTTCTCTTGAAGTGATTAGGTCCTTACTCTTCTGAAAGGCCCGCTTACATTCATCGCTCCATTTCCATGCTACTCCCGTTCGTAGTAGGGCGTTCAGTGGGTGCAGAATTGTGGACAAATTCGGCAAAAACTTATGGTAGTAATTCACCAATCCGAGGAATGACCTCAGTTGCGACACATTTTCAGGCGCTGGAGCCTTAACTACCGCTTCAATTTTGTCCGGGGACTTATGCAACCCCTCTTCATCAATCACGTGGCCACAATACGATATCTGTTTCTTAAAAAACTCGCACTTGGGGCGATTGGCTCGTAGCCCATGTTCACGTAGTCTAGTGAGCACCTGCTCTAGGTTGGCAAGGTGTTCACTGTCATCTTCACCTGTCACTAGGATGTCGTCCAAGTAACACTGAGTCCCCGGAATCCCTTGCGGGACTTGTTCCATCGCTCTTTGCCATATCGCCGGAGCTGATGCTACTCCGAATACCAGTCGATTATACTGGTAAAGACCTTTGTGAGTGTTTATCGTGAGATACTTCCTAGAGGATTCTTCAACCTCCATCTGCAAATATGCTTGTGCTAGGTCAATTTTTGTAAAACGCTTCCCTCCAGATAGTGAAGCGAAGATATCTTCTATCCTTGGAAGAGGATATTGTACTGTGTGAAGGACTGGGTTCACCGTCACCTTGAAGTCCCCACAGATGCGAACCTTCCTTGGCTCCTCAGACTTATTGTTTAACGTTTTCTTCTTGACAGGAACGATGGGTGTCGCCCACTCGCTCCAGTCTACCTTAGATAACACGCCTGCATTCTCCAGATTCTCCAGCTCTGCCTCGACGGCTGGGCGAATTGCATATGCTATCGGTCTTGCTTTGAAAAACTTGGGAATTGCATTCTCCTCTATTTTTATCGAGGCGGCTACGCCTTTAAGAGTGCCCAGTTCTTGTTGAAATACCTCTTTGGCGTCAGCTAAGATTGTTGAGAATCATCCAGGAGTGATGTCGTCATCCTTTTTACCAGCCACCGTCAGTGCCTGAATGGAGTGCCAGTCTAAACTTATCTTTCTGATCCATTCACGTCCCAATAACGGTGGTCCACCATCTTGCAGTATGTAGAGATACAATTTCCGTATTTTCTTGCCGTTTTATTCGACAGGCACCCTTATTTTTCCTCTGGGGTATACTTTTTGCCCCGTATACGTCCTCAAGACAATGGATGTCTCTCTCAAGGGTATGTGTGAGAATAGTCGCTCGTAGTCTCATCGATTCATGACGGTTAGAGCTGATCCTGTATCCAATTCCATTTTGACTTGGGACCCTGCTATCGTGAGGGTGACCCAAATGGTTCGGTGATCCTCTTTTGCGATTACGTTGTGAAGTTTGAGACAGCTTAGTCTCTTGTTGCCGGATTCACTATCGCTCATCTGGTCTTCGGAACTACTGTCCGTCATCTTTTGTACTTTCCTGTACGGTTCCTTAGTAGCCTTTTTGTTGTCGTTGGTCTTCTTCCCAGACCTGCAAACTCATGCAATGTGTCCCATCTTTCCGCATTGCCTGCATATTTTGTCCTTGGACCAGCAGTCCTTCTGGTCATGGTTTGTTCTGCCGCAGCGATAACATTTTGCAAATCCCTGTGTCATTTCGTGGGTGCCGTATTCCTGTGGCTTTTGTTGTATTTCCGCAGCTCCCCTGGCTGCTGCTTCGTATGATACTGCCACGCTGAAAGCCTTATCTAGTGTCAGCTCTTTGTCTGAGAGTAACCTCTTCTGGGTTCCTTCACTCAGGAGTCCACAGACAAATTTGTCCTGTAGGGTATCTGCCAGTCCTGCTCCGAAGTGGCAGTGTTTTGATAGCTTGCGTAGTTCCGTAAGGTAATCAGCATTGCTCTCATCTTTATGCTGATTTCTCCTGTGGAATTTAAATCTTTCTGCTATCAGCAGCGGTGCAGGGTTTAGGTGTTCCTGTAGGATAGCAACAATTTCGTTAAAACTCTTTGCCTTCGGTTTGGCTGGAGTAATCAGGTTCCGCAATAGGCCGTACGTTCTTGCGCCCTTTAAATTTAGCAATACCGATGCCTTTTTCTCATCGGCTATTTCGTTTGCCTCGCAATATACCTCGACTCTTTCCACATACGTGGTCCAGTCTTCTATTGCATTATCGAAGGCAGTGATATAGCCAGTCTTTGGCATCTTGAAAATCTAAGATGGTGCTGGATTAAGATGGCGCCTCCCGCGCTTTGCCTTCTTCTCCGCTGTTGCTAGTGCTGCTTTCCGCGGTTTCCGTGGCAAACTGCAGCTCCTCGCGGCTTTCTGCGCGTTTAATTTTTTTATTTTATTATTTTCCCGTCGTCGGAACAACCCTACGGGACTCTTGCCTCCCTCTTCTCGGGTCTGTACGCTGCCTGGCTTCGTAGCACCCTGTGTGCTCCACCCTCTCTCTCTCTCCTCTTCCCGACAACGCTGCTCGGCCCCGTTGCAAGCCACCCGCTCGAGTTCTAGACCGCCGCAGCCCAGGAAGGATCAGTGTACTACCTGCCACCAGCCCGATTAGCTGAAGCACCGTCGACAGGATAACCAAGCCCCGCTCTCGACAGCCTCTCCTGCAAATCTTCAACTCCGCTGACTCAGAGGCGGATGCCCACAGTCGACGCCCGTTTCTACTGTTTCTTTCTTCCTTCTGGCCTCGACCTCTGCTAACTTCGCTTCAGGGATGGATCCCCATGAGGTGGTGCAGACTGTAGGTAAGTTCGTATCTGCTCGTCGCCAATATTATGTCCGTGTATAATTGAGACACGGACTGCAGGAGTTGATTATAACAAGTCTTTACTGGATGGAGACAACCTGGAAACTGAAACTACAGAAGCCCGCTAGGGCCTTTTATACAGGGGTGGTCACTGCCGGTACTGCAGTCTGAGACCAGTTATTCCCTTAAAGGTACATACACAACAGGGGGTGATTACTTTTGCTCGCTATATAACCATAGCAGGAAGATTTCCTTTCATCACTGTTTCTAGCAAAATTGGAAAATTGATCTTTTAGACACTTTTATGATCTCACTAGAAATAGTGTTCAGAGGAAATCTTCCCACTGTGTTTATGATATCTATAACACATAGTGACTGGAGGAAACCTTCCTCCCATTGTTTCATACTATTTAAAACAAAACCTGCTGATTGCAATTGGAACATTTCCCAGGTATGTTCTATCCACAAAAAGCAGGACCAATCCAACCCAATTAATTACCGCCCTATCAGTCTACTCTCAAATATCAGCAAAGTGATGGAAGGAGTTGCCAACTGTGCTATCAAGCGTCACTTACTCACCAATAACCTGCTCGATGATGCTCAGTTTGGGTTCCGCCAGGGCCGTTCGGCTCCAGACCTCATTGCAGCCTTGGTTAAAACATGGACAACAGAGCTGAATTCCTGGAGCAAGGTGAGATTGACTACCCTTGACATGAAGGCAGCATTCGACCAAGGGTGGCACCAAGGAACCCTAGTAAAACTGAAGTTAATGGGGATCAGGGGGGAAATTCTCAAGTGGCTGGAATCATGCCTGGCACAAAGGAAGATGGCCATGGTTGCTGGAGACTAATCATCCCAGCAGCAGGACATCGCTGCAGGAGTTCCTCAGGGCAGTGTCCTAGGCCCAACCATCTTCAGCTGCTTCATCAATGACCATCCCTCCATCACAAGGTCAGAAGTAGGTCTGTTTGCTGATGATTGTGTTCAGTTCCATTTGCAATTCCTCAGATGATGAAGCAGTCCACGCCCGCATGCAGCAAAACCTGGACAACATCCAGGTGTAGGCTAGATAATATTCATGCCACACAAGTGCCAGGCAATGGCCAGCTACAACAAGAGAGAGCCTAACCACATCCCCTTGACATTCAATGGCATTACAATCATCAAATCTTCCACCATCATCATCCTGAGGGTCACCATTGACCAGAAACTCAACTGCAGCAGCCACATAAGTGCCACGGCTACTAAAGCAGGTATTCTGTGGTGAGTGGCTCACCTTCTGACTCCCCAAAACCTCTTCACCACCTACAAGGCAAGTGGATAGTATTCCATTACACTCCTGACTTGTGCCTTCACCGCCTACAAGGCACAGGGCAGAGGGCATCAGCGCAGGGCTGCACCGCGCTGCAGGAGACACCCCCAACACAGGGTTTACAGGCCGAGGATGAACTTCCTCAACCTGACTCAGCAGCAGTGCCTAAGGAGGCTGAGACTTTTGCGAGAGGTAGTCACTGACATCTGCACGATGCTGCACCAACACCTGGAGCCCAGAGGAGCGGGTGGACACTCCTTACCAGTGGTTGTCAAAGTCACCACCGCATTCAACTTTTTTGCTTTAGTGTCCTTCCAAGGATCATCAGCAGACATCAGCAGCATCTCCCAGTTCGCCGCACACACTTGCATCATGCAGGTTACTGATACCCTCTTTGCAAAGTCGCACAATTACATCCACTTCTCCACGGATGAAGCAAGTGTAACCGCTTGTGCGGTTGGCTTTGCAAATATAGCAGGCTTCCCAAGGGTGAAGGGCATCGTAGACTGCACACATGTGGCTATTAGGGCACTCCATCATAACCCAGCTGTATTTGTCAACTGCAAGGGCTTCCACTCCCTTAACGTACAGCTGGTGTGTAACCACAGGAAGAATATTATGCATGTTTGCGCCAAGTTCCCTGGCAGTTGCCATGACTCGTTCATCCTGTGGCAGTCTACTGTGCCTCAGCTCTTCAATCCGCCAACCCAACTTTCCGGATGGCTACTTGGAGACAAGGGCTATCCCCTGAAGACGTGGCTAATGACACAGATGAGGAGCCCATCAAACGAAGCTAAGGAGCGCCACAATGCGAGCCACATTTCCACCAGAAGCATCATCAAGCAAACCATCGGCTTGCTCAAAATGCGATTCAGATGCCTCGACAGATCAGGTGGAGCCCTACAGTACTCACCAGCCAGGGTCTCCAGAATCATCGTGCTCTGCTGTGCACTGCACAACATCGCACAGCAGCGTGGTTTACTGCTGCCTGAGGAACAAGTGGCTCAGTGCACAGCCTCCTCAGGGGAGGAGGTGGAGGAGGAGGAGGAAGACCTTGCGGAGGCAGATGTGCCAGTTCCACCAGCACGTGAGCACATTGCTGACCGTGAGGCAAGAGATGCACAAATCTATGCCAGATTCGCTTAAGTTTATGAAGCAAACACATATGGCTGCCACATGGAAATGAGTGTCTGGCCGACCTTCTTAACACACTATACACCATCTGTACAATAAACTGTGGGTTCCTATCACTCTCACCACCATCATTACAGATGAAAGATGCCCTGACACCTCACTGTGACACTTCCATTTCTGGGCACACATAGGCCAACTCTTTGAATCTTTGCCATCGCATTTCTTTATTACAATTAAAATAACAATGATAATCTTCACTTTGTATTACATCAAAACACCCAAGTGACTACCTGTTATGAATCTTATGATCCATGAAGAAAGACTCATGAAATAACACTGGATGGCCAGCTGGTGGCGCCGTCCAAGGAGTATAAATACTCGGGCGTGGGCCCAGCTTGCCCAGGGCATTTTGTAAACAGGAACTAGTGAAAGATAACTAGACCTCCATGTTTTGAAACAAGTTGATTAAAGTCTTGCTTTATACCCGAACCAAGTGCATAGTGAGTTTTATTACATTACTTCTATGTGGTGCTTCCCCTGTGGCTTCAGCAGATGTTGAGGCCCCTTGCTCACTTTCATGCTGCTCCTGCTTCGACACCTTTGGCGGGCGTCCTCTAAGTTTGGGAGTCTGGGAGGGCTCGGCAACAGTCTGCTCCTCCTGCGGCTGTGCAGGGGCTGAGACGGCCACCTCAGTTGGGTGAGAAATCTAGGGCTCTGGCCGAGGGCTCCGCAGTGGCATGGGAGTGTGAGCGCTTGGGGAGGAGCCCACACTTCCTTGTTGTCGACCACCAACGTCCCTCTCATGGGACGGCTGCACTTCACTGCTAGCAAGCAGCTGGAGAGCACCTTGCTACAGATCATTGGGGCCATGAGGACCCATCTCTGTACTGACAGTCCTCAAAACGGGGACGTCCATGTACCTCTGGTTCCTCTCCTCAATAGATGTACATCTATCCTCCATAGCAACTCATCTATTTAGAAAAGTCACCATGTTCATTTGCATCTGGTGATTTATGTCCTCCATGGAGGTTGCCATCCTTTCCATGGTGGCACCTACATTCGCCATTGTGTGCACCACGGCATTACTCATGTTTGAGATGGACTCCTCCATTCTCTGCACACTTACAGTTACAGTGGTTGCAAACCCAGTCAGAGCCTCCTGCACTTGTTCCTGAAATTCCAGCACCACTCTCTTTCTGGATGGCTGCAGAGGCACAGGGTCTGAACTGAGCTAGCAGAGTCCTGCGGCCTCTGATGAGGACTCTCCACTGCTGTCCCTGTCTCCACCATCTGCTGATGCTCACTTGTGAGCTGTGATACACCAGGTGACAACCCTACTCTATCTCCTGAAGGTCCCACTGAGGTGTGAGTATCTGCGCTGGTGCTGGGTGCGCTCAATTCTGCTGACCCTACACCCTCAGAGGTTGCAGCTTCCTCTGAGGAGTCTTCCGGCTCTTCCTCCTAGACAGTAGGGAGGGGGGCTCTCAATGGTCCTGTGGGGGAGTAAAGGCATGAGTTAGACATGTGATATTAATGTAGCAGACACATCGAATTGTGCAGATGATCAGAACTCAATCTGTATGAACATCAGATGCCATATCAGTCACTCATGCAATCTAAATGAGAGGGTTGCAAATCTATTCTGTCACCAGCTTGCTCTACTGCGCCCGTCTCTCCGTCCCCCACTTCCAGCTCCTCAGCACTTCCGACGATATCGAGAGCAGCCTCCTCAGCGGTGGTCAAGTGCCCCATGTAAGGTAGCTCTCCTCTTGTCCTGCCCCTCTCCCTCTTATTGTGGGCTCTCTTTTCCTGCAGTGAGGGACACAAGTGGAGTTTGAGTGAGAATGTTGGAGTGAGTGTAGAGAATCCATAACATAGATGCTTAGAGGGAGACAAAGATGGAGTGAGGTGCCAATACCAAGGGCCCTCCCTGTGCGTTGTTAGTTGTTGTCATTGCATAACAGTGAGAGCAAGTGTAAGGGGTGCATAGTAGGATGGTGAAGTGATTCTGTACATAGGGAGAGAGGGATGGTTAAGGGTGCAAGGGATGTAAGGGTAAAGTGGGATGTGCAGGAGTAAGTTGACAATGCAGAGTGCTGGTGATGAGAGGAGATGGGGAGCAGATTGAAGGTAAGTGCGATGTTATACTCACTTTTGTTGTGCGTAGCAGATAATTGAACCTTTTCCTGCACTGAACCCAGGTGTGGGAGCACAAAGACCTGGCGCTCACCTCCTCAGCATTTTGCAGCCAGGCTGCCTTGGTTTGCTGAGGAGGCTTCCTCCATCCATTTGAGGGGAACAGTACCTCTTG
Source organism: Somniosus microcephalus (assembly GCF_052327205.1). Taxonomy (NCBI): domain Eukaryota; kingdom Metazoa; phylum Chordata; class Chondrichthyes; order Squaliformes; family Somniosidae; genus Somniosus; species Somniosus microcephalus. The sequence continues at coordinate 102,157,295 of NC_141000.1, read as the reverse complement.
GCGCCCTCTCACTCCCTCCACAAGAGCATGGAGGGAGTCATCATCGAATCTTGGAGCGGCCTTTGCTCTTGAAGCAGTCATTTTGCTGTCTGCCACACTGAGAAGCATCAGAATATGAATGAAAAACCACAAGGCTGCATGGGCCCCTTAAATGCAGCTGAATGGAAGACATCAGCAGAGGCGAGCAGCAGACCCGAACCCACTGATTGGGCCCGGTTAGCGCGCACGACAGGCTTAATAAGCCTAGTTCAGGGAAAATAGTTCATTCAGAGCAGCTGAAACTGACAGCGGGACTGGATCCCGCCAACAAGCCAATCCGACTCCAACCTGCCGCCAATGGTAAATCGTGGCCAAGACTTCAACAGTTCACAGGGCTTTGAAAACGAATTTTTAAGTGCTCAGATCAGTGTGAAGGGCTGCTTCAGATTGAATTTCAGCACTGCTCTAGAACTACCAATGAGAAATGACTAGTGAGTGGCAATGTCTGTCATTCCACCGTGCCCTGATTTACTTAAAATGCTAACTGGAGTGTGAAGTGTGTATACACGCAGCTGGAACAGGAATGAGCCAATGGCTACTTACTGTCACAATTCTCTTATCACCCTGTAAATCAGTTAAACTCAAATTCCCATAAATGAGATCAGAAGTTTCCAGTGTTTGAAAAGTTCCCTGATTTTGTAATAAATAGTTTGAGCTGTAATAACAATACCGACACAATTCTGACACTCTTCCTGAACACAACCAAAGTATTTCAAATTAATCTAATCTATGTTTCAAACAGGAAAACTGTCCCTTGTTAAACCACTTTTGGCAGTAACTCCAGGAAATAATGCCATAATCATACCATTACTGTTGTGGTAACTTAACCAGTTCAATCATAAGTTAGATGAAATTCTGGTAATTTAGCACCTTAACCAGAAATTATCTTTTATTAATGAGTGTGACTTAATTTCTACTAACAAAACTCACCAAAGCCAATGGAAAAGATAATCAGCCGAAACATAAAGCGGATGGCCAATTCGCCACTGCCCGTTTTGCGCTACAGTCAAGACAAATTTTGCCCCCCAAATTTCTCCGGTCTTTCCTTAATCCTCAGACCTCTGGCAGTCGTGATCAGCCTTGTGGCTCTTCCCTGTACTGCCTCCAGTGGTTGAATGTCTCCCTTGTGTCTCAGTGACCAGAACTGGACACAGTACTGAATGTGTAATCTGACAATAGTACCATACATTTTGATTATAATTTCCTTTTGTTGTGAAAAATAAATCACCTGCATAATTCAGTTAGTATTGGGTGGGGGTGTGGGAGAGAGAACCTGTTTCAATGCTTGACACTGAACCAATTCACTGCACCCAGTTTACCAGAAGAGGATATGACTTAATCTTTAGTACATTAGAATTTTAACTCAATTTTCTTTAAAGATACTAAAGGGCAATGTGTCAACAGGTGCTTTGTAGCTTGAAAGACCTGTGATGTCATGTGCATAGAATTCCAGAAAGCATTTAACAGAATTCCACATGAAAGGCTTTAATGGATAGGGATTCAGGGTAAACCTGGGAACAGTTAAGAAATTGGCTGAAAAGTAGAAAAGAGCAGGAGTGACATCAGGGTAGGGTGAAGAGAGGTGGACAAGTGCATAGTACTGCACATAGAAAAAAAATGGGCAACACGCATGTTCCATGAATGGTGTTGAAGTAGTTCAGGATAAAGTTGAAAGAAATCTCGGGGTCCTAGTAGACTCAATGTTCAGGGGGGCTAGAAATTCACCTCTTTTGCGCCTCCCGTTAGCGCCTCCGGGGCGCATTTGGCTTTGTGACCGGGTGCGGCAAGAATATTGACGCCCGCGAAGTTCCCGTCGAGGTTTGCGGCGGCGGTAACCCCATGCGCCACAATCTCCTGCACCTGGAGATCGTGACGTCACTGTACTGTGCATCGCCCCAGTAGCGCCCCGGACCTGAAATTCGGTTCCGCCCCCTGTAGCATCGCCGGGCGACAACACCGACAGCTGCAGGAGGCGTTGTCAGGGAGGCTGGCCGCTTTGGGGTGCGATATTTAAAGGTGACGATGGTTGCGTCAAAAAACAATTTTTTTCTTAATGCCTTACGTCCATTTTTCAGCATTTTCTTCGGCCGCGATTGATCAGCCCTGCACTCTTCTGGAGTGCTTGGGGTTGATCGTGTCAGATCGCGGCTGCCATCGGCGACAAGGGATCTTGTTTCAATACAGAGCCTGCAGCGATGGCCCTTCCCTTTAAGGGAGGGGAGGAGCCTCCGTTCCCAGCAGCGCTGCCCTCGACATTGGGCAGCGCTGCACCGCTACCACCCCTCTTGCCGGCTTTAGCGCTCCAGGGGAAGTGGTAGCGTTTCATTCAGCGCTCCATTTCCTTCCTGGAGCTCTAACAGCCAATTTACTGGAAGTTCACAATCATTAGCGCCTGGTGCTAATTTTTCAAGATTTCAAAAGTTCTACCGAATTTCTCCCCGAACGTGTCTAATGCCTACAGAGCAATAAAGAACAAAGCAAATAGAACACTGAACTATTCAGCCAACACAGTAGAGTACAAGGGATTCGATAGGATAGATACAGAGAAACTATTTCCTCTGGTTGGTGAATCAGAACAAGAGGGAATAATCTTAAAATTTAGCTAGGCCATTTAAGAGTGAAATCAGGAAGCAGTTTTTCACACAAAAGGTAGTGGCAATCTGGAATTCGTTACCTAAAAGGCTGTAGATGCTGGATCAATTGAAATGTTCAAGCCTGAAATCAATAGATATTTGTTAGGTAAGGGTTTCAAGGAATATGGAAATGGCGGGTAAATGGAGTTGAGGTGCAGATCAGCCATGATCGAATTGAACGGCTGGAGGAGCTGAATGGCCTACTCCTGTTCCGATGTTTCTCTGTTCCTATGCTCTATAACAGCAATTCATGTGTACTTCTAATCTAGTGTACTGTTTTTGCAGCCTACGATATTGTCTCATCTACACCAGAGAAACTAAATGCAGACCAGATGACTGCTTCATTGAACATCTCTGTTCTATCCATAGGTGTGGTCCTGACGTGCTGTGACTCGCCATTTTAACTCCCCTTCACATTCTCACTCTGACTTCTCCATCTTTGGTCTCCTACACTGCTCCAATGAAGCTCAAAACAAGCTTCAAGAACAGCACCTCATCTTTCTGCTGGGCATACTGCAGCCCTCTGGTCTTACCATTAACGTTAGTAACTTCAAACCTTGGCTAATCCTCCATTGTCTTCACAGCAGTGGGTACTTGTGGTGTGGGGAGATTTTGTCAGTGCCTGCGAAGAAGAGAGGCAGCTTGACATTTGGTCAGAGATCCTTGAATGGAGCGCAGCACTGGAGGGAAACTGGGCCCTTGGTGTGGACCTGTTTTTTTTTTCTATTCTCACCATTGGCAGATCCACCATAGGAACATAGGATCAGGAATAGGCCATTCAGCCCTTTGAGTCTGTTCTGCCATTCTATTAGCTCATGGTGATCTGTCCCTCAACTGCATTTACTCGCCTTCGCTCTACATCCTTCGACACCCTTACCGTGCTCTGCTTATATTTTCTGTTGTAATGTAATTTCTGCTGCATTTGCAGCCCTTTTAAAAAAAAAATCTTTATAGTTTCTTTATTTCTCGTGCTTATGTTGACGCATCACAAAATTTCGAACAGTAAAGAAAGTATCAGTTTCAGACAAGTGAACCATTGACATTTTGCCCATTACTAGTGGCATAAGACTGAATTGTGAGCAGTTAAACCCTAACTAAATTAAAATGTAATTGAGTTGTTGCAAGCAATCATAGTGGAAATGTATCTGGCCAGAGTAACTCTCTCACCTGTTTCTTAAACCATTCTCTTCAAAGCCATAGGCAAGGCCACAGTGTAAACTAATAAAAACAGATTGGCATATCGACATGGAGGGAAAGCCAAAAGTTCAATGAAATACTATTTAACTGTGAAAGTAAATTGCACACAGCTGGTAGTAAAGGTCTTAGAATTTGTTGTTTTTAGTTAATTTAAATTATTTATTAAACTCCATGGGGACATTTACTAAGTGTACCTGCAAAGACTGCTCCGATTCCTTTAATTCCTGGATCTTATCTCCAACTGGATTCTCTTGCCCTAGTTTCTACAGTGACCCTACTGGCCACAGAAATGTATAAAACAGCATATCATTGGACTTACTGTGAACAACTTCCATGGGTGATCCGCTAGTATTGAGTAAAAATCAAATGCCCCGCTAGACTAAACTTTGGACTTAGATTCATAAACCGGCAGAACTCAGCGTGAAGAAGGCAAAGCTTTTGTCCTACATCAAAAAAAGTCTGTGTTTTTGGATGTATGTAACATGACAAGTTGCATGGGGTAATGGTATTAGAAATAACTACAGCTAAGATGGAAGCTGCTTTTCCTTACTAAACTACAAGACGGAGCCCATAACCCAGCGCTCTGTGAGAATGGTCTGACAATATGGTATTTGCCACCTTTTAGTGGAGAGCATGGCGGGCATTCCACATGGTTTCTGGTGTGTTAGACTACAATTAAAGGGTAATCGTTAGTCCTGTGGCACGCAGGTTTCGGTTCATAGGAGATCAGTCTACTTATGAAAACTGCTGTGACCATAATTTAAAACTGTTGGAAGAAAGCCTAAATGATAAAATGGCCTTGTGGAACAAAATAACCCTGGATTGTTTGATAATTGGAAAGTAATTACCTACCACTACAACAAATGTGTACATAATCCAACACTGCAGAGTCACTTCACATAATGAACCAATTTACATTTTGCCGATACTGCTTTTGGGTTGGAAAACAGGATGTATGCAAGAGCAATCTAGAGCTGTCTGTCAATTTTCCATCCCGCTCTGAGGAAGCACTTAGCGTCTACTGAGCACATTTTCTGATATAATGTGCTCACCTTGCAGATAATTCTGCCATGAACTTTATTCCACCATTTTAAGGCTCGGCGCATTGAAATACCAAGATGAAGTGTCATCAATCCTTTTTTTATACTGTTACAACAAGTCGGTTGAGCAAAACCTTAGGTTATGTTATCTTATATATATCTTATAGTTATCTTAAGTATATCAACAAACCTGAAACTGGATAATTATAGAATAACCAGTCCAATTTCATCAAGTTTACATACATTCTGAAATGGAGAGGTAGGACTCCAATTGGTGTCATGGGGGTAAAGATTGTTTATGGCCCATTTTCAGGCACTTAACAGACAGTGCACATGAAGCGCATGCCCCAACTGGGATGCACGAGATCGCCCAAAATTTGACCTCGGGCCTCACTTCAATTACTTGGGCAGGCTGCCGGCGCCTGTCGAGCCTCCAGAGGCAGCTGGTCTATTGCCAGCATTCCAATTTCAGACTGCCAGCGTCGCCGGCAGCAGCCCTCAAGGGGGAGGGGAGAAGGACAACGAGAGGGGGGGGTGGGGGGTTTGATCATGGGCCGGCAGCGAACCTCAAAAGTGCTGCAGAGCCGGGAGAAGCTGGAACGTTTTATTTTAAAGCGTACCTTTTGGTAGTGGTAACTGCTTAGTCATTGCTGAAGAATCCATTCATCGCTCATCAATTCAGTGCATGGGTCCTGAAACAGGTGTTAGAACCCTCATTTACATATGTAAGGGGCCTAACATCTGTTTCAGGGGAGTGCTAGGGGCGCCTGGGCAGCTGCCTATTCTAATATGGTGGCGCCTGTAACCCAGCACTAATTGGGCGTGGGGCATTGCCCCCTACAATTGGCCCTTGTTTTGCCCCAATTTCTGCCCATAAAATGGGTGCAACTAGGTCCAATTTCTACCTCATGATTTCATTTTGCACCTGTGATTTGCCAATCTCAGTTATACCAGCAATGGGTGGGGATTATAGAAGATGAGCAGAAATAATGGCCCAGAATTTGCGGTCAGCGATGAAGCATAGGCATTCGCCGCTGGCCCTGAGATCACATGGTCTCTGTGGTGAAAAGTTTGCCTTTTTCGACGCGTAAGAGATTTCAGTGCATTATAGTGGGGAATCCCTAACGTGATCTACTGTGACATCAACAAGCTGTCTAAGCAGCCAATCACACTGCAGAATTCTCACAGACAGGGAAGCAGGAAATGAAAACCTGCTTTTATCCTGACTTTTTAAAAATGTTTAAGAAAGCAAACCAATGATTGGGGCTCTCACATAGGGACAAAGTAGAACCTGAAATGATCATGACCAAACTTAAAAAAAATATTTAAAAAAAAGTTTATTTAAAATGTTCTTAAAAATTGTAATTTTTATCATAATGGAGAAATTTGACACTCCACAAAATTAAAATTAGTTTTCCAGAGCCATAACATTTGTTTAGCAGTCAATACTCTGTTAAAACCACAGTTACACCTAATCCAACAAGGCCTAACATTTAATGGGGTGTTTAACAGTGATATTACCGCGGAAAAGCCCAAGTTTTCGTCAGTTTCACTGATTTCACTGATTGCACTGATTGCACTGATTGCCAGCTATGGGGGTGGGGGGGGAGGGGGTGGGTGGTGCTGCACATTGCAGCCAATGTCGGAGCAGTGAATGACTGACCGCAAATTCAGGGTTTCCACGCATGCGTTACATCCTGAAGTTGCAGTCGGTTTCAAATGGGTAATAACGTTAGTTTGCTGTTATTACCCATCGCCAATTCCGGCCACATGTATTTTCCCATAGGGGGAGTGGTGAAGGTAAAATTGCATCTCCTAGAACAATATTGTTAGAAGTCTGAGAACAATTTTCTTGCCTGGCCTCTTGGTCAGTGGGTGTGTGGTGCCAAGAGAGTGAGAGAAATACAAAATAGCATACAGGAATCAGTTTATTTATTCGATCTTAAAAAAAAGTAGCTTCCTACTTCTGTCCAGCAATCCTATATGCACAATAAATAGAGAGCAGATGCTCAAACATAAGAAGCGATCTAATTGAAGAATTCAGATTATGACATGAATTGATACCATGAAATTGAAGCAGTTTATAACTGCACCCTGAGATAAGATTGCCTTCTTGTAATCACGCCTGTGTTCTGCTGTTTCTTTATATTAAAAATGGTGTGGGGGCAGTTTTATTTGCTGATGTCAAGTTCATGGGAGCATAGTAATGGTTATAATGCCCCCATGAAGTTGATGTGTAGTGACAACCATACTGCGGGATTAATAATTGTGATGTAGTCCCTGCAATTATAGTCTTATACTTCTATAGAACAAAGGTATTCAAAATATTTACTTTGGCCTCAGCTGAAAATTAATTTAGTCAAGAAAGATTTAAACATCGATTAAAAGAACCTCTGTTAAGAGGAACCACTTTGATAGTCTCACTGAGTTTGCAATAACAGGGTCTTATGTGCAAAGAACTCCATCTCAAAAAGCCAATATATCTGAAGTATGATGCTTCAAAAGGTTCATTTTTAAAATAGAGAATTTGGCTGAATGATTCCTCGTTTCTTCTAAAGCTGTGTGGAAACACCCTAGTACAGCTGATGGGAGGATATGGCAAGGAAACATTTCTACCGACCATGCAGCTGTAACAGCTAAGGAAAAGAGCAGTTTCATGATTTGAAGAAACAGGATCTTTCAAAACAGTAACGTTCTAAATTGGGCACATCTAATAATTGCTTCTTGAAAGAAATGGTTGAATAGTCCTTTAACTATTACTACTCCGCAGTTTGGTTAACTTGTTTGGTGCATATCAGACTCTGGGGTGGCTAATGACCCCACTTGTCCAGCCCTTCCTGCTTGGGCATGTTTTCATGGTCCATCGAAGTGATTAAGTCACACCAGTGAAATGGAAGCTGGGATGGAGAAGGAATCAGGTAAGAAAAACTTGCTGCTTCAGATAAAGACAAAGGGGTAAGGATATCTAGAAAAAAGTAAAGTTAGAATAATAAAAATAACAGAAGGTTAGTGGAAAAGAGAATAAAGAAAAGGAAGACGGTAATGTGTTTACATTTTTAAAATGTAGCTTTTAATTTCATAATAACGTTTGTAAAAGAAAGAACTTGCATTTCTATAGCACCTTTCATAACCCCAGGATGTCGCAAAGCGCTTTACAGCCAATGAAGCACTTTTGAAGTGTAGTCACTGTTGTAATGTAGGAAACGTAGCAGCCAATTCGAGCACAGCAAGATCCCACAAACAGCAATGACGAGATTATCTGTTTTTTGTGTTGTTGGTTGAGGGTTAACTGTTGACCAGGACACTGGAGAGAACTCCTCAGCTCATCTTTCAACAGTGTCATGGGATCTTTTACATCCACCCGAGAAAGCAGACGGGGCCACGGTTGAATGTCTCATCCAAAGGACGGCACTGCCAACAGTGCAGCACTCCCTCAGCACTGCACTGGAATGTCAGCCTAGATTATGTGCTCAAGTCTCTGGAGTGGGACTTGAATCCACAACCTTCTGACTCAGGCGAGAGTTGTACTTTAAGGTTCTTACCTCAGTAATTCCTGACGCAGTATTCCTGACGGAGTAACTTTATTTCTGTAACGTTAATGTTTATTTCAGTGGGGTGGATTTTAATTTTTGGTGGCTGACTGGCAGAGTGGATTGTCCGCAGACCTGTGCCAGGAGCAAAGAGGCCAAAGTCATTTCAAGCATAGGACCCCGCTTGCCATTTTGCGAGACAATTCGGTGGAGCGTGCACTATGTACACTCCAACCAGCTTTACTGAATTTCAGTTCAGTTGTTTATATCTGGGTGACTTGAATGACGTTAGTGAAGCAGTTTGACTTTTACATTAATCCAGAAGCTTTCATGGTTATTCTTCACAACTTGTCATGGTTTATGAGTTCACAATCTCTGAGTTGCTAGTTCAGTACTGTAACCACTAGGCTACCGTATCCAATTGAAATGACTATGGGGAGCAACAACCATTGGAGGGGACTATCCTGACAGGATCACATCTATGTTATTCATGTAAAAACACTCGGTATGTAGGTGTTTTCCCAAATTTTTACCTTTGGCTGGCATTTTATAAGGAATTTTCAAATAAATTTTGCTGTGTACAACTCCACTGGAATAGATTAGCTGCTTGCTGCTTTGGTTAAGGCCAAGCATGTGGCTTGGGCAGTGTGGTTTTGGCTTATGTGCCAAGTGAAGTATTTATTATACAATGGCCCGTAATAGCCCTGCGTGTGGGTGCCCCCTATCGGGAAAATATCTACGCCCTTACCTGAGGGCTCCCGGGGTCCGACCATTTCCGATCCTGGGTCTGTCCACGACTAAACTGAGGGCTCCCGGGGTCCGACCATTTCCGATCCTGGGTCTGTCCACGACTAAACTGAGGGCTCCCGGGGTCCGACCATTTCCGATCCTGGGTCTGTCCACGACTAAATGCGCAGGGCCCACGTATCCCAGGGGCGCATGTGGTTCACAAGCATCCCTGGGATCACGTGGGCCAGGTGAGCCAATGGGAGAAGGGAATCCCCCTTCATACTTTTGACATAGATCTGTCAAAAGTATGAATGGGGATCACTGAAAAAAAACATTAAAACATTAAATAAATTTTTAAAAAACCATTACTTTTTAAAATGAGTTAAAATTACATTAAATTAAATATTTCAAACAAAAATTTAATGTTTTGAAAAAATAATTAAAGTTTTTTACGGGGCTAAAAATAATCTTACCTTTTTTAAAAAGTATTTTTAAATTATAAATGAGTGAAAAACATAAAAAAAAAACTTTTTAAAACTCTTTTACCAGGCATAAGATTTTTAAAGGATTTTAGCGGGCGGAGGTTCTGCAGAAAGCGGAACTCTCCACCCGCAGAGGCCCTTCTCCAGGGCAGGCTTCACATGCCTCAAACCAGCATTTGTGAGGTCCCTACGGGTGTGTACACAGCGCATACACACCCGTAGGGATCGGAAAATATGGACCGTTATATAAAATAGCAAATTGCTGCAACTGCGTTTGAGGGTGTGTCTAAGAAAGAAAGAATGAAAGAACTTGCATTTATAGGACATTCCAAAGTGCTTGAAGCCAATGAATTATTTTTGAAGTGTAGTCACTATGGGTTTGTGGGCTAACAAGGCAGCAAAGTCTCACAAATGAGATGAATGACCAGTTAGCACACTGCAAATATAGCACTAAGCTGACAATGTAAATCTTAGAGCGAGGGCCCAAACTGACTCTGGAGTGAAGCGGAGTGAGACTCCCTGGATGGGGTAGGCTCACACAGCTTCACTTGGGCACTGAATGGAGTGTAAATCTGGCACTATGTCAAATCTGAGCACTTTATAAACTCACCTAACCTCAGTGAGGATCCTCCCCTTCCCATTTTCTAAACATTTACATCTTTAACCGGTGGCGGAGTGCCCTGCCCACGCCCGTATCCAGGGATGTACACAGCTGTCTCCTGGGCAAGACTGTTCCAGTTCCAGCCAGGCAACATAAACTCAGCTGTGCCTGACTGGAACCCAAACTGTAGATACCAGTTTCAGACTGGTAGCTTCTGACAGGATGCACCCCAGGACTGCTGATCAGTTAATTGGCCTCACGCGATGTCATCCCAATCTGGATTTTAATTACAGACTTTCAAGTGGCTGCTATTGAAGTCGACTTTTCTTGGTACTGCTTTGGCTTAATTTTCTCCTGTGAACTGAAGAAGGCTGGAAAAAGTTTGAAAACAGGAAGTTTTGTCATGCTGAAACATATATTCCACTGGTGTACTCGGTGAGAGGCTAACAGATGTAGGCTAACTGCGCGCTGGGGTGTTCTATTACAGGATGTTTTTTGGCACATCCATTAAGGGTGGTGAAAGTGCATTAGATAACAAATCTTAACTTGTAATTTTCAGTTTTCTTAAAGCAGAACATATTTGAACCAACTTTACTAAATTCGGTACCTTAAGGGAGCCCTGTAGTTTTTTAATTATTAGATGAACATTTGCAGAGAACGACACCGTGTAGCACAAGCTTTTGGAAAAAAAGGTGTCATTTTTGAATGTTTTAATTTTCTGCCTGTTAGAAGAGAAGAAGAAGAAGAACATAAGAAGAGACAGGAGCAGGAGTCGGCCAATCGGCCCCTTGAGCCTGCTCCGCCATTCAATAAGATCATGGCTGATCCAATCTTGGCCTCAACACCACTTTCCCGCTCTCTCCCCATTCCCCTTGACTCCCTTGTAGTTCAAATGTCTGTCAATCATCGCCTTGAATATATTCAATGACTCCGCCTCCACAGCTCTCTGGGGTAGAGAATTCCAAAGATTCACGACCCTCTGAGAAAAGAAATTCCTCCTCATCTCCGTCTTAAATGGGCGACCCCTTAATCTGAAACTACGCCCCCCAGTTCTAGATAACCCACTAGGGAAATTATCCTTTCAGCATCCACCCCGTCAATCCCCCTCAGAATCTTATATGTTTCAATAAGATCACCTCTCATTCTTCTAAACTCCAATGAGTATAGGCGCAACCTGCTCAACCTTTCGTCATACATCAACCCCTTCATCCCAGGAATCAACCTAGTGAACCTTCTCTGCACTGCCTCCAATGAAAGTATATCCTTCCTTGAATATGGAGACCAAAACTGTATGCAGTACTCCAGTCTCACCAGTGCCCTGTAAAGTTGCACCAAAACTTCCCTACTTTTATACTCCATACCCCTTGCAATAAAGGCCAACATTCCATTAGCCTTCCTCTTCTCTTTTTAGGCAGTCCCTTGGAACCGAGGATGACTTGCTTCCACATTAAGAATGAGTTCTCAGGTGACTGATGAGTCCAATGCGGGACCTACGGTCTCTGTCACAGGTGGGGCAGATGGTGGTTGAAGGGGCGGGTGGGTGGGGTGCTTGGGTTAACGTGCGCTCCTTGTGCTGCCTGCGCTTGGCTTCCGCTTGCTCCCGGCGAAGAGACTCAAGGTGTTCGGCGCCTTCCCGGATGCTTCTCCTCCATTTTGTGCGGTCTTGGGCCAGAGATTCCCATGTGTCAGTGGGGATGTTGCACTTTTCAAGGAGGCTTTGAGGGTGTCCTTGAAGTGTTTCCTCTGCCCACCTGGGGCTCCGTTGCCATGTCGGAGCTCCGAGTAGAGTACTTGTTTTGGGAGTCTCATATCGGGCATGTGGATGATGCGACCCATCCATCGGAGCTGATCAAGCGTGGTCAAAGCTTCGATGCTGGGGATGTTGGCCTGAGCGAGAACACTGACGTTGGTGTGCCTATCCTGCCAATGGATTTGCAGGATCTTGCGGAGGCAGCGTTGGTGGTACCTCTCCAGTGCTTTGAGGTGCCTGTTGTAAATGGACCATGTCTCTGAGGCATACAGGGGGGCGGGTATCACTACTGCTCTGTAGACCATGAGCTTAGTGCCGGGTTTGAGGTCCTGGTCTTCAAACACTCTCTTCCTCCGGTGACCGAAGGCTGCACTGGCACACTGAAGGCGGTGTTGGACTTCGTCATCGACGTCTGCCCTTGTTGACAGTAGGTGGTGCACATTGTCCAAGGCCTTGTCGTGGATTTTGATAATCGGGGGGCAGTACTGTGTGGCGGGGGCAGGTTGGTAGAGGACCTTTGTCTTATGGATGTTTAGTGTAAGGCCCATGGTCTCGTACGCTTCAGTCAAGGTGTTGACGATGGTTTGTAGTTCGACCTTTGAGTGTGTGCAGACGCAAGCATCGTCTGCATACGATAATTCGACAACAGAAGATGGATCTGGATTGGAGGCAACGGAGGTTGAACAGTTTCCTGTTTGTTCTGTAGATTAGCTCCACTCCAGCGGGGAGCTTACTGAGGGTGAGATGGAGCATTGCAGCAAGGAAGATCGAGAAGAGCGTTGGTGCGATGACACAGCCTTGCTTGACCCTAGTCCGTACGTGAATTGGGTCTTTGGTGGAACCGTTGGTCAGGATCACGGCTTTCATGTTGTCGTGAAGCAGGTGGAGGATGGTGACAAACTTTTGAGGGCAGCTGAATTTGAGGAGGACACTCCATTATCCCTCATGGTTGACAGTGTCGAAGGCCTTTGTGAGGTCGAAAAGGCCATATACGATGGTTGGTGCTGTTCCCTGCATTTCTCTTGTAATTGACGTGCAGTGAAGATCATGTCCATTGTGCCCCTTAGTGGGCGGAATCCGCATTGCAACTCTGGGAGGAGCTCTTCAGTCACTGGGAGAAGGCTTACTTGCTGTACCTGCATGCTAACTTTTTGTGTTTCATGTACTAGGACCCCCCGATCCCTCTGTACCGCAGCAGTTTGTAGTCTCACTCCATTTAAATAATCATTTGCTTTTTCATTCTTCCTTCCAAAATGGATAACCTCACATTTTCCCACATTATACTCCATTTGACAAATTTTTGCCCACTCACTTAACCTATCTATATCCCTTTGTATCCTCCTCACAACTTGCTAACCCACCTATCTTTGTATCATCAGCAAATTTGGCTACAGTACACTCGGTACTGTTCAGTTTTGTTTTTCTCAACAAAGCTAACTGATCAATAACATTTTCTTTTAGCAATTGCATCAAGCGTTAAGTGTCATTCCTTATATGGGCATCAAATTTCTTTTGTGAAAAAAGACTATTGGTAGCATTTTTGTTGTTTTCCAGGAAAGTTTGTTTCCACCTACTGTGAATGAGTTTTTCTACAATATTCAGAAAAATATAACAATATAAGTATGGAATGAGAGGCTATTTGGTCCATCAGGGTCATTCCCTTATCAAGTATATTCTTTTCACAAACCATGCACAATCAACTTTATCATTGACAACGCTCCTGTGAAGTGCCTTTGGGACGTTTTACTACATTAAAGGCGCTATATAAATGCAAGTTGTTGTTATCATTCATGCTAACACATCTATTTAATCTACAGAGGGGAACCTCTGCATAGTCTCTGGTCTCCAAGGGCAATTTAGCAAACATCCAGAATATTTATCTATTCCTACATCTCCACCAATCAGCCCTATTGACTTCCACAGAAAATGTTCCCTGGCTGTGGCAGAACAAGCGTCATTGTATCCCGTGCAGTAATGGATCATTTCACTCAACACCTATCTTTTTAATCTCTCACTATACCTATTTCTGTAACTTCCAATCCTTTCCCAACTAGATTAGATCCTAAGACCTAGATTGCCATTTTAGCGTGCGTATGCACACTTCGACCACCTCCATGGGCGATGGTGCCGAAGAAGCCAAGCCAAGGTAAGATTGGAATTACATTTGTGGGGCTCAGAGGAGGAGGAATGCTTCTCATAACATAAAACATAACAAAATGCATGAGGCTGAACTTCTGTTATTGGCTAAACTCACAAGTTAGTAATCCCTGAACTGACTGGCTCTAACCATTACATGAGAGGTAGGTTTCTCATGCTTCAGAATGGTTACTATAAACCTTCAAAAACATCTGACTATCAGGCACTTCACTGTTTATTAACATTGTAAACTGTATCACAAGACAAATACTGGAAGGAAATATCCTTTCAAGGAGAAAGTTTAAAATATAGTAATTTTTAACGTCGGCATGTCATCAGTAAGAATCCAAAAAGTCCCATAGAATATATACTAACAACAACAACGTGCATTTATATAGCGCCTTTAACGTAGCCAATGTACGTCAGCGCGCACAGGGGTGATGGGTGAAGGGGACTTGGTGTGAGTTAGGATGCAGCCAGCAGAGTTTTGGATGAGCTCAAGTTTATGGAGGGTGGGAGGCCAGCCAGAAAAGCAGTGGAATAGTCATGTCTGAAGGCAACAAAGGCATGGATGAGGGTTTCAGCAGCAGATCAGTTGAGACAGAGGCAAAGACGGGTGATGTTATGGAGGTGGAAGTAGGCGGTCTTGGTGATGGAGAGGATATGGGGTCGGAAACTCAGGTCAGGGTCAAATAGGACACCGAGGTTGCGAACAGTCTGGCTCAGCCTCAGACAGTGGCCAAGGCGGGGGAATCCAGTCGGAGGCTAGGGAACGGAATTTGTGGCGGGGACCGAAGACAATGGCTTTGTTTTTCCTGATATATAATTGGAGGAAATGTCTGCTCATCCAATATTGTATGTCAGACAAGCAGTGTGACAAATCAGAGGCAGTGGAGGGGTCAAGAGAGGTGGTGGTGTTGTCAATGTATATGTGGAATCTGACATTGGCCCAGATTTTCCTGTCAAAACAACTTCAGGCGAAGTGAAATTCACTCGAATTTACACTTCCTTTTCAGTCCTTGTGCTGTTAATTTCACAATTCTTCAATGACAACTTCAAATGATCGGTTAGATGCAAATATCCAAAAGTTGCTGAACAAGCTGCGCCGCTCCGCTGTTAGCTTCATGAAAACGGCACCTCACTGTCTGCCTCACCATTGAAATGCATTGAATCGTGCGAAGTTGCTGTAATTGCGTGGTAGATATGAACTAAACTCACCACAGAAAGTTAAGTCTTGTCATTTCAAGTCTAAGTACCATTTTAACGATGTGGTAAGTGTTAATTACTGCCAGTTAACCTCTACGGCACTGGAAATTAACTATTACAAGTGTGGAGTCTCATTCCTCCAGGTTTTAACTGTTGGGAGATTTTTAAAATGTCAAATTTAAAATTTAAAAAGTTTTTTTTACTTTTCCTTTCTGTCTCTTTTATTCTCACTCTTAATTCAATCTTTCTTCCCTCTCCTCATTTCTCTTTCTGTACCTGATTTGACATTGAATTCACCCACTCTAACTTACACTTCCTTCTCAGTCCTTGCGCTGTTAATTTCACAATTCTTCAATCTAATTGGTTAAGGAGATACACTGTTGCTTGCCCTGTTCACTCAGGTCCCAGATGCACTGTTTCCCTCGCTGTGCCGTTATCAGCTCCCACTTACAGCAACTTGCCACGCAAAAAATTTCAAAACCTAAACGTACAAGGACAAGTCTAACTAACCGCTCAGTTAGATGACCTTCTACAGCAAAATTTGGGCATTGTGTTTTTGGATGTTGTCGCCGAGGGGCAGCATGCAGATGACAAATAGGGGGGAGGGGCGCCAAGGATAGATCCTTGGGGGACTCCAGAGGTAACTGTGCGGAAGCGGGAAGAGAAGTCATTGCAGGAGATTCTCTGACTACGACTGGATAGATAGAAATAGAACCAAGAACGGACAGTCCCACCCAGCTGGACGACGGAGGAGAGGCGTTGTCCCAACATTTGAGCTTAAAACAAACACATAACCTGAAAAAAAATCATTTGCCGACAGTATTATGTTGCAGCACAATGACTCTTTACAATTTTATTGCCTTCTTAGAGGAAATTAAGTAATAAAGCGGAGAAGTGCTACTGACCTCTGTCTTCAGGAGTAATGTTTACCTTCAGATAGTGGTTTCTAACTCTACACCTATTTGTCTCCCTCTAGTGTACGAAGAACAGAAAAGCAGCAACGTTTCGTTTGGACCTAACTCGTGATCCTTGACCGTCTAAAGCGGTGCATTTACTCTGCAGTGCTGAAGCCAGGAGCTGCCAGGGGAGATTACTCTGTGGGTGGCAGTAACACACTAAGAAGGTGGCACAGCTGTGCAACTAAGCAAAAACAAAATACTGCGGATGCTGGAAATCTGATACAAGATCAGAAGATGTTCTAAACACTCGAGTTAGGAACTGTCTGCTGAAAGGTCATCGACCTGAAATGTTAACTCTGTTTCTCCCTCCACAGACGCTGCCTGACCTGCTGAGTATTTCCAGCATTTTCTGTTTTTAGTGCAAATGTACAAAACTGGACAACGGCATCAACTAAAATACATACAAACTTCCTGCTCTTCACTTGTTCATTATTCAGAAGAAATAGGGAAACTACACAATATTAATAGTTACCCATTCAACAACAACAACAACAACAACTTGCATTTATATAGCATCTTTAACATAGCAAAATGTCCCAAGGCGCTTCACAGGAGCGTTATCAATCAAAATTTGACACCGAGCCACAGAAGGAGATATCAGGACAGATGACCAAAAGCCTAGTCAAAGAGGTAGGTTTTAAGGAACACCTTAAGGAGGAGAGAGAGGTAGAGAGACGGAGAGGTTTAGGGGGGGAATTCCAGAGCTTAGGGCCCAGGCAGCTGAAAGCTCGGCCGCCAAAGGTGGAGAGATTAAAATCAGGGATGTGCAAGATGCCAGAATTGGAGGAGCGCAAAGATCTCAAAGGCTTGTAGGGCTGGAGGAAGTTGCAGAGATAGGGAGGGGCGAGGCCATGGATGGATTTCATGGATTCAAAGTTACATTTCCACAATGTATTCTTCCGGTACCTGATGTATAATGGGAAACAAAGTAAGAGATGTCATAGAAAACTCTGATGATCCATCATTCATGTTTTTCTGAGCCAGACATGTGATTGTCAGCTTGGCTCAGTTGTCACTATCACTTCTGAGTCAGAAGACTGTTGGTTCAGGCTCCTTTCCAAGAGTTGAACATGTAGGCCCAGAAATTTGGGTCTCCCCGGGGGAGTACGCACGGGGTACTCACCCGTAGGCCGAATGGAATTGCCGGTTTCCTGCATGCACTGCGCATGCGCGGGAAACCGGCACTTCCAATCCTCTGAACGAAAGGGTTCAGAGGTCGAACGCACGTGCAGGGGAGGCTGCGCGTGCGTTTTGAACTTAATTTTTTTTTACAGGCTTTCCCGGGAGGGTAAGCCTGCAGGATTTACACATTTAAAAAGCAGGTGTAAGGCCTGCTTTTTGCAAGGTAAGTGGTCAATTAATTAAAATTAAAACATTCTTTCCACAGGTTTATTATTTTTAAATACTTTAAAGCAAGGTAAGTTTATTTTTAGCCCTGTTATAATATAAAATTATTTTTTTCAAAAATTTAAATTATTGTTTAAAATAGTTATTTAATGTAATTTACAGTTTATTTAAAAAGTGTGATTTTAAAAAAAAATTATTTGAAGGTTTACTGCCATTTTGGGCCCGTAGTATTTATAAGTTTTGACAGGTCTACCTGTCAATCTTATGAATGGGCTTTTCCCTCCTCCGATTGGCTGCCCATGGCTCACGTGATCCCAGGGGACGCATCGCACTAACTACGCCCCTGGGACACGCAAGCACAGCGCGCCGGCAGCTGGGCCAGGCCCCGGAGCGGAATTCCACGGGGCCCTACAGCTCAACTGCCGGCGCGCAAGGTCACCCACGGGAAGCCCCCGACCCGAATTTCTGGGCCAATATCTAGGCTGCCACTCCAATGTAGTACTGAGGGAGTGCTGCATTGTCAGAAGTGCTGTCCCTTGGCTGAGATGTTAAATTGATGCATTGCATGCCCATTCCAGTGTTTCAGGTGGACATTAAAGATCTCATGGCACTATTCAAAGAAGAGTATCTTGGTTAACATTGGGCTTATGAAATTTCTTTGTCTGTTATTTTAACAAAGGCGCCAACCTGTGGGTTAAAATAGTGCACAGAGGAATTTAATATAAACACGTTTGTTACTAATAGGGCATTGCAATACCAAAATGTCACTGGGGGTCTTTCCCCAGAATGGTGCAGGTAGGTTCTGTTATTGGACTGTTGCAGATCAAGTGCTAAATTTGCTACTTTGGGGGAAGAGATACTCTGTGAACTATGTGTAATGAAATCATAAACCTGTGCTTTGTGAATGGATTTCTGATTTAGTGACCCATAACATGCAGAGGAAATCCTCCTCCCCAATAGCGCTGGCTAATCCTGGGCTATTCACTTATAGTACGACAACCACCTGTGGTACACCTGGCAGCTTTTAGAAGATTTAACTCATAGGGGGAAATTTTCCGGTGGGTCAGTGGGCATGTTTGGTGGTGGGTTGGGTGGGGAAAAAACATTTTTTGACAGCGGGTCGGGATCCCGCTGTCAACCCGCCGCCACGAGACTTTCCCTGATGTCGGGTCTGTCAGCACTGAACAGACCTGACACGCAACAGCTGGGGAGGCAATTTAGATCATTATGACCTTGTTAAGAGCAACTTAAAAGGTATTTTGAGCTCACCTTTAAATTTTACACAGTCGCCATTGGGCTCCCTGCTGCTCGGGGGTCACGTCAGGTAAGGAGGTCGGGAGTTGTGTCACCATGAAATTATCTCTTTACTTGACAGCTGCAAATGTGCTATTAAAGCTCCCATCTCTCAGCTGTTCACTTTCCAAGCTCAGAAGCTGTTGCTTACTGCATTTGGAAGACAGAATGATCTTTATGCAGGTTGAAAGTGTTTGGAGTAAACTCTGTATCCAGTGACACCTCATTGGAACAACCTCTCTCACCATTGACAGATCGCTTCTATCAATCCAACTTCACCTGCCATCTACATCAGTACCCTTGAAACTATCTCACCTTGATCCTCAGAATCCCACCATGATCAGCCCCAACCCCAGCAGCACCAGGCACACCAGCAGCATCAACAACAACACCAACCTTCTCTGCAATCAACTGATGCTGCACAGGAAACAGGGCATCAGCACCCAACCACATTACTACCTGGGAGGCAAGGGATGGCCTCACCATAGCTAGATTTACTTCACTTGACGCTGTACACCCTGACTGCCACATGATGTGCCAGGTTAGCACCACCCCACACCAACACCATAAAGCATCCCTACAATGCCCAAGCCACTCCTTTCACACTCATCACCATTGTGGGGGATACTGTTATATCTCACCATTCACTGCAACTCACTAAGCCACTTTCAAAGGTGCACAGAAATCTGACCAAGAACGCAAAGTATTCAAAATAAAGATTTCAATGTTTAACAGTACATTAACAGAAACTTTACATGAATATTGCATAAAATACCCAAGTACCTACCCTTGTGTGTTGTTAGTTGGTATGATTGGACTAGGATGAGGGTGAGTGTGAGGGGTGGCTAGTGAGATGGGGAAGTGATAATGTAGATAGAGAGGGGTGGGTGGAGGTGCAAGGTAAGTTGGTGTGAGTAAGGATGTGCAGGAGTTGGGTAGGGATGGCAGAGTGATGGGGATGAAGTTGAGTGTGGCTTTGCAGTAACGTTTCATGATCTACTTAGATCATTGAAAGGTTTGCACTACTGCAGCCTGGTCCTCCTAACGGCATCCCTGCTTGTGCCCTCCTGTGCAATGTGCAACCAGGCTGCATTGGTCTCCTGGGGAGGTCTCTTCCTCCCATTGGAAGGGAAGAGAACCTCCCTGCTTGCTGTGACTCCCTCCATAAGCATATGGAACGAGTCATGGAAGAGCCTGAGTGCAGGTGTGCACCTCTGTGCCGTGCTTGTCAGTGTTTGCAGCACCTCAATGCTGTAGAACACTGACAGCACAACTGTCAAACTAAATTTGCGCATGGTCCCTTTAAGGAAACCGGCCGATGACGCGTTACATAGGATTACATAGGATATACAGCACAGAAACAGGCCATTCAGCCCAACCAGTCTATGCCGGTGTTTATGACCCACTCGCACCTCCTCCCACTCTATCAAAACCTTTCATAATTTTAAAGACCTCTATTAGGTCACCCCTCAGCCTTCTCTTTTCAAGAGAAAAGAGACCCAGCCTGTTCATCCTTTCCTGATAGGTGTATGCTTGCATTTCTGGCATCATCCTTGTAAATCTTCTCTGCACCCTCTCCAGTGCCTCTATATCCATTTTATAATATGGCAACCAGAATTGCCCACAGTACTCCAAGTGTGATATAATCAAGGTTCGATACAACTTTAACATAACTTCACTACTTTTCAATTCTATACCTCTAGAAATAAACCCTAGTGCTTGGTTTGCTTTTTTTATGGCCTTGTTAGCCTGTGTCGATACTATTAGTGATTTGTGTATTTGTACTCCTAGATCCCTTTGTTCCTGTACCCATTTAGATTCTTATTTTCCAAGTAACATGTGACCTCCCTATTTTTCTTACCAAAATGTAATACAGGTAACTCACATTTATCTGTGTTGAATTTCATTTGCCAATTATATGCCCATTCTGCAAGTTTATTAATGTCTTCTTGTAATTTGTTGCAGTCCTCCTCAGTATTGACTATCCCCCCCAATTTGGTGTCATCCGCAAATTTAGAAATTGTGTTTTTGATTCCAAGGTCTAAATCGTTAATATAAATTGTGGACAACAGTGGTCCCAGCACTGAACCTTGTGGAACACCACTTTCCACCTTCTACCACTCTGAATAGCTACCCTTTACCCCTACTCTCTGCTTTCTGTCTTGAAGCCAGCTAGCTAGCCATTCTGCTACTTGTCCCCTGACTCCACATTCACTGACCTTATTCATTAGTCTATTATGGGGTACCTTATTGAAGGTCTTTTGAAAATCTAGATAAATTGCATCTAGGGCATTACCCTTGTCTACTCTCTGTTACCTCTTCAAAAAATTCAGTGGGGTTGGTCAAGCAAGACTTTCCCTTTTGAAATCCATGCTGACTATTTATTATTATATTTTTCATTGCTAGATGTTCTTCTATTTTCTCCTTTAGTAGGGATTCCATTATTTTTCCTACCACAAGCACTAGGGTTTATTTCTAGAGGGATAGCATTAAAAAGTAGAGAAGTTATGCTAAACTTGTATCAAACCTTAGTTCGACCACACTTGGAGTACTGCGTACAATTCTGCTTGCCATATTATAAAAAGGATATAGAGGCACTGGAGATGGTGCAGAGATTTACAAGGATGGTACCAGAAGTGTGAGGTTATACCTATCAGGAAAGAGAAGGCTGAGGAGTAACCTAATAGAGGTCTTTAAATTCATGAACGGTTTTGATAGAGTGGATACAGAGACAGTGTTTCCACTTGTGGGGAAGAGCATAACTAGAGGCCATCAATATAAGATAGTCACCAAGAAATCCAACAGGGAATTCAGAAGAAACTTCTTTACCCAGAGAATGGTGAGAATGTGGAACTCGCTACCACAGGGAGTGGTTGAAGCGAATAGTATAGATGCATTTAAGTGGCAGTTAGATAAGCATATGAAGGAGAAGGGAATAGAGGGTTACGCTGATAGAGTTAGATGAGGAAAGACGGTTGGAGGCTCGAGTGGAGCATAAACGCCGGCATGGACTGGTTGGGCTGAATGGCCTGTTTCTGTGCTGTATATCCTATGTAATCCTATGTAAGCTGACTGGCCTGTAATTCCCTGGACATGTTCTATCTCCCTTCTTAAATATAGGTATTATGTTAGCTATCCGCCAGTCCTCTGGAACGACACCTTTTTCCAATGAATTATTAAACATGTGTAGTAATGCCTCTGCTATCTCTTCCATAGATTCTTTTAAAATGCGTGGATGTAATCCGTCCAGACCAGGGGTTTTATCCTTTGAGTTCATTAGTTTATTTAGTATATCTCCTCATTTTATTTTAAATGCAGTTAACTCATTACTAATCTCATCATCCAATGTCATCTCCACCTGTTCTATCTCCCTGGTAAATACTGAAGCAAAGTAATTATTTTATATCCCTGCCATCTCTCTATTGCTGCCTGTGGTATTATCCTCTCCATCCCTTAGTGGACCTATTTCCGTCCCGACCTTCCTTTTTTTATTTATGTGCCTGTAAAATATTTTACTATTTTGTATTATGTTATCAGACCCACTTCCTTCAATTGGCCGGGAAATGCGCTGGACAAGCCCAATCAGGGGAAAACCATTTCACAGAGCGGGCTGGAGCCAGCAGCGAGGTCGGGACCCACCGCCGACCCCGGCTCTGCCGAACCCGCCGAGGTAGGGGAAATCGCGGCCAGAGAGTTTGTTTTGGGCTCATTACATGTAAGATTCAGTTTTACCTGGATGTTATCACTATTAAAACAATAACTGAATTATAAGTGATTTAAATTGCGTTGTTTAAAAAAAACACATTTAATTAAGCAGACAATGCGTATCAAAGTGAAAGTGATCATTAACCCTTTAGCTGAAGAGTGGCACCATCAAGGAAATAATGAATGTAACGAGGTATATGTGCCCATGCATCTTCACTGTTATTTGTTATTTACAGGGGCTGACTAACCTGAACTCGAAATTATCTGAATTTACAAATAAACCTAAAATGGAGCCCTCTTGGTGAGTAAATGCACAGCCTGGGGTGCTACTGTGGGATGTAGATCACTGGGTCCCCAGGTTCACTACCTAGACTGTGCTTCATTGGCTGATATCTGCCGTAGTGAGCAGCGAGGGAACTACACATTACTGTGTCCCCTGGCTAGGAAGAGGAGAATCATCCAGGGTTTCCCCTCGTGATAACTGTCCATTTACCCTTGCTGAAAATGTTGGGTGTGAAAAGGATTGGGCCTTGTTTTGATGCCTCCATAGTTAAATAGCCTGCTAACCCTCACTGTCCAGGCTCACACGTGAATAATAGACTGTTTGGGATGTACCAGAGAGCTGCCAGTGCCCGTGGAACTGAACCACAGTATTCATCAATACTTTCAATGGAAAAGCAGAAACAAAAAAAATCCCAAATGGTTTCATTCAGGTCAACACAGGTTATGAGTTAGTTTTAGTTTTTCACCTCACTCAAAGAAACGAGGAGCATTTCACGGTGTAAAAATGTTTTATTTTGTCCCGTAGTGATATATTTAAAATGAAAACATGTTTTTGACATTAATGCCCACTATTTCAAATTAGACAACCTACATCACCTCAATACACATGGACATTAGATGCAAACTATAAATTCCGTTTAAGCTTATTAGATTGCATTACTGCATTGATTGTTTTTATTACAGTGAATATTCATCACATTGTTATTTAGACTTAATAGCCTGTAGAGGGCACTGTGTACCTGAGGAGCATATGCTCTTGGTCAGTTTAGGATTCCCAAAATGAAAGATGCCACACTGTAGGTCATTTTTGTTGTACTCCCAAGCATTTTACTATTTCCTGCATAATTCTTTTCCTGCACTGATAGAAAAAAGGAACCAGCGAGACAATAGTGAATACTGTAGAATTTTAGGGATCTGCTGATGATATTAAGTTTGCTAACACTGCCCAGCTGTCCTCTTTGTATGAGGTCTGTAACTGATTCTCTGATGAACGAGGCTTAATCTATTTCTTTAAGTGCATTTAGGGATTTGCAAGGTTCCTGCAGGGATCACTTACTTCATTCTGCAGCTGGTCTGACGTCATCGCCATGGCAGTCTTGGCTCAAACCGCCATCTTGACAAAACGGTAATATTTTGCTGCACTGTGTTTTTAAACATAGTAAAACAAGTTATTTTGACTAAATCGGTCATGAAAGAATTGACTTCAGGCTGATAGCTGGACTTGTACAGACGCTGTAAAGGGTCATTGTCATTGCAGCCCAAAATATACGACATTTACAGACTATAACTTGAATGCACTTTTAACCATGAGGATGATAAATCACAGCGCCATTTGGGAAGGGGGCTCTGTACAAAAAAAACTGCTGATGGAAATTAGCAACACCTCTCAGCCAAATGAACAGGAAGAGAACCACTGCACCATCAGTGAAGAAATCAGTTAATAATTCCCTGTCAGGCTAGTGCTTATTTCACACTTGCATAAAATCTCTATATTTCACAGTAAACACACCAGCATATTCCACAAGATGCCTTTTGTATGGGGTTGGTTTGCACAATAGGCAGGAACACCATCCTTTCACCTCTGGGACCAGGTTTTGGATCGAGTTCAGACTGGTGGATGATCTATCTGGAATGCCATATATCCTAAACGAAGAAATATTTGGACCATGCAAGCTAGTTCCAAGCCAATATGAATCTAAACCATCAAACTGTATGTTTCAAAGTACCAAATGGCATTTATTCAAACAAATTTGAAAAGTGTAGACAGTGCGGGAAATATCACAGTGGCGGATTTAAAAAGTGTTCTTTTAAAGATTGGCCTGTGGCACCAAACACCTTTTCATTATTGTTTTCTTGATTTGCTAAAATGTATGTATGAAGAAAAATGCTTGTTATTTGAGGAAAAACTGAGAGGGAAATATTTTAACAGGTCAAGAAACCATTGTGAATGTGGACTATTGCAATGGTGGAGCTTGAGCACTAAACTGCCATTACTAATGGGCACAGGGAAAGAAAGAAAGACTTCCATTTATATTGCGCCTTTCATGACCTCAGGACGTCCCACAGCATTTTACAGCCAATTAAGTACTTTTGAAGTGTAGCCACTGTTGTAATGTAGGAAATGCAGCAAACTGCGCTCAGCAAGGTCCCACAAACAGCAATGCGATAATGATCAGATAAGCTGTTTTAGTGATGTTGGTTAAGGGATGAATATTGGCCAGGACACCAGGGAGAGCTCCCCTGCTCTTCCTCAAAATAGTACCATGGGCTCTTTTCCGTCCACCTGGGAAGGCAGACTCGGTTTAATGTTTAATCTGAAAGACGGCACATTCAACAGTGTAGCCCTCCCTCAGTACTGCACTAGAGAGGGAGGAAATGTTCTGAGTTGAAGCACTGTGATCCATGTCATACTGTTTCTTAGTTGCCAGCAGTTGCACACTTGAAGTTATTAAGCACCAGAAACACATTTATATCCACTGAACTTTTAACTTCATTTAAAGGGACATCACTAGCGTATGGGCAAGTTTTCAATTTGACTCCTTCTCGGAACACCCAGAAACGACCTGCTTTAAAAGCGCTCCTGCTGCACCGTGCCAGGGAGAACTAACACTGCGATGTTAACTGTACATAGGAAGGAACATAGGAACAGGAGTAGGCCATTCAACCCCTTTAGCCTGCTCCGCCATTCAATGAGATCATGGCTGATCTGTAACCTTACTCCATATACCCGCTTTTGGCCCATTTAATACCTTTGGTTAACAGAAAGCTGTCAATCTCCGATTTAAAATTAACAATTGATCTCGCATCAATTGCCATTTGCGGAAGAGCGTTCCAAACTTCCACCACCCTTTGTGTGTAGAAGTGTTTCTTAATTTCACTCCTGAAAGGTCTGGCTCTAATTTTTAGACTCTGCCCCCTAGTCCTAGAATCCCCAACCAGCGGAAATAGTTTCTCTCTATCTACCCTATCTGTTCCCCTTAATATCTTGAAAACTTCAATCAGATCACCCCTTAACCTTCCAAATTCCAGGGAATACAACCCTAATTTATGTAATCTCTCCTCGTAACTTAATCGTTGAAGTCCGGGTATCATTCTGGTAAACCAACGCTGCACTCCCTCCAAGGCCAATATATCCTTCCTAAGGTGTGGTGCCCAGAACTGCTCACAGTGCTCCAGGTGTGGTCTAACCAGGGTTTTGTACAGCTGCAGCATAACTTCTACCCCCTTGTATTCTAGTCCTCTAGATATAAAGGGCAGCATCCCATTAACCTTTTTGATTATTTTGTGTAGCTGTTCATGACATTTTAATAATCTATGTACCTGGACCCGGAAGTCTCTTTGGACCTCTGCTGTTTTTAGCCTTTCATCATTTAGAAAGTACCCTGTTCTATCCTTTTTAGGTCCAAAGTGGATGACCTTTGCATTTGACATTTCGGAAGGATAGACCGAAAGGAAAAGGAGGTGGGGTAGCTCTGTTAATAAAGGATGAGATCAGTGCAGTAGTGAGAAATGATATTGGCTCAGAAGAGCAAGATGTAGAATCAATTTGGGTGGAGATAAGAAATAATAAGGGAAAGAAGTCACTGGTGGGCATAGTTTATAGGCCCCCTAACAGTAGCTACACTGTTGGACAGAGTATAAATCAAGAAATAATGGAGGCTTGTAAGAAAGGTACAGTAATAATCATGGGTGATTTTAATCTTCATATTGATTAGACAAATCAAATTGGCCAAGGTAGCCTTGAGGAAGAGTTCATAGAGTGTATCTGGGATGGTTTCCTAGAACAATATATTATGGAACCAACCAGGGAGCAGCTATCTTAGATCTGGTACTGTGTAATGAGACAGGATTAATAAATTACCTCATAGTAAAGGATCCTCTAGGAAAGAGTGATCATAGCATGGTTGAATTGAAATTCAATTGGAGGGTGAGAATGTTGGGCCTCAAACCAGTGTCCTGATCTTAAATAAAGGCAATTACAAAGGCAGAGTTGGCTAAAGTGGACTGGGAAAATAGATTAAAGGGTAAGACAGTTGATAAGCAATGGCAGACATTTAAGGAGATATTTCATAACTCTCAACAAAAATATATTCCAGTGAGAAGGAAAGACTTTAAGAGAAGAGAGAACCATTCGTAGCTAACTAAGGAAGTAAAGGATGGTATCAAATTGAAAACAAAGGCATACAATGTTGACAAGATTAGTGGAAGGCCAGAGGATTGGGAAATTTTTAAAAACCAACAAAGGACGACTAAAAAAATAATAAAGAGAGAGAAGATGGATTATGAGAGTAAACTAGCAAGAAATATAAAAACAGATAGTAAGAGCTTCTACAGGTATATAAAAAGGAAGAGAGTAGCTAAAGTAAACGTTGGTCCCTTAGAGGATGAGACTGGGGAATTAATAATGGGGAACAGGGAAATGACAGAAACTTTGAACAAATATTTTATATCAGTCTTCACGGTAGAAGACACTAAAACCATCCCAATAATACATAATCAAGGGGCTACAGGGAGGGGGAACTTAAAACAATCACTATCACTAAAGAAAAAGTACTCGGTAAAATAATGGGACTAAAGGCGGTCAAGTCCCCTGGACCTGATGGCCTGCATCCTAGGGTCTTAAAAGAGGTGGCTGCAGAGATAGTGGATGCATTGGTTGTAATCTACCAAAATTCCCTGGATTCTGGAGAGGTCCCAAATGTAGCGCCCCTATTTAAGAAAGGAGGGTGACAGAAAGCAGGCAACTATAGACCAGTTAGCCTAACATCTGTCATTGGGAAAATGCTGGAGTCCATTATTAAGGAAGCAGTAGCAGGACATTTAGAAAATCATAATACAGTCAAGCAGAGTCAGCATGGTTTTATGAAAGGGAAATCATGTTTGACAAATTTGCTGGAGTTCTTTGAGGATGTAACGAGCTTGGTGGATAAAGGGGAACCAGTAGATGTCATGTATTTGGATTTCCAGAAGGCATTCGATAAGGTGCCATGGGGTTGGGGTAATATATTAGCATGGATAGAGGATTGGCTAACTAAAAGGAAACAGAGAGTCGGGATAAATGGGTCATTTTCAGGTTGGCAAACTGCAACTAGTGGGGTGCCACAGGGATCAGTGCTGGGGCCTGAACTATTTACAATCTATATTAATGACTTGGATGAAGAGACCAAATGTAATGTAGCCAAATTTGCTGATGATACAAAGATAGGTGGGAAAGCAAATTTTGTGGAGGATGCAAAGAATCTCCAAAGGGATATGGATAGGCTAAGTGAGTGGGCAAAAATCTGGCAGATGGAGTATAATGTGGGAAAATGCGAGGTTATCCACTTTGGTAGGAAAAATAAAAAAGCAACTTATTATTTAAATGGGGAGAGATTACAAAATGCTGAGGTACAGAGGGATCTGGGGGTCATTGTACATGAATCACAAAAAGTTAGCACGCAGGTACAGCAAGTAATTAGGAAGGCAAATGGAATGTTGGCCTTTATTGCAAAGGGAATGGAGTATAAAAGTAGGGAAGTCCTGTTACAACTGTACAGGGCGCTGGTGAGATCACACCTGGAGTACTGCGTACAGTTTTGGTCTCCTTATTTAAGGAAGGATATACTTGCATTGGAGGCAGTTCAAAGAAGGTTCACGAGGTTGATTCTGGAGATGAAGGGGCTGTCTTATGAAGAAAGGTTGAGCAGGTTGGGCCTATACTCATTGGAGTTTAGAAGAATGAGAGGGGATCTTATTGAAACATATACGATTCTGAAGGGGCTTGACAGGGTAGATGCAGAGAGGATGTTTCCCCTCGTGGGGGAATCTAGAACTAGGGGCCATAGTTTCAGAATAAGGGATCGCCCATTTAAGATGGAGATGAGGAGGAATTTCTTCTCTCAGAGGGTCGTGAATCTTTGGAATTCTCTTCCCCAGAGAGCTGTGGAGGCTGGGTCATTGAATATATTTAAGGTGGAGATAGACAGGTTTTTGAATGATAAGGGAGTGAAGGGTTATGGGGGGCAGGCAGGGAAGTGGAGTTGAGGCCACGATCAGATCAGCCATGATCTTATTGAATGGCAGAGCAGGCTCGAGGGGCCAATGACCTACTCCTGCGCCTACGTCTTATGCCTTATGTATGTTCACTACTGAATTTTGCCCAGTCCAGAGACATCCCAGTTGGCATCCACAGCCATACAGATTTTGACCCATGGGATTCCCCTTGGAGTGGCTCACTGAATCTCCTGTAGGTGTTGCTAGTGAAGCGACTCCTTACTTAGATGGGAAGGAGACGCAAAATGGCTTAGCTCCGTGGGCTTGAAAAGTAACACTGAAAATAATATCTGCTATGAATAGAATGTTTTTAAAATGACTTTTTTTGGCAACTTTATAATGAAAGTACTTCTCTTACCCTTTCCCTCTTTATTAAAAATAAAATCTCAGGTAAATTAGCCTCTCCTCTTCTAATTTGCTGATGTTTCCCGCAATCGCTCTACCAGCCCAAGCGATTCAGCTGATGTTTCCCAGAAGGTTTCCTCTGCTCCATTTCTGCACCTGTCGGATTTTGCTGTGCACCTCATTAAAACAATGAGCTCGATGCAAAGCAGCGAACAGCAGAATAGTCACCATTCAAGCAGAAGTCGGAACAACATCAAGCTGGACTTTTTGATTCAAATTAACATTCAACAGAACAATTCTCTGGGAAAAAAATAGAAGAATCTGATCGTCCCATTGATTGTCCCTAATTACAAATCCTATGTAGCCTGATGGGATCTTGCAGGTTTTAGAATATTGAGGCACACTTTTTATCTTAAGAAACTATGCGTCTCCACAAATGCATGATTAGTCAGCTTTTTCTTGGTCTCATTATTTGCCTCATTAGTATCTGGTTTTATTTATAAATGGTTTGTGATTTTATTCAGTAGGTTTGCTGGGGGGTTATACAGAAATAATGTTATGAAACTGCCAAATAATGTGTGACGCCTCTCAGTGTGACAGATTTCCAAAAAATGTAATGCAACTTGTTTGCTGTCAATTGTAGTTTGACAACATTAAAATTGTGTTACTGTTGTTAAAGGCTAAAAATATCAAGAAATAATTCACTGTAACTCACTATTTAGAGGCTCCACACATGCTACTTTTTTTTAACGTTTCTTTTGAAATATTTTTCTCCAATTTTCTCCTGAAGGCACTGACTCATGCTGGTGCATAGTTCTACAGTCACTGATTTCCCTCCTTTACCTTGCCTGAAGAGCCAGTCTTCATGTCTGAGCCTTGATAGCAAATAATGCCAGGCTATTCCAACATGGGGGACGCCACAACTCTGTCCAGTCCTGCCCTTGGCCTGATGTCCACACGCATGTACTTTCTTGACATGCGTGGCTTAGTGGCACAATGGGCAGGGCATTTACCAACTGAGCCATATGGGGCCCACACGCTATTTATTTAGCTTTTTGCCTTATTTTGTACCTCCTTAGGTTCCTCTACACCACACATGATTTCCTGACTGAGAGGAAAAGCAATTGACTTGCGGTCAGGTCTCTACCAACCCTACTTTTGGGTTGGTCGATGAAAAGTGCGTGTCAGGGGCCATGGGTATTCACCCAGCCATCCCGCCCCCCCCCATGGCGGGTAGGTTTCTCGCCTGGATTTAGCACCTCCACCCTGAACCACACAGCCAACAGTGAACACTAAATTATTAAAATCTAGAGTAGAAGACCCAAGATACTAGGTGGTTGTCAGATTGCTGAACCATTAAAGTTCTGGAGCCAGGAAAATGTCCTGGTTAGTGGATGTTGGTTTTTTATGCATAACTGCTAAATCATGAGGAAATCTCAATTAGTTGCGGTTAGTTTGATTTTCCTAATTATTATAGAACAAACAGAGCAGCTTTCTACCTCTAAAAGAAAAATTATTCTTAATTGTAGACCACCTTTTCAAGATATAGGGATTTAAAATCTGTAATTAATTATTTCAAAGGACAGTGTTATCAGAGAAATGATCTGATGCTGGACCTCTTCTGGAAAACTGAGCTAAAAATAGGGAACAAAAAACAGGAAACGCTGGGAATACTCAGCAGGTCAGGCAGCATCTGTGGAGAGAGAGACAGAGTTAACGTTTCAGGCTGATGACCTTTCATCAGAACTGGAAAAAGTTACAGATGTAACAGGTTTAAGAAAATACAGAGGCAGGAAAAGGGGGGGTGGAGGGGAGGGGAGGAAAGAACAAAAGGGAAGGTCTGTGATAGGGTGGAAGGCAGGAGTGATTAAATGACAAAAGGGTGCAAGGTAAAGGGGGTGCAAATGGGACAAGTGAAGAAACACAAGATGGGTCTAGAGGAGGTATAAATGGCAATAGCAGATTTATTACCAACAGCAGTCCGAAAAAATAGGAGCAGTGGTTCTGATGTGAAATTGTTGAACTCAATGTCACATCTGGAAGGCTGTAAAATGCCTAATTGAAAGATGAGGCGCTGTTTCTTGAGCTTCCGTTGAGCTTCATTAGCACAGTCTAGGAGGCCAAGGACAGAGAGTTCAGAGTGGGAGTGGAGCGGTAAATTAAAGTGACAGGCGACCGGAATCTCGGGGTAATCTTTTAGTTTGGACTCCAAAAAAAAAACCCAAATTGCCGGAATCTCGGGGTAATGCTTGCGGACTGAACGGAGATGTTCCGCAAAGCGGTCACCCAATCTGCATTTGGTCTCCCCAATGTAGAGGAGACCACATCATGAGCAGTGAATACAGTATACTAAATTGCAAGAAGTACAAGTAAATCGCTGTTTCACCTGGAAGGGGTGTTTGGGGTCCAAGACAATGGGAAGGGAAGAGGTAAAAGGGCAGGTGTTGCATCTCCTGAACTTGCACGGGAAGGTGCCGTGGGAAAAGGAGTGGGTTTTGGGGGTGATTAAGGAGTGGACCAGGGTGTCGTGGAGGGAGCGGCCCCTTTGGAATGCTGTCAATGCGGTCTCCTCTGTCCTCGGCCTCTTACGCTGTCCCAACAAAGCTCAACGTAAGCTCGAGGAACAGCACCTCATCTTTCTATTCGGTACTTTACAGCCTTCTGGACTCAACATCGAGTTCAACAATTTCAGACCATAACCTCGGCCCCTATTTTCTCAGATGGCAACTGATGATGATTCTGCTATACCCATTTACACCTCTTCTGGACCCATCCTTTGTTTCTTTACTTCTCCCATTACCACCTCCTTTTGCTTTGTACAATCATACCTTTTGTCATTTAATCACTCCTTGCCTTCCAGCCTCTCACAGATCTTCCCTTCCTTCCCTTCCCCCTTTCCTTGCCCCTTCACTTGCTTAAAACCTGTTACATCTGTAACTTTTCCAGTTCTGACGAAAGGTCATCGGCCTGAAACGTTAACTCTGTTTCTCTCTCCACAGATGCTGCCTGACCTGCTGAGTAGATCCAGCGTTTCCTGTTTTTATTTCAGATTTCCAGCATCCGCAGTATTTTGCTTTTGGCTTATAGTAGATATTGGTCGACAACCTATCCTCAGAAATGGAGATAGAGAAGTCGAGCAAGAGAAGGGAAGAGTCGGAGATGGACCATGTGAAGATGAGGGGAGGCTGGAAAGTGGAAGCAAACTTGATGAAATTTTACAGTTTGGGTGAGAGCAGAAAAGAGCACCAATACAGTCATCAGTGTACCAGAAAAAGAGGTGAGGGAGAGGACTTGAGTAGGACTGGAACAAGAATGTTCCACATATCCTACAAAAAGGCAGGCATAGCTAGGACCCGTACGGGTTCCCATAGCAACACCTTTTATTTGGGATATGGGAATGAAGGATGATTTTAAAAAATAGCTTTGTGAAGATAACAAAGAATGCACGTGCATCAGCATGTGAATGGAGAAAAGATAGATTGATGTGTTGGGTGCACTTCATTTCTGATTATGGCAAACTCCTTCCAGTATTTGCAATTTATTCTCTTTATTTGTGAGAGTATGACTGTGGACAAGCAAGGGCATTAAAAGAGTCCATGGCCCAATTTATCCATCATCCATAGCAACAAGGGCGAGGCAGTGAAAAAAAGATTTGATGTCATCTAAAAATATAGATTATATAAAAATTAAAACCATTTAAAATTAGCCAATGAAGGATTTGTAAAAAGAACAAGAAAATATCGGCGATGTTGGAAATCTGAAATAAAAACAGAAAATGAGTTCTGGCGCAGGATCCAATCTGAAACAT
Source organism: Somniosus microcephalus (assembly GCF_052327205.1). Classification (NCBI taxonomy): domain Eukaryota; kingdom Metazoa; phylum Chordata; class Chondrichthyes; order Squaliformes; family Somniosidae; genus Somniosus; species Somniosus microcephalus. The sequence continues at coordinate 102,124,180 of NC_141000.1, read as the reverse complement.
TTGAAATTATCTCAGCCTTTCAGATGCCGAATGACCAGCTGTGCATTTCCAACATTCTTTTTGTTTATTCCATGAATACTGGTTTGGGGTTTTGTCTATGGAGATGTTTACTTAGACAACGTATGGAAATTATTAGATAAATCTAAAATTGTAATTGTGTAATGCATTCTGTACTAAGCGAACCTCAAACCGAAACCTAATTTTAGTTTCCCTGCAACCAAGCCCTTGTCAAACCAGACAGAGATGAATATATTGTTCTGGTTTTGCTCACTCAGAAACAAAACTAAAATGGCTTTATGGTGCACCAGGTGATTAGATTTCAGCTAATACCTGAGCCTTCCTTGTTCTCCATGTGCTGTATGTCTACAGTGCAAGAATCTGGACAAGAGTTGAGTCTTCCTTGAGATCTTGTGCCGATCTCAATGTGAAAGACAAATTGGAAACTTTTCATTGGGAGAACTAGCAAAATGTTGGATATTGTCATTTTACAAGGAGGGATGTGAATATTATATGTGGCCTTTTTAAAAAGAAAGAAGAAAGACTTGCATTTATATAATGTCTTTCATGACCTCAGGACTTCTTAAAGTGCCTTACAAAGAAGTACTTTTGAAGTTTAGTCACTGTTGTAATGTAGGAAACAATTTGTGCGCAGCAAGGTCCCACAAACAGCAATGTGGTAATGACCAGATGATATGTTTTTAGTGTTGTTGGTTGAGGGATACATTTCTAAAGTTTAAAAACCTGAGAGTGAGGGGTTGCTTCCCCTGGATCTCCCACTGAGAGGGAGGGGCCTTTATTTACATTTCCGTTAACTAGAGTTGGCGCTTCTGCATCTCTGCACGTTGAACGTCTGTAATTTATGAGCCTGTGAGAGCCCTGTTGCACTGCATCTCACCGTAAGCCAAGTGCAAAAAGAAAATAGCAAGTTCTGCTCAGCAATCGTCTCATTTCAAACACCACTCAGCAGGAACGCCGACCGATCAGCACTGCCACTGTCAAACTGGTTACCCATAAAATGAATAAAAAAAGGTTTAAAGTTTAGCTTGACTGGTTTTAGAAAAATATATCCAATGATTTGGTAGGCCTTTCATCATCTTGTGTATCCTGTGGAAAGCAGCACTTTATCTGAGGGCTTATACACAATGACATTTTAAAGAAGGTTGCTTAGTAATGCCGTTTTCTCAGGCATGGAGTTGCCAGGCACAGTACTCTGGACTGTTTTATCTCAATGACACTTCTGAAGGTAATCTTATCTCGAGTACATTGAGGTAGCTTATTCTTATGAGGGTCAACAAAGGGGCTGGATGTGTCAAATGGAATCAAGATTAGAGAGGCTGGAGGAGTTGTCTATTGTCCACAGCTCGTGCTCCTAAACATGGGATTAAAGAGGAAACAAACCCCAGGCTGAGCCGACCCATTCATGTGGAGCTTGTCCCAAAAATCTGACGGGGGCGTTTTTCTATTCAGCCGCTCCACTGACATCATCAGCCACACAAAGAGACTTCAGGAGGTTAATTAAAACCAGGTAATGGAGGGAATCAAGTACCGGCACTTCAGAATGCCGGCGCGGCCCCAGAGCAAGTGAAAGGCATATGGTAGGAAGAGCAGCCTCCCTGCTGCAGACTCTCTTCTCACTTTCAAAGACTGATTGACACTTGTTTGCTTTCTTTTGAGACGGCGGCGGGGGGGGAATTAGACGGCACTTTCTCCTGAAATATGGGGTAGTTTAAGGGACTATACACTTCGTGGAAAACAACTATTGGGCAAATCATTTGAAGAGTCAGAAGAAAACCAAGCAATATTTTTGTCACAGCGCCGTCACTCGGACGTGAGCCGAGAATGTATCTCAACACAATTTACTCCATTTGGTTGTGCAGTTGCAAACAAAGAAAAAAAAGTATGCCACTTTGTCAACATCCCTTTAAAGAACAATTCCCTCCATCAGTGCCCCTGCAACAAATCAGTTTATTATTAACATTCTTTCAAATTATATTTGTTGTATTTTTTAATTATTTTATTTAAACTCCAAGTGCTGGAGCCTGATTGGCTGAGCCTGACAGTGGAGGAGAGCTGAGTTAATGTTTACAGTTGAGTCTGATATCATCACCGTTTTTTTTCCTGGATTAATGGCTGCTTCTCTAATGATGTAATTTAGGTCCCTCACACTGTTAGACTAGGTGCAAAACTGGCAGTAGCAGATTGGCTGCTCGTTGTATACCCTGCTTGATTTTTTCAATTAATTAAAGGGTACGTCATGGCAGGACAGCCGGGCCACGTGATATGCTCCTCCTGCGATATGTGGGAAATCAGGGACTCTTCCTGTGTCCCTGACAACTACGTGTGCAAGAAGTGCATCCAGCTGCAGCTACTGACAGACCACATTGCGGCACTGGAGCTGCGATTGGATGCATACTGGAGCGTTCACGATGCTCAGGACATCGTGAATAGCATGTTTACGGAGTTGGACACACCGCAGGTAGAGGTTGGACAGGAAGAAAGGGAACGGGTGACCAACAGGCAGAGTACTAGGCGCAGGCAGGTAGTGCAGGGGTCCCCTGTGGCCATCCCCCTCTCCAACAGATACACCACTTTGGGTACTGTTGGGGGCGATGGCTTATCAGAGGAAAGCAGCAGCAGCCAACTTCCTGGCACCAGGGGCGGCTCTGCTGCACAGAATGGGAGGAAAAAGAGGGGTAGAGCTATAGTAATAGGGGATTCTATTGTAAGGGGAATAGATAGGCGTTTCTGCAGCTGCAAACGAGACAGCAGGATGGTGTGTTGCCTTCCTGGTGCAAGGGTCAAGGATGTCTCCGAGCGGCTGCAGAACATCTTGGAAGGGGAGGGTGAACAGCCAGTTGTCGTGGTGCATATAGGCACCAATGATATAGGTAAAAAGCAGGATGAGGTCCTAAAAGTGGAATATAGGGAGTTAGGAGATAAATTTAAAAACAGGACCTCAAAGGTAGTAATCTCAGGATTGCTACCAGTGCCACGTGCTAGTCAGAGTAGAAATAGAAGGATACTTCAGATGAATATGTGGCAAGTGGAATGGTGCCAGGGGGAGGGATTCAAGTTCCTGGGACATTGGAACCGGTTCTGGGGGAGGTGGGACCAGTTCAAACCGGACGGTTTCCACCTGGGCAGGGCTGGAACTGATGTCCTAGGGGGAGTGTTTGCTAGTGCTGTGGGGGAGGGTTTAAACTAAAATGGCAGGGGGTTGGGAACCTGAGCAGGGAGACAGAGGAAAGGGAAACAAGGATAAAAGCAAAAGATAGGAAGGAGAAAAACAAAAGTGGCAGTCAGAGAAATCAACGGTTTAAATCAAACATGGCCACAGTAAATAATAATTCTAATAGGTCTAAGAGCGTTAAAAAAACAAGCCTGAAGGCTTTGTGTCTTAATGCGAGGAGCGTTTGTAATAAGGTGGATGAATTGGCTGCGCAAATAGAGGTAAACGAACACGATTTGGTTGGGATTACGGAAACGTGGCTCAAGGATGGCCAAGACTGGGAACTCAACGTCCAGGGGTATTCGATATTCAGGAAAGATAGGCAAAAAGGAAAGGGAGATGGGGTAGCATTACTGGTTAAAGAAGGGATTAACACAATTGTAACGAAGGATATTAGCTCTGATGATGTAGAATCTGTATGGGTAGAATTGAGAAATACTAAGGGGAAAAAAACGTTAGTGGGAGTGGTATATAGACCTCCAAACAGTAAGGCGGAGGTTGGGGATGGCATTAAAAGGGAAATTAAAGAAGCGTGCAATAAGGGCACAGCAGTCATCATGGGTGACTTTAATCTACATATAGATTGGGCTAACCAAATTAGTAACAATACTGTGGAGGAGGAATTCCTGGAGTGTTTACGGGATGGTTTACTGGACCAATATGTCGAGGAACCAACCAGAGATCAGGCCATCTTAGACTGGGTATTATGTAACGAGAAAGGATTAATTAGCAGTCTTGTTGTACGAGGCCCCTTGGGTCGGAGCGATCATAATATGATCGAATTCTTCATTAAGATGGAGAATGAAGTAGTTGACTCAGTCTAGGGTCCTCAATTTAAATAAAGGAAACTACGATGGTCTGAGGAGCGAGTTGGGTAGGATTGATTGGGGAATGGCACTCAAAGGGTTGACGGTGGATAGGCAATGGCAAACATTCAAAGACCGAATGGATGAGCTACAGAATTTGTTCATCCCAGTTTGGCATAAAAATAAAACAAAAAAGGTGACTCAACCGTGGTTAACAAGGGAAATTAGGGATAGCATAAGATCCAAGGAGAGGACATATAAATTGGCCAGAAAAAGCAATAATCCTGAGGATTGAGAGCAGTTTAGGATTCAACAAAGGAGGACAAAGGGATTAATTAAGAAAGGGAAAATAGAATATGAGAGTAAGCTTGCAGGTAACATAAAAACTGACTGTAAAAGCTTTTATAGATATGTGAAGAGAAAAAGATTGGTGAAGTCAAGCGTAGGTCCCTTGCAGTCAGAATCGGGGGAATTTATAATGGGGAACAAAGAAATGGCAGGCCAACTAAATACATATTTTGGTTCTGTCTTCACAAAGGAGGGCACAAATAACCTCCCAGAGATGCTGGGGAACATAGGATCTGATGAAAGGGTGGAACTGAAAGAAACCAGAATTTGTAGGGAAATGGTGTTTGGAAAATTGATGGGGCTGTAGGCCGATAAATCCCCAGGGCCTGATAATCTACATCCCAGGGTACTTAAGGAAGTGGCCCTAGAAATAGTAGATGCATTGCTGGTCATCTTTCAGAACTTGATAGACTCTGGAACAGTACCCATGGATTGGAGGGTAGCTAATGTTACCCCACTATTCAAAAAAGGTGGTAGAGAAAAAGCGGGGAATTATAGACCGACGTAAGCCTGACATCGGTAGTGGGGAAAATGCTAGAGTCCATTATAAAAGATGTAATAGCAGAGCACTTGGAAAGCAGTGACAGGATCGGACAAAGTCAACATGGATTTACAAAAGGTAAATTGTGCTTGACTAATCTACTGGAATTTTTTGAGGATGTAACTGGTAAAATAGATAAGGGAGAACCAGTGGATGTGGTGTATTTGGACTTTCAGAAGGCTTTCGATAAGGTCCCACATAAGAGGTTAGCGTGCAAAATTAAGGCACATGGGATTGGGGGCAAGGTATTGACTTGGATAGAGAACTGGTTGGCGGACAGAAAGCAAAGAGTTGGAATAAACGGGTCATTTTCCGAGTGGCAGGCAGTGACTAGTGGGGTACCGCAAGGATCAGTCCTAGAACCCCAGCTGTTCACAATATATATTAATGATCTGGACGAGGGAATTGGATGCAATATCTCCAAATTTGCAGACGACACAAAGCTGGGTGGGAGGGTATGCTGTGAGGAGGATGTCGTGAAACTCCAGTACGATTTGGACAGGTTGGGTGATTGGGCAGAAACATGGCAAATGCACTATAATGTGGATAAATGTGAGGTTATCCACTTTGGTGGCAAAAACAGGAAGGCAGATTATTATTTGAATGGCAATAGATTGGGAGAAGGGGAAGTGCAAAGAGACCTGGGTGTTCTTGTGCACCAGTCGTTGAAGGTAAGCATGCAGGTGCAGCAGGCGGTTAAGAAGGCAAATGATATGTTGGCCTTCGTAGCAAGAGGGTTCGAGTACAGGAACAAGGATGTCTTGCTACAGTTGTACAGGGCCTTGGTGAGACCGCACCTTGAGTATTGTGTGCAGTTTTGGTCGCCTTACCTGAGGAAGGACGTTCTTGCCATGGAAGGAGTGCAGCGAAGATTCACCAGGCTGATACCTGGGATGGCAGGAATGACGTATGAGGAGAGATTGTGTCGATTGGGCTTATACTCACTGGAGTTTAGAAGATTGAGAGGGGATCTCATCGAAACTTATAAAATTCTGTCAGGCCTGGACAGACTAGATGCAGGAAGGATGTTTCTGATGGCCGGGGAGTCCAGAACCAGGGGTCACAGTCTAAGGATAAGGGGTAAGCCATTTAGGACTGAAATGAGGAGGAATTTCTTCACCCAGAGAGTGGTGAACCTGTGGAATTCTCTGCCACAGAGGGCGGTGGAGGTCAGTTCATTAAATATATTCAAGAAAGAGTTGGATATATTTCTTAAGGCTAAAGGGACCAAGGGATATGGGGAGAAGGCAGGGACAGGGTACTGAATTTGGATGATCAGCCATGATCTCATTGAATGGCGGAGCAGGCTTGAAGGGCCGAATGGCCTACTCCTGCTCCTATCTTTTATGTTTCTATGTTTCTTTTCCATTATGGTGTCAACCGTGGCTCAGGTGGTAGCACCCTTGCTTCTGATTCAGATGGTTGTGGGTTCAAGTCCTACTCCAGAGACTTGAGCTCAAAAATCTAGGCTGACACTTCAGTGCAGTATTGAGTGAGTGCTGCACCATTGGAGGTGCCGTCTTTCGGATGAGATGTTAAACTGAGGCCCTGTCTGCTCTCTCAGGTGGATGTAAAAGATCCGATGGCACTATTTTGAAGTAAAGCAGGGGCGTTATCCCCAGTGTTCTGGCCAATATTCATCCCTCAAGCAACATCACTAAATCAGATTATCTGGTCGTTATCGTATTGCTGTTTGTGGGAGCTTGCTGTGTGCAAATTGGCTGCCGCATTTCCTACATTACAACAGTGACTACGCTACATGTCCAGTGGTCGTGAAGAATGCTATATAAATGGAAAGGAAAATTGGCTGTTGTGTATTATGGGTGACCAGTTCACTACCGTCCGTTTTGCCCCTGCTGAAGTTTAATTTCACCCCTGGTGACTTCTCCAAGCTCGATGCCCACTGGCGTTAGCACCGCTTTAAACAGAATGCTCACCAGGAAAGCTAAAGGATGTTACTGTTCACGATAATTCTTTGCAACTTTTGTACAAAAGGCACCAGTGGTACTTGCTGTTTAATCAAGTACAACAGAAATGAACTGATATGTAAAAGGAAAGTATTAGTGAACAAACAAATGTACCAGGGTACTCATTAACGGATAATCAGACCTGCTAAAATTCCTGTTAAAATATCAATGCGTCACATTTTCCTCTGCAGTCCAGTTCCATGGCACTGCTCTCTCCTGCTTGCACACATACTTGTTGCAATGAATATATCACATCTCCCTCAATCTTTTTTTCCTCTCATGCCTGCAGTGTCATCTCTGATGTACCTCAGGCTTCCAGCATTGATCCTTCCTCTTCATCGTTAAATTCTACCCCTTTTTGATATCATCCAGAAACATGGGGCCAGGTGCTACATGTACTCAGATAACCTCCAACTTTACCACTTCACCAGTGCCATTCAATCCCAAGGCTGCTGCTACACTCTCCAGTTCCCTGTCTGATAAAATCTGGACGAGTCAAAATTTCCTCCAGCTTGACGTTGTCAAAACCAAAGTCATACGTTTTGGTTCCTGCGATCACCTAAATGTCTTGATTCCATTCACCTGCCCAATGGTTATGTCAGCTAATTCTGGTGGTGTAGACCTTGGGTTTAATACTCAAAGCTGAACTGAGTTTCTTTTTTGACGTCCACTTCATTACCAAATCTGCACCCTTCCATCTTTACAACATCTCCCCTGCTGCTGCTGAAATCCTAATCTGTGCCTTTATCACCTCAAGGCTTGACTTTTCTAATGCTTTCCCAGCTGGCCCTGTTCCCAATCCTCCAAAAGTTATGAATTATTCAGAATTCTGTGCCCCATGTTCTCACTCACACAAAGTCCGATGCTCTCATTACCCCTGTCTTCCCCAGCTCGGATGGTTCCCCATGCCTCAGCAAATTGATGTCAAGATCCTTGTCTTTGTTTTCAAATCTTTCCATGGTTATGTCCACCTTTCCTCAGCGATCTCTTCCAGCCAGGTTCCTGCGTCCACTGCTCCTCTGATACTGACTGTTTCTAACTCGCTCCATCAGTGGCCGTTCTTTCAGCATTATTCTTCTGCCCGCTGAAACTCCCTCTCTAAATTTCTCCCCACCATGCCGCCTCCCTCTCTGTTTTCCAAAATCTCCTTAAAACCTCATTTAACCAAACATTTGCTCCCCTAATTATTTCCATTTTCTCTTTTTCACTGGTGCTCAACATCAACTCTTTTTCTGTAAAATACTTTGAAATGTCTTCCTGTACATGAGGAAGTATATAAGTTGTTGTTGTTAATAATGGATTCCTGTTGACTGGACGATCTGACTTACTCATTCTGATTGGATTATATTTAAATAAATGAATCAGTGATAAAAAAAATCTTTAAAGTAAATTGTTTTCTTTTCTTTCTCTCTCATCTACTATTTATTATTCCTTTCAATGTTATAATTATTTTTACAACCAATCCCCATATCAGCAATCTTACATTAATTTTATTTCAGGATAATTGTGTAATTGTGTGTATGTATTTGTTTATATGCTTGTTTATATGCATTTACTTTTGTGTATATGTGTATATTAGTCTGTATAATATGTGTGTATATATCTATATATGTGCATATATGTATGTGCATATGTATTTGTGTATAATATATGTGTACATATACAAGTGTATGAATATATATTTGCATGTGTATACATATATGTGCGTGTCTGTGTGTATATGGATCTAAGTGTGTGCATATATGTATGTGTATGGATGTATATAACTGTGTGAATCACAAATATTTGCTTGTTTATATTCTTCTGTATTTTTTAAATCCGTATTATTTAGTTATGTGCTTCATTGAGTCTTCAGGGATGCTGTCCATGGTACTGATAAAACCTCAGGTACAGAACATAAGAACATAAGAAATAGGAGCAGGAGTAGGCCAATCGGCCCCTCGAGCCTGCTCCGCCATTCAATAAGATCATGGCTGATCTGATCCTAACCGCCAATCTACTATCACTGAACCATCTCCTGAATCTAACAGAATTAGACACACGAAATAGGAGCAGGATCAGGCTACATGGCCCCTGGGCCCACGCCGCTACCCACAGGGCCATGACCGATCCGAACCTAGACTCATGTCCAAATTCCTGCCCGTTCCCCGTAACCCTTTATTCCCTTTACTTCTAGGAAACTGTCTATTTCTGTTTTAAATTTATGTAATGATGTAGCTTCTACAGCTTTTTGGGGCAGCATATTCCATGGACCTACCACCCTCTGAGTGAAGTAGTTCCTCCTCATCTCAGTTTTGAAAGAGCAGCCCCTTATTCTAAGACTATGCCCCCTAGTTCTAGTTTCACCCATCATCGGGAACATCCTCCCCGCATCCACCCAATCCAACCCCTTCACAATCTTATATGTTTCAATAAGATCGCCTCTCATTCTTCTGAACATTAGGTGGCAGGTTTAAAGTTGTGTAGATTCTGTGTCAAATGTTTGTACTCTGACTTAAGCTTAGAATGTTTTTTTGAATTTTACTTTGTTATTTATAGAAAAACTATTAAAAATTTACCCCATCTGTTACATTTATCTCACCGACAAAATCATGTACTCACTAAGACTTTGTGGGATAAATGTAACAGATTGAGGAGTTTCTTGAGCCATTTATTGGGTAACATGCCTTCAATGTCCATGCTATTGTTGTGACTGAAGGTTATTTCTTGTTTATAACAGCTGAAAACTGCAGTACTTTGAAAGTCTGCTGTATTACATGATTTGAAATATCAGAACAGTGCTTCATAGGTTTAAATCTTTCAATATAGGCCAATGAAACATGATATTGTCTATTTGTCCCTCTTCTGAGCCTCTCGTTCCTATGCACCATTCCTGGCTAAGGCACTATTCCTGTCCACAGGCCTCAGTCAATAACTGCTCTTAACTAATCACTAAGAGGTATAAGAAAGCGATCCTGTGTGATTAGTGGGTCTAAATTCTGACAAGAAAACTTGATGGCTGGAGCTCACAGAATGCTGCGTTGAACGGGTATGCCTGTGCAATGTGTCTCGACCAACCTCTGAAGCTGTAATGTCATTAAAAATTCAATTTAAACAGAAAATTTGAAATAGAGTGTGACCATAAGAAAGCTGAAATGCATCATGCTATAGATTAAACTTTCATTTCTTATAATAGGGAGAGATCAGAAGAAAAGATGTAAATGGGTACATATATTTGCTGTTGCATATATTGCCCTAGCTACTTAGCTTGTGTGGTTGTTCTCTTAAATTACCTCCGTGAGCACTTGCTCCTACACCTATTTGCTACTGATGCCTAAAATCTAGAAACAATGCTTGAAAGCGGCAGGTTCAGTGATGGAGAGAACCAAAGGTCAGAAGTAATAATTCTTTGACCTTTTGCAGCTGACCCTTTCTCTGTTTATGAGCGATGGCTTGCAACATGTTGGACTTTTATTGGCTATTTAAGAAGAGGATACAAATTGTGATCCCTGGTGTTCAGTCACTGGTACTTTTAAAACCTGTCCTCCAGTTACCAGCTGGAAGAGGTATTTATGAAAGTGTCGTGCGGCATCCCACATGGTTTAACAGTGCTGTAACAAATTGGATTAGTTTAAGTTCCGTGATAATTTAAAGGTTGACTAGCTGAGCGATTGGCTTCCTGGTTAGATAGAACAGGAACAATTACCCTCCTGGAAGAATGCAGCCACCTAGACTTCACTTAGATGTTCATTTTAATCCTTTTAGAAGTGGATGTTTTTCTTTAAAAAATGATCTTCTTTCGAAGCATAATGAGGAACATTATAAAACACAAAATGGGAAACAACAGTACATGTGGAACAAAAAAGGAATGACAGATGAAACATTCTACACAGAAAGAATTAAAAAATAAACTAAAATTATTTTTAAAAGAATCAAAAAATGATAGGAATGAAGACTTTTATCCCCCAGGCATACATTTCTCGAATGGAGAAAAATATGTCATCGGATGGAGGCAGCAGGCTACTTACTCTATGTTTCTGCTGTGAACCGGTCCTTGACTGTGTGCTATTGAACAATCCAGTCACATTCCTTTTTCTTTAGTTGTCCTTGGGATGTGGGCAATGCTGGCAAGCAGTATTCATTGCCACTCCCTAGTTTCCTGGAGGGCATTAAGAGTCAACCACATATAAGCAGCTCAGGATTGTCAGGCTATTTTTCTGCCAGGGAACTGCTGCTTTTGAGGTCAATGATGTGACAAGTAAGAATGACCATAAGAGAATGGTGACAAAGTGGAGTGCAGAAGCAAGATGTTCAAAGAGCATGAAAGTAGCTTCGAGGTCAAGGAGGATGAGAAGGTAGCGAGCAGTGGTCATAATCTTACAGGATGCCACTTGTGAACTTCATCAGCATCAGGCCTCAGTGCGGTGGGCAGGGCAGAAGCCGCCTTGGAGAATCTCAAACAGGAAATGGTGGATGAGGTGGGTACATAGCTACAAGACAATGGTGCATTCCAGAGCTTTAGAGATAAGGGGAAGGTTGGGTTCAGCTTAAATAAAGGATATAAATGGTGGAACTGACCACATAATACACAATTTGGGAGTAGAGTATGTTAGGAAACATTTTGATTAATCACAATAATATGAGCAAAAAATATAAAAACAGATAGCAAGAGTTTCTACAGCTATATAAAAAGAAAAAGGGTGGCTAAAGTGAACGTTGGTCCCTTCGAGGATGAGACCGGGAAACTAGTGGTGGGGAACATGGAGATGGCAAAGACGCTGAACAAATATTTTGTATCAGTCTTTACAGTAGAGGACACTAAAAATATCCCAACACTGGACAAACAGGGGGCAATGGGGGGGGGGGGGGTGGCGGAGGAGCTAAACACGATTAAAATCACTAAGGAGGTGGTACTCAGTAAAATAATGGGACTTAAGGCGGATAAATCCCCCGGACCTGATGGCCTACATCCTAGGGTCTTGAGAGAAGTAGCGGTAGGGATTGTGGATGCATTGGTGATTATTTTCCAAAACTCCCTGGACTCAGGAAAGGTCGCAGCAGATTGGAAAACTGCTAATGTAACACCCTTATTTAAGAAGGGAAGTAGACAAAAAGCTGGAAACGATAGACCAGTTAGCCTAACATCTGTGGTTGGTAAAATATTGGAGTCCATTATTAAGGAAACAGTAACAGAGCATTTGGATAAACATAATTTAATAGGACAGAATCAGCATGGTTTTATGAAGGGGAAGTCATGTTTGACAAATTTGCTCGAATTCTTTGAGGACGTAACATACAGGGTGGATAAAGGGGAACCAGTGGATGTGGTGTATTTGGACTTCCAAAAGGCATTTGACAAGGTGCCACACAAAAGATTACTGATCAAGATAAAAAATCACGGGATTGGGGGTAATATACTGGCATGGGTGGAAGATTGTCTACCTAACAGAAAACAAAGAGTTGGGATAAATGGTTCGTTCTCGGGCTGGCAATCAGTAACTAGTGGTGTTCCGCAGGGGTCAGTGCTGGGACCCCAACTCTTTACAATCTATATTAATGATTTGGAGGAAGGGACCAAGTGCAACATATCCAAGTTTGCCGATGATACAAAGATGGGAGGGAAAGCAGTGAGTGAGGAGGACATAAAAAACCTGCAAAAGGACATAGACAGGCTAAGTGAGTGGGCAAAGATTTGGCAGATGGAATATAATATTGGAAAGTGTGAGGTTATGCACTTTGGCAGAAAAAATCAAAGAGCAAGTTATTATCTAAATGGAGAGAAACTGCAAAGTGCTACAGTACAAAGGGATCTGGGGGTCCTGGTGCATGAAACACAAAAAGTTAGTATGCAGGTGCAGCAGGTGATCAGGAAGGCCAATGGAATCTTGGCTTTTATTGCAAGGGGGATGGAGTGTAAAAACAGGGAAGTCTTGCTGCAGTTATACAGGGTATTGGTGAGGCCACACCTGGAATACTGCATGCAGTTTTGGTTTCCATATTTAAGAAAAGATATACTTGCTCTTGAGGCGGTTCAGAGAAAGTTCACTCGGTTGATTCCGGAGATGAGGGGGTTGACGTATGAGGAAAGGTTGAGTAGGCTGGGCCTCTGCTCATTGGAGTTCAGAAGAATGAGAGGCGATCTTATCGAAACATATAAGATTGTGAGGGGGATTGATCGGGTGGATGCGGTGAGGATGTTTCCACTGATGGGTGAGACTAGAACTAGGGGGCATAGTCTTAGAATAAGGGGCTGCCCTTTCAAAACTGAGATGAGAAGAAACTTCTTTACTCAGAGGGTGGTGAATCGATGGAATTTGCTACCCCAGAGAGCTGTGGAAGCTGCAACATTAAATAAATTTAAAATGGAGATAGACAGTTTCCTAGCAGATAAGGGAATTAGGGGTTACGGGGAGCGGGCAGGGAAGTGGACGTGAGTCTAGATTCGGCTCAGCCATGATCCTATTGAATGGCGGAGCAGGCCCGAGAGGCCGTATGGCCTACTCCTGCTCCTACTTCTTATGTTCTTATAAGATGGCATTAAAGTCTTTAGAATTTGCAGTATTGTTATTGTCAAAGTTATTTTCCTTGAAAATATAGTTTGGTTGAAGTTTTAGTGTGGAGGAGAAACTGCACAAAGTAATTCCCGGATGCTGACCAACACACTATGATGCAATGCTAAGATTGTTTGTGGCTGTATAACAACTTGTATAATAAAATATAAATTGTTTGAAATTCATTGAATAAGGTACCTACAAAGCATCAGAAGATTGCAACAACACTCAAGAAGCTCAACGCCATCTAGCATAAGGCAGTCCGCTTGATCGGCACTCCATCCACCAGCTTAAACATCCACTTCCTCCACCACCAGTGTAGCATGGCAGCAGTGTGTACTATCTACAGGATGCACTGCAGCAACTCACCAAGGCTTCTTCGGTAACACCTCCCAAATCCGCAACCTCCCCCACTTAGAAGGACAAAGGCAGCTGGTGCATGGGAACACCATCACCTCCAAGTTCCCCCCCCCCGTCACACACCATCCCGACTTGGACATATATTGGCGTTCCTTCATTGTCGCTGAGTCAAAATTCCTGCCAGCATTTCTGGTCTCTACGCCATGGCAGACATCTGGGATGAGCCCAATGGCATGGGTACTAGCCCAGGTTATGCATATAAGGTGACCTCCCCAACCATTAAACTTTAACTGGGTCCGTGCCAGAACTAGCATTTATGCCAGGATGAAAGACCTGTGAATTTTTGACCCAACTATCCCTTTCTCTATCACAAAGTGTAGAATGACAGGTGTAATGGACAAGATACACCAAGAAAAATGAAAATGATATAAAATGTATAAAAATGGCTGGGCATTTCAGAAATCACCTGGGAAGCAGGATATACCTCTATAACTGGTGGCATAATAACTATTATAATGGATCTAGTCTAGTATAAGCTACTAATGGAGGGAAGTCACACAATTTGCAATATTACAAATGGGGGAAGCGGCTCATGAAAAACTGCAGGATATCATCAGTGACTTTTGAATGACAAGCAAATCTCTTTCTTTACTATTTGCTCTGTCTCTTTCAGGACTGAGACTCCCACTTTGCCTCTTTCCCTTTCTAGAACAGCAGAAGTGTTAAGGAGGTATAGGGTCTGCTTGGTTCAGTTGGTAGTACTCTTGTCTCTGAGTCAGAAGGGTTTGGGTTCAAACCCTACTAGGGAAAAAAGCATGTAATTTGGACTGACACTTCAAAATGGTTACGGAGGGAGTGTTAATTTGCTAGAGGTGCCCTGACTCTGGATTTACATCATAACTTCTTGGTAAAGCAAATTCATTTAATACTGACACTACGGTTGTAATGTAAATGCTACCTTAATCTCCTGAGGAAACACTCTATGAATATCTATGCAACCTTACATCCTCCATTATTCAGCCTTGGCCAGTTGCTTTCCCAAATGACATTTCCATGGTTGCAACAGCACATGAACCATAATGGCCTTGTGGGGTATTTGATCAACTCTGTCTGCACTTATCGCTATAACCTTCAGATTCATTCCTAACCAGACATTTATCTTTCCCTTTTTAAGGAGTTAATTGACATGGCATTTACTGCTTTTTCTTGGTATCTGTTCCACATATCCCCTGCTCTGTGAGAAAAAAAAATCTTCTAGTCTGCACCTTACTTGAGGCTTATTAATGTTGTACTCGTGCCCTCTAATTCTATTTAATACAGTTCAAGTTACATCTATATTACCTATGGCTCTCAGGCTTTTAAAGAATTAGAATCCATCCCCCTTAGTTTTATTTTTTTCAGAAACAGAGTCAATTTGTGCAGCTCACTTTAGAGTGAATTTTCTCCATTTGTTACCAATGTTATTGAAAATAGTCAGAAGGAATGTAAGCAGGGAAACCCATTTTGTACACAATGGAGCAAAATAGACTCATTTTTAATGCAGAACCCATAATGCTAGAATATTCCTACTCACTTTTACATGAACTGCAATAATGCATGTATATATTTTACCATAGAGTGCATACATATTTATAATGTAGATATGTGCGTGTAACTGCTTGGAGCAGGATTCTATTTCCTTTACATCATCTACACAATTCGCCTGTGATGCATCTGCTTCATATTGTGAGACCTCCACTGTAGAGGGATAGAGGCAATATTCCGCACTAAAAGCATAATTCCAATGTATCATATTAGGAATTCGTATTGGCATCTTGGATTCGTGTGTAAGCTGCATGTTGCCACTACATTAGAAATAGAAAAAAATGAAAATACAATTAAAATGGCAGTATCTTGAAAACCGTAGAATTATAGAATGATACAACACAGTAGGAGGACATCTGGCCCATTGTGCCTGTGCCAACTCTTTGAAAAAGCTATCCAATTAGTCGCATTAATGTCCTTTCCCCATAGCCCTGCAAATTTTCCCCCTTCAAGTATTTATCCAATTCCCTTTTGAAAGTTATTATTGAACCTGCTTCCACCCTTCCAGACAGTGCACTCCAGATCATAACAACTCACTGCTAAAAAGAATTCTGCTCATCTTGCCTCTGGTACTTTTGCCAATTACCTTAAATCTGTGTCCTCTGTGTAGTGTATGTACCTTTAAGAGGAACGATGTTTTTGAAGCCCCTGTATACTGTAGTACCGGTAGTGACCACTCGGGTATATAAGCCTGTGTAGCATCTTGTGTAGTTAGTTCAGTTCACCTCCAGACTTTGTTCAGTAAACACTTGTTAAATCAACTCCTGCATTCCGTGTCTCCATTAACACACGGATCTAACACTCTGGTTACCAATACTTCTGTCACTGGAAACAATTTCTCCTTATTTACTCTTTCAAAATCCTTCGTGATCTTGAACACCTCTATTAAATCTCCCAATGGCAATGAAAATGTGGGAAAGAGGGGTTCCTTTTCATGGGACACTGGCACCATTTCTGGGACAGGAAGGAACTGTACCGATGGGACGGGCTCCACCTGAACCGGGCTGGGACCCGTGTCCTAGCGGAAAGGGTAAATAGAGAGGTGGCAAAGGCTTTAAACTAGTAAGATGGGGGGAGGGATCTACAACAAATGTAACCAACCTAATTATAAACAAAACAGGAAAAGAGAGCATAGAAAAGAATAAATTAAGGGAGGACATTGATGGCAAGGGAATAAATAGAGTTATAGAACAGGAGTTTAAAAAGATGGTTAAACATAAAGTGAGAGGAAATCCTATTAAAAATGAGTTAAACAGTCTGTACAGCAATGCACACAGCGTCTGTAATAAAACAGGGGAGCTGGAGGCAATCGTGCGTTGCAAGGAACCAGACATAGTAGGGATTACTGAGACATGGCTACAGAAAAGTCAGAACTGGGAATTAAACATTGCAGGGTATAACATATTTATAAAAGATAGCAAGGGTAAAAGGGGAAGTGGAGTAGCTGTACTTATTAGGGATAACATAATGGCAGTAGAAAAAAGTGACGCAGCTATCAACAAGACAAAAATAGAATCCATATGGATAGAGATAAAAGATAATAAAGGATCAATCACACTAATAGGTGTAGTCTACCGACCACCTAATAGTGGAAGGGAGGTGGAGGAAGAAATATGCAGACAAATTAAGGAAATCATGGGGGATTCAACTACCCCGATATTAATTGGATGGAAGAGGTAGGTAAAAGGCATAAGGGAATGGAGTTCCTACAATGTCTACAGGACATAACCCAATATGTAAAATGCCCAACAAGGGAGGATTCGCTATTGGGTCTAGTAATGGGGAATGAGCCAGAGCAGATAAGAGAAGTAAACGTAGGGGAACATCTAGGCAATAATGACCATAATATAATATGCTTTAAGATGATAATTGAGAAGGACATGAGTATGATGAAGGCTAGGGTAATAGATTGGAGAAAAGCTGATTTTGAGGGGCTGAGAATAGAACTTGGGAAAATAAAATGGGCAACAATATTGGCAAACAACAATGTAGAACAGCAATGGGAAACATTTAAAATGGTGTTCAACAGAATGTAGGAACAATATATTCCACTAAAAGGAAAGAACAAACTAAACACTAATGAGACTCCATGGATGAATAAAGCCATAAGGGAACAATTGAGGGTAAGGAAAGAGGCATACATTAAGTACATGGACAGCAGGGGAGTGCATGATAATGGAGAATACAAAGAGATTAGGAGAGAAGTAAAAAAAAAATTAGGAAGGCAAAGAGGAACTATGCAATTAAATTATCAAGGAACATAAAACAAAATAGTAAAATATTTTACAGGTACATCAATAAAAATGGTTGGGATGGGAATAGGGCCATTAAAGGGTAGACAGGATAATACCACAAGTAACGATAGAGAGGTGGCAGAAATATTAAATAATTCATTTGCTTCAGTATTTACCAAGGAGATAGAACAGGTGGACATGACATTGGATGATGAGATTAGTAATGAGATAAGTGCATTTAAAATAAAAAGAGGGGATATATTAAATAAACTAATCAAACTCAAAGAGGATAAAACCATTGGTCCGGATGGATTGCATCCACGCATTTTAAAATAATCTAGGGAAGAGATAGATTCGTTTAGAAGAATGAGAGGTGATCTCATTGAAACATACAAGATTCTGAAGGGGATTGACAGGGTTGATGCTGAGAGGTTGTTTCCCCTGGCTGGAGTGTCTAGAACTAGGGGGTATAGTCTCAGGATAAGGGGTAGGCCACTTAAGACCGAGATGAGGAGGAATTCTCTGCCCCAGAGGGCTATGGATGGTGAGTCTTTGAGTATATTCAAGGCTGAGATAGATAGATTTTTGGACTCTAGGGAAATCAAGGCATATGGAGATCAGGCGGGAAAGTGGAGTTGAGGTCAATGATCAGCCATGATCTTATTGAATGGCGGAGCAGGCTCGAGGGGCCGTATGGCCTACTCCTGCTCCTATTTCTTATGTTCTTATGTTCTTGTAGCAGAGGCATTACTACACATATTTAATAATTCGTTAGAAAAAGGTGTAGTGCCAGAGAACTGGCAGATAGCTAACAAAATACCTATATTTAAGAAGGGGGATAGAACATGTCCAGGGAATTATAGACCAGTCAGCTTAACCTTGGTGGTAGGAAAAATAATTGAATCTCTACTAAAGGAGAAAATAGAAGAACATCTAGGAACCAAAAACATAGTAATGAATAGTCAGCATGGATTTCAAAAGGGAAACTCTTGCTTGACCAACCTCATTGAATTTTCTGAAGAGGTAACAGAGAGAGTAGACAATGGTAATGCAGTAGATGTAATTTATCTAGATTTCCAAAAGGCCTGCGATAAAGTGCCCCATAATAGACTGATGAACAAGGTCAGAGAATGCGGAGTATGGGGAAAAGTAGCAGAATGGATAGCTAGCTGGCTTCAAGACAGAAAGCAGAGAGTAGTGGTAAAAGGTAGCTATTCACAGTGGCAGAAGGTGGGTAGTGGTGTTCCACAAGGATCAGTGCTGGGACCGCTGCTGTTCACAATTTATATGAATGATTTAGACTTTGGAATCAAAAACACAATTTCTAAATTTATGGATGACACCAAATTGGGGGGGGGGGATAGTCAATACTGAGGAGGACTGCAACAAATTACAGGAGGACATTAACAAACTTGCAGTATGGGCATATAATTGGCAAATGAAGTTCAACACAGATAAATTGAGGTACTACATTTTGGTAGGAAGAATAGGGAGGTCACTTATTACTTGGAGGATGCGAGTCTAGCTGGAGTAGAGGAACAAAGGGATCTTGGAGTACAAATACACAAATCACTAAAAGTTGCGACACAGGTTAACAAGGCCATAAAAAAAAGCAAACCAAGCACTAGGGTTTATTTCTAGAGGTATAGAATTGAAAAGTAGGGAAGTTATGCTAAACCTGTATCAAACCTTGGTTAGATCACACTTAGAGTACTGCGTACAGTTCTGGTTGCCATATTATAAAAAGGATATGGGGCACTGGAGAGGGCGCAGAGAAGATTTACAAGGATGATACCAGAAATGTTCGGGTATACATATCAGGAAAGGATGAACAGGCTGGGTCTCTTTACTCTTGAAAAAAGAAGGCTGAGGGGTGACCTAATAGAGGTCTTTAAAATTATGAAAGGTTTTGATAGAGTGGATACAGAGAGAATGTTTCCACTTGTGGGGAAGAGCATAACTAGAGGCCATCAATATAAGATAGTCACCAAGAAATCCAATAGGGAATTCAGAAGAAACTTCTTTACCCAGAGAATGGTGAGAATGTGGAACTCGCTACCACAGGGAGTGGTTGAAGCGAATAGTACAGATGCATTTAAGGGGAGGCTAGACAAGTATATGAGGGAGAAGGGAATAGAGGCTTATGCTGATGGATTTAGATGAGGAAAGACGGGAGGAGGCTCGAGTGGAGTATAAACACCGGCATGGACTGGTTGGGCCGAATGGCCTGTTTCTGTGCCGTACATCCTATGTAATCCTATGACAATTACAGCCTCTGTAAAAAAAAAACTTTCAATAAGATGATGCTCAAAAACTTTTTAAATTTAATACACCAGCTTCTTCAGTTCCTACCTGTATGTTGTGGTAAATAATTACTTACAGTGCAATTGTGGGACGTCACAGCTTTAACGGCTGCAGAACATATTGCCATGCTAAAAAAAACTTATTTGTGAGTTTTCCGTTGAATACACTGAATAGGAAAGTCATTATAGATGAAATTAGCCTCAGGTCTGTTTGCAGTCTTTTGTAATGGTTCAACTTTCACTGTGTAATTTTCTCCCCAGTGAACTAAACATTAACAGTACACTAATTAGACTTGTGTGTGTTGTCCCTCAAGTGGAACAACATAAACAGGTTTATATGCTAAGGTTTTCACAAGAGACCAAACAATTCTTAAATTTGATTGGTTACAGTACTGAGGACAGATAGGAAACAAAAACTGGGTAAAATAACCTATCCACCTTTGAAAATGTAATATACAGATTAACTTATCATTCGTCTCATTGCTGTTTGTGGGACCTTGCTGTGCACAAAATGGCTGCCACAAATGGCTGCTAAATTATAACAATAGCTGCATTTCAGAAAAGTAATTCACTGGATGTAAAGTGCTCTTGAAAGAGGAGAAAAATTCACTGTATAAATATGTTCTTTCTTTCTACATTCAGAAAATAGGGGCTAAAGGTCATGATCATTTGTACTTGTTAGATTTATTTAAAGAAAGAGTAAAAAAAAACTGCAGATGCTGGAAATCTGAAAGAAAACCAGAAAATGCTGGAACTACTCAGAATGTTAGGTAGCATCTGTGGCAAGAACAGACGAATTAACGTTTCAGGTGTAGGCCTTTCATCAGAACTTATGTCCTTGCGACTTGGTCCTCAGTTCCATATCACCTTTCATCTCATCCAGCGCATTAACAAAATATTTATTTTCTTCAAATATGGCACTAAGACACCAGGGCCTAGAAATTGGGTATAGCCCCGCTTGAGGCGTTAGAACTGGCGCTGCGCAAAGTTTATAGCCAGGCGAAACTTATCGCTGCCTGGCGAGATATTGGGTTGCATTGCCCCCAAAGGGGATTGAGGCGCGAACTCAGACGTTGCACGGGGCTCCCAAGGCGCAAAAGTTCAGGCGCTACCCAATATTGGCGCGGACGGGCGCAGCACAGGTGATCTCAATTACCGGAAACCACGAGACTTCCAGGCGCCGGCCGGCTTTTAAAGGGGTGGGTCAGTCAGCCTGAGCTGCCACACTCAACGCCCTGTAGGCCTCAGAATCGGCGCTCGCCCTTCTCTGGCACAGGAACTTGGTCAGGATGGAGAAGGTGAGACAGAGAGCAGAGCGCTTCAGCACTGAGGCTCTGGACCAGTTGGTGTCTGCAGTTGAGCGCCGTCGAGATGTTCTGTATCCTGACAATGGCAAGAGGCCGAATCAAAAGGCTTACCGGCGATCTTGGAGGGAGGTTTCTCAGAGGGTCAACTCCAACAGCATGGCGACCAGGACCCCTGTTCAGTGCAGGAAGAAATTCAACGACCTCACTCGGGTCGTTAGGGTGAGTGCTGGTTATGCAAACTTCTGATTCCCTCCATCTGCACCTGACTTCGAGCACCCTGTTGCCATGATGCCCCAATGGCCATCTGTCAGCAAGCAGCCATTGCCCTTTCTGGGCACACACATGGACATTTCACTCAAGGCCACATGTAAGGGCTCTTGCACCATGGGGGGCATGCGATGATCTCTCAAGGCCTCATGTAAGGGCTCTTGCACCATGGGGGGCATGCGATGATCTCTCAAGGCCTCATGTAAGGGCTCTTGCACCATGGGAGGCATGTGATGATCTCTCAAGGCCTCATGTAAGAGCTCTTGCACCATGGGGGGCATGCGATGATCTCTCAAGGCCTCATGTAAGGGCTCTTGCACCATGGGGGGCATGCGATGATCTCTCAAGGCCTCATGTAAGAGCTCTTGCACCATAGGGGGCATGAGATGATCTCTCAAGGCATCATGTTACAGAACTTCCCCTTCTTTCCCCTGCAGTCCAAGCTGGCGGCGATGCGAAAGGACCAGACTCGAACCGGTGGCGGGCCTCCACAAGTCGTCACTCTGACGGATCTCGAGGAGAGAGTGCACCAGATTCTTGGAGGACGTCTGTCTGGTCCTGTTACCACTGCAGCTGCCGACCCCATTTCCGACAGCGAGGGTAAGGCTCTCTCCTTTTTCAGCTGTTTCCTTCCACTTGGTCCCCCCGCCAGCATGCTTCCTCAGTGTGCAGCCATGTCAGAGCCTTGCCGCAATCTGGCATGCCTTTCCGCCAACCTGTCCTTTTGCTAAAGCCACTCTTCCACCTCCCTGCTTTCAGATGATGCATCACCAACTCTGGCTCAACGCCCTGAAGCTGCCAGTGCCAGTGCTTCTGGAGGCGAGGATCAGGAGGAAGCCGGACCATCCGTTCCAATCTCAGGGGAGCATACACATCTACAGACTGGGGATAGTAGTTCCCTGGAGGGGAGGGGGGGGGGCTCTGAGGATCAGCTAGTTGCCAGAACAAGCGGCATGCAGCAACGCAAGGGGGATAGGCAAGTTCGGCCATCGTCTCCCCAGAGGGCAAGGCAGGTAGTGATGACTGCTGCACAGAGTGCAGAGGAGGTGCATCGCCTGGCTGAAATGAGCACCCAGGCCCGGCTCAGGCACACTGAGCTGATGGCTGCAGTGGGGAGGATGCCTCAGTCAATAGATACACTGGCAAAGAGTGTGTTGGACTTCGGGGCAACAATGGAGAGGACTCTCCAGGGCTTCGGGCCATCAATGGAGAGGACTCTCGAGGGCTTCGGGGCAACAATGGAGAGGACTGTCCAGGGCTTCGGGCCAACAATGGAGAGGACTGTGCAGGGCTTCGAGGCCGCTATGGAAAGGACTGTTCAGGGCTTCGGACAATCCCTGGAAAGGTCTGTCCAGGGCTTGTCCGAGGCAGTGGAGCGGTCGGCACCGGCCTTGTCCGAAGCAATGGAAAGAACTGTCCAGGGCTTCTCCGAAGCACTGGCACCTGGCTCACAGGCCCTCACTGCTGCCACGCAGTCACGTGCCGGCCTCGTCCACACCCAGATTGAGGCAACGCGAACTCTCACTGCAGCCACCCTATCTGCATCAGCTAGGATCACCCCAGGCCCTTCCAGTCCCATACAAGGCCAGGAATCAGTGGAGCATGCGATTGTGGCGGATGAGCCGAGCCGGTCCCCTCAGAGAGCCAGTGTGCCGTCCGACCATGGTGCAGGTGTCCTCTCTTGGCAGGTGACCATTGCACATGCCAGCGCTGGTACGTCTGCAGTGCAGCTGCCACCACCTGCAGGGCACACTGCTTCCAGCCATGCTCAGATCAAGCATCCTGCGTCCGCACCCTCCAAGCCCAGAGGTCGGCCAGGCCGTCCCTCAGGGGCTTCTGCGCTTCCACACAGTCAGCAGGCATCCCCCAGCCTTGACCCCGCCACTGGGATTCAATTACGTAGGAGCAGCAGGGAGGGAAGGGGCCGACCGCGAAAGAGAAGTCGTTCTCCATCAAGGGGCCAGCAGTAGAGGGAGGTGCTGAGACGTTTCTTTGGCCAAATTCAAGGACACCCTCACCTGTTGTAATTGTTGGAAATGGTTTGTTTAGTTTTGCGGCTTTGCCGAAGAGTTAACTGTTATTTTGTTAGTTATGGTTTCTGTTGACATGACGTTGTTTTGCTGTAATGAAAGACTTTTGTGACAATAAAGAGAAGTTTTAATGTGCTATGGTGCACGTGACTAATTACAGTGATGCTGGCCTTCAGAGGCTTTCAAACATCCAAAGTGCGCAGGAGTAAAGGCACTCATCATTCTGCCAGAGGGGCCTCGATACGAGTCCTGCTGAGCCTCTGACGGATGGCCCTTCCACTTTCAGGAGCCCTTCCATCTTCCTCCTCGTCCGCATGCTCCTCCTCCTCCTCCTCCTCCGCCTGCTTCTCCAGGGTCAGAGGGAAGGTGATGAATTGACGCCTTCGCCTATAAAGGGCAGCTGTAACTTGCCGGATGCAACAGTGCACTGCAACCTGAGAGATATTTGCAATGTCCCTAATGGCTGACTGCAAGGATCCGTTGCCATAAACATTGAGGGCAACAGTCAGTTTAACGGCCACCGACAGAGAGGTCCTGCACTGTAGACGTGGCTGCAGATCCTCAGCAAGCAGGTGGCACAGCTCAGTAACAACGTCCCTCCCGATTCGGAGCCTTCGCACACACTGCTCCTCCGACATGTCAAGGTATGACACCTGCTGCCTAAAGACCCTCGCAGCATACCCTCGGATTGGCCGACCGCCATTGCCCCTCCTCCTTCTGGCCAATCCCGGCCCTCTCTCCCGCCGTCTCTCTGCCCCTTCATAGTGTTCGGCCATGAGGCCGTCGCCCTCCAAAGCATCTCCCATTCCGATGCCAGTTGGTCAAAAGGCTGTTAGGTCTAGTGCTCCAACTGCTCCGGCCAGGTTTGAGGGTCCCAAGTACTCTAATGCTAAATTCCAAAAACTCTGCTCCACAGTAGCTCACCAACTCTCTCCACCAACGATCGCAATGAACAGGCCAAGTGGCTGAAGCTTCTATACTAGAGCTGTCCCCTTTAAATAGCGCCCCCCGACTCCGAGAAGGGCCTGCTAACGCTCCTTCGAACTGTCACTAATAGCGCTAGGCGTAAAGGCTCCGGGCGCCACCCAATATCCGCTCAGGCGCCCCTAAAAGGCGTTGCACAATGAAATGACGTCATGATCTGCTTGCGCTCGTGGGCGCGCGCAAACACTTAGCGCAGGCGTTAAATATATAGTCAATATGGGAGTTGTCGCTATCTTCATTGTGCCCGCCCCAACATTAGGTAACGCCCCAATTCTCGGTCTCTTTAGGCGCTAACCGCTGGCGCTACCAACCGAATTTCTAGGCCCAGGACTGCTGTGAACTAAAATGAGTCAGTGCTGATGAAGAGGAAGGTTAGTGGCACATGGTGGAGAGGGTACATTTCATAAAGCGGCAAATTCATTCCACGTGGATTCTGACTCAAATTTCACCCTTCTTGTTTCGGATTGTAAGCTACCCTATTTGTGTACACATATATATGTAGAGTTAGGATTTGGTTTAATCTCATATGATTAAAATGTTTGCTTTCTTTTTTTACTTATAAATGGTTTGTGGATTTGTACTGTAGCTAGAAATAATGAAATTGTTAAAGTTGTTCATTCCCAAGGATGCTTTAGGGTTTAATACGTTAGGGTGCAATTTAGCTGACTGTGCTGTTTAGCTTCTGCTGAAAGTACAGGATGTGTGATTCATGTCTGTTTGACTAAACTTTGCCCATACATTGTCAAACAAGATGGGCCCAAGATAGTGATAGGAAGCGGGACAGTGGGTCAAGGTGATAAACAAGTTTGCATCTGGTGTTTTGTAGGAACTAGCTCATTTCTGGGCGGCACTTGTTTACAACAAACTCTTAACAGGACATAATGAATCATCTAGGACAGTGTGCGTGACTAGAGGCCTATAAAGATCTTGAGCTTTCCTTCACAATTTGTAGTCAGGATCGAAAGGATTGATGAAGGTTACATCTTTACCCAGAGGAAAAACTACGTAATTGCATTTATTCCTCTGTATGTCTACTGCTTAGAGACATTGCGGTGTCAAAGACTTGGTCAAACACAATAAATGGATTACGATGCAGCCATATTTGGTGTCAGATTTCAATTGTCTTTCAGGATTCACCCATGATCGCCAATATCTCCAATATATTCAATGTTCCTCTAACCACAGATATCTTTGCTTTCTATCTAAACAGGGCTGTGAATCTTTGGAATTCTCTACTCCAGAGAGCTGTGGATGCTCAGTCATTGAGTATATTCAAGACAGAGATCAACAGATTTTTGAATACTAAGGGACTCAAGGGATATGGAGATAGTGCGGGAAGGTGGAGTTGAGGTAGAAGATCAGCCATGATCTTATTGAATGGCAGAGCAGGCTCAAAGGACCGAATAGCCTACTCTTGCTCCTACTTCTTATGTTCTTAAACCTTCTGGGGTGGATGACTTTGAGTTGATGAGTGCGCAGGGTAAATGCAGTGATGGAGTGCCAATTGTGCAGCTCCTTTCGCTGAGGTTGTTGTCAGGTGAGTTCCAGGAGGGGCTGACTCTGCAACCCTGAGGAGATGCTGCAAAGACACAAAGAAAACAGTGAGAAAAAGGAACTTTGAATAATCATACTACCTTGGCATAGGCAAGCATTTCACATTTCTAGTGGCCAAGATTTTGTGAGTCCTTTTGATAGGATGTTATATTGCAATGTTCTGGAAGCACCCATGGGATACTAATCCCTTGCTAGAACTTGCTCTCCTACATCTCTATTTCTAGCTCTCTCCAAGATTTGATGGATGTAAGCCACTTTTCAAAGGGGCGAGGCCCTTTATGGAGACTACCCTTCCTCCAATAGTCAAACCCTGCCTTTTGTTGTGACCAGCTTTCTTCTATGTTCTGGACTCCCTTGCCAGAGGAAATAGTTTCTCTCTATCTACCTTATCAACTCCTTTAATCATCTTAAACACCCCAATTAAATTACCCCTTACTCTTCTATACTCAAGGGAATAAAAGGCTGCGATTTTGCTGACCTCGGCGGGTCCGTGGCGGGTGATGTCAGTGGTGGTCCCGACCCTGCTGCTGGCTCCATCCCGGCCTTTGAAATGAATTTCCCTTGATTGGGCTTGTTAAGCCCGCACAGCGAATTTCCCAGCCAATTAGAGGAAGCAGATCTGGTGATGTCATTTCATGATGCGTCATCAGCCGATTTTCTTAAAGGGACCATGCGCAAATTGATTTTGACATCTGTGCTGTCAGTGTTCTACAGCATTGAGGTGCTGCAAACACTGACAAGCACTGCACAGAGGTGCAGGGCTGCACCCAGGTTCTCCCATGACTCCCTCCATGTGCTTATGGAGGGAGTCACAGCATGCAGGGAGGTCCTCTTCCCTTCCCATGGGCGGAAGAGACCTCTCCAGGACACCAACACAGCCTGGTTGAACATTGCACAGAAGGGCACAAGCAGGGATGTAGTCAGGAGGACCTGGGTGCAGTGGCACAAACCTTTCAATGATCTCAGTAGATCACAAAATGTTAGTACAAAGCCACACTCAACCTCATCCTGCTGTGCCTCTCATCACATCCCCATCACTCTGCCTTCCCTACCCTACTCCTACACATCTTTAGTCACACCAACTTACCTTGCACCTCCACCCACCCCTCTCTCTATCTATATTATCATATCCCCATCTCACTCGCCATCCTTCACACTCACCCTCATCCTAGTGCAATCAACCAACCAACAACACACAAGGGTAGGTACTTGGGTGTTTTATGCAATGTCCATGTAAAGTTTCTGTTAATGTGCTGTCAAACATTGAAACCTTTATTTTGAATACTTTGTGATCTTGGACATATTTTTGTGCACCTTTGGAAATGGCTTAGTGAGTTGCAGTGAATGGTGAGAATTAACAGTACCCCTTGCAATGGTGATGAGTGTGAAAGGAATGGCTTGGGCATTGTAGGGATGCTTTATGGTGTTGGTGTGGGGTGGTGCCAACCTGGCACATCATGTGGCAGCCAGGGTGTACAGCATCAAGTGAAGTAAATCTGGCCATGGTGAGGCCAGCCCTGGCCTCCTGGGCAGCAATGTGGTTGGGTGCTGATGCCCTATGTCCAGTGCAGCATCAGTTGATTGCGGAGAAGGTTGGTGTTGTTCTTGGTGCTGCTGGTGTGCCTGGTGCTGCTGGTGTTGGGGTTGATCGTGGTGGGATTCTGAGGACCAAGGTGAGAGAGTATAAAGGGCACCAATGCTGATGGAATAGATGGCAGGTGAAGTAGATGACAGAAGCAATCTGTCAATGGTGGGAGAGGTAATGAGGTGAGACTTGATGGAAATGAATTGTCATAGTTTGACAGCTCTGTGAATCTGTCAAACAGTGACATTCTCTGTAGTTTGAATTCAAGACCTCATCAAACTTATTTCTTTTACAGAAATGAGATGGTTGTTGCATCTGAGAATGCAACGGCCATCTCTTATCTGCAACACGGAGGTGCGAGATTCTCCAGATACACACCGACTGAAGCCTGTAGGGAGAAACAAAGGTAAGTACGCTTTTACTAACACTTTGCACTTACCTCAGATACTCACCTCTCCACTCTTGCACCCATCACTTACCTTCTCACCACAACTTTGCACCGCCCCCCCCCCCCAACCCCCCGTATACCCAGTACTCACCTCGCTGAGCTGGCGGGTTTTGGAGCCTTCGGGAAGCCTGCACTTGCGAGGGCAAAAAGGGGATAATCCTATTTTCTGCCTGTTAACTACTTGTTAACAGGCAGTTAATAGGCTTTAATCCCTTCCCGCCTCCAAGGTGACGGGACCCGGCGCGGGACGGCTACCCGCCTCCTGGCAAGGTGGCATGGAGGCGGGTTGGGGGCGGGTTGGGCACCCAGGGCTGGCAAAATCGCCCCCTAGATCTTTTTTAAAAATGTCCAAGGCACAAGTGCACAAGTTTGGAATAAACCAGCAAAAGGATTGAGTCATCACATGTCTGAAGAATATTTCTAACTGTAACTGATACATTTGTTATGGACGAGAAGTCTTTCCTTGACTTCTATTGTATTTCATTTTCTCAAAATACTTCCTGGTCCCTTTTCACTGTGAGCACCAGCCCTGTGGTAAAAAATGGTGTATCTGATCTTTTATTAAGGCAAAATAGCCATTGCGATGCCACTCACGCAGCGTATTCCATTCGTCTGGCACAGCAATGTTCTATTTTGAAATCCTCCTCAAGTTGATAATAACAATTTTGCAAAAATGGCAACTTGTGACGGAAAAATAATCTTAGGAACTAGTAATCCAAAGTCATGCATATGATGAATTATTTCTCTGGACAAAGCACCAGTGTAGGTAGCTTGTTATCTTTGTATATTGTGGTTAACTGAATCCAAGGAGAGCCATCTTTCTCCTCCCTCCCTTTCTTATTTGGGATGCATTCACTTGCAAACATCTTCAGGCCAGGACAATTTGTAATTACAAATCGGTGGACTTAAGTAACCTGGATTTAAAGCCACAAGAGGCCGCATGCTGTAACTGTTTGTGTGCCAACTGGTTTGTACAGTCTTAGCTGACAACATCAAACTATTTATTCTTTTGTGGCCTCCATTTCAACAACTTTAACCTTTACAAGCTCTGTGGTACGAGAGCTGTAAAGCCTCTCACTGCGGAGCTCGTATAATAGCCACAGACTGTTTCATTAGTTGGACGATTCAGAAAATCCAGCCTCGCATTTCATATTCGCCATCAGTTTTGTGAGTGGAATTGCATTTGGTGCAGACAATGTGCTGAGGCCTCTGTGTATTAGCACAAGTGCGACAGCCAATTTCATGTGTGTTTGGAGCCTGAGCCTCACAAGGCTCCCAGCATGCAGATCAGCGGATTAGGTGTCCATAACATCAGGTCAAGTGTCTGGAACGTAGCTGATAAACACCCAAATCTGACAACAGATTTTTTCCCTTTTCTTAACAATTTGTGAAGGGTTTGGCTAATCTGCTACATCGCAGATGAAGCTGGGATCTGGTTTGTTATAATTTTGGGCTTTTATATCTAGAAGTATATGAGGTCTTACCGTGTTCCTATCAGTAACATTTACATCTAAGTTGTAATTCTAACTCAGTTAATTCTGCCAAATAAAAAGTTTGTTAAAATGGATGTAGTTTGACGGTGGGTGGCTTTTCATGTAGAGACTAAGCAATTTACTGAATGCATCTAATCAATCGGATTTAGGGAGGGTTTTCCTTCATGTCACCCTCTCATATATTTTTATGTAAAGCGTTATGTGAGAAGTTTTTTACGTACATTCTAAAGACAATTAAGTAAATAAAGCTGTAAACTGTTCCTTTTTTTAATTCTCAGTCGAACCACACTTCCCTTGAAAATGCTATTTCATATTCTGACAGGTACACACTATGCTTCAGCACAGTGAATTCATATCCTATCTGGGAGAGTTTTGGGCTTGGGTTTTTGAAGGAAGGGGCACTGTTTTCATTGAGAAGTGCTCAAAGAATCCTTCTTTTAAATTGGGGAGGGAGAAGAGTGGATTTTACCCCATAAAGCTGAAGCAGTGTTGCTTTTCCGTGCAAGTTCATTCATTACAAACAAACAAAAAAAATTTGCCAAACACTTATTTTTCATGAGGACGGGCCCTTTTAAAAATAAAACTGGCCTTCCTCAGACTTCTGTGCTTTCTGAAGATATTGATTCTCTCCTCACTTTTCAGGATAGTGTTAAATTTATTGTACAGAGAGGGAAATGTTCCAGTAAGAAATAGCGTCTATTATTATAATGGATGCTTTAGCCTGTTTTATGCTAGAACCAAAATAATGGGATAGAGAGCTGATCAAAGCATGGGGTGCCAGCAGTGTGTCCTAATCAACCCTGAGGTCTTCTATTCCAACATTAAACCTGCTGGGATCTTCATTACAACCATTATCAGTTAGAACAGCTTTCATATTTGTTTTTACAACTGGGACGTGCCTGAGCCTATTAAGAACTCATGCATGGGTAGGAGTAAGTTAATTCTAAAAATCTGGGCTTCTATGCCACACATTAACAACAGCTCAATTGGTTGTCACTTGTTTCTATTTACTAATTAACTTCCTTGTTCTAAGAGGGAAGTGCTCTTATAAGAGTTGATGCTGAGTTCACTTGACTGTTCTAAGTGCTCGAATATGAAATGACCTCGAAAGAGGTTTCACAAAATGAAATATGTTTGTATGTTCCCATTCATTACAGTAACAAGAAATGTCGTGACCTGTCTGGCAAGTCTGTCCCTCAAGCAGTCCATTGTTTTTATGCGAAAACTGCTTCAGAATTAAGTTACTGGGCACTCATTTCTGGTCTCTATTTTGATTTAAAGTTTGACTGAATACTAACTGCAATCATCTTGATAAAATGTTTACACCTGCGAGACCCATTAAAATTGTCACTAAGGAAAAGAGAGACAGATGCGTGAACTAATATCTAGATTTGAACTGTCTCTCTGAAAGACATTTTGCTCCAATGTAAACAGAGGTTTATGCCAGTGAAAGGCGGATAATGTGCGTGTCAGACTGACAGGAATATTGGATCTGGGAGTTTGAGCAGTTGAACAGTCGTATAAGGTCTGAGGGTGTGAAGCTGCTTTGTAGGCTGCACCTTTCTTAAGCATTGATCAGTGGGGCCCCACAGCCATTGAATGCTGTTCCTCTTGTAGGATGCAATTGTTCAAAGGTGTGGCTCATTTCAGGCATTTAATCTTGGGTGAATGGAGCCTCTATACCCGTTTTGTTTTGACCTAGCGATCACCAGCAGCTGGTCAGTGGAAGGTAACAATGACCACTGGGGTGGAACAGGGCTTGTGCTGTCTGCAGATGCCTACAAACCCAGCATTGACCTTGGATGGTTCCATAGCAGGGTGCCTTGTTAGTCCCAGTGGGAGCCCAGCATCCCAAACTGCTAAAGCCGCAGGGGGCTACCTGAGGGCTTTGTCCTTGCTTAATAACATTTAGACCTGATACACATACAGAACAAGTGACACAGATTTGAGCCAATATGTGTGAGGCTGCCAAAAACAAAACACAAAAACAAGAAAAACTAATTTAGAAACTAATTCTCAGCATCCATTAGCTTATAAATGCATTCAAGTTTGAATCCGCTGTTTGAAGTTGCCACGCTTTAACATATGGTACTTTCAGCTAGCATTCACTCAACTGAATATTGTGATCCAGTCAAGGACACGCATTGCTGTGTGGCTCAGTATACAAGAAATGACACAGAGTTTAAAATCAGCGATCTGTATAATAATTACAGGCTTTTTTTTAGCGTTTAAAGCAGGTAGCTGCTCAAATTAAAGAATAAGACAAGGATGTTTGGGGCAGGGTAAGATGTATCACTTTCGGATGAGACGTTAAACCGAGGCGCCGTCTGCTCTCTCGGGTGGATGTAAAAGATCCCATGGCACTATTTCGAAGAAGAGCAGGGGAGTTGTCCCCGGTGTCCTGGCCAATATTTTTCCCTCAACCAACATAACAAAAACAGATTATCTGGTCATTATCACATTGCTGTTTGTGGGAGCTTGCTGTGCGCAAATTGGCTGCCGCGTTTCCCACATTACAACAGTGACTACACTTCAAAAAGTACTTAATTGGCTATAAAGCGTTTTGACACATCTGGTGGTTGTGAAAGGCACTATATAAATGCAAGGCTTTCTTTCTTTCATCTAATTTGTTGTGGTTTGATAAAATAACATGATGGGCTGCTTAACCTCACAATCTCAACGGCATATTTGTAATCTTCAGCCCCATGCTTAAAGCCCTGATGACAGCCTCTTGGGGATGATGAAAAACAGTATTACTAAGACACTAACAGTGAGAGAGTTTTTTAAAAATCTGAGCCCACTTTTGCAATTAATTCACATTTTTAAAACTTTAGCATAACATTATTATTGCAAAGGTAAGAGTAGCTGAACGTGAGATTATGCATCTTGGAGCATATGAAGCCGTTCATCTTTCACTCACTAAGAAAAAGAAAGACTTGCATTTATATAGCACCTTTTACGACCTCAGGACATTCTAAAGCACTTTACAGCCAAGTAAACTTACTGTTGTAATGTAGGAACACGGCAGCCGATTTGCTCACAGCAAGGTCCCACAAACAGCAATGTGATAATGGCCATATAATCTGTTTTACTGATGTTGGTTAAAAGAAAGACTAGCATTTATATAGCGCCATTCACGACCACCGGACGTCTCAAAGCACTTTACAGCCAATGAAGTACTTTTGAAGTGGAGCCACTGTTGTAATGTGGGAAACACAAGCACAGCAAACTCCCACAAACAGCAATGTGAAAATGACCAGATAATCTGTTTTTGTTATGTTGGTTGAGGGAGAAATATTTGCCAGAATACTGGGGATAACTCCCCTACTCTTCTTCGAAATAGTGCCATGGGATATTTTACATCCACCTGAGAGGGCGGACGGGGCCTCGGTTTAACGTCTCATCTGAAAGATGGCACCTCCAACAGTGCAGCACTCCCTCAGCACTGCACTGCAGTGTCAGCCTAGCTTTATGTGCTCAAGTCCTTGGAGTGGGACTTAAACCCACAACCTCTGATTCAGAGGCAAGTGTGCTACCCACTGAGCCACAGCTGACACCTGCTACATATTTGCCAGGACACTGGGGAGAACTCCCCTGTTCTTCTTCGATTAATGCCATGGGATCTTTTACATCCACCTGAGAGGGAGCGTGAATTGGGGAGGGAGCTGGCTGCCGCCAGGGACACAAGCAACGTGTCGGTGTGGGGAGGGCGAGGGAGGTCCGAGGCAGGGGTTCCCCCAGAAATCTTGCTGGTTATGCTTCCTGTGCAGCCAGCAGCAAGTATGTCTGCATGCACTCGCCATAACAGGGCTATATGTCGGTCCCACGATGACGTGTTCAACGGAAATTGAATCAATTGCATATGGGCCCCACAAGTGAGGGAGTGGTGAGAAAGTAATCATTAGATCACAGCCTTACCAGCCTGTGTCCCTCCCGCAATGGAGCAGCAAGGTGCTGCTCCGATATCCTACTGGGTCTGCAGGGCAGGCACCTCAGTACAATTGGTACTAGTTTGGTGCCTGCCCCTAATATTTAAAAGGCCCTTTCCACCTGATATGGGATGGGCTTACAGCAAGACTACATGGGTGGCATATGTCCCACTCTATTGCACTTCCAATGAAGTGGATGTGGTTTATGTGGAATTTCAAACAGCTTTTGATGAGGTACCACATAAGAGAGTGCCCATCACTTGGGAATTTCTGGGGCCTTTCATAAGGCCTCAACAGTACTGAAGTCAGTTCTCAGCTGGCACGAGTTCTAATGAGGTCTTTTAACCACGGAGTGGGTGGAATTTCTCAGGAATTCCCCTGAAGGGCCAGCGCAAACGGAAAGAATCCTGAAATAATTGGGTTCTGCACCAAATTCCAGGTCAAAAACGTGCTTTCTGCTCTCTCTGGCTGCAGGAGTCTGTACCTTTATTTTATAAAACAGAATAACATTCACACAATACTGCAAAAAAATTGTAAGGTCATTTGTTTATGCAAAATGATAGAACATTCAAATATAAAAAATTGCAGAGTACCATTTGTGGAGTTTATGAAAAATGACCATGTAAATGAATAAAATAATTACTGCTGGGAATAGTACACTGTGTAGTTGGAGGGTGGACTGTTAAGGTGCTGAGGGAGGTGCCAGTGATTTCACCATTACCTGGCTACATTGGTGCAGTTTTGTTGGGCAACATGACATGGCTGACCACCACATTCTCAAGGGCAACTAGGAATGCTCAGTAAATGCTGGCCTTGCTAGCGATGCCCATATCCCAAGAATGAATTAAAAAGAAAGCTTTGGAGGGCTGCAACACTCCATGAATTGACATTTAGGAGTAAAATGTTTTCTTCATTGCATGTGCTGATGGAATGGATAGCCCTTCAGTTATAGAACTCACCCGATTTTCATTCCATTGATTTGAAAGGCATAAAAATTGAATGGGTTCGATAAAGGGCAGGCGATCTTTACATAGAATTTACAGCACAGAATCAGGCCATTCGGCCCAACTGGTCTGTTTATGGCCTACACAAGATTCCTCCCACCCTATTTCATCTAAACCTATCAGCATATCCTTCTATTCCTTTCTTCCTCATGTACTTTAGTTCTTCTGAAATGCATCTATGCTATTTGTCTCCAATACTCCATGTGGTAGCAAGTTCCACATTGTCACCACTCTCTGGGTAAAGAAGTTTCTCCTGAATTCCCTATTGGATTTATTAGTGACTATCTTATATTTATGACCCCTACTTTTTAAGACACCCCCACCAAATTTTAAAGACCTCTCTTAGGTCACCCCTCAGCCTTTTTTTTATAGAGTAAAGAGCCCCAGCCTGTTCAGTCTTTCCTGATAGTTATAACCTCTCAGTTCTGGGACCATTCTTGTAAATGCTCCGGCAGATTACCGCCCATACGGTGAAGATGAAAATGTATCGCTACATGTTATGCTAAGAAGGAATGACAACACCACTGGATATCGTGGGTGGGATCTGTGATCCATTTACTCAGTTGAAATTAAAGCAGCGAGAGAAAACATGAGGGCAATAGGAAAAAGAATGAAAACAAAACTACTAAAGCATTTTAGTGATACAAAGTTACAGGTTATATGCAAATACAATCATAGAGGTGTGTCAATGGAAAATGGACAAAATGAATTCAAGTAGCCCAAAGCATTAAGTTTTAGTTACATAATTAGTTTTGATTTCACACCAGCATGTGCTAATAGAGGCTTTGGATGTTAAACTGGAGTGTCCTCTATAATTAATCTAACAGTGTGCCGCACGCTTTATTGAAAGCTAAATGAAATTCCTTGCAATAAAGTCGCTCTAATCTGACAGTGATTTAATTGGCACAATTGAATTTATTATGCTATCAGTCACTCAAGCTAATGCTGTGTAACCCCTCATCAGCAAATAAATAAAATGTGTTTCTAACGCACTTTATTATTGCTGTCAAAGGGTTGAACTGATTACTGTTAGAAACAGCTGCATGTTATTGGCAAATTCCTATAATTATCTACTGGGGAGGTCAGAGCGTTTATTGAACTCAGCAACACAATCAATTCTAATTGATTTTTTCCCTCTTTTTACAGGCTGCCGTTATACATATTACTAAAAGGTGGATACTGCATACCAGATATTTGATACGTGATCAGTGTCAGTAGTGGCATGTTGTGGGTTACGAGCTATTGGAATTTAAAATCCAGCAACTATCATACACTGTTGAGTTTCTTTTATGCTTTTCATTCGCTTATATTTTTGGTTGTCATTTTTGCTAAAGAAGTTAAAAAAAAATATTCTCCCTTTTGTTGATCTCCTGCACGCTTCACCATTACTGGATGACAGGGTACTTATGAGATCTACCCTCAGCCCTCTGCCAGTCCTGCTGTTTAATTGAAAATAACGATCATTAAACTTAGAGTTTGTTGCCAATCTACAACTTAAAGTTCTTTATTAGGTTTAATTTTTTTTTAAAAAGGCAGAAAAATCAGTGGAGAAGAAAATCGGACGCAAAACCGAGGGTAAATTTGGAACAGATCAGTAAAAAGCAATGGTCCTGAATTTCCACGGGGATTATCTGGCGAAGTTACGACAAGCGATTGGAACCAGTTTTTATTTTGAACATCGCTAAAACTCAAGATAACAAACAAAGGACTTAGAAAATGGTACAATCAGGCTAAGTGACACCCTACAATTATTTACAGAAACACCACTTTTACAGGCCTCATCATCAGATTCACACCTGACCCCTAGATAGTATTTTAAAAATAAAAGTATAGTTAAAGAACCTATATTTCTTACCTATAATTCTGACGAAAGGTATCGACCTGAAACGTTAACTGTTTCTCTCTTCACAGATGCTGCCTGACCTGCTGAGTTTCTCCAGCATTTTCTGTTTTCATTCTATATTTCTTATTGTGGTTTCAACCACATACCTGCCACTATGATGGTAGGATAATGACAACGGAGGAACTGTTGCAATCTTGCTTTCAGTAAACAATGTCTTGGAGTGTGACTTGACTCAGCCATTGATTGATGACCTCAGTCTTCAGGGGGCTATCAATATGGTAGCAGTGTCAGTGCACTGCTGTCTTTACTCCATATACATAATTT
The DNA here is from genome assembly GCF_052327205.1 of Somniosus microcephalus. Lineage (NCBI taxonomy): Eukaryota > Metazoa > Chordata > Chondrichthyes > Squaliformes > Somniosidae > Somniosus > Somniosus microcephalus. Next base: position 102,087,510 of record NC_141000.1, on the reverse strand, counting down.
AGGAATGAAAGATTGATGCTTGTTGCATTATAAGGAACATAATCCTAACAGCAGTACCAAAGGACACAGGTCTCCTTAGAATAAATCCAAGTTACAAGGCTGTGTTATAGTTCCTGCCAAAATTCGGCAACAGACATATTTGTGTATCATGTCCATGACATCAACATGCTCATACAACAACAACAACAAATGTATTTATATAGTGCCTGTAATGTAGTAAAACGTCCCAAGGCACTTTACAGGCGTATTATAAAATAAAATTTGACACCGAGCCACATAAGGAGAAATTAAAGCAGATGACCAAAAGCTTGGTGAAAGAGGTAGGTTTTAAGGAGTGTCTTAATGGAGGAAAGTGAGGCGGAGAGCTTTAGGTAGGGAATTCTAGAGCTTAGGGCCCAGGCAACAGAAGGCACTGCCACCAATGGTGGAGCGATTAAAATCAGGGATGCTCAAGAGGTCAGAATTAGAGGAGCGCAGATATCTCGGAGGGTTGTGGGGTTGGAGGATATTAAAGCAAGAAAGACTTGCATTTATACAATGCCTTTCACGACCATCGGACATCTCAAAGCGCTTTACTGTCAATGGAGTGTAGTCACTGTTGTAATGTGGGAAATGCGGCAGACAATTTGCACACAGCAAGCTCCCACAAACAGCAATGTAATAATGACCAGATAATCTGTTTTTTTCTTATGTTGATTGAGGGATAAATATTGGCCAGGACACCGGGGGTAGCTCCCCTGCTCTTCTTCGAAATAGTGCCATGGGATCTTTTACGTCCACCTGAGCGAGCAGACGGGGCCTCGGTTTAACGTCTCATCTGAAAGACAGCACCTCTGACGGTGCAGCACTCCCTCAGCACTGCACCTAGATTTTTGTGCTCAAGTCCCTGGAGTGGGACTTGAACCCACAAACTTCTGACTCAGAGGCGAGAGTGCTACCCACTGAGCCACGGCTGACACATTACAGAGATAGGGAGGGGCAAGGCCATGGAGGGATTTGAAAACAAGGATGAGAATTTTAAAATTGAGGCGTTGCTTAACCGGGAGCCAATGTAGATCAGCGAGCACAGGGGTGATGGGTGAACGGGACTTGGTGCGAGTTAGGACATGGGCAGCAGAGTTTTGGATGACCACAAGTTTACATAGGGTATAAGGTGGGAGGTCAGCCAGAAGTGCATTGGAATAGTCAAGTCTAGAGGTAACAAAGACATGAATGAGGGTTTCAGCAGCAGATGAGCTGAGGCAGGGGCTGAGATGGGCGATATGACGGAGGTGGAAATAAGCGGCCTTAGTTATTACAACATGTGATATGTGTGCTCATGTCATGGATGTGATCTGCACGTCTCTCCGGACTTAAGTTTTGCAATAGAACACAATAGGAAATGTTGTTTTCCCCCTTCAAATTTGAGAAGAAATCGACTTTTCCTCATTTGCTACCCAGCAAAAAAACTCTGGATATTTCATAGACTAATAGAATGATATTGCACAGAAGGAGGAAATTCGGCTCATCGTGCCTGTGTCAGCTCTTTGGTAGAGCTAACCAATTAATCCCACTCCCCTGCTCTTTCCCCATAGCCCTGTAATTTGTTTATCCAATTCTCTTTTGAAAGTTACTATTGAATCTGTTTCCACCACCCTTTCAGGCAGAGCATTCCAGATCACAACAACTCACTGTGTAAAAAAATGTTTCCTCATGTCGCCTCTGATTTTTTTTGCCAATCACCTTAAATCTGTGGCCTCTGGTTACCGGCCCTTCTGCCACCGGAAACAGTTTCTCCTTATTTACTCTATCAAAACCATTCATGATTTTGATCAGCTCTATCAATTCAATTCAATTCAATTTTATTTGTCATATATGCAGCAGACGTGTGTACTGCACAATGAAATGTTGATTTTTACGAGTCCTCCCAACATTGGAATAAATATGGCATAACAATGATAAAAATACTAATAGAAATACTAATAGAAAGACAGCAATAATAAATAAAACAACAGTAATAAATAATAATAAATTAATCGTTCATGAGCCTTATGGCCTGGGGGTAGAAGCTGTTTTGAAACCTGTTGGTACGAGACCGTATGCTTCGGTATCTCTTACCGGACGGGAGCAGGGCGAAGAGGCTGTGGCTGGGGTGACTCGCATCTTTAATGATTCTCAGGGCCTTCCCCCGGCACCTCTCGGGGTAGATATCCTGCACAGCAGGTAGTTTAATTCCTATAGTGTGTTGTGCAGGATATCTCTTTTTACCTCAAGATAAATCTCCTTTTAACCTTCTCTGCTCTAAGGAGAACATTGGTGGAAGTTGGTTAAAACGGATTTTAACAATCCCTAATAATGAGACACATGAAGATAGCCCCAGGAAAACTTGTGCTCTTTACCTCTGTTCCCTCACCCCAAAATCTGGCTCCATTTCTGTAGGAGACACCTGGCCTTCATGCTGTGATTCAGGATGACTGAGATTGGGGAATGTAGAAATCATGGTTTTGTATCTGTGCCTATCACTGCACAACCACTGGACCAACATGGTGAAGCTCTGCATCACATAGCATAGCTAACCAAGATTATTAGTTGTTTTATTTGTTATAGGAATACTTTTTCCATCATGCTAACAGTGTTTTGTTTATTCACTGGCTTACAGGAGGTGTAAAACTACTGAAATATTCCTTACTTTTGCTGAAGTAGTTTCATCAGAGTCCAGAGTAAGTTCAAGTAATGAATAAATGGCAACTGGGGCCTGGGATCTCTTTCAGAGAGCGGTTCAGTCTTTCTTACTTAGAATTTCTGTCCTGAGAATCCACGTCATGCACCGCTAGAACAGTTTGCCTGAGGTCGTGCTCCATGTTCTCCAGTGTCCTGATGTGCCCATGTCTATGCACCAGTCAGTGTTGTCTGAGCTCTGCGGTTTCCATCAGGGGTAAGCTTTGGGGCACTTATCTGATTAACGACACTGTGGCACCTGTCCAATTTAGTTGTAACACAAGTTGAGTAGGCAGTCACTGAGGAAGGCCACAGTGGAAATCTACCTTCAGGAGAATTGTGGATTTATGGTACACATCTACCTAATCTCCAAGGTCTAACGTGATGTATATGAGGACACATGACATGCCTCAGTTGATGGTAGGAATAATAGTATTTTTGAGATATCTTTTCAGGGCATTGGCCAAAACATAATTTAGTAATAGGTTCAATTATGTTTACCCAAGCCTAATCCAAACCTAAGTCAATTCAATCATCTAGAAGGATCCTTATGAAATATGTCAAATTCAGAGTTGTGTATGGTGGTGGGAGAGGTTGGGGATAGGTGGAAGGAGAAACCAGCTTGGCATTCCCTATAGTGATGATCCATAGCCAATGGAAGAACAGAATCTCAGAAGTTCTACAGTAGTCAAACTTACCTACATTTTCAGCTTAAGGAGGTATTTTTGGAAGGGAAGGGAAAGAGATGGCTACTTAATAAAGTAAGTTATATTTTTCAAAGCTGTTGTTATAAACGTGTATTGGGTTTCTACAAGCTGCTTATTTTTCTGAAAGGTATGAAACCTTCTGAATCCCAGGAGATTTTAGTGCTGGTATGACATGAAACAGACCATATCCAGCCTTTAAAAAAAAACTTGTCTTTTGGTCAGCGGGAGACAGTTCTAGACCATCTGCCCCATGCCCCCTGACATCTGTTGTGAGAAGTGGAGTAGGTGAAGGTCAGGGTAAGGCAGTATCAACTGGCATGGGCAGACCACGCCCTGAGTGAGGTGACTCCCTCAGGCCACTGTTTGTGGTCCACTCTGCAGCAGACCCACAGCAGGACAAGCACACGACCTCAGTCAAAGTTCAACACTCTGGCAAAAAGGACTGAGACGCAAAGCATGACCTTGCAGAAAAGTTCAGTCCATTGTAAAAGAAGTAAGGAGTAAAGTTACCTTTAGAAGGACAGCTACTTGGTAAATCGAGCACCTGCTAAGCTTTGAGTACATAAGGCTCTTAAAGATTTTTTAGCAGACCAGCAGAGTGAATGGATAAAGCTGATATTATTATGGACGTCACAGATGAACTGTTCCCCTTTTAAGTGCAGGTTTTGTGTTTCAGGTCAAAAGTTTAGTCTGGGAGTCATTTATCATATGATGTGTCATATGATGATTTTGGTTTTGTTTTCTAATTCATGTTCAGTGCAAAATGATGCTTGAATTTGTAGCTCTGAGAATTATATTGGAATATTTAATTGGATACACCTACATCTGACTATCTTGGTAACTATACAAGCCTAAACAACTTCAAATATTAGACTTGAGTTTGAATGCACTGATATCTGCATTTGTCTGAGTTTGACTATTTTGGTTGTGTCTTCTAGGGTAGGGAGGGGAAACTCTCTGGCGTTGGGATCCCTTGTTGTATTGTTCAAACATGCCTGATGGCAGGTTCACGCAGCAAGGTCTCACATGCGGCAATATGATAATGACCAGTGATGTTGGTTGAGGCATAGCATTGGCCAGGACACCGAGGAGAACTCCCTTACACTTCTAAAAGTGTCAGGAGATCGTTTACATCCACCTGAGAAAGCAGACAAGGCCTCGGTTTAACATCTCATCCGAAAAACACTCAGATACTGCACTGGAATGTCAGCCTAGAATATGTGCTCAAGTCTCTGGAGTGGGTATATGAACCCACAATCTTCTGACTCAAGCAATAGTGCTACCACTGGGCCAAGGCTGACACCAGTCTCCTGACAGCAGGTTGTGGATCAGTTTAGATGGCATCTACAGAGGTGTCAGCATACTGGATTCCCTCACCTTAACTGAAGAGAATGGTGAGCATATGGAAGGCAAGCTATTGTGAAACTAAAGCATCCCTTGAGGGTATGAGTGCGAATGGTTCACTTGAAAACTCTACATCACTTTGATTTCAATTCATGAAACTTACATTGCTAAAAATGTGCCGGTAGGTCTTTATTATCGTGTGATTGTAATACTGTAGTGAGCCTTCTGCTTTATTAGTTAGTCCGTGCTAACCTCAATCAGATGCCAACATGCTAAACATGTGACGCTACTGACCAATCAGATCACTGAGGGAAAAATCCTTCTTTTCAGCCATGATGCTAGTTCTCCGATCCCGCCTATATTAAACCTCCACTCTGTATACCTTACTTCCTCTGCCTGGCCACTCCCCCTTCCCATGGCCAGCTCAAGTGCTCCACTCAGTCTAAGACAGGCAGATCAATTGTTTACAGACTGTTGCTTTTAAAGATCATAGAATCATAGAAATGGTTACAGCACAGAAGGAAGCCATTTGGCCCGTTGAGCCCATGCTGCCGCTCGGCAAGAGCACTTCAGCCAGTCCCTTTCCCCGTAGACCTGCAATTTTTTTCCTTCAGGTACTTATCCAATTCCCTTTTGAAAGCCACAATTGAATCTGCCTCCACCACCCTTTCAGGCAGTGCATTCCCAATCCTAACCACTCGCTGCGTAAAAAAGTATTTCCTCATGTCGCCTTAAATCTGTGTCCTCTGGTTCTTGACCCTTCTGCCAATGGGAACAGTTTCTCTCTATCTACTCTGTCTCGACCCCTAACCTCTAGATTACACATGAAAAGTAGTGAAAACAAGATCAGAACTTGGGAAGTCAGCGGATCTTCCTGTCCTGATGTAGACAAGGAGGTTTTTGGTGCTTCATTGCTGGTCCGCAACACCCCCCTCCACCCCGTCCCCCGTTCTGTCCTCCAAACACAAAGAAACCATCATCACAACAGATTCTTTCCCCTTTCACTTTAGCTCTTGCACCCACTGCCATCCTTGAATCCCACTGTACTTATTCCCAACTACAGCTTTGGGCCACAGGCTTGACCCTGCATCCTTCCCCACCTCCGGCACCTACCTAAAGCTGGATTCCATGCCTCTCCTGCTTCAGACACCTGCTATATCCCCCCAGGGTCACCCAAATTGTTTGTCACTCACAAATGTTCCTGACTGTGCTTGTACCTGTCAAGGCTGTGGCTTCAGGCCCACCGTTTTCCCCCAGCCCAAGCTCTAACCGCTCTCAATTGCCAGCAGCTCAGTTTCTCTTACACCTATGCATGCTCCCGAGAGACTTTTCTCCACCCAACCCCAGCATTTCCAGACCTGGCCCAGATTTCTACCTCTGACCAGGTACATTAGGTCTTATCTTGCTGCATGGCTAGATCTTTAACAAAAGTTAAAATATGCAAATTTAGTAAATCAGTAAGAGAATGAGGTCCATTCAGACAGTGAAAAAGATGGGGAGTGCAGACAGGGAAGGACAGACTTACAGGAAAAGTGACAACAGAGTCAGAGATGTAGAGAATGTGAGAGAGGGAGAGAGAGCAAGAAGTGAAATGATAAACAGAAAGACACAGAAATGATGATGGAGTGGGAGCTCAAAACATATTTTTGTCCACATGTTTGTGGAGATATGTATATACCCACTTTATAATATGGCTTAAGGCATAATTTTTTTCTATTTAAATTTATTGAAGAGAAAATGTATTTCTAACATAATAGTTTCACGTCTTAAATAATCAGTAATTTATAATGTAATCAGTTCTTATACAATGGATTGCATTTGTCACTTTTCACATATTAGGGGAGAAATTCAATTTGCCTTCGCCCGTTTTTCGCATATAAATTGGTTGCTGGGCCTACAGATTTCAGGTCGTGACCTCCCGCACCTGATTTGCCCTGCAAGTGAGCTCACTGCCATATTGGAAGCAGGCGCCCAGCTGAACCAGGTGTGAGGTGCCTTGTATATGCAAATCGGGATCCAAACATCGGTTGAAGGACCCGGATGCAAAACATTTTGTACAAATAGGTGGAGCTTGCACTGTGCCACTAGAGGCCACTCAAAAAATGCCCACAATTTACTAGATTGGTTCCAGGGATGAGGGATTACAGTTAGGTGGATAGACTGAAGAAGCTGGGGTTGTTCTCCTTAGAGCAGAGAAGGTTAAGAGATTTGATAGAGGAGTTTAAAATCATGAAGGGTTCAGATAGAGTAAATAAAGAGAAACTGTTTCCAATGGCTGAAAGGCTGATAACCAGAGGGCACAGATTTAAGGTAATTGGCAAAAGAACCAGAGGCGACATGAGGAAAAACTTTTTACACAACGTGTGGTTAAGATTTGGAATGTACTGCCTGATAGGTTGATGGAGGCAGATTCAATAATAGCCTTCAAAAGGGAATTGGATAAATACTTGAAGGAGAAAAAATTGCAGGGTTATGGGGGAAGAGTGGTGTTATGTATTGTGTGTTCTATTGTGTGTTCTCCTCCCACCTGTGGTGGCGCTGTCACAGGAGATAAATGGTTGGGTGTTCTCTGTTAAGTTTAGCTCTCTTTGTTCGGAACTTCCCAGAACTTCCTTTCCTTCCAATAAAGCACTTCATGTTTGAATCTCTGAGTTCTGAGTCCTAAATTGTGTCTAGGTAGAAAGGTACCGACACAACAAGTGGGAGAGTGGGACTAACTGGATTGCTCTTCGAAAGAGCCGGCGCAGACTCGATGGGCTGAATGGCTTCCTCCTGTGTTGCACTATTCTATGATTCTGTTTTATAAAACATTTCTAAAAGTTCCAGGAGTCAGGAGGAGCTGGAGTGTTACTCCTGGCTCTACAAAAATATTATGGGCTCACCCCCTCTGCTTCAGCTCCTAACCCCTCCCCAGACCCTAACTGTGAGCCGGCTGGAATTCATCAGGCCCCGACTGGAGAGCTGCATCGGGACACCCAAGTGGCGCCCGCAGCATTTTGATTTCATTCAAATGATGCCTGATGCCAAATTTGGCTTGAGCCCCAGGCCAGCATGGACTAGCGTGCAAAACAATCGCTTTGTTGATTAACCGTCCATTTTGATCACAAGTCCAATTTCTCCCCCGTTGTCTCATTTATTTCTAGAGTTAAATAGATCCTGCTCTATTATTAATGTTCATGCCTTTTTCTATAAATTATTAGATGTCACTTGTTTCCACAAAATTCTCATGCACACCATTTCCTTTATTAGGTTGGGTTAAAGGGCTGAGATTTTCCAAAATCTCCACCCACTCACTCTGTTCGTGAGCCAGCTTCCAGCATTTACAATACTAAATACAGTTCATTTTCCTCAACAGCAGAATTATAGACCCAGATTTTCGTGGCACTGGATTTAAAGAAAGAAAAGCAAGACTTGCGTTCAAATAGCACTTTTCCCATCTTCAGGATGTCCCAAAGCGCTTTACAGCCAATGAAGTGTAGTCACTGTGGTAATGTAGGAAACCTGGCAGCCAATTTGCACACAGCAAGGACAGAATTAGTAAGAAACAGTACCATAGGTTCTTTTACATCCACCTCAGATGTAAAAGCATCAGTCTCATCCAAAAGACAGCACCTCTGACAGTGCAGCACTCCCTCAGTACTGCACTGAAGTGTCAGCCTGGATTATGTACTCAAATCTCTGGAGTGGGACTTGAACCCACAACCTTCTGACTCAGAGGAAGAGTGTTACCACTGAGCCATGGCTGGCACTGGATTTAGTAATGTAAATGACTGGAATTGGCTCAGAGATGTCTGTCTCCTAGAATCCTAACTGGAACAGTGCCAATGTATGAAGAACTCGTCTTTATATATATATGCACCTAATCATATCCTCAGGATATCCCAAAGCATTTCACAAGCAATGAACTACTTTTGAAGTGCATATACTATTGTATAAAGTACATATTGCTGGGCTACAGAAATGGTATTAAAACTGTAAGGATATAACCCTAATCCTCAACATCTTTGGAAGCTGTAATGCTGGTAGCTCTCACTGCCCCGTCAACCAACCTGGTGATTGCCTGATGTATACACTTTTTATACATTTAGCATTCTGTCACACCAATCAAGTGAAAATTCACAGCCCCCTCTAATTGGGCAGTGTGATCACAGTCTCCCCGAAATAGCAATAAGAGTCACTGTACCAAAAAAATGACTGATTCCTCTTCTGACACACAGCGCAGCATCCCTCCCCTCTTGGGACATGTATAAGTGAAGGTGATCAGAGTTTAGAGACAGAAAAGACAGCTTTCTGTATCATTCCAATTTGAGGAAACCGGATCACTAGATGGAAAAAAAAGTGAAATGTTAAAGTTTTGATTTGAATTATGATACAAATAAACATAACTTTTCCGACCATTAAATTGATCCTGGGAAGAATGCAGCTCAATCAGCTGTAAAGGTCTGATGTGAAATTAATTTGAGGTACACAATCTAGTTGGTACTGAATACAATTTGGCATTAATTGGCATCTCACTGAGAGGCCATACAGAGACTTGGTTTGGGAAATACAAAAAAACAAACTGGTGCATGGGGTGCGTTTCTAAAGCTGGGGCTAGGACCCAGAATAGAGGAAGCTTTACTGTACATTCAACCTTTTGCCAAACTTGACCTGGGAGTATTCAAAGGTGAAATTAGTGCTAGTTGATAAGTCCTTACTTGGGGCTGAGTATTCTGATCTGCAAAGCTGCATTCAGCAGAGATGCTTCGTTTAAAGTTGACTCTTAGCAGGGCACCGCCGTGTGCGAGTAACGTTTGTTTATTAAAGTTTGCATATGCACAAATGTTGATGCTGCAGGCATCCTGACAGTAGACCGTCAGGCGTGATGAGGTAGAGGCAATCAGAATAACATACAACTAAATCTGCTACTTTTCCAAATGCCAATTAATGCACGAGCAATTTATATTACTCTGAATAAACTGCTAATTATAACTATGCAATGTACAAGGAGCTGATAAAGGGATTTGATAACATTGATCCAGGTAAATGTTATTTTTATTTTTTTTAATTTTTATTCATTGATGGGATGTGGGCGTCGCTGGCTAGGCCTGCATTTAGTGCCCATCCCTAATTGCCCTTGAGAAGATGGTGGTGAGCCGCCTTCTTGAACCGCTGCAGTCCATATGGTGTAGGTACACCCACAATGCTGTTAGGAAGGGAGTTCCAGGACTTTGGTCCAGCGACAGTGAAGGATCGGTGATACAGGTCCAAGTCAGGATGGTGTGTGGCTTGGAGGGGAACTTGTAGGTGGTGATGCTCCCATGCGTCTGCTGCCCTTGTCCTTCTAAGTGGTAGAGGTCGCGGGTTTGGAAGGTGCTGTTGGAGCTTTGGCGAGTTGCTGCAGTGCATCTTGTAGATGGTACACACTGCAGCCACAGTGCACTGGTGGTGGAGGCAGTGAATGTTGAAGGTGGTGGATGGAGTGCCAATCAAGCGAGCTGCTTTATCCTGAATGGTGTCGAGCTTCTTGAGTGTTGTTGGAGCTGCACTCATCCAGGCAAGTGGAGAGTATTCCATCACACTCCTGACTTGTGCCTTGTAGATGGTGGAAAGGCTTTGGGGAGTCAGGAGGTGAGACACTCGCCACAGAATTCCCAGCCTCTGGCCTGCTCTTGTAGCCACAGTATTTATATGGCTGGTCCAGTTCAGTTTCTGATCAATGGTAACCCCCAGCATGTTGATAGTGGGGGATTCAGCGATGGTAATGCCATTGAATGTCAAGGGGAGATGGTTAGAGTCTCGCTTGTTGGAGATGGTCATTGCCTGGCACTTGTGTGGTGCGAATGTTACTTGCCACTTGTCAGCCCAAGTCTGAATGTTGTCCAGGTCTTGCTGCATATGGACACGGACTGCGTCAGTATCTGACGCAGTCTCGAATGGTGCTGAACAGTGTGCAATCATCAGCGAACATCCCCACTTCTGACCTTATGATGGTGGGAAGGTCATTGATGAAACAGCTGAAGATGGTTGGGCCTAGGACACTGCCCTGAGGAACTCAGGGGATACAAGATAAATATCAGGAGGTTAGAAATAAGAAAATAAATTAGAACTTTCTTGCCCAAAGGGTGACAAGTTGCTGAACAACTATGTCGGGGAGGACCATTAAAGCACACAGAATAAACAGGTTCAAGAGACAATTGGATGCATTTTTGGAGAAAGGTAGATTGAGGGATTTGATAGGAAGGCACGGATGTGAGATTGGTCTCTATAATAGGGATGGCCTAATGGTATTTCCTGTTCCTAAAAATTCTAGTTTCCTTATATTGTCACTGAGAAGACATTTGATAGTGTGTTTAACAAGAGGTGTATGGTATAAAATGAAATGTAGCAACATAGATTAAGTACCCCAAAGGTCAATGTTGGGTCCGCTTTTGTTCTCAGTATATATAGATGATTTGGACGGGTATAGGGATTACAAATCCTGACATTTTCAGACGACACAAGCATAGGAGGTTTGGCAAACAGTGAAGAGGCTAGTAAAAATTTCTTCACACAGTTGGTCATTGGAGCGTGGAATGTTTGCCACAGGGAATGTTGAGGCAGAAACCTTTGCAGTTTTTAAGGGAAATTTGAATAAATATTGGAATCAGAGGAAGCTATAGAGCAAACAGCTAGCAAAGACAAATTGGGCTGAATGGCCTCCTGTTGTGCTGTAAACCTTTATGGTTCAATGTGGAATATTCTCAAACTTCCAGTTCAAGCACCAATCAAAAATCACCACAACCTCCAGCAACATCTATATCTTCATTACCCAAAGCTAAAATTGAACTCACCAGGATATTTACTATTTTAGCTTCACACAAATTAATTGGATCCTCTGCGTATGAACATCTTATTGGCACAGAGGAATTAACACCATCAGTTGAGCAGAATTTCTCAAGTAGCAGTCTTCTGAACTACAGAATATGGATTCAGAAGTTGGTATGGAAGCCTTTGATGTAAGGCTACTAGAGCATCAACAGGATAGTCATCAGGCACTGGAGCACATACACAAGTCTGTAGATCAAAGATTGGAGAACAATGAACCGTCCTTCCTTAATTTGAACTGGATTGATGAACTGTTGAATGGATGCTATCCAGATCACTATGGTACCAGCTGCACATTCTCTGTGGCCCATACGCTGATACGGTATCAGCTCCATTCAGCTGCCAGAAAAGTTTGGTTAGAGATTAGCAACATCATGCAGGGTAGTTTCAGCTAGTTGGATAACCCCCTTAGAAATCAGACGGGAGCAAGCCTAAAGTAAGAGAGATTTGTCTTTGGTGATGTCTAGCTCAAGTGTTTTATCTCCAAAGAATATCTATTGGGTAGACATTAGTTCTCCTGTGCAGATGGTTCAGGACATCCTGCTGCCCTGATGCACACATGCCTGTATTGTTCCTGCAACAAAAAATGTCATTTATATAGTGTAATGAGATATTTCCAAAGTACTTTATAGGGGGACAGGTGGAGACTGAGCTGGAATGAGGAATGACATTATAGGAGGAGACTGAAGACACAGTCAAATAATTCAGTTTTAAGAAGGCTTGTGAAGATGGATAAAGATAATACAAAAACATGTGCACGGGTTGGCAATAATTAAGAGATTAATAGGTTGCAAATAGGGTTAGATAAGCTAAGTGAATGAGCTCATAAATGGTAAATGCCATTCAATGTGGAAAAGCGAGTGTGCAATTATGTGTAAGGCTTTTGCTGAGCATATGAAAAGAAGGGCAAGAAAAGACCATCAGGCCTAGATCATGCAAATCCCTCCTAAAATTCAACAATACCGACTCCTGAGGAAGGTAGAAAAAAAACATAATTGTGGTCTATTTCATGATAAATTTTAGGAGATTCCTTCCCAACTCCATAAAGTAATCAAGCAAGCTCCATGAGATCATAGTTGCCCATACTGCATCACTAGACAAACTTATCTGATCTTCAACCTAGAGCTCACCCAATCACTGCATCCACCACCCCCGCCAACCACTTGATATGACTTGTCACTAAGGAACTCTTCGGGCTAGATTTTCATTCAGAAGTCGGGAAGGAGGTGGGACTACAACTTTCGGGTTGTAGTCCCGCCTCCATCGAGAGCGGCAAATCCACGCGATTTTCACTTGATTGACCTTGTTGAGCCCGCCCAGTGGGCTCAGCAGGCCAATTAAAGGCCACCCGGCAAAAGGTGATGTCACAGACTGAAATTTCATCTGTCAAGACGTGTTGACAGATGAAATATCAGTGTTTCACAACTGTTTGAAGCTGTCAAACACTGACAGTCTTACTTCTAACCTGAGTCCTTCTACGCAGACTCAGTTAGAAATCTCGCTGGCACTGAAAGCTGCAGGCTGTCACTTTTGACAGCTCGTGGCCATTCTGCTTTCTGTGCCGGCTGAATGATGGACTCCCGAAGCGTAGAGGAAGGAAGGCTGTAAAGGTAAGTACAGGTAATTTAAACTTCTTTAGACACACCAAACACACTTACCTTTGCACTCATGCACCCATCACTCACCTGATCACCGACATCTCGACCCCTCCAAGTCCTTCAACCCGATTGCCCGACTCCTCTAACTTGGCGTGGTTTGGAGCCGTCGGGAATCCCACACGACAACCTTCAAAATAGGGATTAGGCTAAAAACTGCCTGTTAACAGGCAGTTAATTGGCACTAATCCCTTCCCGCCTTGGGTCGGCGGGTCCCAGTGCGGGGCGGGTACCCGCCTCCTTTGAAACTTACATGGAGGCGGGTTTTGGGCAGGATGGTGTCGGGACCCTCGAACTCAGGATTTTAGCCCCCCACACGCCTAAAAGCCTGCCTCACGGCACACTGAAAATCGACCCCTTCAAGTTTATTCTTAAAGGACTATAGTCCACCCATACTTATCACATCCCTGATAGCTTGCTCTCTGAGAAGATATACTTCCTAGCATCTAACCTGATCCTTTTTCCTAGGTATTTTATAGGTATTGTCCTCTATCCTGTCCCAATCTTGTATATCCAATCTTACTAGAATCATAGAATAGTACAACACAGAAGGAGGCCATTTGGCCTATCGAGTCTGCACCGGCTCTTTCGAAGAGCAATCCAGTTAGTCCCACACCCCCGCTCTTTCCCCATATCTCTGCAATGTTTTCTCCTTCAAGTATTTACTCAATTCCCTTTTGAAGGTTACTATTGAATCTGTTTCCACCACCCTATCAGGCAGTACATTCCAAATCCTAGCCACTCATTGTCTAAAAAGGTTTTCCCTCATGTCACCTCTGGTTTTTTTGCCAATCACCTTAAATCTGTGCACTCTGGTTATCGATCATTGGAAACAGTTTCTCTTTATTTACTCTATCTAAACCCTTCATGATTTTAAATACCTCTGTTGTAGGAAAAATGATTCCTCGGAAACTAGACTTTGAGTAAGAGAGACAACTTTATTAAATGACAGAGCTCTGGGAGAAGCGTCTGCAACCACGCGGTCTGCGAGAGCACCTTCTCCCCGATTGTAGTACGTGCCGAGCTTATATACAATTTCAAGAAGTTGGTTTTAGATCATTTACATTCATCCAATCAATTCGTTTATTAGCACATATCGTTATTTTCCTCCAGTCAGGAGTTTACACACTTGTGTTGCCAATTCTGCCTCTTCAGGTCTTCATTCCGTCTTGTTCCCCGGCGGAATGTGATTAGTTCGATAATAGGATACAAGTGATTAGTTCGATGATAGGATACCAGTGAACCTTGTTAGTCCTCAGTGATTCAATTAGTCCCAGTCAGGACACGAGATGAACTTTGTTCCAGCCATGCGTAAGCGTGGCATGTCTCACTGTGCAGTGATTCAATTAGTCCCAGTCAGCGAATTTGTTGTTTGTATCTTTTCCAGCAAAATCTTGTCCAGCAATCTTGTCCAGCAAAATTTTATTCTAACAATCCCTCCTCTTGGTCCTGGAGCACGATTCATTTGCTCCCAGATGACCATCCTCGGTCCCCCTTTCGTCGGTGCTTACAGCCACTGGCTTATGTCCGGGGGTTCGGTTGTTCCTTCGACAGTGTCGTATTGGTGTTCTTCATCCCTTGGTAGCAGGTTGGTGTGTTCCTCCTCAATAGAGGCGATCGGCATCACGGTTTTCATAGCAGTTTGGCAACACAACTTTATAAGGCTCAGCGCACAACACATCAACATACAAATTACAACTATTATTATTATCCCTTGCATCATCCACGCTCCCCACCCGGTTTTCCCTAGCAACCAATCAAGCCACCCTGTGCTTGTGGGTTGATGGAGCTTCTTTATTTCTTCTTGGATATGATTTGCTAGGCTCGTGATATTCTCGGAGCTATCTGGGACATATGTACAGCAGTCTGTCCCGATCAGGGCACAGGTGCCTCCTTGCGCCGCCAACAGATAATCTAGGGCTATCCTATTCTGTAAGGCGGTGGTCCGGATCGCCACCATTTCGGCACTCATTTCTCTCAGGGACTCAGCCGTATCGTTGGCTATTTGTTCGAGCACTGCTGCCATGTTTATGGATTCCCTTGCTATTTTTCCTGTTCCGTACCAGGGGAATGCTATAGCCCAGAATCTTTCGGTTTCCGTAATAGCTCTCTTAACACGCTTGGCTGGTTGCCATAACGACTGGTACCCGTAGTGGTGGGTTAGGGAGGATAAATCATGGATGTATGGTACTACGTATCCTATATAGCATGACCCAGTCCAGGTTCGTGGAAGCCATGGATACGCCTTATATCCGCAAATGAAATAGGTATTATTATAGGCCTCAAATTTGTTCCAAAGTTGGTACATGATCCCAGGTATTCCCCTCCAGGGTAGATTGCTAGTCCGGTTTAGCACTTCGGATAAATTAAACGTTCCCACGTTGGGCCATTCTAGGGCACCTGGTGGTTTAGCACTGGTTTTGGTTAAAGTGTAATTATACTTGCACTTACTCCATCCAACCACTAACCCTGTCTCGTCATAGTTTACCAAGCAGACTTCCCCCTCTGCATTGTTTAGTTTCCCCCCTGTGCTGACTAATAGCTCTTCTGGATACCTTCGATTATCGTACTGGGGATGAAACCATCCTTTAAAGTTCGTGGGGTTATATCCTGCCTGTTTCCACTCATGTTCCAGCTGATCTGGATTCAAGCTATTTTGGGTTTGTATGGTATCCTCCTTATTCCAGGTGGTATTAGAGTATAATAACCACCCTACCATCTCCTCTACCTTAAAGGGGATAGGCCTTAATGGGATTCCTCCCCCCGTATGGGTGGGCACATGGGCACACACCCAGCAGGAGCTTTGGCCCATTTTTTTCACATAGACATATGACATATACAGAAAGGTATTTACATGCAATCCTCTCTCTTTACGTAAATGGGGTACCGCGCTTCCCGTGACAATATGAAATAACGGCATTACCCATAATACTCTAAACATGATTAATATATCACTACAGTCCAGTCTTTACAGGAATTTTATGACAAAGGGTATGCAGATCACCTGTAAAACAGATTCAGAAAGTAGCCAGTCAGTTGTCTTTATATACTTTCAATTGTGTCCAATGCTTCCATACTCCTTTACCCCTTATGTCTAGACAGGCACAGGTATCCCCACTGATTATGATTTCATATGGCCCACTCCATTTTGGGGCGAACCCTGGTTTGCTGGGCAGAGTTTTCACCATGACTTTACTACCCACTGAGGGAACATAAGCCGTCATTGTGAGCTCTTGTGCCCGATCCTTGTCCTCCTGATTATCGCGGACATTCTTTCGCATCTCCTTTAATTGAGTGCTAAGTTCCAGAACGTATCGTTTTAGTCTATCTTTTAAAGGGCCTACATCGGCCCCACCCGTTATGATGCCTTCTGGCAATTGCATCGCCCTTCCTGTCATCAATTCATAAGGGGTCAAGCCTGTCGTTCGGTTTTCAGTGGCTCGCAGCTTCATTAGGATAATGGGCAATACTTCAGTCCAGGTTTTCCCTGACATCTGCATTGCCTTTGCCAATGCATTTTTAAGGGTTCGGTTCATTCGTTCCACCATGCCCGAACTTTGAGGGTGGTATGGGATGTGGAATTTTTGTTTAATTCCCATTAATTGGCATACCGTTTTTATGACACTCCCGGTAAAGTGGGTACCTTGATCAGAGTCCATTTGAATTGGTATTCCCCACCTGGGGATTACTTCTTCAGCTAAGACTCTGGCAACCGTCAAAGCGGTGCAATTTCACGTGGGGAAAGCCTCTACCCAGTGGGTGAATTGGTCTATGACCACGAGGCAGTATGTTTTGCCGTGTGACGGTGGAAGGGGACCTGTGAAGTCTATTTGTATATGCTCCCAGGGCCCTCGTGGCCTTGGTTGACGTCCCATTTTGACTTTTATGGGTCGCCCGGGGTTATACTGCGCACAGGTGATACATCGATGGCAGTATCTCGCGATATCTCTTCCCATCCCTTTCCACCACCATTCTTTGCTGAGGCTTCCCATCATCGCTTCTCTCCCTGAGTGTACAAGCCCATGGTGGAGTTCTAATAGCGTATTTTGAATGCACTTGGGGGCCATTACCCTGTTATCCTTTTGCCAGACATTATCGCTTCCCCGCTTTGCGCCTTGTTCTTCCCACGTACCTTTTTCGACGTCGGGGGTGTCCTCATGGAGTTCATCAATACTTATCTCGTCCTCGGAGCTGCTCACAGTGGCTATTGGTACTTCTTCGATCCTTTCTTGCTCTAGCGCCCTTTGTGCTGCTTGGTCCGCAGCCTGGTTCCCCTGGTGATTTAACCAGTCCGGGCTAGTCTGGTCCGGTTCCCTCTGATGTGCCTTAATCTTAATTACTGCTACCTGTTGGGGTTTGTCGCTAGCTTCTAGGAGGGCTTCTATCCTCAGCTGGTGTTTTATGGGATTGCCTCCCGTAGTAATGAATCCCCTCCTACCCCATGCAGTCATATAATCGTGGACCACCCCAAAGGCATACCTACTATCTGTGTAAATGTTCATGATTTTATTCTCTGACAACTCTAGTGCCCTGGTAAGAGCCACTAGCTCTGCTACTTGGGCCGATAGGCCTCCATCAATCCGTCCTGACTCTACGGTTTTTAATTCGCCATTAACCACCGCCCACCCCGTTCGGGGCAGCCCATCTATATACTTGCGTGAACCATCTACGTACAACGTCTCTTCCGCTGTCGCTAAAGGGGTGTCTTTTATCCTATCTTCTTCCAGGTTCATATCTACGTCCCCACAGTTGTGGGGCTCCCCAGTTCCCAGTATTCCTTCTGCCGGGTTCTCCCCTGTGTCTCTAACAATGGTTACTGCTTTACTCGGAGGGAGGAGGACGGCCTTCCACTTGGCACGTCTCATGTTCGAGATGGATCTTAATTTCTCGGTATTCAGCATCTCTACCAGAGTGTGTTTAGTGTGCAATATAATGTTTCCTGTCATTACTATCGGCTCACTAACCTTTACTGCCCAAGCCGCACAATCCAATGCAGCTATGCACCGGGACAGCCCTGTGACTACCGGTCCCTCCGCTGTGGAATAGTAGGCGACGGGCCTTCTTTTATCCCCATGATCCTGTGTAACCACTGCTGTGTAAAACCCTTCTTCATTGTTGCAATGTATGTGGAAGTCCTTACTCATATCTGGCAGTCCTAGCCCTGGGGCTGATACTAGCTCAGACTTTAGTTGAGTATAAGCTTCCTCTTGTTCCGGTCCCCAATCTATCGGTTCCAACGCGGGTTTACCCCCTTTCACTAATCTTTGTATAGGTTCTGCTAATTTAGCGAACCCCGGGATAAAATTTCGACTGTAATTAAAGAGCCCCAGTACCTTCCTGACTCCGCGTACTGTTACGGGTCTCGGCATGCCCTGGACAACGTGTTTCCTGTCCTGTGGCATTTCTTGAAGTCCTTGGGAGATTAGATGTCCCAGGTATAGGACCTGAGTTTTTCCTATCTGTGCTTTTTTAGGGCTTACCTTGAGGCCAGCCGTCTCTAGGGCCCTTAGTACTAAATATAGGGTTGCCAGATGGTCTGCCTTCATTTCCGAGGCTATTAGTATGTCATCGACGTACTGCAAAATAGTGCTTCCTTTAGGTACTTCTATCTGTTTTAGGATATCACTCATGACGCGGTGAAAAATAGCTGGGCTATTATGGAATCCCTGTGGCAATCGGGTCCACGTATATTGTTTATCCCCTACTGTGAATGCAAATTTCTCTTGTGATTCCGGATCTAATGGGAGTGCCCAGAATCCGTTAGCTATGTCTAAAACGGTGAATATCTTCTGTTCAGGGGATAGCCCATTCAAAATTGTTGAGGGGCTGGCAACGATGGGGTGTAATTTAGGAGTGACCCTGTTGAGGGCCGTATAGTCTATAGTCAACCTATAGCTCCCATCAGGTTTCTCTACTGGCCATGTGGGGGAATTAGTAGTGCTCGTGGTTTCCCTCAGGATACCCCTTTCTACTAGCCCCTTCACTATGTCCACGACTGCCTTCCTGACCTCCGCCTTTATTGGGTACTGGCGGTGGGATTAGCCAATGTCCCGCCCCGACTCACAGGAGCCATCTCGACTATTTCAACGTCCCCCTCGCCTGCAGGGGCTGTTGGTTCTGCACTGTAATATGGGGGAAGGGAGGTAGTGTCTGTACAAGTCCCCATTCGCCCCCCCTCGTATACCTTACACTCTAATTCCTTTATAATCTTTGCTTGACATTTCGCCTTTGTCTCTAGTTCCGTAACCATCTGTACTTTGTCTTGTGCTACTTTCTTTATTACGTTTACTTGTTCAATGAGTCCTGCTAGTTGGTGTACTAATAACACTCCTGCCTTCTTGGTTTTATCCTTTGTCTGTTTAGTCAACCAGCTTCTCTGGAGTTCTAAAGTCTGTGACACATCCCACCCGTCTTTCTGCATCTTCTTAATTAACGACTGTCGGTTTGTCATATAAGAATATGTGAGAGAGCCCGAAGGTCCCCTCTTAACTTCCTCACCTGACATCGCCGCTGCTTCACCGATCGTTCCTTCGTGTCTGGAGATCTGTTCCTTAGAGAGCCCCCCTATTCTTTCCTTCTGAGAATACCCGGGCTTCTTGTCGCACTCTAGGCCAGCGTTCTCAGAGGTCCGAGTTTGTTTTTCTCTCAAAACTGCCCGGACGTGTAACGCTTGCTTGTTGGACGGGGTTTCTACCCCTCCCCGGTGTCTGTTTACCTGATCAGGGTCCTACAACACCGACACTAATAATCTCCTAGTTCACTTAGCAACATGATATAATGCAGAAAAATGTTAACCGTACTCGACTAGTATCACGACTTTAGAACACCTTGGAGTCTCGGCACCTACTTCATGGTCCTGGCCTTCGCGTGGGGCATTTGCCCTCTTAACAACCGGCCTGAGGCTAGGTGTCTGAGACAAGTGTCCTCCTGATCCGAGGTTTTTCTTAGTTACTTAATTACTATTACACAAATACAAATACACACATACAAATCAAGTAGTGTCTCTTACCCACTCAGTCTGTGTCCCAGATTCGTTTTGGTGCCGCTTCGCCGTTCAGTCGCCTTGTCGAGTGTCTCTGATTTATGGGTGGTCAAAAATCTGACTACTCACCCTGGTCACTGACTCGAGCGACTGTTCAGCTCCGTGGCACCCTGCTCGCAGCGCCAATTTGTTGTAGGAAAAATGATTCCTCGGAAACTAGACTTTGAGTAAGAGAGACAACTTTATTAAATGACAGAGCTCTGGGAGAAGCGTCTGCGACCACGCGGTCTGCGAGAGCACCTTCTCCCCGATTGTAGTACGTGCCGAGCTTATATACAATTCCAAGAAGTTGGTTTTAGATCATTTACATTCATCCAATCAATTCGTTTATTAGCGCATATCGTTATTTTCCTCCAGTCAGGAGTTTACACACTTGTGTTGCCAATTCTGCCTCTTCAGGTCTTCGTTCCGTCTTGTTCCCCGGCGGAATGTGATTAGTTCGATAATAGGATACAAGTGATTAGTTCGATGATAGGATACCAGTGAACCTTGTTAGTCCTCAGTGATTCAATTAGTCCCAGTCAGGACACGAGATGAACTTTGTTCCAGCCATGCGTAAGCGTGGCATGTCTCACTGTGCAGTGATTCAATTAGTCCCAGTCAGCGAATTTGTTGTTTGTGTCTTTTCCAGCAAAATCTTGTCCAGCAATCTTGTCCAGCAAAATTTTATTCTAACACCTCCATCAAATCTCCTCTTAACCTTCTCTGATCTAAGGAGAACAACCCCAGCTTCTCCAGTCTATCCTCCTAACTGTAATCCTTTATCCCTGGAACCATTCTAGTAAATCTCTTCTGTACCCTCTCCAAAGCCTTCACATCCTTCCTAAAGTGTGGTGCCCAGAATTGGACACAATATTCCAGCTAAGGTCGAACTAGTGTTTTATATAGGTTTAGCATAACTTCCTGCTTTTGTACTCCATTTATAAAGCCCAGGATCCCATATGCTTTATTAACTGCTTTGTTAACCTGTCCTGCCACCTTCAAAGGTTTGTGCACCAACACCCCCAGGTCTCTCTGTTCTTGTACCCCCTTTAAAAATGTACCATTTAGCTTGTATTGTCTCTCCTCATTCTTCCTACCAAAATGTATCACCTCACACTTTAATGTATTGAATTCCATTTGTTATGTGCCCGCCCATTCCACCAGCCTGTCTATGTCCTCTTGAAGTCTATTACTACACTTTCAAGTTTCATATCATCTGCAAATTTCAAAATTGTGCCCTGTACTCCCAAGTCCAAGTCATTAATGTATATCAAAAACACCTGTGGTCTAGTACTCCACCCTGGGGAACACCACTGCATACCTCCCTCCAGTCTAAAAAACAGCCATGCACCTGTTTTCCATCCCTTAGCCAATTTTCTATCCATGCTGCTACTGCCCCCTTTTATCCCATGGGCTTCAATGTTGCGAAAAAGCCTAATATGTGGTACTTTATCAATCGGCTTTTGAAAGTCCAGATACACATCATAAACTGCACTGCCCTCATCCACCCTCTGTTACAACATCAAAAAACTCAATCAAGTTAGTCAAACACGATTTGCCCTTAACAAATCCGCGCTGGCTCTCCTTTAATTAGTCCATGCTTGTCCAAGTGGCTGTTAATTTTCTCCTGGGTTATTGTTTCTAAAAGCTTCCCCACCACCGATGCTAAACTGACTGGCCTGTAATTGCCAGGTTTATCCTGTTCCCTTTTATTGATCAAATTCTAAAAACCGCAATCGCATCTCCGCCAAACCTACTTTTCTCCAAAATGAATAACTCTAATTCTCTAAGCCTATCTTAGTAACTTAAAAGATATCAGTTTAGCTATCATCCCTGTTGCCTTCCTCTGCACCCTCTCTAGAACCTTAATATCCATCAGCAGATGCAGAAACCAAAAATGGGCACAAAATTTGAAGTGTAGAATTAGCAAAGTCTTATATGACTATGCTCTCAGTCTTGTACTTTAGTGCCACAATACATCCTAGAACTTGATTTGTCTTTCCTGTAGCTCACTCACCTTTAACGATTGGCTCGTGATTAGCCTCAAGACCCTTTCCTTCACTGTTACTTTTAATGAGCACCTGTGCATGGAATAGATATGCCGCGAGTTGCTTGACCCCATGTGTAGAGTAGTTCTTCACATTAAATAACATTTAGGAATTCATTCATTTAACTTATCCAAGCTAATTTGTCACCTAATAATCCATTTCTTATTGGCAATCTTTCCACATATTTGAATATTATCTGCAGATTTAATAATAGTTCAATTTATCTCCTGTTCAAGAATGTTAGTAAAATTAAACAATAAGGGACCCAGCATAGAGCCATGACAATTTTCATTCATTGCCAGGGCCAAGTTGATAATTAATACTCTTTGTCTACATAATTTTAAGGAATTATGCCATTTCAACAACAATCTTGTGACATAGAGAATCATTTCTAATATCTGCCTAAGCAGCAATTTATCAAAAGCTTTTTGGAGATCCAAGTAGACAATATGCTCTGGAATTCCTTCATCCACTGTTTAGGGCACTTCCTAAAAAATACCTCAATCAAGTTACTGAGACAAGATCTTTGTCTCCTGAAGCCATGTTGGTATCACCAATAACTCTGGTAATCTATGTTGCCAGCTTGGCTCAGTAGCAGCACTCTGATTTCTGAGTCACAAGGTTGAGAGTTCTAAATCCGACTCCAAGATTTGTGCATATAATCTAGGCTGAGAGTTTAGTATGGCTTGAGAGAGTGTTGTCTTTTTGATGAGATGTAAAATTGAGGCCCAATCTGCTTGTCCAGGTAGACTTAAGAAATTCCAAGACATTATTCAAAGGAGGTGGGCGTCGGAAGAGTTGCGGATGTAGGTGGGAAGAGACTGGACAAGGGGAAAAAAAAATAGAGTCGAGGTAGAATCATAGAATGGTTACAGCATGGAAGAAGGCCATTCGGCCCGTCGAGCTCATGCCGACTCTCTGCAGGAGCACTTCAGTTAGTCCCACTCCCCCGCCCTTTCCACATAGTCCTGCAATTTTTTTTCCTTCAGATACTTATCCAACTCCCTTTTGAAAGCTGTGATTGAGTCTGCCTCCACCACCCTTTCAGGCAGTGCATTCCAGATCCTAACCACTCGCTAAGTAAAAAAGTTTTTTCTTATGTCGCCTTTGGTTCTTTTGCCAATCACCTTAAGTCTGTCCTCTGGTTCTCGACCTGTCTGCCAATGGGAACAGTTTCTCTCTATCTGCTCTGTCCAGGTCCCTCATTATTTTGAACACCTCTATCAAATCCCCTCTCAACCTTCTCTGCTCCAAGGAGAACAACCCTAGCTTCTCAAGTCTATCCACATAACTGAAGTCCCTCATCCCTATAATCATTCTCGTGAATCTTTTCTGCACCCTCTCTAAGGCTTCACATCCTTCCTAAAGTGCAGTGCCCAGAATTGGACACAATACTCCAGTTGAGGCTGAATCAGTGTTTTATACAGGTTCATCATAATTTCCACGTTTTTGTACTCTATAACTCTATTCATGAAGCCCAGGAACCCGTAAGCTTTCCTAACTGCTTTCTCAACCTGCCCTGCCACCTTCAACGATTTGTGCACATATACCCATAGCTCTTTCTGTTCATGCTGAGGTACAGAGAGGTCCTCGTACATGAAAAACAAAAAGTTAGCATGCAGGTACAGCAAGTAATTAGGAAGGCAAATGGAATGTTGGCCCTTATTGCAAGGGGGATGGAGTATAAAAGTAGGGAAGTCTTGCTACAACTGTACAGAGCATTGGTGAGATCACACCTGGAGTACTGTGTACAGTTTTGGTCTCTTTATTTAAGGAAGGATATACTTGCATTTGGAGGCAGTTCAGAGAAGGTTCACGAGGTTGATTCCTGAGATGAAGGGATTGCCTTATGAAGAAAGGTTGAGCAAGTTGGGCCTGACATAATAAAACTCATTACGCACTTGGTTCAAGTATAAAGCAAGGCTTTAATCAACTTGTTTCAAAACATGGAGGTCTATTTATCTTTCACTAGTTCCTGTTTACACAATGCCCTGGGAAAGCTGGGCCCACGCCCGAGTATTTATACTCCTTGGACGGCACCACCAGCTGGCCATGCAGTGTTATTTCATGAGTCTTTCTTCATGGATTATAAGATTCATAACAGGGCCTATACTCATTGGAGTTTAGAAGAATGAGAGGTGCTATTATTGAAACACATATGATTCTGAGGGGGCTTGACAGGGTAGATGCAGGGAGGATGTTTCCCCTCGTGGGGGAATCCAGAGCTAGGAGGCAAAGTTTCAGAATAAGGAGTCGCCCATTTAAGACGGAGATGAGGAGGATTTTCTTCTCTCAGAGGGTCGTGAATCTTTGGAATTCTCTACCCCAGAGAATATATTCAAGGTGGAGATAGACAGATATTTGAGCTACAGGGGAGTCAAGGGTTATGGGGAACGGGCAGGGAAGTGGAGTTGAGGCCAAGATCAGGTCAGCCATGATCTTATTGAATGGCGGAGCAGACTCAAGGGGCCAAATGGCCTACTCCTGCACCTATTTCTTATGTTCTTATGCACCCCCTTTAGGATTGTACCCTTTAGTTTATATGTTCTCTCCTCAATCTTTCTACCAAAATGTATCACTTTGCACTTTTCTGCGTTAAATTTCATCTGCCACGTGTCCACCCATTCCACCAGTCTGTCTATGTCCTCTTGAAGCCTTTCACTCTCCTCCTCACTGTTCACTATACTTCATCTGCAAATTTTGAAATTGTGCGCTGTACACCCACATCCAAGTTATTAATATATATCAAGAAAAGCAGTGGTCCTAGAACTGACCCCTGGGGAACACCACTGTATACCTTCCTCCAGTCCAATTTTGTATCCATGCTGCCACTGTCCCTTTTATTCCATGGACTTCAACTGCTGGTAAGTCTATTATGTGGCACTTTGTCGAATGACTTTTGGAAATCCATGTACACTACATCAACTGCATTGCCCTCACCAACCCTCTCTGTTACCTCATCAAAAAACTCTATCAAGTTGGTTAAACACCATTTGCCTTTAACAAATCCGTGCTGGCTTTCCTTAATTAATCCATACTTGTCGAAGTGACTGTTAATTTTGTCCCTGATTATTGTTTCTAAAAGCTTCCCCACTACCAAGGTTAAACTGACTGGTCTGCAGTTGCTGGGTTTATCTTTACATGCTTTTTTGAATAAGGCTTTAGCTTTTGCAATTCTCCAGTTCTCTGGCACCACCCCCATTTCTAAGGAGGATTGGAAGATTATGGCCAGTACTTCCCGATTTCTTCCTTCACTTTCCTCAGCGTCCTAGGATGCATCCCACCTGGTCCTGGTGACTTATCTACTTTAAGTACAGCCAGCCTTTCTAGTACCTCCTCTTTATCAATTTTTATCCCATCCAGTATCTCCTCTACCTCCTCCTTCACTATGTCTACGGCAGCATCTTCTTCCGTGGTGAAGACAGATGCAAAGTACTCATTTAGCACCTCAGCCATACCCTCTGCCTCCATGCGTAGGTCTCCTTTTTGGTCCCTAATTGGCCCCACCCCTCCTCTTACTACCCATTTACTATTTATATGCCTATAGAAGACTTTTGGATTACCTTTTATGTTAGCTGCCATTCTATTCTTACACCCGCTCTTTGCCCCTCTTATTTTCTTTTTCACTTCTCCTCTGAACTTTCTATATTTAGCCTGTTCTCTCCCCGCAGAAATTATTTCCTTGGGGAGAGAACAGGCTGAATCGATTGGTCTACCAGGGCAATCCTGTTTGTGGATCTTGGGAAGGAGGTAGAAGTGGGCTGTGGTCCTCCGCCTGGCTGAACTTGTTCTTGCATTGAACAACTTCTCCTTTGACAACACTCACTTCCTCCAAATAAAAGATGTTGTTATGGGAAATAAAACAAAAAAGGTGACTCAACCGTGGCTAACAAGGGAAATTAGGGATAGCATAAGATCCAAGGAGAGGACTGGGATCAGCTACTTGAAGGAAAATCCACATCGGAGCAATGGGAGTCTTTCAGAAAGGAAATTGAGAGAGTACATAAGAACATAAGAACATAAGAAATAGGAGCAGGAGTAGGCCAATCGGCCCCTCGAGCCTGCTCCGCCATTCAATAAGATCATGGCTGATCTGATCCTAACCGCCAATCCACTATCACAGAACCATCTCCTGAATCTAACAGAGTTAGACACACGAAATAGGAGCAGGATCAGGCTACACGGCCCCTGGGCCCGCTCCGCTACCCACAGGGCCATGACCGATCCGAACCTAGACTCATGTCCAAATTCCTGCCCGCTCCCCGTAACCCTTTACTTCTAGGAAACTGTCTATTTCTGTTTTAAATTTATGTAATGATGCAGCTTCTACAGCTTTTTGGGGCAGCATATTCCATGGACCTACCACCCTCTGAGTGAAGTAGTTCCTCCTCATCTCAGTTTTGAAAGAGCAGCCCCTAATTCTAAGACTATGCCCCATAGTTCTAGTTTCACCCATCATCGGGAACATCCTCCCCGCATCCACCCGATCCAACCCCTTCTCAATCTTACATGTTTCAATAAGATCGCCTCTCATTCTTCTGAACTCCAATGAGTAGAGTCCCAATCTACTCAACCTCTCCTCATATGTCCATCCCCTCATCCCCGGGATTAACCGAGTGAACCTTCTTTGTACTGACTCGAGAGCAAGTATGTCCTTTCTTAAGTATAGACACCAAAACTGTACGCAGTATTCCAGGTGCGGTCTCACCAATACCTTGTACAACTGAAGCAATACCTCCCTATTTTTATATTCTATCCCTCTAGCAATGAAAGCCAACATTCCATTGGCCTTCTTAATCACTTGCTGCACCTGCATACTAACCTTTTGAGTTTCGTGCACCAGGACCCCCAGATCCCTTTGTACTTCAGTACTTTCCAGTTTCTTGCCATTAAGATAATAACTTGCTCTACGATTTTTCCTGCCAAAGTGCATAACCTCACACTTTCCAGTATTGTATTCCATCTGCCAAATCTCTGCCCACCTACTTAGCCTGTCTATGTCCCCTTGCAGGTTTTTTATGTCCTCCTCACTCACTACTTTCCCTCCCATCTTAGTATCATCTGCAAACTTTGATATGTTACACTCGGTCCCCTCCTCCAAATTGTTAATATAGATTGTAAAGAGTTGGGGACCCAGCACTGACCCCTGCAGAACACCACTAGTTACTGATTGCCAGTCTGAGAATGAACCATTTATCCCAACTCTCTGCCTTCTGTTAGATAGCCAATCCTCTATCCATGCCAGAATATTACCCCCAATCCCGTGATTTTTTATCTTAAGCAATAATCTTCTGTGTGGCACCTTGTCAAATGCCTTTTGGAAGTCTAAATACACTACGTCCACTGGTTCCCCTTTATCCACCCTATATGTTACTTCCTCAAAGAACTCCAGCAAATTTGTCAAACATGACTTCCCCTTCATAAAACCATGCTGACTTTGTCCTATTAAATTATGATTATCCAAATGTCCTGTTACTGTCTCCTTAATAATGGACTCCAAAATTTTACCTACCACAGATGTTGGGCTAACCAGTCTATAGTTTCCAGCCTTCTATCTACTGCCCTTTTTAAATAAGGGTGTTACATTAGCAGTTTTCCAGTCTGCCAGGACCTTTGCTGAGTCCAGGGAGTTTTGGAAAATTATTACCAATGCATCCACAATCCCTACCGCCACTTCCCTCAAGACCCTAGGATGTAAGCCATCAGGTCCAGGTGATTTATCCGCCTTGAGTCCCATTATTTTACCGAGTACCACTTCCTTAGTGATTTTGATCGTGTTTAGCTCCTCCCCCCCCTATAGCCCCCTGTTTGTCCAGTGTTGGGATATTCTTAGTGTCCTCTACTGTAAAGACTGATACAAAATATTCATTCAGTGTTTTTGCCATCTCCATATTTCCCACCATTAATTTCCCGGTCTCATCCTCTAAGGGACCAACATTTGGCAACATGTTCCCGTAAAGGTCAAGGGTGGGACCAACAAGCCCAGGGAACCTTGGATGTCAAGGGATATACGAGAATGGATTAGGAAAAAAAGGGGGCTTTTGGCAAATACAAAGGACTAAAGACAGAGGAAGCCCTAGAGGAGTATAAAAAATGCAGGGGGATACTTAAAAAATAAATTAGGAGAGCGAGGAGGGGCCATGAAATAACACTGGCGAGAAAAATAAAGGAAAATCCTAAGGTGTATTATAAGTATATTAAGGGCAAGAGGATAACTAGGGAAAGAGTAGGGCCCATTAGCGACCAAAGTGGCAAACTGTGTGTAGAGCCAGAGGATGTAGGTGGGGTTTTAAATGAATTTTTTGCATCTGTGTTCACTATGGAGAAGGACGATGTGGACATAGAAATCGGGCAGGGGGATTGTGATATACTTGAACATATTAGCATCGAGAGGGAGGAGGTACTAGCGGTTTTAGCAGGCTTAAAAATGGATTAATCCCCAGGCCCGGACGAGATGTATCCCAGGCTACTATGTGAGGCAAAGGAGGAGATTGCAGGGGCTCTGACACAAATTTTCAGAACCTCTCTGGTCACAGGGGATGTGCCAGAGGACTGGAGAACAGCTAACATAGTACCATTATTCAAGAAGGGTAGTAGGGATAAACCAGGGAATTACAGGCCAGTGAGCCTAACATCAGTGGTAGGGAAATTATTGGAAAAAATTCTGAGGGACAGAATTGGTCTCCACTTGGAGAGGCAGGGATTAATTAGGGATAGCCAGCATGGCTTTGTCAAGGGAAGATCATGTCTGACCAATTTGATTGAATTTTTCGAGGGGGTGACTAGGTGTGTGGATGAGGGTAGTGCAGTGGATGTGGTTTACATGGATTTCAGTAAGGCTTTTGATAAAGTCCCGCATAGGAGACTGGTCAGGAAGGTAAGAGCCCATGGGATCCAGGGTGCCTTGGCACATTGGATCCAAAACTGGCTTAGTGGCAGAAGGCAGAGGGTGATGGTGGAAGGTTGTTTTTGTGACTGGAAGCCTGTGTCCAGTGGGGTACCGCAGGGATCGGTGCTGGGTCCCTTGCTGTTTGTGGCCTACATTAATGATTTGGATGTGAATGTAAAAGGTATGATCAGTAAGTTCGCAGATGACACGAAAATTGGTGGGGTGGTAAATAGTGAGGCGGGAAGCCTCAGGCTACAGGACGATATAGATGGGTTGGTCAGATGGGCGGAACAGTGGCAAATGGAATTTAACCCTGAAAAATGTGAGGTGATGCATTTTGGACGGACTAACAAGGCAAGGGAATACACAATGAATGGTAAGACCCTCGGAAAGACAGGGGATCAGAGGGACCTTGGTGTGCATGTACATAGATCCCTGAAGGCAGCACAACAGGTGGATAAGGTGGTTAAAAAGGCATATGGGATACTTGCCTTCATTAGCCGAGGCATAGAATATAAGAGCAGGGAAGTTATGATGGTGCTGTACAAAACGCTGGTAAGGCCACAGCTGGCATACTGTGTGCAGTTCTGGTCGCCACACTATAGGAAGGATGTGATTGCTTTGGAGAGGGTGCAGAGGAGATTTACCAGGATGTTACCTGGGCTGGAGCGCTTCAGCTATGAAGAAAGACTGGACAGGCTGGGGTTGTTTTCCTTGGAGCAGAGAAGGCTGAGGGGGGACCTGATTGAGGTATACAAAATTATGAGGGGCATAGATAGGGTGGATAGAAAGGAACTTTTCCCCTTAGTAGAGGGGTCAATAACAAGGGGGCATAGATTCAAGGTAAGGGGCAGGAGGTTTAGAGGGGATTTGAGGAAAAACTTTTTCACCCAGAGGGTGGTTGCAATCTGGAACTCACTGCCTGAAAGGGTGGTAGAGGCAGGAACCCTCACAACATTCAAGAAGCATTTGGATGAGCACTTGAAATGCCACAGCATACAAGGCTATGGACCAAATGCTGGAAAATGGGATTAGATTAGATAGGGCTTGATGGCCGGCGTGGACGCAATGGGCCGAAGGGCCTCTTTCTGTGCTGTATAACTCTATGACTCTATGACTCTATGACATATAAATTGGCCAGAAAAAGCAGCAGACCTGAGGATTGGGAGCAGTTTAGGATTCAGCAAAGGAGGACAAAGGGGATTAATTAAGAGGGGGAAAATAGAGTATGAGAGTAAGCTTGCAGGGAACATAAAAACTGACTGTAAAAGCTTCTATAGATATGTGAAGAGAAAAAGATTGGTGAAGTCAAGCGTAGGCCCCTTGCAGTCAGAATCAGGGGAATTTATAATGGGGAACAAAGAAATGGCTGACCAATTAAATACATACTTTGGTTCTGTCTTCACAAAGGAGGACACAAATAACCTCCCAGAGATGTCGGGGAACATAGGGTCTAATGAGAGGGAGGAACTGAATGAAATCAGTATATGTAGGGAAATGGTGTTAGGGAAATTGACAGGATTGAAGGCCGATAAATCCCCAGGGCCTGATAATCTACATCCTAGGGTACTTAAGGAAGTGGCCCTAGAAATAGTAGATGCATTGCTGGTCATGTTCCAAAATTCTATAGACTCTGGACCCGTTCCCATGGATTGGAGGGTAGCTAATGTAACCCCACTATTTAAAAAAGGTGGTAGAGAGAAAACGGAGAATTATAGACTGGTAAGCCTGACATCGGTAGTGGGGAAAATGCTAGAGTCCATTATAAAAGATGTAATAGCAGAGCACTTGGAAAACAGTGACAGGATCGGACAAAGTCAACATGGCTTTACAAAAGGTAAATCGTGCTTGACTAATCTACTGGAATTTTTTGAGGATGTAACTGGTAGAATAGATAAGGGAGAACCAGTGGATGTGGTGTATTTGAACTTTCAGAAATGAGGAGGAATTTCTTCACCCAGAGAGTGGTGAACCTGTGGAATTCTCTACCACAGAAGGCAGTTGAGGCCAATTCATTAAATATATTCAAGAAAGAGTTAGATATATTTCTTAAGGCTAAAGGGATCAAGGGATATGGGGAGAAAGCAGGGACAGGGTACTGAATTTGGATGATCAGCCATGATCTCATTAAATGGCGGAGCAGGTTCAAGGGGCCGAATGGCCTACTCCTGCTCCTATCTTCTATGTTTCTATGTTTCTATGGAACCTGTATTTATCCTAGCTATGTCTGCCTTTTGGTGGGGGATGTGGAACATTTTTTGTTTCAGTCCTACTCAAGGCCCCTCCCTTTACCTCTTTTTCTGGTACATTGATGTCTGTATCGGTGCCGCTTCCTGCTCTCATCCCGAACTGGATTATTTCATGACCTTTGCTTCCAATTACCACCTCTTCCTTGCCTTCACATAGTCCATCTCCGACTCTTCCCTTCCCTTCCTCGACATCTCTATTTCCATTTCTGGGGATAGGCTGTCGACCAATATCTTTAATAAGTCCACTGACTCCCACAGCTATCTTGATTACACTGCCTCCCACCCTGCTTCCTGTAAGGATTCTATTCCAGTTTCTCCATTTCCATCGCATCTGTTCTGACGATGCCACCTTCCATACCAGTGCTTTTGATGTGTCTTCCTTTTTCCTCAACTGAGGCTTCCCCTCTACCGTGGTTGACAGGGTGCTGGACCGTGTCCATCCTATTTCCAGTACTTCTGCTCTCACCCCTTCCCCTCCCTTCCCAGAACCACGATAGGGTGTTCCTTGTCCTCACCTTTCACCCCACCAGCCTCCACATTCAACAGATCATCCTCCACCATTTCCATCACCATACATATCTTCCTCTCCCCTCCCCTTTCAGCATCCTGAAGGTACCATTCCCTCTGTGACATCCTGGTCCACTCTTCCATCACCCCAACACCCCTTCCCCTTCCCACGGCACTTTCCCGTGCAAGCGGAGGTGACGCATCACCTGCCCTTTTACTTCCTCCCTTCCCACCATCCAGGGCTCCAAACACTCCGTCCAGGTGAAACAGAGATTTACTTGTACTTCTTTCAATTAATATACTGTATTCGCTGCTCACGATGCAGTCTCCTCTACATTGGGGAGACCAAACGCTGGTTGGGTGATCGCTTTATGGTATACCTTCATTCAGTTTGCAAGCATGACCCTGAGCTTCCAGTTGCCTGTCATTTTAATTCTCCGACCCACTTTCACTCTGACCTCTCCGTCCTTGGCCTCCTACCCTGTTCTAATGAAGCTTAATGGAAGCTCGAGGAACAGCTCTTCATCATTGAGTTCACCAATTCCAGATCATAACCACTGCTCCCATTTTTTCAGACAGCAGTTGCTGGTAATGAATCTGCTATTGTCATTTTCTGCTCACCTAGACCCATCTTTTGTTTCTTTTATTGTCCCATTACCACCCCCTTCGGCCTTGCACCATCATCCCTTTTGTCATTTAATCTCTCCTGCCTTCCACCCTATCACAGACCTTCCCTTTTTTTCTTTCCTCTCTTCCCCCTTTACCTGCCTCTGCACTTGCTTAAAATCTATTATATCTCTAACTTTTTTTAGTTCTGATGCAAGGTCATTGAACTGAAATGTTGGGGGGAATTTTTCAGGGGGTCAGCAGGTGGCGAGTCGGTGGGAAAAAATGTTTTTTGACAGCAGGTAGGGAACCCACTGTCAACCCGCCACCATGCTAGTTTCCCAGATGTCGGGTCTGTCAGCACTGAACAGACCCGACACCAAACGGCAATGGAGGCAATTTAGGTGATTAAGAGCTTGTTAACAGCCTGTTAAAGAGAATTTTTAGCACACCGTAACATTTTACGAGGTCACCCATGGGTTCCACGCTGCTCGGGGATCATGTCAGGTAAGGAGGTCGGGAGTTGTGTCAACATGAAATGATCTCTTTACTTGACAGCTGCAAATGTGGTATAAAAGCTCGCATCTCACAGCTGTTCACTTTACAAGCTCCGAAGATGTTGCTTACTGCATTTAGAAGACAGATTGAGCTTTATGCAGGTTGCAAGTGTTTGGAGTAAACTCTGTATCCAGTGTCACCTCATTGGAACAACCTCTCTCACCATTGACAGATCGCTTCTGTCATCTCAAGTTTACCTGCCATCTATTACATCAGCATCGGTGCCCACCATGATCAACCCCAACACCAGCAGCACCAGGTACACCAGCAGCACCAAGAACAACACCAACCTTCTCCGCAATCAACTGATGCTGCACTGGACACAAGGCATCATCACCCGACCACATTGCTGCCCGGGACATCAGCGATGGCCTCACCATGGCCAGATTTACTTCACTTGATGCTGTACACCCTGGCTGTCACATGATGTGCCAAGTTGGCACCACCTCACACCAACACCATAAAGCATCCCTACAATGCCCAAGCCATTCCTTTTACACTCATCACCATTGCGGGGGGTACCGTTATGTCTCACCATTCACTGCAACTCACTAAGCCACTTTCAAAGGTGCACACAAATCTGTCCAAGAATGCAAACTGTGGAAAATAAAGATTTCAATGTTTGACAGCACATTAACAGAAACTTTACATGAACATTGGCTAAAACACACAGGTGCCTACCCTTGTGTGTTGTTAGTTGATATGATTGTACTAAGATGAGGGTGAGTGTGAGGGGTGGCTAGTGAGATGGGGAAGTGATAATGTAGATAGAGAGGAATGGGTGGAGATTGAAGAGGTAAGTTGGTGTGACTAAGGATGTGCAGGTGTAGGGTAGGGAAGGCAGAGTGATGGGGATGTGATGAGTGGCACAGCAGGATGAGGTTGAGTGTGGCTTTGCAGTAGCGTTTCATGATCTGCTCAGGTCATTGAAAGGTTTGCGCCACTGCAGCCTGGTCCTCCTGACGACATCCCTGCTTGTATCCTCCTGTGCAATATGCAACCAGGCTGTGTTGGTCTCCTGGGGAGGGCTCTTCCGCCCATTGGGAGGGAAGAGAACCTCCTTGCGTACTGTGATTCCCTCCATAAGCATATGGAGGGAGTCATGGGAGAGCCTGGGTGCAGCCGTGCACCTCTGTGCAGTGCTTGTCAGTGTTTGCAGCACCTCAATGCTGTAGAACACTGACAACACAAGTATCAAAATCAATTTGCACATGGTCCCTTTAAGGAAACCGGCTCATGACGCGTCATCAAGTGATGTCATCAGACCTATTTCCTTCAATTGGCTGGCAAACGCGCTGGGCGGGCTTAACAAGCCCAATCAATGTAAAATCACTTTGGACAGCGGGCTGGAGTCAGCAGTGGGGTCAGGACCCGCCACCGACCCCGGCCGGCCGGCCGAGGTAGGGGAAATCGCAGCCCTCAACTCTGTTTCTCTCTCCACACAGACTGCTTGTCGTGTTGAGTATTTGCAGCATTTTCTGTTTTTATTTGTTTAAGATGTCTAATCCTTTACAATGGATGCAGATCTCATTATGTTGAGATATCTGAAAATGTTGTAGAACCTGTGTTTCCTTGACCATCTTTTTCCTTTTTTTGGAGAAATTAATGAAGCAAGAAGCATATATCATAAAAGCTTCTATCTACCTCCTGAATAAACCAGACTTTGTGCTCTGAGCAATCCCAGTATAATCTCTACCAGGAGCTTCAAAGAACCTGTGGTGAAAGAATTCAAGTCAGTTATAATTTTCCCAACTGTAGACGGAGTGGTGAATTAAATGAAACTTTGTACACATCTGGAACAATGAACTCATTTCCCTGTGATTATCCCAGTCTGAATCTCCTAACACACAAGACGCTGATGTAATTCATCCTTGTTCTCTAAATTAGTACCTACCTAATGGTGCCTACCATATTTGATTATCACCTCCTCTTCTGTCACTGAACCTGAAGCCCCTTCTCACTGTGACTATTGCTATTAAAGAAGTGTAGCATAGCAGGTGGATATCCTGTGCACTTTTTGGGTCTAACCTCTACATTGCAGTTGACAGTTTTAATCCTGGTGGACATTCACATTCAGCTCCTGCTTAGATTGGGTCCTCCTCCTAATAATAATTAATGATCAATTTTTATGTGCATAAAATATTTTCCACCCAAAATAACATGCGGTTGGAAATTCAGCCAAAATCCAGTTTACTACTCAACTTACACTTGCCTACATGTCAGAAAAATGGGTGTTGTTTCTACTGATTCTGGGAAGATTTTGCCCATAATATTCTCGAAATACATTAAAATATTGTGTTGTTCATTTTGCTGCGGAAGTAAACCTGCAGTCTTCAAAGGGTTAACCAAGGTCAAGTTTCCGTATTAAATGCTTCGCCTTAACAAAAAGGGGAAACATCTCTCATGTTCATGCAGGCTAGTAAAAGCCACGGGTTATACAAATTTTCAATGATTTTAAAGCCTGCTCCGGTAAAAGATTATTTTCTTTTAACAAATGAATTCAGGGCCAAATGTTTAATTATTTTGTGTCACAGTCTAGCCTTTGCTTTAGAATTCATTTGCACAGCGAGAGACAGAAGTTGACTCTTGAACTGCACATTGTCTGAAATATTTATAATGATGGACAGGCCAAGCCCATGTGTTGTATTTTTGGCAATTGTTGGCTCGAGTCAGAAGTTGGTTTCTAAACTGCATTGGTAATGATGGACAGGCCTAGTTCATGTGGTTCTGCACAGCTGACTGCAAGTTTATACCTTGCCTAATCATTAACTGAGGTCAACTGACAGACAGGTGATAACTGTTTCAATTAGCAGTAACAGAATATTAAAGCAGGATTCTTTTCAGTAACAAAAAGTGTGGGGGGTGGGAGTGATGGAAACTCCAAGTTCAAGTCACTGTCGGCCTGAAAAGAGATTAACTGTTAACATGCTGGGTCAGGTTTTGCTTATTTCAAATGTTTTGTCCCAAGTGGAGGGCATTTACTCAAAAAGTAATTGGACATGAAACCCAAGCTTTCACCTGGGCCTCGTGACACCAAAATTATAAACATAATGATTATGAAAGAATGAATAATTACACAGTAAAACTAAACTATTACAATATGCAGCCTGTAATCTGTTTCCCGTGCTCTCTAGAGGATTCAAGCAGCTATTTATAGAGTGCATTTCCCAAACATTCCCAATTTAGTTAGTGGGGCATTATTGAAGAATTTTAGAGCTAAAGTCATTGATTGTACCGGGTATGTGAAAGATTCACATTATTTTGCTTGAGTATAGGAACGTAAGGAACAGGAATAGGCTATTTAGCCCCTCGAGCCTGTTCCGCCATTCAATGAAATCATGGCTGATCTGTGACCTAACTCCATATACCGACATTTACCCCACATCCCTTAATACCTTTGGTTAACAAAAATCTATCAATCTCAGATTTATAATTAACAACTGACCTAGCAGTAATTGTCGTTTGCGGAAGAGAGTTCCAAACTTCTACCACCCTTTGCGTGTAGAAGTGTTTCCTAATTTCACTCCTGAAATGTCTGGCTCTAATTTTTAGACTATGCCCCCTAGTCCTAGACTCCCCAACCAGCGGAAAAAGCAGTTGTTTAAACAATTTTAGCAGTTTAATGTTTTAAGTGAAACAGTGGATTATCACGCTATCCTCTGGGATCTGGGTTCAGAGTTTTCCCAAGATGAGGGGGGTGAAACTTATTATAAGGGTTGGATGTGAAATAAGTTTGACCAATCCCAACTCCTTTCCTAGTGAGCAGTGAGTGAAAAGTACAACAGGAATCAGGCACCTAATCGGCATTAGCTGTGGGAAAGGAAAAATATTATACCAGTGCAATGGGGGTTGGGGGGTGGAATTTTCTGAGGACAGGAGCAGAGCAGAGGAACTTTTATGCAGCACCTAACATGGGTGTGCTTAATGTTGTCAGTAGGCAAGCGTCTATTTCCATGCACTGAAATTCTTTATGGCACAAAAAGTAATTGCCAAAATAAACATAAGAACATAAGAACATAAGAAATAGGAGCAGGAGTAGGCCAATTGGCCCCTCGAGCCTGCTCCGCCATTCAATAAGATCATGGCTGATCTGATCCTAACCGCCAATCCACGATCACAGAAACATCTCCTGAATCTAACAGAATTAGACACACGAAATAGGAGCAGGATCAGGCTACACGGCCCCTGGGCCTGCTCCGCTACCCACAGGGCCATGACCGATCCGAACCTAGACTCATGTCCAAATTCCTGCCCGCTCCCCGTAACCCTTAATTCCCTTTACTTCTAGGAAACTGTCTATTTCTGTTTTAAATTTATGTAATGATGTAGCTTCTACAGCTTTTTGGGGCAGCATATTCCATGGACCTACCACCCTCTGAGTGAAGTAGTTCCTCCTCATCTCAGTTTTGAAAGAGCAGCCCCTTATTCTAAGACTATGCCCCCTAGTTCTAGTTTCACCCATCATCGGGAACATCTTCCCCGCATCCACCCGATCCAACCCCTTCACAATCTTATATGTTTCAATAAGATCGCCTCTCATTCTTCTGAACTCCAATGAGTAGAGTCCCAATCTACTCAACCTCTCCTCATATGTCCATCCCCTCATCCCCGGGATTAACCAAGTGAACCTTCTTTGTACTGACTCGAGAGCAAGTATGTCCTTTCTTAAGTATGGACACCAAAACTGTACGCAGTATTCCAGGTGCGGTCTCACCAATACCTTGTACAACTGAAGCAATATCTCCCTATTTTTATATTCTATCCCCCTAGCAATGAAAGCCAACATTCCATTGGCCTTCTTAATCACTTGCTGCACCTGCATACTAATCTTTTGAGTTTCGTGCACCAGGACCCCCAGATCCCTTTGTACTTCAGTACTTTCCAGTTTCTTGCCATTAAGATAATAACTTGCTCTACGATTTTTCCTGCCAAAGTGCATAACCTCACACTTTCCAGTATTGTATTCCATCTGCCAAATCTCTGCCCACCTACTTAGCCTGTCTATGTCCCCTTGCAGGTTTTTTATGTCCTCCTCACTCACTACTTTCCCTCCCATCTTAGTATCATCTGCAAACTTTGATATGTTACACTCGGTCCCCTCCTCCAATTCGTTAATATAGATTGTAAAGAGTTGGGGACCCAGCACTGACCCCTGCGGAACACCACTAGTTACTGATTGCCAGTCTGAGAATGAACCATTTATCCCAACTCTCTGCCTTCTGTTAGATAGCCAATCCTCTATCCATGCCAGAATATTACCCCCAATCCCGTGATTTTTTATCTTAAGCAATAATCTTCTGTGTGGCACCTTGTCAAATGCCTTTTGGAAGTCTAAATACACTACGTCCACTGGTTCCCCTTTATCCACCCTATATGTTACTTCCTCAAAGAACTCCAGCAAATTTGTCAAACATGACTTCCCCTTCACAAAACCATGCTGACTTTGTCCTATTAAATTATGATTGTCCAAATGTCCTGTTACTGTCTCCTTAATAATGGACTCCAAAATTTTACCTACCACAGATGTTAGGCTAACCGGTCTATAGTTTCCAGCCTTCTGTCTACTGCCCTTTTTAAATAAGGGTGTTACATTAGCAGTTTTCCAGTCTGCCGGGACCTTTGCCGAGTCCAGGGAGTTTTGGAGAATTATTACCAATGCATCCACAATCCCTACCGCCACTTCCCTCAAGACCCTAGGATGAAAGCCATCAGGTCCAGGTGATTTATCCGCCTTGAGTCCCATTATTTTACCAAGTACCACTTCCTTAGTGATTTTGATCGTGTTTAGCTCCTCCCCCCCTTTAGCCCCCTGTTTGTCCAGTGTTGGGATATTCTTAGTGTCTTCTACTGTAAAGACTGATATAAAATATTCATTCAGTGTTTTTGCCATCTCCATATTTCCCACCATTAATTTCCCGGTCTCATCCTCTAAGGGACCAACATTTACTTTAGCCACCCTTTTTCTTTTTATATAACTATAAAAACTCTTACTATCTGTTTTTATATTTTTTGCTAATTTACTTTCATAATCTATTTTCCCTTTCTTAATCAATCTTTTTGTTATTTTTTGCTGTCTTTTAAAGTTTTCCCACTCCTCTATCCACGGTGCTAATCCATAAAAAGTTATTATCTGGACCAAAACTTCATCTTGTATTATTTGTCCCTTCCGTGCAAATTTCTAATTCAGTTTGTATAAGTTAGCGATTTATTACGGTCTCACCAGTGTTAGTCTCTTGCATTGTTTAAATAATCATGGACGCTGGCAGATAACCCATGGCATTGCTCATGATACTGTTTTATAACAATATAGTGGTATCAACAAAATGGGATGGGTTGATCTAACAGGGAAAATGCTGCAAGAAGTAAGTGTTAACACTTACAGGGACTATATACAATAGTTTTAAAATATATCCTAGCAAATCACCTGTGGCATTGCTCACAGTGAGTCTATGATTATGAAATGGTTTTGCTCAATTGTATTTGTGGATTAAGGAGTAGTCATTCATAATAATTTTCCCTCAGTAGCTTAGTGAGGTAAGAGTCCTTGGTGAGACGATTTTACATAGTGGAAGCAAATTTTCTCATTCCATGCTATTTTGGTTTCCACCCGAATACTTATCATACTGTGCGTTTATGTTCAGTTATGTTTCGCATTGTTTCACCAATGGATAGGTAATCTTTTATTTCACTGTTCTCCTGCTTAGTTTAACTAAGATCTTAGTTTAACTAAGATAGACTGGGTAGCTATTTCCCTGTTTCTCTTTTAAGGCGGCAAAAACTCATGAGGGGTGTGCTTGGTGGTTGATTATATGATTAGCTCTACTAATTGGAACAATGTTGTGGAAAAATCTGGAAAGGTGGGCCTTTAATTTTTACAACAACAACTTGCATTTATATAGCGCCATTGACATAGTGAAATGTTTCTATATTTGAAGCTCTGTACAACTGCCACTTTTGGGATTGACCAGGCAATTTTTATAGGCTGGTACACTAGGAATTCCTCAGGAGCTCTCTCGATTGGCTGGCATAACTTTGGCGGTAGATCAGCAGCAACCCCGATTACATGGTGTATCTGGAGTTTCCGCCGAAACTATGGCCATCCGATGGGAGAACCCCCGAGCAAATTCCCATAGTTTCTTAATGCAGGATCAAGTGTGAGCCATTAATATATAGTTTAGGGGTTTGGTTCTATGGTCAGATGGCTGTTTTTAGGATACCGTGGCCGTTTCATGGAGTTATGTCCTTCAATAATGAACAGTTCTCTGAAAGCTTCATTTTGGAGCTGTCAGTCAGCACGCCCAGAAAGTTCCCATTGCTGTAGACGCAATTTTAGCTGGAATACAACTTTTTCAGTCTTGACAAAGGGTTTTCACCCGAAACGTTGACTCTATTTTCTCTCCACGGATGTTGCCTGGCCTTCTGAGTTTTTCCAGCATTTTCTGTTGTTATTTCAACTTTTTCCTACGTGGATATTGCTAATACTTATTTGCTCAAAGGGTTTGCCAAATGCTTCTCAGTGCTGATGGTGCGCCTTTAAGACAAATTTCATTGTATTTGTTACAGTTAATCGCAGCTAACGTGTACAATTTATTTTAAAAGCCACTTTTTAAAATCCATTAATTTCTATAAAACCTATTCTAAGTATAATTTTTTATATTTAAGTGAGCTATTTTGCAGTCCATGTCCTCATTGACACCTAGTTGAATGCTAATCTGTTAATTGTTCACCTAATTAGGTGTTTTTTCTATATCTACTGAACTCCACCCAGTGTAATTGTTCTATGCCAGGTTCTGATTTTTAAATAGTATTAAACTTGACAATTGCAGAAAATAGAAAACAATAATCTAAATAATGTTTGTACACCTCAACATACAATATTTGTACCTCTCTAAATTACATACACTCTGGTTGTGTGCATGAAATAATTGTAGAAAATCACTTGCTCACTAACAGGAATGTTAACCTCTGTCAGCTCTGTTATCAGCGGACATGTCAAGCCTTTGTTTATTTGAAGATGTTTCTACATTATAGAAGAGAGTACAATGATGCAAATGTTCATGTGGTGATATTATTGCATCATAAGTCATATCTGCCGCTGTCATCACATTTGTTTATAAAATATTCTTGAGAACCCAGCTGGTAACACTAATATTGCACTACATATTCACTACATATACGCATGTTCATAGTGATATATTATGGGCTATACAGTGTCAGCTTGCCTTAGTCTTATAATTCTCATCTCTGACCTAGAAGGGCGTGGGTTCAAGCCCAAGTTAAGGATTTGAACATATAATCTAGTCTGACACTTCATTGTAGTACTGAGGGAGTGCTGCTTTATTGGAGGTGCTGTCTTCTCGAGGAGACGCTAAACTGGGGCTATTACACTATTTGAAGAAATGTTCTGGTTAACCTTTATCCCTCAACCAACACCATCAAAACAGATTAGTGAGTCACTTATTTCATTTACTTTTTTTAAGGCCTTGCTGTGGTTGAATTGGTTGTCATGTTTCCCTATACAGGTAGACTATCCTTTATCCGAACTTCCGAAAACCGAAAACCTCTAAAAACTGAAAGTTTTTTCGTTCAGCGTAAGTCGTGTGCACGACATGACCAGAGTGGCGCACGACTTACGCTGAGCAGGGCAGAGGGTCACAGAGTTCCCGGACCCCCCCCCGACCCCCCCCGACCCCGACCCCCCCCGACCCCGACCCCCCCCGGAACCTCGACCCCGACCCCCCCCCGACCCCGACCTGAACCGTGGCCCGTCCAATATTCTTTTCTCCCCCCACACCCGACCTGATTTGCGGGCCAGCTTAGTAGGAGTCAGCCGATATCCAGCTTTCCAGAGAAGCAGGAAGGGGAATGAGACACGGAACAGTCGCAAGAGGTAGCCTGAACTTTAAAAATGTATATTAAATACAAATTTCCTAGTCTTATAATAATACCTTCTGAAATCCAAAAAATTCCGAAAACCGAAACTCAGCTGGTCCCAAGGCTTTCGGATAAGGGATAGTGTACCTGTATAACAACAGTGACTACACTTCATAAATAATTCATTACTGATTCCCCCTCTCCTTCCTTTTCAAAACTGTCATCATCATCCATGTCCTCAAAAAAATCCACCTTTCATCCCTCAGACCCCAACTGCCCCAACCCCAATCTCTCCTTCCTCTCCAAAGCCCTTGAATGTGTTGTCACATTTCAATTCCATGTCCATCTCTCCCACAACTCCATGTGACCGTGGTGAATTATTCATCTTTGTTACAGTTGACTGCACCATCCTCCTCGAATGCCTCTCTTCAATTGTCCAGCTTGCTTGGAATGTCCTCACTTGGTTCCACTTTTACCTATCTAGTTGTAGCTAGAGCATCTCCAGCAATGGCTTTTCTTTCCATCCCCTGCACTCACACCGCAGGAGTCCCTAAAGAATCCAACATCAACCCCTTCCTGTCCCTCATTGAAATGCCACCTATTGATGACATCATACACAGAGTTGGGGTTAACTTCCTTTTGTACACTGAAGACACCCAACTCTACCTGTCAACCACCTCTTTCAACCCCTCCACTGTTTCTGTGCCATCAGGCTGTCGTTCAGTGTCCAGTCTTGGATGAGCTGCAATTTTCTCCAACTAAACATTGGTAAAACTAAAGTCATTATCTTCAATACCCACCACAAACTCTGTACCATTGTGACTGGCACCATTCCACTCCTCAGGCACTTATAAAAGCTGAACCAGATTTTTCTCAGCTTTGGCATCCTATTCGACTGCAAACTGAGTTTCCGACCCCATATCCTCTTCAGCACCAACGCTGC
Organism: Somniosus microcephalus; assembly: GCF_052327205.1. Lineage (NCBI taxonomy): Eukaryota > Metazoa > Chordata > Chondrichthyes > Squaliformes > Somniosidae > Somniosus > Somniosus microcephalus. The sequence goes on along the minus strand of NC_141000.1, from coordinate 102,044,563 downwards.
TAACGTTCTCCTCTGTAACATTGTCTGCATCTGCCCCTATCTCAGCCCATCTGCCACTGAAACCCTCATCCATGCTTTTGCTAACTCCAGACTACACTATACCAATGCTCGCCTGGCTGGCTTTCCATCCTCCACCCTCCTTAAACTTCAGCTTATCCAAAACTCTGCTGCTTGCATCCTATCCTGGACTAAGTCCTGCTCACCCATCACTCCTGTCAAGGTGACCAAGATGAGGGGGTGGATTAGAGTTCAGCTAACCATTTCTCATTGGCTTAGAAACATAGAAGATAGGAGCAGGAGTAGGCCATTCGGCCCCTCGAGCCTGCTCCGCCATTCAATGAGATCATGGCTGATCATCCAAATTCAGTACCCCGTTCCTGCCTTCTCCCCATATCCCTTGATCCCTTTAGCCTTAAGAAATATATCCAACTCCTTCTTGAATATATTTAATGAATTGGCCTCCACTGCCTTCTGTGGTAGAGAATTCCACAGGTTCACCACTCTCTGGGTGAAGAAATTCCTCCTCATCTCAGTCCTAAATAGCTTACCCCTTATCCTTAGACTATGACCTCTAGTTCTGGACTCCCCGGCCATCGGGAACATCCTTCCTGCATCTAGTCTGTCCAGGCCTGACAGAATTGTATAGGTTTCGACGAGATCCCCTCTCAATCTTCTAAACTCCAGTGAGTAGAAGCCCAATCGACCCAATCTCTCCTCGTACGTCATTCCTGCCATCCCAGGTATTAGCCTGGTGAATCTTCGCTGCACTCCTTCCATGGCAAGAACGTCCTTCCTCAGATAAGGCGACCAAAACTGCACACAATACTCAAGGTGTGGTCTCACCAAGGCCCTGTACAACTGCAGCAAGACATCCTTGTTCCTGTACTCGAACCCTCTTGCTACGAAGGCCAACATACCATTTGCCTTCTTAACCGCCTGCTGCACCTGCATGCTTACCTTCAGCGACTGGTGCACAAGAACACCCAGGTCTCTTTGCACTTCCCCTTCTCCCAATCTATTGCCATTCAAATAATAATCTGCCTTCCTGTTTTTGCCACCAAAGTGGATAACCTCACATTTATCCACATTATAGTGCATTTGCCATGTTTCTGCCCAATCACCCAACCTGTCCAAATCGTACTGGAGTTTCACAACATCCTCCTCACAGCATACCCTCCCACTCAGCTTTAAAGCACAGAACTCCGTAACATAAATTGCATCCTTTGTATGTGACATTGTGACAATAATTGCATGCAGCACTTCACTCTCCTCAAACAAAAGTAAAATGTTTTGCCAAACAATTTTCCATGAAGGCTATGCACCCTTTGCCAGAAGTGTGTGGTGTTAGATCTTACAGTTTACATTTGGAAATATCCTAGCTAGTCAAATTTGTTACTTGAACAAATTTGTTTTTTTCCCCATTTTTCTCTCCTTTTTGAAGACACTGGGGGTAATTTTGACTTTGGATGCTAGTGTAGTACGTATGATATCGGCTCGGTCTTCCCAGTTAAACACCTCGCCCATTGACTTCAGTGGAAACAGGAGAGCTGATATTGTCTGGTCAAAATTACCCCCACTGATTCTTTTTGGGCTACAGATCCATTGGTACCGTCAACCCTCAGATACCTTACTCAAGCACCCATTCTCTTGTGTGTGAGCTCAGAGAATGAGTGTGGAGAGGCAATTTGGCCACGGACAGCATTAGAGCTGAGCCTGATCCCGTCCTGATCCGAGGTACACACATGCGCCTTCCTATAGACGTCACTGGAATCCAGTGTGAGTGGGGACCTTGGTGGATTTTGGTCCTTCCTAGCCCAGGGACACTGAGACTAATTGTAGATCTGCAATTGCTGTCTGAACCTGGATCAGCTGACTCAGAACAGAGTGTGTAATGAAACTGGTTGAAAAATATCTTTTAGTAGCAGATTGCTGACATTTTTTCGGGAAAAGATCTGATCTAAAATGAGATGCGCCATTTGAATTTCATTATTGTTGCATATATATCCCTTTCTGCTATAATTATCTTAGATTGAAAATTTTTTTGTTGCAGTTTACCAGTAAGTAAAACTGGTAACTTTACACTGAATTCACAAATGCTCACATTATCCAGCTAATGGCAAGGGAATTGTTTAAAAATAGCTTCAAACCCTGCTTCATCGTCTCTTTGTTGCTTGTGATTAATGAGAAATGTAAACAGGTCTTGCAACATTTTCTTGCCTGGAAATATGACAGATCATTGAGCTAATGGTAACAACAAAATCTGTTTTGGATTAGATTAAGGATAGTGTTTGCGCTTTAGGACAGAAAGGGTTAATTTTAGCTCCTGCAGCCTCAACAACCCCACCACCCCCCCCCCCAACCCCCATCCCAACCTTCCACTGTTTCTCCAGAATCCCTCTATCCAGACGTCAAATCAGCAAACCCTGTTGCCTGTCAAAGAGTACAATGTCGGACCATTAGTATGTTAATAAGGTCTGAGGGTGACAGGTGGCCTACTAGACAGCTCAATTAAGCTGCTCATTAAACACACGCTAACGAACAGGCATGGCAGTGCCTGAACAGCACCATTCTGTAATGACATGATGTCAGAGTGAACAAACGAGAAAAATAACAAAAACATTACAGCAGTGACAGACGCCACTAATAAGGACCCTTGCACTACATCAGACCTCAAATCAATGAGCAACAGGATCAAAAAAACTCAATCGAAACTCCCTGAGGGACCCAAACTGGGAGATTTTCATGTCAATTTTTGCAGAAATTATCATAGAATAACAAGCAGAATTATTAATATAAACTGCCATCAGTCGACATTCAGTTTAGTTTCTCTGCACCAGCATAACACGCTATGAGTGACTTAAATTAAACTTCCCCAAGGGCAGATTTTGATGCAGTTCATTATTTAATGGTGTCATTTCCAAATTGAATTAATTTTTTTCCCAAGACTGAAGGCAGGCTTTCCTTGTTCCGTGTGCCAGCCCCCCATAGTTTGGGATCATAATTGCATCTGACAGCTCCCCGCATAATAACAAACTAAATGGCGTGTATGTGTCACATCAGGGAAGATTCTGATTCTCAATGTGGTTTAAGATTGGCAGCTGGCAGCAGCTGACAGTCACCTCTTATTTAGTACAGTGCTTACAGTGTAATGTATGTTGGTGACTGACAGGTGAGGAGTCGTTATGTGACTAAACAGACAGGTTGGCTGGTTATTAAAGGGTCATGACCATAATTCATCTTATCTACCGAAACTGACTCGTGTTTGCTGTAATAGTCTACAGACTTTGAGCAGCATATTGGAGCTATTTCAATTAAATATTTACCAAAGCACTTGGTGAAGACTGGAGGGAAAAAACAGTCGGCTATCAGTCTATAAGCACATCATAAAGAACCCAATCGCATTGCTAACAATATTATTAAGGTGACACATGGGTTAGCACATTTTCCTTTCAGCTCGGGACTGAAATCCAAGCCAGACTCGTGTGATGAATGCCACCCTTTCTCTACTGGTTCTAGAGACCCGAGGAGTTTGACCAATCTCAACCCAGTTCTGCAAGTTAATTGCCCAAAACTGTCAATAATTTGAAACAATTCGGCATTAAATTGGTAATCTCACTGAAGGACGCCTCATGGGCAACTTGTGTGGTGAATGGAAATGTCATATTGGTGCAGTAGAAGGTGCTGTTCTGAGGTTGGAGCTAAATCGCAAATTTGCAGTCGTGTAAAACTAATATATGACCCATATAAGTGCTTGATGCTGACATTCAGAGTAAAAGGTGGAGTGGTGTTATATTCTGCAGCACACATCACCTTGATGAGCGCAAAATCCATTCAGAAAAATAAAACTAAACAGCAACAACTTGCATTTATATAGCACCTTTAACATAGAAAAATGTTCTGAGGCACTTCACAGAGGAGTAATCAGACAACAATGGATGGGGAGCCAAAGACGGAAATATTAGGAGGGGAGGCTAAGAGCTTGGTCCAAAATGAAAGCTTTAAGGAGCGACAAAGGAGGGGAGGGAGGTGGAGAGGTTTAGCGAGGGAATTCCAGAGCATGGTGCCAAGATGACTGAATGCATAGCCACCAATGGTAGGGTGAAGGGAAGAATCTGGAGTCAGAGGAATGGAGAGTTCAGGGCTTGTAGGGCTGGAGGATGTTACAAAGATAGGGAAGGACCAAGCCATGAAGGGAATAAACACAAGGTTGAGAATTTTAAATTGGAGGCATTGGGAGACCAGGAGCCAAAGTAAGTCAGCAAGAATATGGGTGTTGGATGAGCAGGACTTGGTGTGGGATAGGATACAGGCAGCAGAGCAGAGCTGAGGATGGGAGGGCCTGCTAGTGGAGCATTGCAATAGTTGAGTCTGGAGGTGATGAAGGGTTTCAGTAGTAGATGGGTTTATGCAGAGGTGGAGTTGGATGATGCTGTGGAGGTGGAAGTAGGGATAATACACCATGGTCACAGTCACAGAGGATGTCATTTGTGAACTTAATTAGGGCATTTCAGTACTGTGGCAGAGATGGGAACCTGATTGGAGAAATTCAAACAGGGTTTTGTGGGAATAACGGACACAAACTTGGGAGGTGACAACATGTTTAAAAGAATGCAACAGCATCCTGTATGTGATATCAAAGTGTTGAACAATGTCTGATCATGAACTGGATTAAGTTGTTACCAAATTGCTCACATCTTGCAGTGAGCCTTGAACCCAAGACCGTCGAACTCAGAGGTGAGACTATTACCAACTAAGCAGGCACCTGGAAGTCTTGGAAGGAGGTACCTGGGACTAAGTATAAGAACGTGTACTCATATATCCAGGGTGTGGTACCTACCATGATTTGGTTGTGGAGAGGCAAGCTGTTGCTGAAGCTCCACGCCACTAACTGGTGGAACCACCATTCAGTGGGATATTCTGTGTGTCTGGCTGTGGTCTGGATGGTGACAACACACTCACACATTTAACGGTGAATTGCACTACTCATCATTCGACTGCAGCATTTTCTGACCAAACAACGTTGACTACGTTTCAAAGGTAGTCCACTGGTTGCTGAAGTGCTTTGGAATGTCCTGAGGGAGTGAAAGATTCTATATAAATATAACTTCTTTTTTCTTACAAATATGAATGAACAATTGGAAAGGTCGCCCCTCTATCTTTCCATCAATGCCCCTCTTGGGGCTTCCACCATTTTACCCCACTGATTTACAACTTATTTAAGATGGTGGGCAAAGCAAGCAAGATCCCCAGGCGAATCTGCCAACAACACAATTTCTGCAATTAGAAGCACCAAATAACTTTCCAAAATGCCTGGAACACTCGGAAATGATCAACACTTATTTGAACATTGCCATGGATCTTTAACATCTAGAGAGAGGTTTAGCTTAACAACTCATCCAAAGAATAGACTCTCTAACAGCAGTCCCCTGGAGTCTCAGCCTAGATTATGGGGAGCTTTTGTCAATGGGGAGCTTTTGGAGGCAGGACTCCCAAATTTTGGGTTGTAGTCCCGCCTCCATCGACTTGCGGCCAACCCACGCTATTTTCCCTTGATTGACCTTGTTAAGCCCGCCCAGCGGGCTCAGCAGGCCAATTAAGGGACACCTGGTTACTGATGACGTCAGCGATTGACATTTCATCTGTCAAGAGCTTTTGACAAGATGAAAAATCAGCATTTGACAGCTCTGTGAATCTGTCAAACACTGACAATCTGTCTTCTAACTGGAGTCCTTCTACTCAGACTCAGTTAGAGATCTCTCCAGACCAGAAAGCAGAGGCTGCAGCTTTTGACATTTCAGCGGCCATTCTGCTTTCTGTGCCGGTGAGCTGAGGGACTCCCAAGAACTGAAGGAAGGAAGCCTGCAGGAGAAAGTAAAGGTAAGTAAAACTTATTAAAACATTTTACACTTACCTCACACACTTACCTCTGCACACATGTACCCATCACTCACCTGCACAACGGACATCTCGACCCCTCCAACCCCTGCAGACCGACGGTCCACCTCGCTAACTTGGCGTGGTTCGGAGCCGTCGAACAGCCCACACTTCAGGGCTAAAAATAGAGATTAGACAAAAAACTGCCTGTTAACTACCTGTTAACAGGCAATTAATTGGCACTAATCCCCTTCCCGCCTCGGGGAGGCGGCTCCCAGCACAGGTCAGTTACCCGCCTCCTGGGACATTGGCACGGAGGTGGGTTGGGGGCGGGATGGGTTCCTGCCCCCAGATTCTGCAATTTTCCCACCACTCCCGCCTCCAAACCCGCCTCCTCGGGGCTTGGAAAATCGAGCCCTATGTGTTCAGCTCTTGGAGTGGGCCTTGAACTCATAATCTTCTGGTTCAGAGTTAAGAGTTCCTACCGACTGAGCCAAGTTGACACATTGACATCTAATTTCATGGCTATAAAATACTCAAGCTTTTTGAAACCATTTCCTTAGACAATTGACTCTTATTATTATGTTGAATTTATTGAAATTCCTTTTGTTTGGTAGTTTCTGGGTATCACATGACACTGCTGGGGCTGTGAAACGTTAAAATGCATGCACACCGCTTCCTACTCACCACTTACAGTATCGTTTCTTTCCTATCAGTCTTTGTTACTATTATTTGCTTTTTCCTGGTCTGCTTATTATTTTTATAATCCGCCTGTGTTTATGTTCTTCCTATGTTTATTGAAAGAAATTATTGCCTCTCATATTTCTGTTTCTCGTTGTACTTCTGCTTCTCCCTACTCCTAGCTTGTTTTGGGCTTCATAACTCCTTCTCTCTCTGTTGCCCTTAATTTCTCTCTGCCATGATACCTGCCCTTTCTTTCTCTGCACCTGTCCCCACTAAAGAGATCCCCAATGTGAACACTAGCTCACACTGAGACCTGAACATTCTGCCAATCCCCAGTAGACCATATCACAACATATGGCATGTGCCATCTGACTTGCATGAGAAAATAAACACATTAAATGGCTTAACATAAATAAAAAAAAATTATGAGGATTGACTTAATTACATGTCATGCATTTGTTGTGAAAGTATGTTGCTTCCATCAGGTTTCCTTGCAGGGCCACAGAAGCCCTACCACCGAGCAGGTAGTGCATGTAGCCTGCTCTCAGGTTGTTGCCAAAGCAGCTGTTGGATGGCTCCCTGGGGGCTGTGAGAGTGGAGCCCTGTAGAGCTATCCCATCCAAGTGTCTCTCTCCAGAGGTCAAAGTCTAGCTGCTGCTTGGCATCTTGCTGTGCAGCGCAGCTGAGATCAGTGGAGTCAAGGCTTGATACTATATTGCTTCACTCCAAAGAGCTGTGCATTGATGCTTAAGCATCCAGTACCACTGTGATATCACAATTAATTTATTTCTTAATGTTCACATATATTAGAATAAACATTGGGTTGCAATGGTTTATTGGAAAATAAAGCATTTATGACATGACTAAAGTAATTCATTCCTGTGCCACGTGTCTTAATACCACTTGATCATTTATTTACTATAAACAACTTTGTCTTTAAGTGTATTTTCTACATACTTGAACAAATATATGTGGTTATGAAATATTTATATCTGAAGACATTTTTTATGGAGAATGGATAATAAGACCAGAATTTGCTAACCCAAAAGCTGACAAAACCCAGCATCAGTTTTTCAGTGTCTGATATAGTTAAAGTCTTTATTTATGTTAGAAATGGTAGCCACTGATTTCTATTGTATTTTAATTGTCCCTTTGTGGAGGTAGAACTAAGAAAAAGTCTGTTGGGAATACACTGCCTGCAAATTCAAGCAGACACAGTCTGGACTTACACTGTATCAAGAGAGAAGATTCACTTTGCAGTATCCTGGAGATATTAATAACTAATGCTATGAAAAGTGCTCAAAGAATTCTTATTGCATATCACAGCATCTCAGTAATACGACTGTACTGCAACAATACACTGCAGAGTACAAGCAGAATGTGAGGTGTGGCACTCTGAGTACAGCGAGCATCAAATAATATGGCGATGCAGGTGTTTCTATATGTTCTTGGAAGGCAGCTATTCTGCTACATTGCCATCAACATTTACAATTAAAAACCATAAATACTTAGCTGTACATTCATGTTTCCACTCATTTCTGTCTACAAGCATGCAATTTGTTTTTTCGGTGGATTTGACACTAATAAATTGGTTATTCAGTTGTTAGCTGTGTAATTAAGTGGCATTGACTTAATTCCTCTGGTGAAGAATCTCAGATTTTCTTGGGAGTTAGGCCGGTGACGTTCCACTGACTTATCAGTGCAGGTGATGGGCTTCTTAAAGGCACGATATACCTTCATTTATCACCCATCAGTGATAGAATTACCAGTATTGTGAACCTATGCAATTTCCATAGTAAAAATATATAATTAAATATTTTACATCAAGTGGGGTAACACTGGCTATCCTGCCAGACTGTTATTTTGGATATAGCTGAGTTGAGCAGACTTTAACTATGCTTTCCTATCCACCTGCAGCCTAACCTCATTTCCTGTGGAATGCATAATATACAATCTCACATGCAATAGGCTCACTGTCATATTTGTCACTCCAGCTGTCCCAGAAGTAAGGTAGAGGGAGGTGGGACTGACTGAATTAGGGATTAAATTCCCTCATTGCACTTATATAAAACAATGTTCTCTTGGCAAAGAAATATGTAATAAATTTGTGTTGAAAGAAGAATAAAGCATAGCACTCCTTTATAAACACCTGCCCATCTGCTGACTGATGACAAATGAAATACCCACTAAACTAACTAAAGAACTGCAACTGAGCGAAATAGCTGTAATGTAACATACATTCACCGCCATTGTTTTGAAGATGCTAATGAGGGAGGTGCGCCAAAGAAGGGTTTCCCTCTTCAGGGATGAAGAGGATCCCATCTGAAACCAAAGGATCAAGCCGTCTGAGAGGACATCCCCAATGAGTCAACGCTGTGCCCCAGGTCAGGTGGTTCTGAGAACAAATGAAGGAATTATATCAGAAGACATGGAACGGTAGATGTATTTACTGAGATGTAAATGCTTACTCATCCTTCCTACAAGCTGAGTCCCTAATGTAACAGTCAATTTGCTGGGCCTTCTGAAAGATCAATGTACTGTCCCCTTAATGTTACATTCCTTCACTCCATAGAAGCTGCATGGCACATTGATGCAAAAGGGGGCGGGGAGGGGGAGGTGGGGGAGGTTGGAGCAAAATTTCCATGAGCAGATCCCTTCAAAGGTCAACCACAAAAGACAAAAGACAACACGCAGGTAAAGCAGAATGCTAAAATTATTGTGAGGCGTCTGGTCTTGGGAGTGAAGTGCTCTGTTTCCATTGCTCAGTCACAAGCTCACATGTTGATCAATCAGGTGTGTTTACAGTCCAAGGCTGCCCACAACCATCGGGGAGAGAATGAGTACTGGAGATCGCCCAGCCCTACTGAAACAGTTAATTGCTTATGAGAGGATGGCACTTATCCTATGTGGAAGGGGAGCTGTAGAGGGCATTGGAGAGGCAAGTTGGGAGTCTAGGTGATACCCACAAAAGTACCCTCCATTTGTATGATTCTTTATATTTTCACTGCCTTTCCCAACATGGCCTATATATATATATAATAATATATATATTTATATATAGTTAACTGCATGATAGGTTGTCCTATGAGGAGAGATTGAGTAGATTGGGCCTATACGCTCTGGCATTTAGAAGAATAAGAGGTGATCTCATTGAGGGGGATTGACAGGGTAGATGCTGAGAGGCTGTTTCCCCTGGCTGGAGAGTCTAGAACTAGGGGGCATAGTCTCAGGGTAAGGGGTCGGCCATTTAGGACTGAGATGAGGAGGAATTTCTTCACTCAGAGGGTTGTGAATCTTTGGAATTCTCTGCCCCAGAGGGCTCTGGATGCTCAGTCGTTGAGTATATTCAAGGCTGAGATCGATAGATTTTTGGACTCTAGGAATCAAGGGACATGGGGATTGGGCGGGAAAGTGGATTTAAAGTCGAAGGTCAGCCACGATCTTATTGAATGACAGAGCAGGCTCGAGGGGCCATACGGCCTACTCCTGCTGCTAATTCTTATGTTCTTATGAAGCACTAATGTTATATTGCCGTAGCTATTTTGGAAGCCATTGTTTGCAGGCTGCATTATAAATCTTACTCCTTTTATTTTGTGTAGGCCCTTCCTAAGATGATGAGTCCAGACAGAGTGATGCCACCAGCCCAGGCATCTCACAGAACATTGCGACAGGCACTCAACCTGCCCCCAGCACTAGCACAGATCCTAGTACCCCAAGAAGAACAGTTAGTGAGTTGGAGTAAGGGGCACTGAGTGAAGCACAAAACACAACTGAGGAGAAACAAGTGGAGATGGCGGGAGAGAAAAATGAGCCCGCTGACCAGGCTGTGTGCTTACCTAGTCTGCCAGCAGCATAGACAAGGGATTGGCATCCTACTGGTCTTGCCTTCAGAAGGAAATTATTGCAGGAGCAGAAGACGTTCAGAACTACTTTAGAGTCGATCTCCATCAGTCTGTAGTAGCTGTCAGAGAATGCACAGAAGTGCACCTCTAACGTCACTGCAGTTCCGTAGGAATAATTTACACAAATGCAAAGTGCCATGGAATGAGTGGCATCTTCACAGCTCTTTGCAGGTGAGCCGAAAGCAATGAAGGGCCAAGCATGGCATAGAGTTCTCTCATGACTGCTGTGACCAGGGATGAGAGCTTTAGATTATGAGGACAGCTTGCATAAACTTGGTTTGCATTCCCTTGAGTTTAGAAGGTGGAGGGGTGATCTAATTGAGATCTTTAAAAATTATAAAGCTATTCAGTAGGGTAGATACAGAGAAACTATTTCCTCTGGTGGGGGAATCCAGAACAAGGGGGCATAATCTTAAAATTAGAGCTGTGTCATTTAGGAGTGAAAGCAGGAAGCACATTTTCACACAAAGGAATTCTGGAACTCTCTGCAGCAACAACAACAACTTGTATTTATATAGCATCTTTAATGTAGTAAAATGTCCCAGGGTGCTATACAGGAGTGTTATACAACAAAATTTGACACCGAGACACATAAGAAGATCTTAGGGCAGATGACCAAAAGCTTGGTCAAAGAGGTTCTCCCACAAAAGATTGTGGATACTAGGTTAATTAAAATTTTCAAGACTGAGAACAATAGCTTTTTGTTAGGTGAAGGTATCAAGGGATATGGAGCACAGGCAGGTAAATAGATTTGAGGTGCAGATCCGCCATGATTTAATAGAATGGTGGAACAGGCTTGAGGGGCTGAATGACCTCCTGCTGTTCCTATGTTCCTATGTCACTGAGATCTTGGGCACCCAGTTACAGGAGTCTGTCACTGCTGGACTTGACAGAATGAGTGATTGACAAGATGGTGGGCTTCAGCTACATTGGATACATCCTAGAGACTGCTCTCATGCAGATCACAAGGCATCCAGCTGGGGAATATACCTTGTGGAGTTTTCTCTAAGGGTTTCTAGTCCAGCATTTCCAATCAATGTTATTTTAATGTTGGCATTAACCCATTTATTTTAAAGAGATTAATGATGGTGTAAAATAACACTGATCAGAAAATTTCGGCTGTCATGTTTTATAAATGGGAAATAAAATAGGAAAATGGGTCCATCAATTTAAAAATATTACTCGCAGCAGAATCTCATTGTATCCGTTGATTGTTGCAGACTGACAATGTTGCAGGTAAGAAGAAGGCTTGGGAATAGAATGACACATAATAATGAATGCTGGCCCATTAAAGCATTCAAAAACAGATGGATAGATTCCTAATTCAGCAGAGAGACATGCGCTTGCACAGAGAGCTCGAGGAAAATGATATGCATGAGTCCTGAATGTGGTCCTTTTAACAATGATGTTAGCTGTTGGGTAGACCATTACATGATCTTTCCTTATTCCCAACTTCTATTCTAGGTATGTTTGTCTGTGATTTTTAAAAGAATCTATTCTTTTCTCCTTTAGCTGTAATGACTATGTCATGAACAAGTTAAAGATTAGTAAAGACTGGATTATATCAGCAATGTGCCTCAGTCACATTACTCGTCTATGAAAATGTTTTGTCGTAGTTTGCATTTTGCTTATGGTGTGTTCAACCAATGAGGGTAGATTGTGTTACAGGAAGAGAGGGCTTTACTGCAAAAAGATCCATTGAAATATAGTTTCCTCCATTTACTAACACTAGCAACAAGCTCAAGCTGAATATAAAGCAGGGAAACCACTGTGATGATTAGGGATGTCACCATCCAAATCGTAAGGACGTTTACATACATATGAGAGCTGACTGGTCATTTTAAATCTATGTTACTGTAGGCTAAGGGTCTCTGGGTTGAGATGGAATCCACAGTCTGTAGTTATGACTGGTAATTGTGAGGAAAACCAGGTCCACAAATTATGCAGTTGCACCATGGCTGCAAAGACACTGCGATCAAAAAGCAAAATAGTGCAGATGCTGAAAATCTGAAACAAAAACAGAGGATGCTGGAGACACTCAGCAGGTCAGGCAACATCTGCTGAGAAAACACAGGTCCATTGTCATTTCACCCTTCCTCAGAACCTGGGAGGGTTTATACCTGAAACATCAATTGACTCGTGTTTTTTCAATGGATGTTGCCTGATCTGCTGAGTGTCTCCAGCGTTTTCTGTTTTTGCTGCAATGACACTAATTGGCCTTGATATATCAGAATTTATCATTGCAAAGCCATTATTGCAGAATCACTTACTGATTGTTATCTACATAGTTATCAGTCAATTGAATCTGGCTGATTCTCAGCTTGTTGTCTTGGTTGGCTAGAGACAGGTTATAAGAACATAAGAGAACATAAGAAATAAGAGCAGGAGTAGGCCAATCGGCCCCTCGAGCCTGCTCCACCATTCAATAAGATCATGGCTGATCTGATCCTAACCTCAAATCTTCTATCACTCTGCATCCACCCAAACCCATGTGATCTCCCGGGAGAGGCGAAAAACCAGATAAAGACCCAATGGCCAATTTGGGAGAAAAAAATCTGGGAAATTCCTCTCCGACCCATCTTGGCGATCGAAATTCTTCCAGGAGATCACTCTGTCCCTATATTTTCTACAGTACTTACCTTCTGTAAAGGCGATCTCCACCCCAGCCAGGAACAGGAATAAAACCATCTCCTGAAATCTAACACAGAATTAGAACACAGTAGGAGCAGAACCAGGCTACACGGCCCCTGGGCCCACTCCACTACCCACAGGGCCATGACCATTCCGAACCTAGACTCATGTCCAATTTCCTGCCCGCTCCCCGTAACCCTTAATTCCCTTTACTTCTAGGAAACTATCTATTTCTGTTTTAAATTTATTTAATGATGTAGCTTCCACAGCTTTCTGGGGCAGCAAATTCCACAAACCTACCACCTTCTGAGTGAAGAAGTTTCTCCTCATCTCAGTTTTGAAAGAGCAGCCCCTTATTTTAAGATTATGCCCCCTAGTTCTAGTTTCACCCATCATTGGGAACATCCTCACCGCATCCACCCGATCAAGCCCCTTCACAATCTTATATGTTTCAATAAGATCGCCTCTCATTCTTCTGAACTCCAATGAGTAGAGTCCCAATCTACTCAACCTCTCCTCATATGACCACCCCCTCATCCCCGGGATTAACCGAGTGAACCTTCTTTGTACTGACTCGAGAGCAAGTATGTCTTTTCTTAAGTATGGACACCAAAACTGTATGCAGTATTCCAGGTGTGATATCAGCCCCAACTGAACCAACTGTGAGAAACAGCTGAATTTGTTTGTGTAAAACATCTTTTTGATTTCCAATCTTTAGAGTAAAGAAAATGTGGTGGATGTCTTGAGACATCACCAATGATGTCTCAAGACATCAATCTGCCGTCATCACCCCTCTCCTCGAAAAACCAGCCCTTGACCCCTCTGCCCTTGCAAACTATCGCCCCACCTCCAACCTCCCTTTCCTTTCCAAAGTCCTTGAATGTGTTGTCACCTCCCAAATCCGTGCCCATCTTTCTCGCAACTCCATGTTTGAATCCCTCCAATCAGGTTTCCGCCCCTGCCACAGTACCGAAATGGCTCTCATCAACGTCACAAATGACATCCTTTGTGACTGTGACAAAGGTAAACCAGCCCTCCTCGCCCTTCTTGACTTGTCTGCAGCCTTTGACATGGTTGACCACTCCATCCTCCTCCCCACCGACGTCCAGCTGGGTGGGACTGCAGTCGCCTGGTTCCATTCTTATCTATCTAATCGTAACCAGAGAATCACCTGCAATGGCTTCTCTTCCCACTCCCGCATCGTTACCTCTGGTGTCCCCCAAGGATCTAAGGATCTATCCTTGGCCTCCTCCTATTTCTCATCTATATGTTGCTCCTTGGCGACATCATCTGAAAACATGGCGTCAGTTTCCACCACTTCTCTGGGCCTCTCCACGGTCTCTAAATTGTTAGACTGCTTATCCGACATCCAGTTCTGGATGAGCAGAAATTTTCTCCAATTAAATATTGGGAAGATCTAAGCCATTGTTTTCGTGCCCTGCCACGAATTCCGTTCCCTAGCCACTGACTCCATCCCTCTCCCTAATATCTGTCTGAGGCTGAACCAGACTGTTCGCAACCTTGGTGTCATATTTGACCCTGAAATGGGCTTCCGACCACATAGCCACGGCATAACTGAGACCGCCTATTTCCATCTCTGTAACATCGCCTGTCTCCGCCCTTGCTTCAGCTCATCCGCTGCTGAAACCCTCATCCATGCCTTAGTTACCTCTAGACTTGACTATTTCAATGCACTCCTGGCTCAACCATTGGTGGCCGTGCCTTCTGTTGCTTAAGCCCTAAGCTCTGGAATTCCCTCCCTAAACCTCTCCACCACTCTACCACTCTTTCCTCCTTTAAGACACTCCTTAAAACCTACTTGTTTGACCAAGCTTTTGGTCACCTGCCCTAATTTCTCCTTATGTGGCTTGGTGTCAAATTTTTTGTCTTATAATACTCCTGTGAAGCGCCTTGGGACGTTTTACTACGTTAAAGGCGCTATATAAATACAAGTTGTTCTTGTTGTTGAGACAGGTATCTGAGGAGAAGGGGCCTGACACTTTCAAGTCCAGTTGACAGATCGTTCAATAGCTGGAAGTTACTGATTTTGAACAATTAGTGAGATGTCCTTCCACAGTTCATCTGTTCTTCTGGGTTCATCAAGATAGAGATGATTATGTAAAGACTCCATTGTGGTGATGCAAAACCTCATGTATTGGTTTATGTCATTGTCTCTGGCATATATTTAGTATTACTAAGAAAGTTAGCAAAGTGGTACAGCTTTTGTTATTTTTGTAAATCTGATGAGCTGTATATTAAATGTTCTGTAATCAAGTGAAATCTGTTGTGTTGATTTTCTGTTCTGCCTAATTGCTACTTTTACTGAACCTTATTTGTAATGTATAGGCTACGTCACAAGATCTGGCAGAATGTTTATTTTTCCATTATCTGAAGACTGAGTTGACAAAGCTGTAAAAAAAGCAATTGGCTTTTTAGTTAGGGACGTTGAGTACAAATGCAAAGAGGTAATGCTGAACCGATACACATCATTGCTTAGGCTGCCATTAGAATATCGTGTCCAGTTTGGGCACTTTACCTTAGAGAAAATGTCAAGACCATGGAGAGGTTATGGAAGTGATTCTCTGGAATGACACCAGGGATGAGAGGCTTTAGCTACCAGGAAGGACTAGAGAAATTGTTGCTCTTTTTGTTAGAGCAGGGAAGGTTAAGAGGTGATCTGATAGTGGTGTTCACAATTCTGAGAGGTTTTGATAAGGTAAACAGGGAAAAACTATTTCCACTGGTGGGTGAACTGGTAACTAGAGGTCATAAATGTTAAATCATCACATTAAAATATTAAATATTAAAATTATTTTAAAAAGTAATAAAAATTAAAATATGGTGTTAGGTCACAGGTCAGCCATTGAATGGCGGAACAGGCTCAAGGGTCGAAATGGCCTACTCCTGTTCCTATATTCCTATATCACCAAAAGAATGAAGAGAGAGGTTAGGAGAATTATTTTTAAAAGCAGAGGGCTGTTAGAACATGGAAAAAAATCCTGTCAGAAACAGTGGTGACAGCAGAATCCAAAATAGCTTTTAAAAGGGATGTGGATAAATATTTGAAAAATAAAAACTTCAAGCGGTATCTGATTCAGAGGCAAGAATGCTACCAAAGGTCCTAGCTGACATTTCAGTACAATAAAAGCAGGAACTTAGAATTAAAAAAGAATCAGGTTATCTGTAATTGTGTACTAAAACAACAGCAAGAAGTCTAATAGTACAATGGGGACTGTACAATAGATACTCTGGCAATAGCTGCAGTCTGCAGGGCTTTTTTCTTGCACTAGAAAGCTGGACGCTGCCATGTTAATTTCCGTGCAAGGCTATGTTATCTTTCGTTTTATTGTCACAATTAAAAGAAAGTTCACATAAAAGAATTCTGCTCCTTTACAGGAAGGAGTGCGAGCCGGCAAATTCCCCTGTTGGTAAGTGCTGCTTGTTACTGGGGAAAGGGTACAGAGCTGGAAGTAAGTTTACAATAATAGCTGAAAGGCAAATTCCTCCTCTCTTAGGGGAAGCTTGTTTGCCTCCGAATGCCAGTTTGTTTTTTGATTTTCCATGGTCCAACCCAGCATTTACCAAAGAAAGAAAACATAAAAAGACCATTTTTAATGGAACGGTAATAATAAACCACCAGACGTGTAGCTCCTCAGTGGCCGCAAACAGCCAAAGTTCACACACGGGCACATTTACATTTATTTTTTATCATAAAACATAGACTTCTTTCCTGAGCCCGCTTTTCATGAAAAGCATTGCTTTATTGCAGGTACTGTTTTGTTCAGAAATGGTCAAGGATTCTATAAACCTTTACCGAGAAACCTGATCAGGTTTTAAAGCTGGCTCAGAGTTTCAGTGACTAATTTAAGGCTTTGTAAACTCGTGTTGGAGTTTACAGGTGTAAAATCATGTAGCATTTCTGAATCTTAGAATCGATACCTGTTATTTTGCTGAAGATAAGAGATGAATAGCTTAGTTTTTATACACAGAGCTGAGATAGCATTAGGAAATAGTGGAATAGAGTTCCCTTTAAGATCATTTAATCATCTCTTACAACTGTTGTAAGGCAGCAAATACACCACATATATCTTGTAAATACAAGCAGAGTGTACTGCCAAACCATTGCATTGAGAGCCACACAACTTTCCTGTATATACTCAGCAGTTACTGACAATTTCAAGAACTCTGTCTGAATATTACAATTAAATGCTTGTAAAGGAACTGCATATGAAAAGAATAGTTAGTTCGCAGGATGCTTCCAGAATTAAAGATGTGGAAGTTAGATTAATTATTTTAAAGCTTTTAAAAACTAACAAATCTCTGATAGTATTGCTTATGGTGAGTTTGAGGTTATGTGTTTGAGGCTTAGTGGTTAGCACTGTTGCCTCACAGCGCCAGGGACCCGGGTTCGAATCCGGCCTCGGGTGACCGTCTGTGTGGAGTTTGCACATTCTCCCCGTGTTTGCGTGGGTTTCCTCCGGGTGCTCCGGTTTCCTCCCACAGTCCAAAGATGTGCGGTTAGGTTGATTGGCTATGATAAATTGACCCTTAGTGTTAGGGGGATTAAATATGTGGGGATAGGGTGGGACATGTGTTGGTGTAGGGGTTACGGGGATCGGGTGGGATATGTGTCGGTGCAGGCTCGATGGGCCGAAATGGCCTCTATCTGCACTGTGGGGTTTCTGTGATTTCTGTGATCTGTGATGGTGTGGAGCAAGGTCGGATGCTGAGTATGGAAGTAAAGAAGGGGTACGGTCTCCACTGAGAGAATTTGGCGAGAAGTTTGTATGGGATCACCTCAGATACAGCAAAATAAGTATCTATTGATTGGTTTCTAAATGAATTGATTGGAAATTAAAGAGGGCTAGAAATGAGTCTGGGCCCGTTTTTGCACATGCTCAGTCCGCGCCGGAAGTGCGTCGCACACTTTATTGGTTAGGGCGTCCTGCAGTCAAGCAGGGTGTGCGCCTGAAACAGGCATTAGGCCCGTTGCAAATCAAAGGCCTATCGCCTGTTTAAGGCCCCTTTTCCAAACTGGGTTGCGACTGAGCACAGCATGCGCTGTGCAGGCTGCTAATCAGTTTTCTCAGGTGCACAGCAGCCAATCCAGTGGTCCTTAAAGGGACTGCTGGAGGCTGCCACCAAAAAGGTATGGAATTTTTTTTAGACTTGTCTGAATGCAGAGCCAGGAGGAGCATTAAAACTGGGCTGCTGCCAACCCATGCTCGCCCCCTTCTGATTGCATCCCACCGCCCACCACCGCCCCGCCCCGCCCCCTCTGGACTTACTTGCTGGGACGCCAAAACAATCTCACTTCCCCCACCCCATCCCTTTGACCATCGAGCTGCCTCTGGGGCCACAACTGGCGCCTGCCGCTCGCCAGTATTATACAAATGAGGCCAGCGGATTAATTTCCGCTGGTCCTGCAGCTAGCCTCTTTTGCAGCGGGGCAGCGGCCGTTGCCCCCAGATCGTGCCCAGAATTTGGGTGCGATCCGCTTTCCAGGTCGCAGTGCTCGATTTGCCCGTTTCTGACCGTCATCCTCAGGGTCCAGGAAAAGTCAGGTGGCAGATGCGGTCAGAGACATGGGGGGCTGTTGTCTTTGTAGTGTCCGACGTGGTCAGTGGGGGCAGTGTTGAGCTCCTGCAGCTGATGGCACCTTATTATATATTAAGTATATAAACGTGCCCTCAAGCTGCCCCACCTGCAGTATTTGCTGCTTATTAAATTATGATAAAGCTGGCAGCAGACAGTTCGTATGCATACTAAATTCTGTGCTGAAGATTTCTCTAAGAGGTTGGACGGAACAGCGGGGGGGGGGGGGGGTTAGCATTCCAGTTTTTCACTTTGGAACTGGAACCAAAAGCAAACCAGATTTACGAGATTAAAGTATCCTCAAGGGTTGTACGTGAAATGAGTTGGCGTAGCCTGAACGCAATTCATGGTCCATGATTGCTGAGTCCAATTGTGGCACCCAAATGAGTTTAGCCATATGAGATCTGCATAGACCAGAAATCAATGGTGGCACCTCCTGATCCATCTGGCTTAGTATTGCATCAAGGGGGTGCCTTTACTCACTATGCCATCAGGGAAGCTTCAGAAGCCTTATATAGTTAAAAATTGCTTTCCATGACAACATTTCATTGTGCCAGGAGGTTCATTATACTGGGAGTTTCATTATCCCAGACGCTGGCTGACTGAGTGTTCTGGAGTGACTGCTTGATGAAACAAAGAAAGCAACAAGTCGCAATCCTGAAAATATGTCGCAGCTCTGGACGTAGTCACACAGAAGCTTACTTTTGAACTGTAGCTGAACTTGAATTAACTCCATCCTCAGCTTCTGCAGCTTGATGTCAGATTCTGCACAAAAACAAAGATGATCTCGAGAATGAATATGTTTTTGAAAGTGTAATCAGCCAACGCATGGACAGAGATTTCCACCTTACAGCATGCAAGCTTTTAAAACGTAATCTTTCATCACCCAATCACCCTACCCTTTTAAACCTTAGTGGTGTCTGCACTACCAGCCGTGCACCTTTACCTGGGTTTTTAAACAAATTATAACCGAACGCACCAGTTTCAATTTATCTGTCAGGTACCCTTATAAGCTGAACAATGATAAATTACCACTCAAATTTTCACTATATGTGGGCAACAGTTCGATTATAATAGACTAATAGTAACTGAAAGGGGATATTAGAATTTTCACAATAGGCAGAAGTTTATCTATGTCATCTCATTGGAAATAAGTTGAATATCAGAGGCTGAGCTGGTGTTCAACCTAAGGCCTGAATTCTCTCAGGGACAGCAGCATATTTTACAAACCTTTTGAGCTGAAATTAAATTGATGTCTTTGCACCTGCTGTTATTTTGTTTCGACTGAATTGTTAATTTTTTGTTTGACTTGCATTTATGTAGCACCTTTCATGACCTCAGGATGTCCCAAAGCGCTTTACAGCCAATGAGGTACTTTTGAAGTGGAGTCACTGTTGTAATGTGGGATGAAATATTTAAAGGAGTTGGGGCGCTTAAGTTGCAAATTGGCGCTTTGTAAATGGGTCTCACTTTTTAAATGTTTCCCCTTTTCTCCCCATCTGAAGGCACGACATCTTGCTGCGATATGGTTCCCTGCGCACCAGCAATTCTACAATACTTCGCCCCAGAGGCTATTCTTCACGTGACATAGACAGTGAGTGTTTGCAAGCTACTGGACCATGGCGGCCATCACAGTTGAGCCTGATAAGGGGTAAGCCATTTAGGACAGAGATGAGGAGGAATTTCTTCACCCAGAGAGTGGTGAGCCTGTGGAATTCTCTACCACAGAAGGCAGTAGAGGCCAATTCATTAAATATATTCAAGAAGGAGTTAGATATATTTCTTAAGGCTAAAGGGATCAAGGGATATGGGGAGAAGGCAGGGACAGGGTACTGAGTTTGGATGATCAGCCATGATCTCATTGAATGGCGGAGCAGGCTCGAGGGGCCGAATGGCCTACTCCTGCTCCTATCTTCTATGTTTCTATGTTTCTATCTTGTTCTTACCCAATGCTCACCCATGCACTCGACCAGGGGTCACTGGGTATCAATTGGGAATAGGAAGCCAGGAGGTCAATTGTGACTAGCGTCTGTCCGAGATGAGCTAACTTAGCACAGACTGGAATCAAATCTGGGACCTTCCAGTTTGTATGGCTTGGTGTTACATCATAGTGGTTTTACCCACTAGGCCATACTGGGAGCTAACTGTATCCTTTTTATCTTGATTCCATGTAACATTTCTTGTCATACTTGTTATATATTTTTTTCAGAATTCAGCTGTCTTAAAGGGGAACTGTCCTTATAAAAAAAATTGTGGGAAATTAAAAAAAAATTGTTTTGCAATACACAACATATGGTGGGAATCTTTTCGATCTGCGCCTTAGGCCATTTGTGGTGTCACCACCGTAACAAAAATGATGCACGGCTCTTTTATTTTCTGCCCAAACAAACTATTAGGAGCTTTGCCAGACATCTTTTCATGAAGACTCTGTCCCTTTAACAATGTATAAAATAAATGTGGGAACGGGAGAGGGAGATAGTTTAAAATTTGCTGAGTAATTCCAGCACCTAAGGAGTTAATTGTACTGTTCGCGCTCCCCAAGCCTTAATCCATTAAAATATATTAAAAGACAAGAATGAATGCTGCGCAGACATCAAACTTTATGAAGCATTTGGAAAGAAAGTTCACCATTATTGCTGTGAAATCACAGAGCCACACACACTGCTGTGAAGTGGACCATTTTACTGTACTTTTCTGAACTTTCCTTGAAGCATGTCTGTGCTGCCCGAATACACAATCCAGGATTAAACAGCTCAACCTACCACCAAGTTCTTACGCCCTCCCACAATCATTATCCTAAATCCGCCATCATTTCAGATTCATTTTTCCCTTATTCATCTGTCCAACTAATTCCTGCCGCATTCACTAAGCTTACATCTTAATCTTTTCTGTTACATAGAGAATACAAAATGAAAAGCTGCATTTTCTGGGTACATGCACACATTTGGAACGGATGAACCATATGTGAAGTGACATACAATACTGAATGGCGACTGAATGGTGTCCGGTGCTAAAGACAGTGCAAGCCAGGAACAAAGGCCCAGCGAACAAGAGGGCTGCACTGGGGTTGCTTCACTCTAACACTAGGGGATTGGCCAGTAAAACATGGGTATAATTTCACTGTTTTCACTCGCACAAGCTGTGGGAAAAGAATCGCCATCTGATGTTTGATTGTGGCAGATATTTTCCGCCAGCAGCCTTAGTATTGCAGCTGAAAAAGAGAGAATGGGGCTACATTTGCTTCTTTGAGTGCCACGTCTGGCAGAGACACAGCTGATCGACTCTGTGACTTTAGGAGGTTGGTGGCGGCAAAAAGGGGGGGTGGGGGGGGGAGGGGGAGGTTGGAATATCAGACGATGTGGGTCGTCAATTCATTTGACGTACTGAGACGTGATACGATTATTTAATTAGTAAATTAACCATCGTTTTTAAGAGTTTGATAAAAGTTACCAGACTTCCTTGTTGGGAGAACAGTCACAAACGTGTCAGATGAGGTCTCGGCCTCTCAGAACATAGTGATGAATTTATCAAATGTTAGAATAGTTATAACAAGCAGGATTAGCTCCTTTCTGTTGTATGTTATGAGGTGCAACTGTTTTTTTTCCATTTTGTATTGATGTGTAAAATCTGGCCCTGAGGTGAGGTATCTTAAAACTAGCACTCACTCACCACACATAATTCGTCTGCTTTCTACTGTCAGAGGTTGGACTTTCAGTCTGCTCTTTTCTCTAAATAATAGTTGAAGTGTTTTTCTCAGATTAAATCACAAATGCATTATGATCATTTTCTGATAAATCCTCAGTCCGTTTATGGAACGTTGATCTCTACTGATCGTGCATTTTTTTTATCAGTACCCTATAATTCTATGGAAGAATCAGCATCATTTAAAAAAAAATTCTCCCCTTCTGTCCCGAAAATGCTGCCTTGCACTGATGTGCA
The DNA here is from genome assembly GCF_052327205.1 of Somniosus microcephalus. Lineage (NCBI taxonomy): Eukaryota > Metazoa > Chordata > Chondrichthyes > Squaliformes > Somniosidae > Somniosus > Somniosus microcephalus. The sequence continues at coordinate 102,021,938 of NC_141000.1, read as the reverse complement.
GTTCCATGGGTGCCGACCGCTCTCTGTTCCTCACCCAAGTGACCATGTGAGCTCAGGCAGTGAGTGTTAGCAAGTTATTTGATCGTGGGGGCATCACATTGGAGCTCAGTTCTAACCTTGGCTGACAGCCACAGCCATACACATTAAGCAATTGGGTGTGGGAACCCAGATAATTATTTCTCTCCCTCCTCCCTAATCCAAAGATGCTGAAGGTAATTGCAGGCCCATGACTGCCACCCTGGCTGAGATCAGTTCATTCAGCACTGACAGTGGAATGAACCTGAGATTTTCTGGTCTATATGGCTCCGTTGCACACTGCCTTTACAAACTAAGCCTGATGTGGAGTTTAACATCATTTTAACACCCTGGGACGGGACTGGATAATCTTTTAATAAACATTCTTAAATCCATCTTTTCAACAAAGATTTTCTGCTCTTTCCATGGCTTGGCATCCAATTCCCTCATCTATTTTCCCTTTGTGAAGTAACCTGGGCTTTCCTTTTTACATTAAAGGCACGATATAAGTGCAAGTTGTTGTTGTATAAAGGATGATATACAACAAGTTCCTCAAATCAGGCTTTTCTGGCTAAAACTCTCAATTCTCCAGGTGGCACTTTAACACAAGCAGGTCTATGGTTTATTTGGTTAGCGAAACAAAATCTCTGGATTACATAGAGAATAACACATAGATGGAAACATGTTATACAAGGAACAAATAGATGAAAACTGTTTAAAGTCACTTAATTGAATTACTGGATCATGTGATTTCAAATTATGCCAAAATTCCTCTTGTGCCATTTTAATGCAATTTGCTTAATTTGAATCACTGGATAATTCCATTTTATTGGCGGGGGAATGACTTTGAATTCACAGAAGTAGATTATATAAAGAGATTAATGGAGGATTGAGACATCTCATCTCACTTATCAAGTGTTTGTTTGGCCCAGATTATCTGGTCATTATCACATTGCTGTTTGTGGGACCTTACTATGTGCAAATTGGCTGCCGGTTCAAAAAGTACTTCATTGGTTGTAAAGCGCTTTGGGACATCCTGAGGTCATTAAAGGCGCCATATAAATGCAAGTTCTTTCTTTCCATCTTCTGAGAGATTGGTGAAAGCACAAATATCCAGTTCACCAATGGGTTACACTATCATAGGGCAGCGAGAGTCAACTCTCAGTAAAGACACTCAGACCGGTTACAGGAGTGACTGACACCACTCAACTTAAAGAGTTATTTACAGCAGGCCTGAAGTTGTAACATAAGGATTGGCAGTAGCATTGCCTTCTCTTGTTTCTTACTTTCAACCCTGACCCAGGTCCTGTCCCTCATCACGAGAGTGGTGAGAATGTGGAACTCGCTCCCACATGGAGTGGCCACATGATTAGCATTGATGCATTTAAGGGGAAGCTAGATTTATACATGAGGGAGAAGGACTAGAAGGATATGTTGATAGGGTGAGATGAAGTAAAGTGGGAGGAGACTCGTGTGGAGTATAAACACTGGCACAGACGTATTGGGCTGAATGGCCTGTTTCTGTGCTGTAAAATTCTGTGTAATTCTATGTAATCCTTTATAGTGTTATCATAACAAAAGAAAACTTGCATTTATAAAACACATTTCACATCTTTAAAATATCCCAAATTGCTTCAGTCAATAAATTACTTTTGAAGTGTACTCACTGTTGTTATGTGGGCAAATGTATCAGACAATCTGTGCACATAAAGGTTCGCAATGAGATAAATGAGCAATTAATCTGTTTTTGATGGAAGAATAAATGTTGGACAGGACACTGGAAGAACGCCCCTACTCATCTTCAAATAGTGCCATGGATCTTTTACCTTCACCTGAACAGGCAGATGGGACCATGGTTTAACATCTCATCTGAAAGATGTTACTTCCAACAATGTGGCATTCCCTCAGTCGGGCTTGAATCCGTAGCCTTTTGACTCAGAGGCTAGACAGCTACCATTGACCCAAGCTGACACTGGGCCTAAAAATTTGTGATACTAGGTGAAAGGATCAGTGAAGATAACCCGTTGATTATCTGCTCAACACTTTGGATAGCGTACTAAAAATTCTCTCACACATCAAGGGGCATAAGCAGCTACACTTGGATATCATACCTTTATTCTTCTTATCTGTGCATTCTTTCAGGAGGTGATTTTCTTTTTTGCAAGTTCTTAATCACTGATCTAATGGGGATTTGTTCACCCAGACTGAATGATACCATCAAGATTTACTGCTCCAATCATCCATTTCATTCACTCGTGTGTTTTCAGCGCACAATGCATCAGTTTAACTATTGTAGATGGTATCAGATTTTGGAAACATCGAAGACATGTTTCCTGAATATTAAAACGACTGCCAGTGCAGCTGCGTGCTGCTTAAAGAATCCATTACTTTCTGTTTCAAAGGCTTGTTTGTCTGAACCACCTGAATGATTTTTTGCTTTTGTACAGCTCTTAAAGAGGTTGTTCAGTGGTTAGCTACAAAAATGTGCCATGAGTGATCCTGTTTTCCTCTTCTGGGTCAGGTGCATAAGGAGGAGACAAGTCTGAGCACTGAAAGGCTCGTAGTGGGATACTTACACTTCAGATGAACAAACCATTTATATTACTGTAACAAAAAAAATAAGATTTTGAAATTGCCTAAACTGACTTGTGTAACTTAACATGACTGAGGTAACATTAATTAATGTGTTGCTGGAGCTGGAAGCAGTACTAACAGGTACGTATAATAATATGTGGGAGTGCAATATTATGAATAGCATTGTGCTGTAGATCATATTCCTCAGGCACTGTACTGGGACAGATCAATTCAGTTCAGCAAGGAGCGCACAGAATAGGCTTTTCATACCATTAATCTTGTTGGATTTGACCCCAAAAGTGATAGCACAAATTATGGTTTATCAAAGAGGTGTTGTTAAAATATTTGTTGGAAAGTTCTTGGAACAATCAGGGATATGTGAATACTCAGTTTAAATACCACCTTGATGGCTAACATAGAGCATCTGCTACTGAGTAAACATTTAATTTGTGCATTTTAGGACTTTCCTTCCAAGTTTGCTTTACTTTTATAGTAAAATAAAATGTATTCTGGGTAATGGCAAATATTAGTGCAGTGACCTTCTTATGTCATCAGTCACACACGTTTCTCCATGTGTCAGCCTAAGAGGTCAATGCCTCTTCAAATAGAACTTTAGGGGTGAATGGCCGTCGGGGTTCTCCTGCTTGACCGCTGTAACTTTGGTGGAAAAGCCATGAAAATCCCGGGAGAAACAGTGTAAATGGTGTTTACCTCAGTTTTCCAGGGTTTCAGTGGCTCTTCACCATGTACAGTGGTCATGTGAGAGAATCCTCATGGAAATTCACCCCTTTTGTCTGGATGAAGCCAACAATTCCAAACAATTGTCTATGGTTTAAAGTGTAGATGAGTTTCCCCAATGCATTTACCTTAAATGACCTTTTAGTTGGAAAACATAAATTGATAACATTATTTTCTAACAATGTGTTATTTCATTTTGTGCTGGTGCGTATCCTGTACCAATGCACTATCCATGTCCAATGAATGACACAATTTTGCTGTTCCATTGCTTAGGATTGCAAATGGTTGTAAATCGCGTGGAATGATGCAGTGCAATGAAGTGTTGGAGCTGGTACTGAAACCATAATATTGTGATGCAGTGACAAAATAGCAGACAAAAAGAGTAGCATTAATATGGATACAGGTGACTGCACCCAGACAAAGGGATCTTAATACAATAATGGGCAAAAGGATATAACTAGGCAGGAGATGAATCCCTAGGGCTAACTGTTTTTTTTGCCTCTCCCAGGAGATCACATGGTTTTGGGTGGGATGGAGAGTGTATATATTGTGATACATAAGGTATCGCAATTGAGTGGGAAAGGCTGGATGGACCAGTGCGTCTTTCCCTTTCCATCATTGTTTGCATGTTCATAAGAACATAAGAAATAGGAGCAGGAGTAGGCCAATCGGCCCCTCGAGCCTGCTCCGCCATTCAATAAGATCATGGCTGATCTGATCCTAACCGCCAATCCACTATCACAGAACCATCTCCTGAATCTAACAGAATTAGACACACGAAATAGGAGCAGGATCAGGCTACACGGCCCCTGGGCCCGCTCCGCTACCCACAGGGCCATGAACGATCCGAACCTAGACTCATGTCCAAATTGCTCATTAGCTATTTTTAAATAAAGGATTTTATTGAATAAAGTTTCTTTGGTTATGACACATTACCAATATCATTCTAAGGCACACATCATCCCATCATTCCTGTTCTCCAAGCTGCACTGACTCCCCGTTCCCCAGTGAGTTGACTTCAAAATTCTTCTACTTGCTTTCAATCCCTCCATGCTCTTGTTCCACCCTGCCTTAATGATCTCCTATTTTATGTCCCCACAAACACCCTTTGCTCTTTTAAACACCAGGCTTTCCTTTCTCCTCTGCTTCCTCCGCTCCATTATTAATGGCCACTTATTCAGACTTGCTTCTCTCTGAAACTCCCAGCCAGGTTCCTTTGCCTTGCTACCTCCCGCCCTGCTTTCAGACACCTCTTCAAAAGCCTTCTGTTTGACTGTTCCTTTGGTCCAACACCCTAACCATCTTCATTTTACCTTTTTCCCCTCCTGTTTGAGTCTACTGTTCTGTCCTCCTTGATATAAAGGACTTTGACACGCCATGCTGCCCGTGAGGAGTACTAAAGGACTGTAAGTTGTTGTTGATGAGTATAGCCGGGTCATGGAGATAGTGTCATATCTGGAAATAATGAAAGGAGCCCTGTTGTGTGATGCGCAACTTGTCGACAAGCTGCAATAATGGGTGCCAAGCCAAGCTGCAAATGCTCACCACACTCACACATAAACATCATACCAGTGAACCTGAAAGGCAAGCTCCTTGACGAAAACTAACTGTGAGATGTGGGCCATAAACTTGAGGGCAGGTGATATTTCCTGCCCCTAATTAAATGCCATGTGTTTTGTAACAAGTCCCAGATGAACGGAGATGTACCAGCATTGCCGGTCTCACACATCTGCTGTGAGACTTGAATGACTTGCACAGTGTGCTCTGTTCACTCAGACGGATGAAACACATGTGTCACGCATTTCAATATTTAGAACTTGGAGACTTTGTTAATGGTATGATCAGGAATTAAGTGAGCCAACAAAACAGCGAAGAGAGGAGAGGAGAGGAGAGGGAAGAAGGCATTGAAATAGGAATTGAAAGAAACAGCCACAACTGCAGAAGGTGCTTGTGCTTAAGGCTGCCTGAATTCCAACTAAACATTCAAGAAAAAGAATACCAAAGAAATCTAAAATATGTAACATCTTAGGAAATAATTGCTCTAGCAACCCATGGTGCAGTAGCCATTGCCCCCTCCTCATCCTCAGATATATATCTTCATTTTCATTATTGCTCTCTAATTGTTGATGTATTAATCCAATACTAGAAGATAAATAGAATGATGAAAATGTCCTTATAAGAAGCACGTTCCTATAACGAGACTCCATCACGTGAGATGGATGCGAAGTTGGTGGAGCAGCCATGCCTGGTGTCGGGAGGCTTGAAACACTTTCAGTTCAGGCCTCATTTGATTATCACTGTTGAGCTGTGTTTGGCAAATGGGTGCCCTGCTGCAGCTGAGCCATTGTGGAAAGTCAAGAATGGGGAGGGGAAGGTGATCTTGTACTGGCATTGGGCTGGAGTTTTATTGTGGGCCTGGGAGAAGCACCCCCCGCTCCTCGTGGCCCCACAAAAATCAATTAAATGTTTCCTGGGCTGTTCTGTGAATGGCCTGCAGCAGTCTGTCACTTTAAGGACCACCGGTTAGGCCACAAAACACCTTATATAACTAGGCAGAGCCCATTAGTACCTGAAAATTGCAAATAGGGTCGCTACAAGTGACAGGCTGCTCAGCAATTTACAGGCCCGTCTGAAAAAAACCTATTTTGCAGGTAAGAATCGGGTAGCTGGCAGTTGAAAAATTGACCTCCCCATATGTCACTACTTAACTGCTGAACATTTGTTAATTCCTTACATTTGTTATTTTATTTGTTAAAAAGCAACCAACTGCATATTCTTGAAGCACAAGTGAAAATATAATGGCAGACAATATGATCAGCATACAGCACCACCAGCCTCGGTGCTTTCCAGGCACTGAACATATCTCCGCACAAGTGAGGTGAGCTCACTGGACAACATGAAATCAGCTCTATAATTTACTGGCACGCACAACATGGTGAGTGTGCCGGGGCTGCCAAGTGATGGGCTGCCGGTGCCTGTTTTGTGTTGGGTGTTTTCCAATATGTGGGGGTTGGGGGGCACTGGACACGGAGCAGGGAGGGCATCAGGCAAGGGGGCACTAGGTATGGGCGTTAGAGAGCCACTGGGCAAGGGTGTCATACATATTATTTTATAATGCGGCCCCTCCTTTGTCATCCTTTGCAAATGGTGGCTGTATACTTTGGGCAAATCTCTAAGCGCATTGTGGTGGAGGCTCCTAATTTGCATGGACTGAATAAATCTTACGACCAGCTTGTGTGCAGGCCCCCACTGTCCTTTATGCTGGCCACACACAGTGCAGTGTGGTGCGCTGCGTGCCTGGGGTGCATTGTAGACTGCAGGCCTCCACAACCCCATAATATGGGGAGCAGGTGCCAGATATGCTTCAGTGTATCAGCTGTCTACCATCGCATTATCGGTCCTATACTGTTCTAGATCAATATTATATCATGCTGCACTTCTAGCTCAGCAGAATACCATGTAGTATGACATTGTGTTCTAGATGATTGCTACATAGTGTGTCATAGATGATTCTTATGCCATATAGTGTAACATATAGTTCTAAACTAATGTTATACAATGTAAGATATGTTAACGTAATACTACACAGGCGGAGAAATATAACTTGTACCAAAAAAATCACGAAATGCGTATATCAGCCGATACACATTCTCAATGACTTCGGCAAGAGGCATGAGCTAAATTGGTGCTCGTGCCTCATTTGATTATGACTGGTGAGCTGCCAGCGCTACTCTCACTGCTAATTGGCAGCTCGCCGATTGGAAAATCAGGTGGCAGTGATACCATTTAAAGGCAGCCTACACCTCTTAAAGGGGAGGTGCAGCTTGGTTGATTTGAATCATAGCTCTCAGTCAATGTAAAGTGAAGATGGCAGCTGGCAGAAGCTGTACAAGAGAGCCACAATTTTCAGACACTGCTCTGGAGGTCCTCGTGGAGGTGGTGACTAAGGGGAGGGAATTCCTCCTTCCAGCAAACGGGAGAAGAGCGGCAAACAGCAGCAGAGGTCAGAGGTGGCAGAGCAGGTAAATGTGAGGGCTGTTGCATCCAGGATCGAGCTGCACAATTATTGTACTGAACTTAGCCAGAGCAGCCAATACAGCCAGAAATAGGCCTAAAGTCCACAACTAGTCTAAAACAATTTAGTTAGTTAGTTCTTAATTAATTTTTTTATGAGTAAATGAATTTGGGCCACTAATGATGTCACAGTGCACAGCCAACCACTGAACCAGTGACATGCTGCCTATTAACACTAATGGAGCAGCTAAAGAGACAGAGTGGTTGAGTGCCAGTTTTAGCAAGACCAGTACCATAGACCTTTACTTTGGCAGAGAGAGCAACTAACTCGATGGTCAAGATCTCTTATAAAGCATTGCTTTGAAGTCTAGTACTATTAACCAGGAATTTGTAAATTCCTTAATTGTGTTAGTTTGTTTATAAAATTGAATTAATAATTACATACTTACATAGTACTTACAGCACAGGGACAGGCTATTCAGCCCAACAGGTCCATGCCAGTGTTGATGTGCCACACGGGCCTCTTTTCACCCTACTTCATCTAACACCATCAACATATCCTTCTATTGCTTTCTCCCTCGTGTGTTTATCTGGCTTCCCCTTACATGGATCTATAATAGTAATAAGGATTCATTTTTATTACCATGTGCAATCACAGTAATCGAAACAGCCAATCTTGCTGCACTGACGTATGGAAAGGCAACTCTTGAAATCAAATAAGGTCCATTTGATTGTACTTCATGGGCTCGAATTTCACAGGGCCGTGGAGACAGGAATGGAGGTGTGTCGGGTGTTAAAATTGCAAAAAGTGGCGGGCGGACCCAACCCCGCCTCCAAGCAATTTTCAAGAAATCGTGTTTACTGCTATCATCTCCATCCCGCCTCCAAGAGGCGGGATAGGCCCTTAACAATCACTAAATTGCCTCTATTATCCCATTTTGAAAGGCCTTGGTGATTTTAAGCCTTTCCGACGTGAAGCACGCCTGCTCTGAAACACGACAGTGAAACCTTGCGGGTGCACAATTGGATTGCTGACTATTAGTTGCAGCTCCACCATTAAATAGGATATTTGATCAGCCATCATTTGCAGGTGGCAGGACTTTGTTGTCTCAGGTCTGGGGGAACTTTTAGCAGGCATAACCACAGCTGTGGAAGTTTGGACCCTGACACCCATCTCCAGTGTGACCTCCTGGGAAACCCCTCTTGCCACCTTCACTGAGCGCTTCCTCAACTGAGGCATATACCAAGTAATCCTAAGCCCTCAATGTGGAAGTCCCATTAGCAAAATGACACATGCCACAACTGCAGCAGTAGCCATCAGATTTTTTATTTACAGTAACCATCTGATGGCTTTTTAACATTAAAGATCAAATTTCACCCAAGTGACTACCCTTGTGACTATTTGTGCAGTATCTATCTCTTACGCGTGCTCCTACGTGGTGCTTCCCCTGTGGCTTCAGCAGATGTGGAGGTCCCTTGCTCACTTTCTTGCTGCTCCTGTCTCGACACCTTTGGCGGGCGTCCTCTGGGGTTGCGAACCTGTGAGGGCTCGCCAACAGTCTGCTGCTCCTGCGGCTGTGCAGGGGTTGAGACGCCGATCTCAGTCGGGTGTGAACTCTGGTGGGGCTCTGACCGAGGACTCTGCAGTGGCATGGAAGTGTGAGCACTTGGAGAGCAGCCCCCACTTCCTTGATGTCTGCCACCAACTTCCCTCTCGTGGGTCAGGTCCCTCTCAGCGCTTGCAAGTGGCTTGAGAGTACCTTGCTGCATCTCAAGGGGACCATGGGGACCCGTATCTGCACTGGCAGTCCTACTCAGAAGGACTTCCATGAAGGTCTGGTTTCTCTGTTCAATAGATGACCATCGCTCCTCCAGAGATGTCATTCTATTCAGAACACTCACCATGTTTTCTGCACTCTGGCGACTTATCACCTCCACGGAGGTTGCCATCCTTTCTATGGTGATGCGTTCATGCACCAATGACTCCACAAAGGCTCTGCTCATGTTCGCAATGGACTCCTCCATTCGCGCCACACTCGCAGCGACCCTGCAGACAAAACCTGCCAGAGACTCCTGCATCTGTTCCTGGAGTTCCAGCACCGCTGATCTTGTGGATGGACCCAGAGGCAGAGGGTCGACATGCAGCTGAGCCAAGCTGGCAGAGTCCTGCACCCTCCAACGAGGACTCTCCACTGCTGTCCCTGTCTCCACCATCTGCTGATGCTCACTTGTGAGCTGTGATACACCAGGTGACAACGCTACTCTATCGCAAAGGTCCCACCGAGGTGTGAGTGTCTGCGCTGGTGCTGGGTGTGCTGAATTCTGCTGACGCTGTGCCCTCAGAGGTTGCAGCTTCCTCTGAGGAGTCTGGATGCTCAGGCTCTTCCTCCTGGCTAGTGGGGACGGGTGCTGTCGATGGTCCTGTGGGGGAGTAAAGGAAAGAGTCAGAGATGTGATGCCAAGGTTACATGCATATTGCATATTGCAGATGATCATAAGTCCATCTGTTAGAGCTTCAGAATCATTATCAGCGACTCATGCAATGTCAATGAGAGAGATGGAAAACTATTCTGTCACCAGCTTGCTGTGATGCACCCGTCTGTCCGTCCCCCACTTGCGCATTGTCCTTCACTCCCACGATCTCCAGGACCGCCTCCTCCCAGGGGGTGAGCTGGGCTACTGAGGGTGGCCCTCCTCCTGTCCTGGCTCTTTCCCTCTTGTGAGCTCTCTTTTCCTGCAATGAGGGAGACAAGTGGAGTTTGAGTGAGAATGAAGGAGTGAGTGTAGAGAATCCATAGCATAGATGCTTAGAAGAAGACAAAGATGGAGTGAGGTGGTAAGACCAAGGGCCCTCCCTGTGTGTTGTCAGTTGTTTTCATAGCATCACAGTGATAGGGAGTGTGAGGGCTGCATAGTCAAATAGTTAGGTGAATGTGACCATAGAGAGAGAGGGAATGGGTAAGGGTGCATGGATGTCAGTGTCAAGAAGTGGGATGTGAAGGAAGAGATTGCTAAAGCTGAGTGCTGATGAGAGGCAATGGGGATCAGATGAGGGTGATGGGAAAGTCATACTCACTTTTCCAGTGCGCAGAAGGTCATGAAACCTCTTCCTGCACTGAAGCCAGGTCCTGCGGGTTATCGACAAAGAGTTGACCTCCTCGGCCACCTGGATCCACACAGCCTTGACCTCCTCGGCCACCTGGATCCACACAGCCTTGGTCTGCTGGGGAGGCTTCTTCCTCCCTGAAGAAGGGAAGAGCACCTCTTTATTGGCTCTTGCTCCCTCCACTAAAGCTTGCAGGGCAACGTCATCAAACCTGGGAGCAGACCTAGGTCTCTCGCTGGTCATTCTGCCTCCAGGTCCCTCTAACATGAAAGGCCAAAAGGTTGGCAGTCTGCAGAAGAAGCAAGGCTTGTTGCAGACCTTAAATGCAGCAGCAATGATGACGTCATCGGAGGCGAGTTTCAGACTGAAAAAACTAATTGGGCCATGGGTTCCGACACGCCGGAACTCAATTGCCCACTTAAGTTAAAATCATAGAAACATAGAAACATAGAAGATAGGAGCAGGAGTAGGCCATTCGGCCCCTCGAGCCTGCTCCGCCATTCAATGCGATCATGGCTGATCATCCAAATTCAGTACCCGGTCCCTGCCTTCTCCCCATACCCCTTGAACCCTTTAGCCTTAAGAAATATATTCAACTCCTTCTTGAATATATTTAATGAACTGGCCTCCACCGCCCTCTGTGGCAGAGAATTCCACAGGTTCACCACTCTCTGGGTGAAGAAATTCCTCCTCATCTCAGTCCTAAATGGCTTACCCCTTACCTTAGACTATGACCCCTAGTTCTGGACTCCCCGGCCATCGGGAACATCCTTCCTGCATCTAGTCTGTCCAGGCCTGACAGAATTTTATAGGTTTCGATGAGATCCCCTCTCAATCTTCTAAACTCCAGTGAGTACAAGCCCAATCGACCCAATCTCTCCTCATACGTCATTCCTGCCATCCCAGGTATCAGCCTGGTGAATCTTTGCTGCACTCCTTCCATGGCAAGAACATCCTTCCTCAGATAAGGCGACCAAAACTGCACACAATACTCAAGGTGTGGTCTCACCAAGGCCCTGTACAACTGCAGCAAGACATCCTGGGCTAAAAATTCGGTATCGCCGCGCCAGGTCTTTAGCGCCCAAAATTTAGCGCTCGCCCGGATTCCCGTAGCGCCCGCCTGAAATTCAGTTGCGGCGGCCCAAGACGGAGGCGGGCGCTATTGCAGGGTTTGGCCGCCTCGCTTGGGGCGGTGAAAGTCAGTTTCAGGCATCCAGCTGCCGCTGCGGCACCCGATGCAGTGCGGCAGGCTGGGGTACTGCAGGCCTCCTCCTTCTCTTAAGGAGGAGCTGCCTGCAGCCGTGAGATCGCCGCTGGATTCCCCCGGCAAATGAGCCCGGCACCACGGAGAAGTGCCGGGCTCGCGGGAGTCAGACACCAATGCCGCGGGGGGGTGGTGCAGGAGTCCGGGGAGGGAGGTGCGGCCAGGCGGCCGCCGGGAAAGCGGCCGGCCGCCCCTCCACCTTTATGCGCCGGCCTCTCGGAGCTGCAAGGCACCGTTTTTCAAACGCTGTTTGCGGCCGGCGCGGGCGAGGCGGCCGCAACTGAATTTGGCGGTCGGCACGGAATCGCATTGGAACCGGGGCGCTGTGCACACCGATGACGTCATCGGTGCCGGCGCAGCGCTACCGGCTAACGCCGATGTTAGGGACCAACTGAATTTCGGGCGCTAAAAAACTTCCGGCGCAAACCACTCTATAGCCAATAAGTGGGCGCAAACGCGGCTGAATTTCTAGGCCCATTTTTCCTGTACGCGAACCCTCTTGCTACGAAGGCCAACCTACCATTTGCCTTCTTAACCGCCTGCTGCACCTGCATGCTTACCTTCAGCGACTGGTGCACAAGAACACCCAGGTCTCTTTGCACTTCCCCTTCTCCCAATCTATTGCCATTCAAATAATAATCTGCCTTCCTGTTTTTGCCACCAAAGTGGATAACCTCACATTTATCCACATTATAGTGCATTTGCCATGTTTCTGCCCAATCACCCAACCTGTCCAAATCGTACTGGAGTTTCACGACATCCTCCTCACAGCATACCCTCCCACCCAGCTTTGTGTCATCTGCAAATTTGGAGATACTACATCCAATTCCCTTGTCCAGATCATTAATATATATTGTGAACAGCTGGGGTCCTAGGATCGATCCTTGCGGTACCCCACTAGTCACTGCCTGCCACTCGGAAAATAACCTGTTTATTCCAACTCTTTGCTTTCTATCTGCCAACCAGTTCTCTATCCAAGTCAATACCTTGCCCCCAAACCCATGTGCCTTAATTTTGCAAGCTAATCTCTTATGCGGGACCTTATCGAAAGCCTTCTGAAAGTCTAAATACACCACATCCACTGGTTCTCCCTTATCTATTTTACCAGTTACATCCTCAAAAAATTCCAGTAGATTAGTCAAGCACGATTTACCTTTTGTAAATCCATGTTGACTTTGTCCGATCCTGTCACTGCTGTCCAAGTGCTCTGCTATTACATCTTTTATAATGGACTCTAGCATTTTCCCCACTACCGATGTCAGGCTTTTTCCCCGCTTTTTCTCTACCACCTTTTTTGAATAGTGGGGTAACATTAGCTACCCTCCAATCCATGGGTACTGTTCCAGAGTCTATCGAGTTCTGGAAGATGACCAGCAATGCATCTACTATCTCCAGGGCCACTTCCCTAAGATTATCAGGCCCTGGGGATTTATCGGCCTTCAATCCCGTCAACTTCCCCAACACCATTTCTCTACAAATACTGATTTCTTTCAGTTCCTCCCTCTCATTAGTCCCTAGGTTCCCAGACATCTCTGGGAGGTTATTTGTTCCTCCTTTGTGAAGACAGAACCAAAATATGTATTTAATTGGTCTGTCATTTCTTTGTTCCCCATTATAAATTCCCCTGATTCTGACTGTAAGGGACCTATGCTTGACTTCACCAATCTTTTTCTCTTCACATATCTATAAAAGCTTTTACAGTCAATTTTTATGCTCCCTGCAAGCTTACTTTCATAATCTATTTTCTCCCTCTTAATTAATCCCTTCGTCCTCCTTTGCTGAATCCTAAACTGCTCCCAATCCTCAGGTTTGCTGCTTTTTTTGGTCAATTTATATGTCCTCTCTTTGGATCTTATGTTATAATTTCCCTTGTTAGCCACGGTTGAGTCACCTTTTTTGATTTATTTTTATGCCAAACTGGGATAAAGAAATTCTGTAGTTCATCCATGTGATCTTTGAATGTTTGCCATTGCCTATCCACCGTCAACCCTTTGAGTGACATTACCCAATCAATCCTACCCAACTCGCGTCTCATACCATCATAGTTCCCTTTATTTAAATTCAGGACCTTAGGCTCTGAGTCAACTATTTCACTCTCCATCTTAATGAAGAATTCTATCATATTATGATCGCTCTGACCCAAGGGGCCTCGCACAACAAGATTGCTAATTAATCCTTTCTCATTGCATAATACCCAGTCTAAGATGGCCTGATCCCTAGTTGGTTCCTCGACATATTGGTCCAGGAAACCATCCCGTATACACTCCAGGAATTCCTCCTCCACAGTATTGTTAGTAATTTGGTTAGCCCAATCTATATGTAGATTAAAGTCACCCATGATGACTGCTGTGCCCTTATTGCACGCTTCTCTAATTTTCCTTTTAATGCCATCCCCAACCTCTGCATTACTGTTTGGGGGTCTATACGCCACTCCCACTAATGTTTTCTGCCCTTTGGTATTTCTCAGTTCTACCCATACAGATTCCACATCATCAGAGCTAATATCTTTCCTTACAATTGTGGTAATCCCCTCTTTAACCAGCAATGCTACCCTACCTCCTTTTCGCCTATCTTTCCTGAATATTGAATACCCCTGGATGTTGAGTTCCCAGCCTTGGTCCCCCTGGAGCCATGTTTCCGTAATTCCAATCATATCATATTCATTTACCTCTATTTGTACTGTTAATTCATCCACCTTATTACGAATGCTCCTTGCATTAAGACACAAAGCCTTCAGGCTTGTTTTTTTTAACGCTCTTAGACCTTGTAGAATTATTATTTACTGTGGCCATGTTTGTTTTAAACCCTTGATTTCTCTGATTGCCACCTTTGTTTTTCTCCTTCCTGACTTTTGCTTCTATCCTTGTTTCCCTTTCCTTTGTCTCCCTGCTCAGGTTCCCAACCCCCTGCCATTTTAGTTTAAACCCTCCCCCACAGCACTAGCAAACACTCCCCCAAGGACATCGGTCCCGGTCCTGCCCAGGTGCAGACCGTCCGGTTTGTACTGGTCCTGCCTCCCCCAGAACCAGTTCCAATGTCCCAGGAATTTGAATCCCTCCCCCTTGCACCATTTCTCTAGCCACGTATTCATTTGAAGTATCCTTCCATTTCTACTCTGACTAGCATTAAATAACATTTAAATTTAAACACATGTAAGAAAATAAAATTTTCATTATTATCAATCAACAAGCATTTTTCAGATTGATTGCAATGCCATTTGAAGATATGGATCTGTGTTTATCTCTAAGAGTGAGATCTATTTAAATAGTCATTTTGATTTCAAAATATAATCTGAGATTTACTCCAGAAATGTGAGATTTGACAACTCTACTTTTATGCCAAACCAGGTATCATCCAGACAGCATTTAATGCACATAAACATTGCCACCAGCTAAATTATTAATGCATCTTTACAATTCGTTCTGAAGCTAATCTTGGCTTAGTTGTAGATTCTTAATAAAGTACAAAAGGGTTTGTATTGCATTTCTTGGAGGTCATATCAATCCAAGAAGAGCTTTGAATTTGTGGGTTCTCTACATTGGATTGGGTTATAGGCATGGAGTAAGAGGTTTTGACTTCCTCAGAGTTATTCAAGACATGGTCTCAAAAGCCATAATAAATTGCACCAATAGGGGTAGAATTTCCATGATGGTTTCTCTTGATCTCCCTCCGTAACTTTGGCAGAAGATCAATGGAAGCCCCAGAGAAACATCGTAAACAGTTATTTATGCCACTGTGGAAATTCTACCTCTTAGTCTTTATTTTCATAAATGTTTTCTAAAAATATGTTTGATGCTTAATAATAAATTCCATTAGAAACCAGTGTGTTTGTCTTTAACCTAACAGTATAATCCACATCAAGACTGTCCTTCCATAGAATTCAGTTCTTGTTATTCTAATAACTGAATTAGTTTTGAAGATGAATGTGAAAAAATAAACATTTGCACTTGAGTTTTTTCCTTTTTTGGCACAATGTGTCTCTCAGAATGAAACTTTAATTTGAAAACATGTAGTAAAAGAACCATTGAATAAATAGATCTGCCCTTTCTTAATTTGTTCTTGAGATGTGGGTTATTGCCCATCATAGGACCCCTATTTGCATATCAAAAAGGGCCTATCTGAACACAGGCAGGTGCTTTGGCTGCCCAGAGGTAAGTGCCTTTCAAAATGGCACCGGCTGCAATGGAAGCGGGGACAGAGCAATAAGTACTGCACCATTTTAACTGTCTTTACACCCTGCTTGTGCCAGTCACCTCGTGTTAAAATTGTGTCAGCTGTGTTTTCTTTGAATTTATGAAGGCAGCGCTATTCTATCTATGACAAATTTTAATTTTAAACTGAAAGTGTAGAAGTGAGTTAGCTGGTCTTGGCAGAGATGACAAATGTCGCTCAACAGTTGGCATTGGTGTTTTGCAGTAAGGGCAACTGTAGAGTTTGGGGAACTCAGGAGGGCAAACATTCCAGCTTCTGATTGCTATCCAGTGACCCCCTACTAGAGAATGAACGCATGTAGCTGTTGGGTAAGAGCATCATCAAGCCTGACTATAATGTCCTCCATGGTTAAATCGCCTGCTGACAGTCACTTTCTGGTCTCACACCCACTTGGGTGAGGTTCCAGAGGACTGCCATTCCGTGTGTCATCAGGTTCCTCAATAGTCATCGATTTTAGAAAAGGAAGGAAGAAATGGGACAAAAAGCGGAAACGTTTTGAAAAGAAAATGAACTCTGCTGATGCGCCTCTTGCTACAGACTGACAGTCTGATAATTCCTTGCTAGTAAAACGGATCTCCATAGCAAGCATTTATTCTGTTAAACTGACCTAAGCAGTGGCAAACAGATCACTGAAAACGGGAGCTCAGGACTCCTTTTTAAAAAAAATGAAAAAGTTCAAAATCCCAAATTTTGATTTTCAGCTTAAGAAACAAAAACAAAATCTCACTCTATGTAGCTGACTGTGTACTATTGGTAAATAGCTGGGACCAGGTAAGGTATTTTGCTGCATTTGCATGGACTGATATGCACTGCTAAGGTTCCTTTTTGTTATCTACCTGTTATGGGCATTTTTTTTTTTAACTTTCTGCATGAATAGAGCAAACTATGTTGAAATAAAAGTAAGTAAATGTCTTTATATTAGTGTTAAAAGCATATTGCTATACTGTGAACCTATTCATATTTCAATGTGGATTCTATTTTAAGTGTGCTTTCTAGAGAAGTGAATACAATTTTGTTCAAGCTGATTATTTAATTAACAGAAATTGTCTGCATGGAACATCAGCCCCTTCAGAATTGCCATCAGTACTGCAGAACTTCATTTTATCTTTCAGAGGTTTTTTTTTTGGTCGCCTCTAAATGAGCACTAATATCTCATCATAAGTGAATGGGTCTGTGTTGATCATGTCTACAAAAGGGGAGAATATTGAAAACACTTTGTTCTGGGTTCGAGGAGTGTGCACAACAGCAGGGTTTAACAGCAGGGTGCCCTACCTGCCACTGTGCAGTATGAGCCAAACCTTGCATCTGCCAGCCTCGCACCACACACGACCAAAACAATGGCTTCTCAGTTGTTCATCTTTTATTCAGCCGTCGTTAGAAAGAGAGAGAGAGAAAACTGATTAATTAAGACCTGTCAGATGTTGCCAGTCATAATGGCTCCAAAGTTGGTGTTCCAACTGTCACCATAGTGTACAGTGAGAGGACAAGAGCTTTCAATCAGTTGAAGGCTAGAAAGCAGCGATTCACGATAGACAACTGTTTTATTTATCCCCATCTTCTTATAATAATAGCATTGTCTGGTGACGTTAATTGCATTCTGTTTTCTGACAAACTTTGCACTGCTTGCAGTTGTCCTGGAGGGCTCCAGGCATCCTCTTCAAATAGAAGCAGAAAAAAAATGGCAGGTCATTTACTTAAAATAAAATACAGGAAGCGGAGGTATTTAAAATGCCAGGCATTTATTTTTGAATTTTAATTTGCCTTGCTGAAAGATTATAAAGCTGAGGTAATGAAGTGACAGTTAATAGGAGTTTTCTCGGTGATCACCTATGACCTATTTAGCAATGTCTTGGAATTATTTTGCCATTAATTTCAGAAATGTAAACAGGCAGCAAGAAAAAGGCATTCATTATATCAAATTGTCATTGCAGCTGCTTTGACATACGTAACTTTTTTTTCTTCCCTCCTATCAATTTTTTTTCTCTCTGTTCTGTCGCTGGAAGCAGTATCATTTACTGAGTAAAAGCACTGTTTGTTAGATGCAGCTGCCTGTCAAAGGTACATTGTTACCATTTAATTAATTTCCATGTTTTTTTTAAACAGAATAGCACGTAGCTGAAGGAAACAAAATGCTTCTCTGCTTTTGGCATAGACGGGCTTCCTTTCTCTCTGCCATTTACAACCCCAGCAGCTTTTTGATTTTTTCATTTTTTTCCCCCCTTCCCCAACTCCCTTTCACGGCTAGCTCTGCTTTTGCTGGCGCGTAGAATCAGTTGCCATTACCAGCAGAATCCCAAGCCAGCCAAAACCAGCAGCTGCTCCTGTCATGCCTGCACTCAGCTAGGCTTATTCCCTTGACAACAGGCCCTTGTTTCAAGCGACTCTTCTTCAGTAAATTCTACCACTTTCATACATACTAACTCTGAAGGGGAGGGGGGGCGGGGGTAGAGAGGTTGAGCTATAAATTACGCCTTCCATTCCTTATTGTTTTAAGGGAATACATTCTGCTGTGTTATTGGAACTCACCCTCTGCCCTGCCCATCCTTGGCATTAAAAATGGAACACCTAGGTGGCCAAATGAGAACCCCTGACCTCTATATCCTGTTCCTTTCTCTGCGACTTTCTGCAAGTTTTCTTGATAAAAGAAGAGAGTAAGAGATAATGAACAAAACACATGGCCTTCGAACAATAGAACAACTGGCCTTGGACTGGAAGAAATCTATCCTGGTTTCTTGGAGAACTTTCTCCCATCAATCTTGCCTTTTTTTTAAGAAAAAAACATCCATGTTGGTTGAAGCAATAGACACACCCCCTCCCTCCCCTGAGCAAATGCTTTATTTTTTTGCACACAAAAAGGATCAGGGGGGGGAACGCTGGCTGAGGTAGAATCTGGGTGGTATTGAGCCCCAGCACAATGCCACCACTGTTTAGCTGGCACTAGCTTGTGTTTTACAACAGGGGAGGGGAAACGATGAATAGCCTGATGATGTGAAACAATCCTCACAATCCACGCTAACAAAAACATTCTCTGTTCTATAGTGATTTTAACAAAGAGCCAGAAAGAAAGAAAAGAATAGGACAAAACAAAACAAGGGGAATCTAAAACCTTCCTTATCCTGGATACATTTATCTAACATTCCTAGAATAAGGGCGATTATGATCCCCACCCCAAAAAAAAAGAAATAGGTTTCTCTCTCAGCTATGAACACAGGGTCTGGTGCATTCTTTGTCCGAAAGGATAAACCACAATAGCCACAAGTGGTAACTTCTTCAGGATTGCACTTAAAAGTCTGCTGTGGCAGTTAAAAATGTTTGGTACGTGAATGTAAGAGGCATAACAATACCCATCCACTTCACATCCTGTAAGAGGGCATTATAGTTAGGGAAAATATTTGTGTTCTGAAGATGACACTCTCCATTTTCTTAATAGCTCTCATCTGGTAAGTGATAATCACACCAACTGCACTCCTGTCAATTGTGTTCTGGTTACAATTAATGGAGCTGGGTGAAAGACATAGCCCAGCTCCTTTAGAAGAGACAATCGCATTGTGTTCACCTACTTTAGAGAATAAGGTGAATATGGGGGCACTCAACATTGCAAATTACTTTTAAAACAAACAACAAAAAGAGGCGGCCTATAATAAATTTGAACGCAGTCCCTATTTCAGCAGGGTTGGGGAAGGGCTGACAGGCATTGACTGGAAGAGGTTCACACGTAAAATTCTAAATCCCTGATTATTTTATTGCTTTAAAAAGATGTCAGGAAGTCTTGCAGTAGGTCACTGATTTAAAGAATTGAAATACTTAGCATCCTACCAATGCATTCTGATTACGAGTTACACAGTAAATCCAGGATTCATAAAACGTATTTAGGGGTTTTCTTCCCGTGGTTGAAATGATGTATTTTGCGGGGACTTTTGCAATTACGAACGCATAGCGTTAGGTTAGACACCAAGCAGTCCTACTTTTCACAGAGTCAGTAAGTACATGGGGTGAGTGTGGATTCGCTCCAGACCTTCAGAAAGAGAGCTGGATAAGTTTCTGTGAGCAAAGACATCTCGAGTTATAGAAGGTTGGTGGATTAACTGAGACTAGTGATATCAGTCACCATCATATTATTGGGTCAGAGAGGAATTTCAAGGAAAATTGATGGCAGGTTTCCTTCCCTGAAGGACATTAGTGAACCAGTTGGGCGTTTATGACAAACTGACTGCTTCATGGTCACTGTTACTGATACCATCTTTTTATTCCAGATTTATTTCGTTTAAAAAAAAAACTGAACTCAAATTCACAAACTGCCATGCTGGGATTTGAACTCACGTCTCTGGACCATTAGCCTAGGCTCATGTAAAATGGGTGCATTGCTGCAGTGCATTGAAACTGGGGTGCAGCCTTCAAAAAGACAGTTCAGCCAGCATACTGCAGCGGCAGGCTGGAGCCAACCAGGTAAGTAAGGAGCAGTGCTTGGCTCACTCACTCACAATCTTTGTTCTCATACTTTTCAAGAATGTACTGTAGGACCCTTTGGAACAAGCAGCCAAACAAGGCCGCTGTGCATATCACCCAGGCGCAGAAGAAGAACACTGAAAGTTTCTGACTCAGACCTCCAAGCCCTGCTCAAGGAAATTGAATTAAGGAGGCACAGACTCCTGCTTGTCCATGTCAGCAAGCCTGCCAGGAATGTCACTTGCAGCACCTCTAGGGAAGTGGCACTGAAAGAAAGAAAATAAAGAAATACTTGCATTTATATAGAGCCTTTCATGACCTAAGGATGTCCCAAAGTGCTTTACAGCTAATGAAGTACTTTTTTTTTTTGAAGTGCAGTCACTGTTGTAAAGTAGCCAACCTAAGTTCCTGCTAATTCTTTTTGGGTGCGCGGCCCCTTTAATGGGCTGCGCAGCTCATTCAAATTATGGCGCATGTGTGTTTTTTTTCATGTAAAAGCCGGCGAGCGGCCTGCGTGGGACCTCTAGATTTCTGCACAGCTGCACGGCCATGCAGCTTAACGGGAACATTGCAGCCAATGTGCACACAGCAAGGTCCCACAAACAGCAATGTGATAATGACCAAATAATGTGTGTTGATTGAGGAATAAATATTGGCCAGTACTGACTGCCTACTTTATCACCCCCAGAATTGCTGACCAGTGCTGCAAGAAGTTAAACTCCTCAGCAGGGCAGGCAAGGTAACTCTCCCTTTTCTTCCTTGCCCATCCTGGGCACCAGCACATTCTTCACCCACTTGTACAACTAACTCATCACAATGTGCTCTGGTTATGGGGGGCTCTAACTGAGAATTTTGCACTATGGCTGCCCAACTCCCCTAATAACAATTACTTAAATGCACCACGCTAAAACCTCTTCCTCCACTTTAACAAACTGATAGCACCACATCTCTTACTTCGGCTCTCTCATGTCACTCGGCACACATTACACAACTGCTAGGGGGGGAAAATTTGGTTGCTTTGCGCCTCCCGTTAGCGCCATGAGAGGGCGCTAATGGGGCGCAAAGCAACTAGCGCCCGGGCGCGGCGATGTTTGCGCCACTTGCAAAACTGACCAGACATTTTGCGGCGGTGCTAAACACTACCGCCACGATTTCCTGCGCCCGCCCCGGACCAGATATTAAGTGGCGCCCCCTGCCCATTGCCGCTAGCAACGACAGGTTGAGGTAAATGTTTTGCAGTCGGGAAGGGACTGGGGGAGCGCTATTTAAAGGCGGCCGCTTCCTGCCTTTTTTTGTCTGCGACATTTTTGCACCACACATTCTGAGAGAGAGAGAGAGATACTTCTAGAGAGATTCAATGCTGTGTGAAGGAGTTTTGGGTACTGAGCAGCACTTTGCAGGTTCATTTTGAGTTGACCTTCCTTGCAACGATTTAGAAGAGACTATGGGGGCTGCACTCTGAGCTCTTTCCCTGGGCCTCTCCATTGTTCTTTCCAGCAGAATTGATGTACAGGTCTCTCCAGGCCGAGATTCAAGGCTGCAATGAGCAGGATGTGGATGGAGAGCAAGATCGACCCTTCCCTTTAAGAACTGGCCGGCGCCAGTGTGTCTGTGTTCCATTGCTGGCTGACATCACATGAGCTTCGCCAGCGCTCTGAGGTAGCGCTTCGTTTCTCGGCGTTAGTGCCTTAAGAGAGGTGTGTAGCGCCTGATTTAGCGCTTCAATCACTTCCAGGGGCGATAGAAGCCAAGTTTGCAGTCGGAGGTGATAATTAGCGCCAGGCGCTAAACTTTGCGCCCGGCCGATAATTGCACCCCAAACGGGACGATACCGAATTTCTCCCTCTTAGTCTTCCCCAAATGTGCTCAATCGTCTTGCAGGGGAAAATAGTGCACAATGGGCACCAGAGGCAAGCCACTTCAGTGGGAATCACCACCTTTAAAGCCCTCATGGTCTATGAGCTGAAGGCCATATAGCTCATGGTGAGGCACTCTGCTCTTGCAATGGGAGATGGCGAGATCGGCGGCATATTGTCAGTGCCAGGTTAGTGTCTGACACCTACACTGAAGCCCTGGCATCCCTGTGAAGCACCACATCGAGGCAACCTTCCACCCCATTCTCTTCCTCCTTAATGCAAGGAGGTAACACTCACCTTTTTTAGCTACAACCCTCTTTTTCACTTCACTGATGTACTGTCAATCATTTTCTCCTTCCCAAGCTATCCACTCAAGGGGCATTAGAGAGTGAGCTAGAGGAGGATTCACAGGGTGACAAACAGAGCACAAGTGGGGATTAGATGATAAGCAGAAGGCATTGCTACCTGCATATCATAGCATCATTACCACCTCGTTTAAATGTGCCTGCCCACTATAGAGTATATGTTTATGGCACCTGCCAGAAATGACAATGGAAAAGTCCCTGTACGCTAAGAAAGCCAGTATCTTGATTCATTCATAGATCAAACAACCTAGACTGATCCCAAGGCCAATTCATCTTGAGGCCTCTATCTTGAAGTTGGGCAAGGTAACCTGGTGGGACAAAATAGAAGCATTTTTGTCTAGTTTGGTAGCGGTTCCTTTAATTTAGACACAATGCATAAAGTGTGTTTTTTTTAATCTGCATTCTAAATTATGTCTAGAGTTTAACTCAGTGCAAATGTTGTGAAAATGTGCTTGCTTGTCCTCCAAGTACCAAGTAGGGAGCAGCCAAGGAACATTAACAAAATCCTGTGTGATTTGCTTAGTTATATGTGACTGGCAGTTACATTTGAATTTAGCTGACTGCCATTCAAATTCATAACTCTTGGGGAAGTATTTATGAGCACAAACTGTTCAAATCATTGAATCTATTTAGAACTTTAAAAGAAGTAGATGAGGTTGGATTGCTCTCACAGTTGACAAGGCTATAAGCAGAATAACTGCCTATACAAAGGTTATCCATAAAGTAATAGTTTAGCACAGAGATTTGTGAGCATTTATTATTTTCCTTTTGAGGAATTAATGTAGTATAATAGCTACTGTAAACATATATGTATATTATACAACTGTTATTTACCTGCTTATTCAACTATTGTTCAATAAACTCGTGTGACAGTCTGAAATGAGGGCTAATGTTGTGATGCTCTGCTATTTTTTAAAGACATGAGAAACATCCTGTGGAGGCACAAGATCATTCCAGTAGCCAGAGAAAGTGTATTTGGTTCGTTAGCCTGGGCATATTACCAAAACGTAACTTGATAGTAGAGCCGGTGAAAGTGCTCTTGAGACTGCGAGGAGCCAAGAACTGACCTATGGCAATAATCTTACAATATGGAAGCCAAGTTATCTAGGGTAAGAAGATTGAAAAGATCTAAAAGATATGACAGCCAGCTTCCAACTGTTATTGAAAAACTGTATAACGTACAGTAATGACATTTTTCCTATTTGTAAGAGAATGAAACATGTGCTCATCCTTTAATTCCCCCCTCCCCTGGGGAAATGGTTACGCGCTGGTGCGTCGTATGTAGCACGTGCAAGAACCTGTCCATTGGCCTGTACAAGTGAACTGCTGTGAACAATGTGGATACGTCTTTCCAGTTAAACCACTTCACAGGACTGGCCTAGTAGTTATTAAGTCTCTCGCTGCCTATTCAAGGGCTCATCAATGCTCTGCAACATTCTGCTTGTACTGTCGCCCCTTTTCTTCCTATTTATCATCACGATGCTCCTCCTTTTTCCTCCAGTCTACACATTTTAGGTTTATGACGACACTGGATTTCCTCCTCCGCTTAATTTTAATTCTCTGTCCAAGTCTTTCTGAGCTAGTAACAACTGTTTGTTTCTGATATGTGGCTTCAATTTAATCTTTAAATAGCATGTTGGTCTCCAAATGAAACTGTAGCTGCCACCAATCATTTATGGTTCAGGCTTACATCCAGCATTTTTAACTTGTGCTCACAGCTGAAAGGAAGTTTCCATAAGGAGACCAAATTTCACGAATTAAAAAGTGAATGAGTGCCAGGAGCGCGATAGCGTTCCATGGGACTAATAATTGCCTCTTAATTATAATGTAATACACCAATATATGGGATGCCAACCACGTTCTTCTGACTTCTCTGAATGACAGTAAATATCACACTATCAGATCATTACATTCAGGCTAAAACTAATGGTCCATTTTATTTACAAGTAATACACAAAAACAGTAAGATGCAGAAAGTTACTGAACCGACAAATATTTAGACTTGTGATAAAAGCAGAATTCTTATCCTGCAGAAAATAGGAAACGTTTCTGTATTTCAGAAATTAAAGCTTTGTGAGGAAGAAGGAACTTCGTTCACAACCTCGGGACACCCCAAACGTACAGCCAATGAAATACTTTTGAAGTGTAAATTTGGCAGCAACTTTGCGCACAGCAAGTTTTCAGTGCTTTTGGTTGAGGGATAAATATTGGCCGGGAGACTGGGAGACCGCCCTAGCTCTTCTTTAAATAGTGCCATGAGGTCTTTATGCCCACCTGAGAAGGTAGATAAAGGCTTAGTTTAATGTCTCATCCAAAAGACAGAACCTCGAACAATACAGCACTCCCTTAGTACCGCACTGAAGTGTCAGCCTAGATTTTTGTGCTCAAGTCTCTAGAGTGAAATTTAAACCCACAACCTTCTGACTCTAGAGGTGAGAGGGCTACCACTGAGCCAACACTGACATCTTAAGTTAAGACCAAAAACTGACTTCCCTTGCCCAACTTCAAGTTGGTGGCCTGGAGGCAAATGGACTATGGGACCAGGTCAGGTTATTTGATCTGCAATTTGTTCCAGTACAATGTGGTCTATGGGGAGCCCCTGCTGTAAGTCAACAAAACAGATCTGCATTGAAAGTGATGGGTTAAAATTCTTTTCTGTAGTTTTACAGACTGAAGAAGTATCTTGAGGAGAAACATCTATACACTTTGACCACAATTAGTTCTTTGTCAATTAGACAAACCCAAACAGACAGCTCATAATCCCTAAACAGATCATGAAAAAAAAGGTGGACAGTGGACCTTCCTCTCACAGCTATTAAGCTAGAAGCTGTAAGGCTCTTATTCTAGTTAAAAACACTCAAATATTTAGGGATCGCAGTGCTCCAACTCCTAATCAGCCCCCATTAGGGTCCCCACTTCAGTTTTAGGCCTATTGGTACCCTATTTATTTCCATCCC
This sequence comes from Somniosus microcephalus, assembly GCF_052327205.1. Taxonomy (NCBI): domain Eukaryota; kingdom Metazoa; phylum Chordata; class Chondrichthyes; order Squaliformes; family Somniosidae; genus Somniosus; species Somniosus microcephalus. The sequence continues at coordinate 101,996,391 of NC_141000.1, read as the reverse complement.
ATTAGAAGTTTACCACTGTAAAACCTGGCAACTACTTTTAATATTTTACAGTTGTAGACTTAGGCAATGTAGATAAAAGGATACCACATCCAGAATTCCAGTAGCCCAAATCCCAGTGATCAACCAATCAACCATCTGTCAAACAACACTGCGTCTGCTTGCCTTATATAATGGACCTTGCTACCCTAATGGTTACTTAGGATGCATTTACACTCCAAGTTTAGCATTTACGTGAAATGAAACACTTCTTGGAAGGGATGGTCTCACCCCATTTTGGTTTGATGCTGCATGGAGCGTAAACCTTGCTTTGCAAAGTTCTCGAGGTTCATTGGTCCACATGAACACTTCGTGAGCCTGAATGGCCATAACTTAAATTTTTAGAGAGCAGAGATTCTCTCCTTGATGTTTTCTAAACATTGAAATTTCTAACTTTTGGGAGACAACTCTGATCATTCATTTATCCTGGCATACACAGAGCTTTTTCTCAAACAGGACAGTTCCAGCCAGGCAAGAGCCAAGCAATGTTGAGGCTGCAATTATACTATAGCTACTGATCTAAGAGTCATGGTTGACATCATCTTGCTTTTACTGCCTGGAAGCGAATCCGACCTGGAATGCGGTAGAGAACCAATGCACATCTTACATGGATGCACAGAACTCCACTCCTTGCTGGTAAATCTTAAATGTATTTGGAGCACGATTGGGAGGGTCAATACTCCCAACACAATTAAATAAGTTTGCTTCAACTAATAAAAGGGGAGAAATTTTATGCTGACCCCAAAACAGGAAGCAAGTCGGTGAGACGACTGCTTCGTGCGCTGGTCCATGCCGGCCTGAGGCCCCCAGCCAATTGGGTGTCCCAGTGCAGCTCGCTGGTCGGGACCTGATGAATTCCAGCCAGCTCCAACATTGAGCCGGCCCTCAGGTAGATCCTGGGAGGGGAGAGGCGAAGAGGAGGGGAGAGGCAAGCACAGGCCGGCAGAAGCGTACCATATTTTTCTAGAACTAGGAGGAGCAGGAGTGCAATGCAAATTCAGGTACAAATGGATCTCGCCGAGTTGTGCCAGGTCTTGAGCAACTTAACCAACAATCCTTAAAAGGATAGTTACATTTCTGTGGAGCCAGGACAAGTACTCCTGCTCTAAACATTTTTGCATCAGAATATAGTAACAGGCCTAGGCCATTCAGCCCCTCGAGCCTGTTCATCCATTCAATTAGATCATGGGTGATCTGTACCTCAAGTTGAATTACTTGCCATTGCTCCATATCTTTTGATACCCTTACCTAGCAAATATTTATCGATCTCAGTCTTGAAAATTTCAATTGACTCACATTTCACTGCCTTTTGGGCAGTGAGCTCCAGATTCCCACTACCTTTTGTGTGAAAAAGTTTCCTGATTGCACTCCTAAATAGTCTAGCTTTAATTTTAATATTATGCCCTCTTGGTCTGGGTTCCCCCACCAGAAGAAATAGTTTCCCTGTATCTACCCTATTGAATCCATTAATTATTTTATATACCTCTCAACCTTCTAAACGCAAAGGGATACAAGACAAGACCTCATAATTTAACCCTTTAAGCCCTAGTATCATTCTGGTGAATTTACACTATACCCCTTCCAAGGCCAAGATATCTTTCCTGAGGTTTGATGCCCAAAACTGAATACAGTATTTCAGATGGGTCTGACCAGGCATCTGTATAACTGAAGCATCACTTCTTCACTTCTGAGTTCCATGCCCCTTAAGATTAAGGTGGGGTCCTGATATGCATATGTTTCAGGCGTGCACCTGAAACACCTCAACACCTAAAAGCTGCCCATTTTCAAAATGGCGACCAATGCCTTTGCTAGGTACATCAGGCGCAAGAGGTTGCAACCTAAAATTCTTCCCCTAATGTTCACTTTCTGCCCAAAAGACAGACGAAGCAAAGTTGACCTCCTCCCCCAAAGTGTCTAGCAGGTCCAGTGGAATCCCTGAAATCTTTTTAAACTAGGTTTGACACTGCACTGGAGATGTACTCCATATGGCACCAAAGTGGTGTGAGATACCCTCCTAGATGGGTGGTCTCACACCACTCCCCAACAGAGTCAAATCAAGACCCCAAATTATACTATCACTTCTGTGTTGCTGCAAAAACTGCAGTCATAAGGTTAGAAATTACTGTCAGTGAGGTTATCATACAAATGCTTAACACATTCATATTCAAAATTATGCAATTTTATGGAAGGACTTTATTGTTTAAAATAAATGGTTATCACTGCCACTAAAAGAGTCATGAGAGGAGTTTGATGACAGTGACGGAAGTGTGCCATGTAACTGCACAAACACTGAAGGTAAGCAGCATAACTGCATCCTCAAACACTTGGGGTAGAATTTCCGTAGCTGGTTACGCCGTTCTTCCAGGTTTTCCACAGATCTTCCACCCAGAGTAATAGTGGGGAGACCTCCTGCTAAAATTCTACTCCTCTGAAGGTTAGCCATGACCGCAACTTTCCATCTATGTTGTGGATGACTTAAAGGAAAATGAGTCAGTGCTTGAGCTTGGAAATCACGAGAAGGATAACTTAGTTTTTTTCAATGTATCACATCAGGATATGCACTTGGAATCTTTCTCGCCTTGTGGCTCTGAGTTATCTTTAGATCTTGATGATAGTTTATTGGCTAATATTTTTACAGAGGTGACTTCTTCTGGATTGTTAGATTGGGCCTCCTGGGCTGAAGTTGAGACAAGTAGCCTGAGCTTGTGCTGAGTTGGGATTGGCATCAGCATGGGCCCAGTCAGCAGAGGACATGCACTGTGACAAAGAATAAAATTGACAGCCGTGGGATATGTTGGGCAATCAGCATCTTCATAAAAGGTAACAGTGGGAAACAGGACTATGAATAGTACTGGTGGCAACTTTAAAATGGGATGATTTCCAAATGCTCTTTAGAGATCACAAGTTCCTCAATAGCTAATTGTTTATACAGTACATAGAAGTTACAATTCTCTGCCCCAGAGGGCTGTGAATGCTGAGTCTTTGAGTATATTCAAGGCTGAGATAGATAGATAGATTGTTGGACTCTAGGGGAATCAAGGGATATGGAGATCGGGCGGGAAAGTGGAGTTGAGGTCGATGATCAGTCGTGATCTTATTGAATGGCGGAGCAGGCTCGAGGGGCCGCATGGCCTACTCCTGCCCCTAATTCTTATGTTCTGTTCTTATGTTCTAGGCCATCCAGCCCAGCCAGTCTGTGTCATCATTTACCCTCTACACGAGCAAGTAGTCCTACTCACATTTACTCGTCCTGTTCCCATTTCCAGTTATCCCCTTTTTCTTTCATTCACCCACCAATCTAATCTATAAACTGCATTGGATGTTCCAATCAAATGTCACTGTGGCTCCAGCAAAGAGAACTGGTTAATAATCTCAACTGCTTCATTTTGCGACATATTAATTGTTTCCTGACCAATACTTTGGATTTTAGATGTTCGCCAATTAATTTTAAGTCCCAATGGAATTGGAGCTGTTTCAAACGCAGTGAGGCTGCTCACTAAACACTGCACCAAATCCCATTAAGCAACATTCCTGATCCTCGTATAACACTGAAATTCATATCCCTGCTTCTAATTATAAAGTTGTCCCAATTATTTGCGTTTTACCTTCTTAATACAATGACTTGGTTTCACCTAGAGATAATAGTACATGTTAAAGAACCTTAATCTTGTTATTAATAAGAGAAATGGATAGCATTAATAAGGCTGCTACTTTACACAGCTCTTTCAGACCCTGCTGTGCTGTCCAGACTCCATTTTTAATCGAAAAAAGTGTTATTCTTCTATATTTAACCTACTTTCTTACTTATTTTGTTAAAGGCCTCCCATGTATTTTATTTCCAGTTGACAGGGATTGGTGACTCACAGGTGACGCCCTCTTAAGCCTCTTCCTGAGCTACTCCTAACCAGCAGGAATTATATACAGTAAGAACATGCTAAGATAGCTCAACTGGTGAATTTCCCCTTTTTTCCCTGTGGAAATATACTAATCCTCAAATCTCTACCTCCCAAGAATCACAGTAATGAATCTGTGCTCTTTCGTTCAATGACACAGTGATTTGGAGTCTCTCAAACAAGTGGCAGTTCTTTACTTCTAATCATTGGCGTGAGTACCAGCAGACTATTTGACTGTGGGGGTGCATAATTGCAAAGCCTAGTCCTATCCTCATCTGCCATACATACACATGCCCTCCCCAGTAGTCACTCGATAGTGAACAGGAGTGGGAACCCTGATCTGTCCCCCTCCCCCCTTCTTCATCCAGGGCACTGTGGCCTATTGTAACATTCCCAAATACCATCCTTGCTGAGATCAGGTAACTCAGCACAGGATCTTCCTGATCTCTATGACTTACTACTACCTTGGCCAGTGCATTTACCCACTGAAAATATTGCCTGAAATCACAATAATAAACTTTTGATTCTATATCAACTTGCAATTGAGAACAGCATTTTGTTGGAATGATTTAACCTTTAATTTTTTTCCCCTCTAATTATTTCATTTTGCACCAGAATCTGCAGATAGTATTTCCTCTGAAATACTCAAACTTTCACACTTTGTCTGTCAATGAGGACATCAGCTTCCTGGACAGAACCTTGAAGAATAAATGAAAAAGTAAAGTAGCCACAGTTTCAAAGAAAAACAGATAGGATGCCTGCAGTTTCTAGTATTAACAGACGTACTTCTCTTTAAATTCACATATTGCAATTAGGAAGAAATGTGTTGAGAATGTAAACAAGTTCTCTTCTTGTTACAAAATAGAAACTATGACATTTAATTAATTCTATCAAAAAATATCACTGATTTAACCATTGTTTGAGAATCGTGTGCATTTGCATATAACACCAATGTCCATTCTGGTACAAAGCAAGGGATATGGAGCAAAGCGGGTAAATGGAGATGAGGTATAGATCAGCCATGATCTAATTGAATGGCAGAACAGGCTTGAGGAGCTGAATGGCCTACTCCTGTTCCTATTTCCTAATTATGTTCTCCAAATATTAGGATACAGTTATGTTAAGCAGTCATAGTCTAATAATCGCAGTGTAATTAAAGCCTGGAATATTAGTTTATCAACTAAAAAGTTTATCTCCAAAGCCTTTCCACCATCTACAAGGCACAAGTGTGATGGAATACTCTCCACTTGCCTGGATGAGTGCAGCTCCAACAACACTCAAGAAGCTCGACACCATCCAGGACAAAGCAACCTGCTTGATTGGCACCCCATCCACCACCTTAAACATTCACTCCCTCCACCACTGGCGTACCGTGGCTGCAGTGTGCACCATCTACAAGATGCACTGCAGCAATTTGCCAAGGCTTTTTCGGCAGCACCTCCCAAACCTGCGACCTCTAACACCTAGAAGGACAAGGGCAGCAGGCGCATGGGAACACCACCACTAGCAAGTTCCCCTCCAAGTCACACACCATCCTGACTTAGAAGTATATTGCCATGCCTTCATCGTCGCTGTTTCAAAATCCTGGAACTCCCTCCCTAACAGCACTGTGGGAGTACCTTCACCACACGGACTACAGCGGTTCAAGAAGGCGGTCACATCCCATAAACAAATTTTTTTTTTAAACTAAAAAGGTGACGATAAGACCAAAGTGGCATAAACAATATTTCATCATTACATGATGCCTCTTCCTTCATAATATCGCTGAAGCTAAACAATTTAACAATAATAAGCATGTTATAGTTTTAAGGAGGTTCTGATTTCAGTTGACAAAAAGAAAAATCGCAAGTGTCAGAAGTTCGAAGTTGAAACAGAAAATGTTGAAAATATGCAGCAGGTTGATGAGAATCTGAAAGAGGGGCGAAGCTTTCACCTGTCTCTTTTTTTTCGGATTATGATTGACCGGCTGTGCACTTCCAGTACAGTATTTTATTTTTTTAATTTCTGATTGCAGATGCTGTCGGAGAGAGCTGCAAAGATTTGCCTGGTGTGATGAGAGCACAATAACCAAATGCACATGTGCATGGAAATTATGTTGTAAAAAAAAATTAGATGTGATCAAAATTGGATAAGCAACATTATGACATGATAAAGAACAAGGGTCTACTGAAAAGTTCAATTTTTTTTTTAAAGTAGTAGTAAACAGAAAATGACAATAAAAGGGAGGAATACTTTAGCTCAGGAGCTTGCCTTTTCAACACATCAGACATTTCTTACCAATCGTTAAAGAAAAGCAAGGATGTCTGTGCTTAAAAACTGCAGGCATCCCACCTGTTTTTCTTTGCAGCCCCAGCTACTCTACTTTGCATTTATTCATCAAGATTTGGGTATACAGTGAACATCAATGTATATATATGATGTCACATTAATTATTTGTGTATTCCAAGTGCAATTTATATAAAAATATGCGATACAGTTGCACATTAAGGAATATTTCAAAGAAGAACTATTTCATCCTAAATCAACCCTAACTGCGTGACACTCTGTAAGCCCCTTACTACACACGGATCAAAGTTTGCAGTACTATCTGTAATATAGCCTAGTAGGTCCAGGCTATCAAATGCTAAACTACCACATTTCCCAGATTGCAAGCCCATCTGTGTGCATGCAGATTAGGATCTGAAATTCCACTTTGAATCAAAATAAAACAGGAGAATGCCTGTTTTTCTCCATAATTACTAACAAAATCATGGGAATACACGGCTTTGAAACGTGTAATTTATTGATTTCACCAGTAGGTCATTAATTACAGAGAGAAATAAGGATTCGTCCACTTCTTTGTTAAAAGAAGAATTTCACGCCCTACGATAAATTCACCAATCCTGCGCTCCCAATGGAGAGCTACAGTCCTAGGGAGTGCAGGTCGGAGCTAGGGTTATAACACTGTGGCACCGATTCTCAAACCCGCACTCCTTTCGATGAATTCACTTTCCTAAGTGGAGATTCTAATTATAATTATATACTTGGGGAGAGAGTTACAAAGGCATCTGCATCTGACGGATGTGAGAAAAAAAAAGATAATAAACTGTATCAAATTAGTTGTATAAAACTTGCTCCACTGTGTTCAGGCAAAACTGAACAGGGCCTCCGTTGAAAAGTATTACCATAACTGAAAAAAGTGATAAATGGGGAAGAGACGATAAGAGAGAATAACATCAGGCACTGAATGGCTGCTCTGGCCTTTGAGTGGAGACTAATGCAGACATCCTGCTGCCACAGTGATGGAAGTTTAGTTGTCCGCATGGTGACAACATACTGTTATATGAAGATCATCATTAGCTTTAGAAATAGAGCCAGGTGCAACAGATGGGCTGTTCTATCGCCCTCGAGTTAAGTTATATTTTGATAGACAGCTGAATTGGAGAAATAGGCATCCAGATTACATAACCATGCTATCAGATTCAAGAAGTCAGAATGAAATTAAATACCAATGCAAAATTGATAATTCCTTTCCTAAATGGTTTAGATGAACATTTTAGGCTTAAGGTGCGTAGAAGTGCATTAAAAATGACCCCGTGCAGTTCTGTTCTTGCTTTTGCTGAAGGCAGGAGAATAAACATTACGTCCAGGACGATAGGCTTCACACGACAATAGCCTCACTGCTGTTAACAAGACCACTAATCAAGATTTAAAAAGTGAGAATGCTAATGGCACTGAGTTACACATGTCTTGTCAGTGATTCCGACGTAGCATGCTGCAAAAAGTCCTCATAACTTTCACATCCAGATGGAATTTGAAGGAGAAAAATCAGTAAAGTCTATTCATTTTGTCTAATCAGTGCAAAGCCCTTGTAAGAACCTAGCTACAATTGTGCCGCTGGTAATTCTGTGTCACAACTAATTACTGCTTAATAGTCGTCGTTGGGACAAAGCCTCCTGTTTTAAAGAGAAGTCTATTTCGCGTAGCATTCAAACTTAATCTGACACTGAATAGTGGAGATTACATGAGGTAATACAGCGGTTATTTCTACCTGCTGTAGTTTATAAGCTCCATCTCCAGCCGAGGCACTCCTTTACAAAGATTATTTGTCATTAAAATGCTCAGTAGCTTTTTAGATCTGGATGTTGCCTACACTTTCAGAGAAGTTTTTTGAAGGCAGATTAGCAGGATTAAGAAAGGCTCACATATGTTCAGCTTCACTATTGGTATTCAGGACATCACAGCGTTGCCACCACCCAGGAAGCTGTAGAGAGCTATACAGTCTCTGAGCGAAGTTTGAAATCTGTAACGGAGGAAAGCACTCAGCTAGTGAAAGAATTACTTAATCAAATTCAACACTGAGACCCACGAAGGATGGGCTGTTTGCTATTTCACCCCCCACCCCCGCTCCTCTCAGAAAAGTTGTAGCTTTCCTTTTCCTTGGCTTTTTTTTTGGTAGTCCGACATTGTAATTGGTTTTACTGCAGTATACACATTTATTGACAGAATTACTTTCTAAAAGAGTTGGAACGGCTTAGTTGATTTTATGGAGTTTACTTCAAACTGACACAGATTTCTGAAAAAGAAAGCTTGTATTTTAACACCTTTTTTCTTTCTACTTGTCCCCTTATAGCTTGTCACAGGAATTACTTACCAGAGACGAGCTTTAATGACATGTTTTTCAAATTCAAAATTAATCAGAATTGGGCTATAATTAAATGGGTAGAAGATTTAAAGGCTTGGAAGGTGAATGCCAATTGTCCCTCATGGGAAAGTAGATAGTCGAACCTTGCTGTGGAGGGACTTGGTACAACAAGGCAAAACTCATAGCACAAGGAAAAATACACCCAAATCAGATACATTGGGGAAGCCACAAAAGCTTGGATCAAACACCCAATAATATATGCGCCCAAAGATTGCTGTTGTCAGATACAACTGTTGGATTTCTTGAAATGTTCAAATGACACACTACGATACAAGGAAATACCTGACATGAATCAAAGAAAGACTTCTGAAATAATACTGAGCAGCCTACGGGTGGCGCTGTCCAGGGAGAGTATAAATACTCGGGCACGGGCCCAGCTTGCGCAGGACATTCTTAACAGGAACTAGTGAAGGACACAACTAGACCTCCATGTTGTAAAACAGTTGATTAAAGCTTTGTTTAACGCTTAGACCAAGCGCCTAATAGTTTCTTACGTCAATACCTATGCTCATTCTTGCAATACAACTCTGCCTTTATCACAAGTGTACCACTGTAAATTACTTGCATGTCTTTGTGATATAATGGAATCACAAGGTTTGACTGATTCCACAAACCACCAAAATAAAATATCAATTGCTATTAGTTATAATAGTAGTTGATCTCCTTTTGCATTGCAAATGAAGAGAAATGAAAAAAATATGGGCTTGGAGAACTTTGCTGTATTTTTCTCTCAGTATTACACTGACTGGGAACTATATGATTAATGTATTTTAGCAGCAGTAAATGGGCAATGAAGGGTAAGCCGAATGAAAATAAAAATAATGATATCAATATGAAGCAAAAGGCATTATTTAAATCTCATGCGATCAAAACAGTCAGATAAAGGAATACTTTGTGCTAAAAAAAGAATGAAGGAGAATAAAATGCAAATTGACACTCAATAAAAATGAATTAAAATAAATAGAAATGTGAAAATCAGTTAGAATTTGTTAAAATAACAGGGAAAGAAATGTCATATCCTAGAATGATACAGCACAGGAGGCCATTCAGCCCATCGTGTCTGTGCCATCTCTTTGAAAGCACAATCCAGTTAGTCCCACTCCCCTGCTCTTTCCCTGTAGCCCTGGAAATGTTTCCTTTTCAAGTATTTATCCAATTCCCTTTTGAAAGTTATTATTGAATCTGCTTCCATCACCCTTTCAGACAGTGCATTCCAGATATCAATGTTTTAAATGTATGTATGCTAGTGTCCCACAACATAATTACAAGGGTTAAAGAATGAAAAAATAACGCCCTAAAAATGAAGGATTATTTTGTAATGATCTCAACATGATTAATATTTTTTGTTGCTAACACTCCCTTATGATATTCAGTTGCGGAATCACACGTGCCACTCTTTTTGGTCACCGCTTTAATTCTGTTAGTGCCAAATGGTAAGTGGAGAAGAAGTAGATTGTTCAAGGTTGCCTAGATTTTCCTGTTTCCCACCTCCCGGAGTGGTGGTGCCCGGTAGACCGCGGGAAACCCAGAAGTCCGGGTTTCCCGGCATGCTGTTGAGCTTTAACTCCGCAGCGTGCGTGTGATGTAATGGGTAGGTTCCCTGCCCGGAAGCCCGCCTGATTGACAGGCTGGCTTCCAGTTGGGTGGGGAACGCTGGTTGACCAGGTCGCCACAGCAACAGGTAGGTGCGGGCTCCAAGGAAGGGATTCTAAGCCCAGTGGGGGGGGAGGGGGGGTTCCCAAGTGCGGGAGGGGGTCCGATCCCCCGGGGGGGTCCAAACCCTGACTCCGGGGGGCGGGGAGGTCTGATCCCCGACCCCCGACCCCCACCCAACCCTGTCCTGCCTGAGTAAAAGGTGAAAGTGGGCATGTTGGAGACGGGTTTTAGATTTTTACAACTTTCACTTCTACCGCCCCCTGCCTCCAACTCACCCATTTTTTCATGTGAAACGTCCCCGTTTGTAGTTAAAAAAAAGTTTTAAAATCTTGTTAGAAAATATATCTTCTGTATTTTGAGTGAACAAATATATTTATTTTTGAAAATCTCTTCGGATATATGTTGACTAAAAATATAACGTAGCAATGATTCTCTGCTATAAAAAAGATTTTTACTGGTTTTTATTTGTCAAGTGTCAAATTGTCTTTGAGGTGATGACCTGCAATTTTTTTTAATCTACTGGTGAATTGCTTTAAATAAATAAATGGGGATGGAAAATAAAATCGCGACAGAAATAGAAACAAGCCTGATGATCCACAAGATTGCAACAATCTACGGGACCACAGGAACGGTGTGAGGAAAGAAATTTGGCCTGAGAAATATTACAAATTTAAAGCTCATAAAGTATCCAAAATGAGAAAAACCCTCTTGAGCTTTTCACGTTGTGAACTGAACCCAATCCACAAGGCTTCAGGAATAGCTCAGCAAACTCAGGATTTAGCCGAGGGGTGGTGAATACAAGAAAAGGTCAATAAAATGTAACAGAAAACTCAATAAAATTTATGATGTCATAAAAGTCTGAGTTTTTCAGCTGAAGACCAAGCTTGCCACAAACAAATCATTACTCAGTAATCCCTTCCAACTTTTTGGCAGACTTGGGAATCTGTTAAACATGTAATTGGAGAAAACAGTCATGTGTTTGCCAGCAGCCAACAGAAAGAGTTTGCAATTATGTGGTTCCCATGAGCAATACGCTTATTACAAAGTGACACCACACAAAAAAGGACACACCCAATTCTTTCAATAATATAGATGCATTAGCTTGTAGGCGTCAGTTGTAGCTCAGTGGTAGCACTCTCGCCTCTGAGTCAGAAGATTGTGGGTTCACATAAGCTAGGCTGACACTTCAGTGCAGTAGTGAGGGAGTGTTGCAATATTGTAGATGGTGTCTTTCAGATGAAACATTAAACTGAGGCCTCGTCTGCCCTCAGGTGGATGTAATGGGTTCCGTGGCACTATTACCTTTCTGGTGGTGGCCTCCAGTTGATCTTTTAAGGACCGTTGATTAGGCCGCCACAGGAAAGCTCCCCATCTCTTTTTTGATATAGTGCCATGGGATCTTTTACATCCATCTGAGAGGGCAAATGGGGCCTCGGTTTAACGTCTCACCTGAAAGACAGCACCTCCGACAGTGCAGCGCTCCCGCAGTACTGCACTGGAGTGTCAGCCTAGATTTTGTGCTCAAGTCTCTGGAGTGGGACTTTAATCCACAACCTTCTAACTGAGAGGCGAGAGTGCTACCCACTGAGCCACGACTGACACAGCCCCTTGGGGATGGCCCCCGGTAATCGGGAGGGGGGTAGGTCGGCAATCAGAGCTGGGCGGGAGGTCGGCAATCGTGGGGGGTGGGGGGGAGGGAGCGGTAGCCTGTGATCAGGGTTGGGGGGGATTAATATCGGGGCCGTTGTTTCCACATATTAGTTTTGAACTTACCCCCCTTCAAGCACAGGCCGTGTCCTCTGTTTCTACTGTTCTGGAGAAGGTGAAATAGCTTTTCATGGTCTACATTATCTAGACCCTTTAGAATCCTAAAAACAGCAATCATATCACCTCTCAACCTGAGAACATGCCCAACTTACATGATCACTCCTCATAATCCAGTCCCTCTGTCTCTTCAATCATCCTCCTTCCTCTATTCTCTATCATTTCAATAGCACCAGGTTGAATGAATACTTTTTCTGCTTCACTGTTAGAGAAAGCATTATAACTACAAATGTTATGCATACAACTTGAGAGTGCTAGACAAATAAGGAGCTCAGCTTTTTAACCCTTTCCCCCTCAATTCTGATATATTATCTGTGTCGTTTAAATAAACGTCAGCTTCAACATTTTCCTTAGAGGTTGTGGGGGGAAATCAGGTTTTATCAGTTTAAACATTCACTCCCTCCACCACCAGCATACCGTGGCTGTAGTGTGCACCATCTACAAAGATGCACTGCAGCAACTCGCCAAGGCTTCTTCAGCAGCAACTCCCAAACCCGCGACCTCTTCCACCTAGAAGGATAAGGGCAGCAGGCGCATGGGAACACCACCACCTCCAAGTCCCCCTCCAAGTCACACACCATCCTGACTTAGAAGTGTGTCGCTGATCCTTCATCGTCGCTGGGTCAAAATCCTGGAACTCCCTATCTAACAGCACTGTGAGAGTACCTTCACCGCACGGACTGCAGCGGTTCAAGAAGGCGGCTCCCCACCAACTTCTCAAGGGCAATTAGAGATGGGCAATAAATGCTGGCCTTCCCAGCGATGCCCACATCCCATAAACGAATAAAAAAAACCTTAAACTTGAAATCCTGGATTTTCTGATCTATGAAGTTTGGCTATGAATGCTGAGCACGCTCGTGCTACATTATACTGTGCGCTATTTTTCGGCAGGTATTAAGTCAGCAGAAGGAAGAGACGTAGAAAATACTGTAACTTAGGAACAAAAATAAGTATTAACAGTGACGTGGGAACAGGCCACCCTGTCCATTGCTCAATTAGAGAGTAACTCCAATGGGGGAGAAACCAAGTAAAATTAATTAACTGCGTTTAAAATTTGGGTTGTGATCTGGAAAATCACGCTTCGCCTATGGTTAAATCTTTCTGTCACCTTCAAGCCAGCCTGCCTTGGCTGGGAGGGTGGCGATGGTCTGGGTCATCAAACTAACCATGGCTGCTGTCAATCAAGCTATTTAAGAGATTTGATTTGATGCTGATGTAAACAATGACCTATCATATAATATTATTTCAGGATTATCTTTCCTTTGGTCCAATTTACATATTTAGAAGATTTTGCCCAAATATGTTCAACAATGGCAATTCTTTTTCAAATTCATTGCAAATTCTCGAAGTATGTCAGATCACATTTTCCTTTCATGACAAAACACAGGTTAATTTCCTAATTTTTCATTGTAATTCACAACTCATTAACAAAATGGCAAGGAAGGCATGGCTTTGAACCGTGCGATTTGTGAGAATGGTGTCTCATTCATGGCAATAAGAAAATAACGCCCAATCACATTGGTGCACCTGCATTATTGACCCTTTAACGATTCGCAAGCAGCTCGCAAGCCATGTAACTGGTACAAATGCTGGAAAAAGTCATTCGTGCAGCTGTAACGTAGAGTGCATTTTAAAGGGTTAAAAAAAATCACAGAGAAAAGAACAAAAACTCCCTCGATTCACTTGTGAACTGTGAAAAGGAAAACGTGATGATATTTTTGGTGCTGGAAGCTGGGACACAATATGGTACGGTGTCAGCAACTGTGCCAATATGCTAAAGACAATGTGTTATCCTTGTTAAGCACATGGAGTACTTGGCAGAAAGTGCAAAATAAGCTGCATAATTTCTGGAAAAAAAAAGAGCACAAATGTAAGATATCAGACCAGGGATGTAGCAAGTAAGGTAATATGCATAGAAATAGCAGGGTTATCTAAATTATATTATCTATGCCCTGATGGCCAAGAAACTGTACTGCAAGAAGGGTTTTCCATGGGCTATATCACCATAGAAGAAACATAGAAAAATAGGAGCAGGAATAGGCCATTCTGCCCTTCGAGCCTGCTCTGCCATTCAGTATGAACATGGCTGATCCTCTATCTCAATACCATATTCCCCCTCTCTCGCCATACCCCTTGATGCCTTTTGTGTCTAGAAATCTATCTACAGGAAATCTCTCTTAACCGGCAAAATTCAGGAGTAGGTTCAGATAAGTTTTACTTTATATTAGTGGCCGTGTAACCGGGGTTCCTGGATCTGTGGCCTTCCTGCACCTGTGGCCGTGCAACAGGGACTCCTGGATCTGTGGTCGTGTAACTGGGACTCCTGCACAAGTGCCGCGTAACCGGGGTTCCTGCACCTGTGGCCGTGTACGGGGCTCTCGTACCTTGGTAAGTATACCTCTCTGTAATCCGGACTTTTTGATCAACTGGCACCACGCCGGTCCCGTTGGTGCTGAATAAAAAAGAGTTTCCTGTATCTCCTTCTTAAATATATTCAGTGGCTTGGCCTCCACAGCCTTCTGTGGTAGAGAGTGCCACAGGTTCACCACCCTCTGGGTGAAGAAATTTCTCCTCATCTCAGTCCTAAATGTCCTACCCCATATCCTGAGACTGTGACCCTTCGTTCTCGACCCCCCAGCCAGAAGAAAATCCTCCCTGCATCCAGTCTGTCTAGCCCTGTCAGTGTTTTATACGTTTCAATGAGATCCTCTCTCATTCCTCTAAACTCTAGTGAATACAAGCCTAGTCAACCCAATCCACACTGCTTTATGTTTGAAGGCAAAACTGGCACAAAACTCCAAGGCATAGTATGGAACAAGTAGTGGACTCCTTGAGCACAAACAGTGTAAATATCTCATTGCATATGATGAACAAATAGATTTATTCAGGCAAGGGACTCTGGAAAATGTTCAGCCCTAGGAGGTGGGAGGGCTGTGCAGACCAACTGATATGCATCATATTAATCATAGCTTCTATGGTTTGCCACGTCCATTATCTCAAAGTGTCCATACACACTGATTGTGTACAAGCACACAATAGTGCCTGTGATGTAATACAATAACTAAAGGGATAAGTGTGGTTATGAATTCATAGTTTCCCATCTGCTGTCTTTACAGAACAAGGAGATCCCTATGCTCAACAAGGTGTATCCAAAGACCACCACTTACCAGAGCACCAACTGTCACAACCACTCTTGAAGCATTAATCAGCACGACTATGCATAATTTAAGAGGTGATTATAATGAGGATGACGAGGAAGCACAGGGTGAGTGTTATGGATTCGATTTTGCCGTAGATACCTTCTCAGGCTCAGTGGTGTCTGTCAGTTCCTTAAGTGGTCGGTGAGTCCTTCTTTTATGGGAATTTAAGTACTGATGATAGGTCATCGACCTAAAATGTTAACTCTGTTTCTCTCTCACAGCTGTTGCCTCACCTGCTGAGTGTTGCCAACATTTTCTGTCTTAACTTATTTTATGGGAGTTGGCCCACACTGCTTTATATCTACTCGTACAGTAGTAGGACCCTGAACTGTAACAATAGCGTACCCCCTTTTTGACCTGAACTGGGAGCCTGGGTGTAATTTTAACCTACAAGAACGAGTGGTTTTGGGTCGGGTGAGAAGTTAAAATTTGAAAAAATTCTAAACGTGACCCCGACCCGCCCACTTCTACTTTTAATGGAGGCGGGACAGGGGGAGGGCGACCAATCTGCTCTCAGGAGGTGGGTCGGTCGGTAAAAGCTTTTAAGGAGCCAGTGTGCCTCCATTTTTACAGGCTTTTTATTTTTAACCCACTTCAGACAGGTTTCCCAGACTACGGGTAAAGGAGGCGAGAAGGGCCAGATTATAAGGTTTACAGTTTATAAGATCCATAAGATTTACAGCACTGCTTGTGGGCCAGGGGGAGCAGGCGTGTTTCCCCCACCAGCCCACCAAGCTTACCTGCTTCCAGCTCCATGATCGCCAACTCCTCCCGATCTCCTACCCCCTTCCACAATCTCCCCCCACCTCCATGCTCTTCCCCCCCCTCCCTCCCTGCGATCTCTCCCCCCACCAAGATCTGTTCCCTCGACCATGATCTGACCCCCCACCACAATCTCACGGCCCCCCCGCCCCCGACCACGATATCTCCCCCTCGACCACGATCTGCCCCCTCCGACCATGATCTCTCCCTCACTCCCTACCTGCTCTCTGCTCCTCGGCTGCGTCCTTGTGCCTCAGGCTTTCCTGCCCAATAGGCAGGCAGCTTGTCAATCAGACTGACTGTCGGGTGGGAAACCTGGTGAAAAAATTTAAAATACAGTTAATTTCTGCAGGACATCCAGGAAACCTATACTTCCGGGTTTCCTGTCCAGAACTCCTACCCCCACCTTCCCTTCCCTCCCACCTCCCCATAAATATCAGGGCCAATGTCTCTTTAAGCTATCCTGATAGGCATTATTATCATGTAGACTAATCAATCATTTCATTTCTGTTTAGTGTCAGCATAATTTGACAAAGGAAACATCAATGTATAGTAAGATACACATAGACAATCTGGATGCTGCTCTGTGACTAGGGAACAGATGATTGTCATCCAATGTGAGGAGATCACTTTGTCAGTTTTTCACTCCCCTGCAGATGGAGCATCTTGCCACAGAGAGGACTCTATTTAGCAGTCTGGACCAGAAATGACAAAACTCTCTGATAATAGTGACAGCCAAACTCAAGTGGCAGGCAGCCCTGGGGCTCAAACCCGTGACCATCTGGGTGGGAAGGAGCACCTGTGCTGTTTTTTTACTACTTTTAAAAGCCGAAAGACGCTCCAGCTCATTTATGTGTAATAATAATCCAAAAGGCCCCATCCACTGTAGGCATAAACTAAGATTTTCTCTCAATTTAAAGCAGCTTCTAATTAAAAATAACTGGATGGATGGTGCTCATTTTACTGTAATCTTAAATCGGGAGTTAAACGCTTCCAAATTCTGAATCCTGGATGAACGCTAACTTTGACATAAATGGCTACAACCCACGCATGGGTGCTAACTTGTGTTTAACATTGAGATAGCAGGGCTGAGGCACAACCTGCATGTACAATGTTTTGAATTTCATGGTGCTAAGTCTGACAATGACCCTGCCAGAATCTAGCTGATTAAACAAACCAAGAAACCAAAACAAGCATTAAAACTATATCCAACATACTGGCACACAGGTTATTAATATTAGATAATATGCATAATCTGGAAAGAGCACATTATGGTATAATATGGTTAAGAGACAGAATGCTCAGGCAGATATCAAAGTCAGCAAGGATAAGCCTCTTCAAGACAGCAACATTTCACAGGCTAATAGTAAGCGGCAAAGGAACCACAGAAACATGTACAGGTTCCTTGAATCCTTCTGAATATACAAAGATTTTACTTATAAGAAGCATTATTAAACATGAGGAAATGCATTCTTCTTTCAGGGTTACATTACCTCAACGGCTGACACTTTTGGCTATGATGATCAAGCCCTAATCCTTCGTTTCACAAGCTTGGTGCTTTACCGTCAGTAGCTGTTATTCCTATAATCACCATTTAGGGGTTAAATCGCACTGTACCAATTAGCAGAAAAATGTTAAAGTAAATGGATTAACGTTGTTCTTAAAATAGAAGAAACAGAAATTTCATACGAAAGCATGAACACGTTCGGTATTTTTATCACACAGTGTGATTTCAACCTTTTATTTTCAGGATATATTACATAAAATTGACAGTTTTGGAAAGAGAATCAATATATCAGATAGAAAGAAAGAAAAAAAGACTTGCATTTTATATAGTGCCTTTCACCACCTCAGGACATCTCAAAGCGTTTTACAGCCAATGAAGTACTTTTTTGACATTTTTGTAGCCACTGTTGTAATGTAGAAAACGTTGATTAAATGCATGAAGTACTTCACCATAAGTGTGAACTACTGTAATTGCAATCCTCTGGGAGGTGCAATCCTCTCCAAACTCTGCTCAGCTGGACACAGGTGATGAATCTCAGGGGCCATCATTGAGGAGGAAAATGATGGAGGTATATCAGCAACTTTGCAAGGCACTGACGGACATGCCACGCACACTTTCCACAGTAGCGGAAACTATGGCGGAGTCCAACTAGAACAGTAATGAATTGGTGGCGCAGGTAATTGCAAGATTGTCTGCCATGGAGAAAGTAGCCACCTCCATAGAGCTTCACGCCTGGCTGTCAAATGAGTCCATGCAATCCATGACCACGGCCATTCAGATCTTGGATGCCAGCATGTCTGTCACCGTAAATAGGATGACCGCTACCTTAGCCGTGGCCTTACAACACATCACTGATCTTCACCAAGCTGGTCTGTAGCAGAATGTAGGAGTGATGCGGTGCTGGCTCAGGATGATAGCGAAAGGGAACATGGAAGTAATAACTCCACTCAAAGTGCTCCCACTGCTCACCCATTGCCCGCAGCCAGTACCCGACATGCTGCCTCGTCTCCTGATGGCCGAGTCTGCCACTACACAGGTGCAGGTGGAACAGTCTTTGGTCTCTGAAACCCAGAGGTCATAGGCCAAAAGATCTCAGCAGTCAGGGCAGGGATCTCAGCAGCCTGCCTCTACCTCTGCTAAAGCCACATGAGGTGCACCACATAGATGCAGTTGGAAGCGTAAGTTAAAGCAATTGTAATTCACCAAGAGTGTTTGATAAAATATTATGTTGTTAAGTTTTGTTTTTTAACAACTCCGCAAAAAATTTATTGATTACCACCACTGTCCATTATTGCATCCTGAATGTCAACTTGCCCTTTCACTTGTTTCATGATGAATGTCAATACATGACAGGACCCATTGGGCGAATGTGAAATGGGTGGATGAGTGGTTGAAGGAATGTTCAGTGCAAAGGGAGGGGTGTGGTCCTCGTGGTGGGAGCAGACCACAGGATTTCATTTCTTATGCTTTGCGGTGTGATGAACCTTCGTGATATTAGGGCATCCCGGGCAGCAATGTAAGTGGCTGGTTTGGTGATGGGTGCCCCATTTTCATCCTCCTTCTCCTTCTCTAAGTTCTCCTCATCCGAAGATGAGTGATGAGCCCCTTCATCCTCCTCCACCTACAATCCTCTCTGCTGTGCAATGTTGTGAAGGACGCAACACACTACTAGTATTGATGAGTACTGAAGGGCACCTCCAGACCTAGCTAGGCATCTGAAGCACATCTTCAACATGCCGATGGTTTGCTCAATGCCACACCTAGTGGTCACGTGGCTCTCATTGTAGCACTCCTGCGCTTCATTGGTGGAGTTCCTCACAGGTGTCATGAGCCAAGTTTGAAGGGGGTATCCCTCGTCTCCTCTGAGCCAGCTCTTAAATCTGCTTCCTGGAATGAAAAGGTCTGGAATGTTGGACTGCCACAGTATGAAAGCACGTCACAGCTCCCTGGGAATCTGGCGCACACCTGCATGAACCTCTTCTTGTGGTTGCACACCAGCTGCGCATTGATGAAATAAAATCTCTTGCGATTGATAAAAACTCCTGGTTGCTCTGGTGGTCCTCGGATTGCTACGTGTGTGCAATCGATGGCACCCTGTCCCCGTGGGAAGCCAGCCAGAGAGGCAATTGCGGGTGCCCACTCATTCTGGCTATCGTCTTCTCAGGGAAAGTTGACATAAGTCGATGCCCTGGCAAACAACCCATCTGTGACCTCCCACATGCATTTATGGGCAGCTGACTGAGAGACCCTCAAGATGTCTCCGGTGGCACATTGGAAGGAACTAGAGGCAAAGAAATTGAGGGCGGTGATGACTTTCACAGCGATGGGCAATGTGTGGCCACCAGGTCCAGTAGGGAGCAGGACTTGAAGGAGGCTACAGATGTTAGCGACCACCTGCCGTGTCAATCTGGGCCTGCGGATGCACAGATTTTCAGGTAGGTCTAGGAGCTGACCATCTGTCAGTAGACCTTCTCATGTGGGTAGTGCCTCCTGCTACCTCAACCCCTCTGTTGGTCTCCTCTCTGCTGTCCTGCACCTCTCTCCTGTGCACCTCTCTGCTGTGCACCTCTCTCCTGTGCACCACTCTGCTGTTCTGCACCTCTCTCCTGTGCACCTCTCTCCTGTTCTGCACCTCTCTCCTGTGCACCACTCTGCTGTTCTGCACCTCTCTCCTGTGCACCTCTCTCCTGTTCTGCACCTCTCTCCTGTGCACCACTCTGCTGTTCTGCACCTCTCTCCTGTGCACCTCTCTCCTGTTCTGCACCTCTCTCCTGTGCACCACTCTGCTGTTCTGCACCTCTCTGCTGTGCACCTCTCTGCTGTTCTGCACCTCTCTCCTGTGCACCTCTCTGCTGTCCTGCACCTCTCTCCTGTGCACCTCTCTGCTGTGCACCTCTCTGCTGTCCTGCACCTCTCTCCTGTGCACCTCTCTGCTGTGCACCTCTCTCCTGTGCACCACCTCTCTCCTGTGCACCACTCTGCTGTTCTGCACCTCTCTCCCGTGCACCTCTCTCCTTTGCCCATTCTCTCCTGTGCACCTGCTGATCCTACCACAGCACGTCGTCGCTGCCATGGATGGTGATTGACTTCCCCGTCCGAAGTAGTGTCAAAAACATTCATGATGCCTCCCATCCAGCTGGTGCCCGTTTGAAAGCCCCCAAACTTCTCAAAAACCTTTATGTTGACAAGAACTGACAGGCAGGAAGCACTGAGCCTTTGTTGAGATCGGGCTATCTGTACTTTAAAGACCCCCAAGAAGTGCACCTGAAACTCGCCTCCTTTTCACTGGCGTGTTTCCTGAGCCCCGGGAAACCTGTGCTGGACGTGTTAAATTCAAAAAGAATGTTTAAATCATTTGAAAATCCCCTAATTTCCACGTAATTCTGATGTTAATGCTGTGTTAATCGGTGACCCGCCTGCACTAAAGATCGCGCTGACTCCGGCGAACAGGTTATTCGCACGCAGCCAAATGTGCCTCAGTTAAACCCGGAAGTGGGTGCATTGGAGCCGGATGGCGGTCGCGTTTCAATTTTCTTCTATTTTTACTTCCCACCCGACCCCAACCCACCCGTTCTTGGGTGTTAAAATTCCAGTTGGGGACCACTGTCACTTACTGCTGTAATTACTTATTGACTCATTTTTTTGCCCACCACACAGGTTTAATACCAGCTCACTGTTGAGAAGGGGCATTAAGGTGCTGCTGAGCTGTTTCTCCTTCCCCCGTTCCCCGCTCCCTCAAACTGCATCCCTCTAATCTATAGTTTCTTCACATGAATAGAATGCAAACCTGGTAGCTGCATCTTTGGCCGTTGAAATGGCGTGAGTCTGGTAGCTGAATCCAACCCTCCCTACACCCCAACTATATCTATGCAGGCCAATCAGACTGGAGGATGGTAGACAGTGGTCAGACTGGAGGATGGTAGACAGTGGTGTTCCCCAAGGGTCAGTGCTGGGGCCACTGTTTTTTTTGATATGTATAAATGACCTGGATATTGGAATACAGAGTAGAATTTCTAAATTTGCCATTGACACCAAACTTGGGGGTGTGGCAAACAGTGAGGATGATACCAGTCGACTGCAACAGGATATAGAAAGGCTAGCAGAATGGGCAGACAAGTGGCCGGTGGAATTTAATACAGAGAAGTGTCAGGTGATGCATTTTGGCAGAAGGAACAGGGAGAGGCTATATACACTTAATAGCACAGTTTTAAAGAGTGTGCAGGGACAGAGGGACCTTGGAGTTAATGTGCATATGTCCCTGAAGGTGGCAGGACATATTGAGAGAGTGGTTAGCAAAGCATGTGGGATCTTGGGCTTCATAAATAGAGGTATTGAGTACAAAAGTAGAGAAGTTATGCTAAACCTTTATAAAGCACTGGTTAGACCACAACTGGAGTATTGCATCCAGTTCTGGTCACCACACTTTAGGAAGGATGTGAAGGCACTTGAGAGGGTGAAGAGATTTACCAGAATGGTTCTGGGGATGGGGGATCTTCGCTACAAGGACAGGTTGGAGAAGCTGGATTTGTTTTCATTAGAGCAAAGGAGGTTGAGGGGTGATTTGATAGAAGTGTACAAGATTATGATGGGTTTGGATAGGCTAGACGGGGAAAGGCTGTTCCCACTAGTTGATGGTACAAGGGCTAGGGGACACAGATTTAAGGTTTTGGGCAAGAGATACAGGGGGATGTGAGGAAAAACTTTTTTATGCAGCAAGTGGTGAAGACCTGGAACTCGCTGCCGACGGAAGTGGTGGAAACGGAGACACTCAATGTTTTCAAGGTGAGACTGGATAGGCACTTGAGGTTAATAAACTTGCAGGGCTACGGGGATAGAGCAGGGGAATGGGACTGACTGGATTGCTCTACAGAGAGCCAGCACGGACTCGATGGGCCGAATGGCCTCCTTCTGTGCCATTATGACTCTATGACTCCATGACTCAATAATGATGTAGAAATGGGTGCTGTCCATGGGCTTTAGATATAAGGGGAATTATGAAAGGAAATGGTTTCATTGTGAATAAATTCCACTTATTTTTCATTAAAGTGGATATGCTGCTAAATACTAATAAGGCCTAGAAATTCAGTTGGTTGCGCCAGCCGGTAGCGCCTTAGGAGGAGTAGATGTCGGGCGCTAGGTGGCTAGCGGCCGGGCGCAGCGCGATCTGCGCCTCTCCCCAACTTCACTCACGATTTAGCGGCGGCGCAAAGTCTTTGCGCGCGCTCAGCTGCGCGCGCAGATCCTGACGTCATTTCCTCGTGCAACGCCCTTTGTGCGCCCCCAACCGGAAATTCAGTCGCGACGCCCCATTGTGCGCCTGGCGCCCCTAGCGACTGGTAGAGTGGAACGGTGCTCAGTCGATGCGGGGCGCGGGGGGCGCAAATTAAAGGGCACGCCTCCTGCACTAGAAAAGGCTGCCATTTCGCAGCACTCTTTCTTGAGAGACGGATCTTTGCAGAGAGACCAAGGTAGAGAGCTTTCTGCTTTGGCTCAACATTCGGACCGGTACTTGTGGCTTCAGGCCACAGCTTTCCACTTGTCTTTGTCTTCATTGACATAGCATTGTTTGCTAACATATTATGGGGGCTGCAATGGGTGCAAACGCTGGCTTTCTGCATTGCATCCAAAGGGCTCACAGACGCCGTGAGAGAGTGGCAGCCCTGGCTAGACGGAGAGGGGGCAACAGGCGTCGGCAAAGGAGGCCTTACCCACCCAGGGTATACCGCCAGCAGTTCTCCTATCTCAACATGTCTGACGAGCAGTGTGTTCGGAGGCTGCGATTCCGAAGGGAGGTGGTCACAGAGATCTGCCACCTGCTTGGCGGTGATCTGCAGCCACAGCTGAGGAGCAGGACGTCTCTGTCGGTGGCAGTGAAGGTGACGGTGGCTCTCAACTTCTATGCCACCGGCTCCTTCCAATCCGCTACTGGGGACATTTCCAACATCTCCCAGTTCGCCGTGCATTGCTGCATCCGCCAGGTGACCAATGCCCTTTTCAAAAGGAGACGTCAGTTCATCTCCTTCTCCATGGCCCTTGCCAAGCAGCAACAGCGTGCAATGGGCTTTGCAGCATTCGCGGGCTTCCCCATGGTGCAGGGCGCCATTGACTGCACGTATGTGGCTTTGCGGGCACCTCTGGAGAATGCCGAGGATTACCGCAACTGGAAGGGCTACCATTCGCTCAACGTCCAGCTGGTGTGTGACCACAGGCAGCTCATCCTAGCTGTCAATGCCCGCTTTCCAGGCAGCAGCCACGATGCCTTCATCCTGCGCCAGACTTCTGTGGCAGACATGTTCCAGGCCCAGCCTCACCCACGAGGATGGCTTATCGGGGACAAAGGCTATCCTTTGTGTACCTGGCTGATGACCCCGCTCCGTGCGCCCAGCACCCCTGCTGAAGAGGGATACAATGATAGCCATCAAGCGACCAGGAACATCATAGAGCAAACAATCGGCGTCCTGAAGCAACGGTTCCGCTGTCTGGATCGTTCCGGTGGAGCCCTACAATATTCACCGGAGCGAGTCTCCCATTTCGTGGTCGTTTGCTGCATGCTGCACAACCTGGCTATCCGCAGGACTCAGCCACTGCCACCAGAGATTGGAGGACCACCTGAGGAGGAGGAGGAGGAGGACCAGAACAGGAGGGAGGCAGAAAGTGCAAGGGCTGCCCGTCGCCGGCTTATTGAACGTCGGTTCTAGGCCCCCTCTCAGGGAATGGCTTGTGCCAATGTCAGCAGATGAATGTAGCCGCTCCACAAGGCCTCAGCCGAGCAGGGCAACCAGGATTTGATTTAAAAAAACATGCACAGTGCAATTTAAGAACATTAATTTATTGCAAACCTCTGCCCTTCCCACATTACAACCTCATGTGGAGAAGCCCCCTCCAAAAACACAAAACTAACAGTCTCGGCCTTACAAAAACAAAGAAAGCCACCAGTCTCGACCTTACAAAAACAAAGAAAGACACCAGTCTCGGCCTTACAAAAACACAACTACACCAGTCTCGGCGTTACAAAAACACAACTACACCAGTCTCGGCGTTACAAAAAGCACTAGCCATTTGTGCAGACCTTCTACTTTTTGCCCTGCGAGGGCGATGCCTTTCGCATCCTTGCCTGGCCCCTGCCTGCCCTGCAGCTCCTCCTCAATGGGAGCCCAGTGGCTGCAGCAAGGCTGGGGGAAGGCTGCTGAGGGTCAGATGGCGAGATGGCAGATGCCCTTGGGGGTCGGCCTGCACCAGCTCTGGCCCTCGACGGGCCGGCTGCTGACTGCTGCAACTCTGCTTGGGCGGCAGCAGTCTGTCCAGCGGCTCGTGGCAGCTGCAATGGCGGAGTGGCAGTGTCGGCTGCAGGAATGGTGCCAACCTGACAGATCGCAGGTGCTCGCTGATCGCCTGATACAATGGCACTCGCACGGGCCAGCACTGCAGCATGCGCAGCAAACAGCTGAAGAACAGACTGCTGGGCTGCTGCTGCGCAGCGAGTGCCCTGGCGATGCCTGGCTGATCCAGCGAGGGTGGCAGCAGTTAGTGCCCGTGTGGCCCTGGTCTGTGTCCGCATGACAACAGCCAGTGAATGGACGGCACGACTGAGCACTTGGCTCGAAGCCGCCTGTGCTGCTGCGAAGTCCTGTAGACTCCTGGCCTGTGCTGCACTGAATTGATCCAGACTCCTGGCCTGTGCTGCTCCAAATTGCTGCACACTCCTTGACAAAGACTCAATGGAGTCAGGCATCCTTGCCACTGCAGCCATGAGCTCATTGTGCCTGCGCTCAGCCTGGATGGCCATTTCCTCCAGGAGCCGCACCTCCTCTGCGCTGACCGTCGCAGGACTGGAGGCCGCACTCACCCTCTGGGGAGAAGTCCGCCGAGCTTCCCCACCCCTCCCGCATTGCTGCAGGCCGCTGGGCCCCGGAGCTTCACTCTCCTCCGACCCTTCCCCCCGGCTCCCCTCCAGGGAAGACGTGTCCCCTTCATCGCCATGGGCTGGCGCGGCTGAGGGTGGCACTGATGGGCCGGCTTCCTCTTCCTTCTCCTCTAATTCGGAAGCGCTGACAGTGGCAGCTTGAGGGCCCGCCTCCTCACCTGGCGATTCACCATCTGAAAGCAGGAAGGCACAAGAGTAGCTTTAGAGTGAGGACAGGGCAGCAGCGAGGGAGGTATGAGTGCTGCCATTCACTGCATTGGTCGGACAGTGGCAAAGGATGCTGATCTGAGGCGCAACTAGAACGAGAGAGGTCAAAAAGGTGATGCCCTTACCATTGGTGCCCAGAACAGGGTCGGCATCTCCACTGGTGACGGGGCCAATCAGCCGGCCTGCCATAATGCGCTCCACACGCTGGTCGAGGTCGGAGAGCTCTTTGACGTCAGGACGGCCTCCCCCGGTCTCAGTTCGGTTCCGCCGGTTGTGCGCCACCTTGGCCTGCAAGAGAAAGGACGGCCTCTAAGTACAGTGTGAAGCCCTGATCTTGTCTGCACTGCCTCCCATGGTCGAATAGCTTGTACAGTGTGAAGCCCTGATCTTGTCTGCAATGCCTCCCATGGTCGAATAGCTTGTACAGTGTGTAAAGTGCTGAATGTGCAAGTGATTTTCATGCCAGTCCCATAGCTGCTGGATGAGGGCTGGCCATTAGGGCTTTCAGGTCCCTTTGCCCATAAAGTTAGGTGCACATGCAGGGATGAGGAGGACACTGGAAAGGGTACTCACCCTGACAACCCGAGTGAGGTCGTTGAACTTCTTCCGGCATTGCACAGGAGTCCTGGCAACCACGCTGTTGGAAGACACCCTGTTTGAGACCTCCCTCCAGGCTTTCCGGTAGGCGCTGGGCAGCGGCCTCTTGCCACCTTCTGGGGACAGAACATGGCGCCTGCGCTCCACTCCGCCAACCAGCAGCCTCAGGTCACCGTCGCTGAAGCGCTGCGCTCTCTCCCTGGCCTTCTCCATAGCCCTGGGCGTTGTGCAGATGAAGCTGAAGTGGTCAGGCCTAGGTTGAGGGCTGCAGTGTGCAGGGCGTGGCAGGCAAACAAATCCACACTCCCCCTTTAAGAGCTGACCGGCGCCAGAGTGTCTGCCGTCAATCAACAACTCGCCGCACCGGCGCTGCGCCCGGCCTCGGGGGTATCGCTCAGCACCGCCGGCTTAGCGCCTAAAGATAGTCGTGCATCGCCTGTTTTAGCGCAGCAGCAACCTCTTGGGGCGACGCGACTGAATATCGGCGAAGGTGGCGCGACTTTGTGCCGGGCACAAACTTTAGCGGCCGCCCGACTTTAGTGCCCCAAAAGTGGCTATACTGAATTTCTAGGCCTAAAGCTCTTAGCTCATAACATGCTATAGAGGATATAAAAGATTGTTTACTGATATTGTGAAGGAAGAGTATAGATCCTGAGGCATATGAGAGGTATATTTTGCTTGGCTGTGAATGCGAACAGTCATTGTAATACTAGTAGAGAGTATAATAACATCAAATACGAGATACCAGACAGTGGGATTGATGGAAATCTTTACTTTCCAGTTTAAAACCCCAGTTTCCAGCATTGAATAAGATACAACAGAGAAAAAATATTTTAAAAGACTTGCATTTATATAGCACCTTTCACGACCCCAGGATGTGAGAACAGAGCAGAGAAATGACTGAGCACCATATAAATTCAAGGATGCACTTTAAAGAAAAATAGATAAATGCCCTTTTAATCACCCTCTTCACCCACCAAATCTTTCTGAGGGAAGTGGGGATCCAAGCAAATTGTCCCCTCACCCACACCAGATTCCCCAAAAGATTAGTGAGAGGGGGGTTGGGTCCTCGGTATCCAAGCTCACACATAAAGATTGACTGCTTGGGTGAGAAAGGGAGAAAATTGGGGGAGAAATAATAAAAAATGTCATGCTTTGTAGATTATTCTTATGTTGTTAGATTGTTTTCATTATTGTTTTCCCTTTCTGCAGGGTACATTTTTTTTATTCATTCATGGGATGTGAGCATCACAGTCAATGCCAGCATTTATTGCACATCCCTAATTGTCCTTGAGAAGGTCATGGTGAGCCGTCTTCTTGAACCGCTGCAGTCCGTGTGGTGAAGGTGCTCCCACAGTACTGTTCGGTAGGGAGTACCAGGATTTTGACCCAGTGACGATGAAGGAACGGCGATAAATTTCCAAGCCAGGATGATGTGTGACTTGGAGGGGAACTTGCCAGTGGTGGTGTTCCCATACACTTGCTGCCCTTGTCCTTATAGGTTGTAGAGGTCGCAGTTTGGGAGGTGCTGCCGAAGAAGCCTTGGCAAGTTGCTGCAGTGCATCTTGTAGATGGTACACACTGCAGCCACGGTGCGCCAGTGTGGAGGGAGTTGAATGTTTAAGGTGGTGGATGGGGCGCCAATCAAACGGGCTGCATTGTTCTGGATGGTGTCGAGCTTCTTGAGTGTTGTTGGAGCTGCATTCATCGAGGCAAGTGGAGAATATTCCATCACACTCCTGACTTGTGCCTTGTAGATGGTGGAAAGGCTTTGGGGAGTCAGGAGGTGAGTCACTCGCAGAATAGCCAACCTCTGACCTGCTCTTTTAGCCACAGTATTTATGTGGCTGGTCCAGTTAAGTTTCTGGTCAATGGTGACCCCCAGGCAATGTTGTCTGTAAGCTTCATGGCCGCACAGCTCTCCAGGGGTCCTGCGCAGCTGGCTTTACCAGCTTTTAACTAGAAAAATGCACATGTGCAGTATTTTGAATAGGCTGCATGGCCCCTTAAAGGGGCCACGCAGCCCGAAAAATAATTACAGGGAACATTGCCTCCAGGATGTTGGTGGTGGGGGATTCACCGATTAAATGTCAAGGGGAGGTGGTTAGGCTCTCTCTTGTTGGAGACGGTCATTGCCTGGCACTTGTGTGGCGCGAATGTTACACTGTAACATGGAGAGAAATTAAATGCGACATCACTGCAGTTCAAATCACATCAACTCGAATCATGGGATTTGATTGCAGAGACTTGGGGCGCGATCTTGCCAGCCCTGGGGAGGCGGGTTTGGAGGCGGGACTGCCGGGAAAATGGCAAAATCTGGGGGCGGGTACCCATCACGCCCCCAACCCGCCTCCGTGCCATCTTCCCAGGAGGCAGGTAGCTGACCCGTACCGGGACCGGCTCCTCGAGGCGGGAAGGGGATCAAAACCACCTAACTGCCTGTTAACAGGTAGGTAACAGGGGCAGCAAAGAGGATTATCCCCATTTTTCCAGCAGAGGCGCGGGCTCCCCGATGTCGGGAAACCCCGCCAGGGTCACAGAGGCGAGCAGTGAGTCCGCGGGGGTCGGAGGGGTGCAAAAGTGCACTGTGGAGGTGAGTGATGGGTGCAAATGTGGAGAGGTAAGTGTGTGAGGTGAGTGAAAAGTGATAGAAAATGTTTACTTACCTTTGTTTCTTCCTGCAGGCTTTAACAGTTGGGGATGCGGAGAGTCTCGCATCTCATCGGCAGAGATAACAGATGGCTGCTGCAACAACCATCTAATTTCTGCTCACAAAAGAGGTTTGGTGAGTCTTGAATACGAGAACTCATCGAACAACAGAGAATGTCAGTGTTTGACAGCTTCACAGATGAAATGTCAGACGCTGACGTTCTCTGTAACCGGTTTCCCTTTAATTGGTCTGCTAAGCCCGGTGGGCGGGCTTACCAAGGTCAATCAAGGGAAAATAGCGTTTATTGGCCACAAGTCGATGGAGGCGGGACTAAAACCCGACAAGCAGCAGTCCTGCCTCCAAAGCACCCCCATTGATAAAATCGCCCCCTTGATGAATGAAAAGCACTAATAGAATTTCTCAACATAAATTGGATTTAAGGGTCAATTTTATATATTTGAATGTGAGTGTACTTCTTGGAACAAACTGGCATTTTCTATTTGTTCATAGATTTTGATGATATTAGCCTCTTGTGAACATTATAAGACACGAATACAACAGAAAACCTGGGTGTAAAATAATATATCCTGTTAATTCGTTTATGTCCTCTATGGACACTTGCATCCTTGTTACTTTATGATGAAGTACTGTTAAAATGTAGAGAAGCTGGTAGCTGGGTAGCACAGCAGGTTATCACACTGTGCTTTCATCTCTGAGGTCTTGGGCTTGAATCCAGCTCAGGCTGAAGGGATGAAAGTCTCCTCTCACTGTCAGCTGTAAGCTCTAAGTTAAATGAATTTGGCCACCTCAATCCAGTTCCTACTGAGTGTGGGTCCACAGCACCAAACAGCTGACAAACTGCTAAATATCACCCTGAATGGCAAGAGTGGAACATAGAAGAAGTCACACTAACATTCTCATGTTAAATGAATTAGCAGGATATATTCCTTTACGCTCAACTATTTCTCCCCACATAAGTAATAGGATTTTTAAAAGGGTTGAGAGAAATTGGGATTTTTTTTGTTATTTACTACTGTATTTTTTTTAATTACATGCTAGAAAATTTAATATACCACATCTTTTCTCCCTGGTGGATTCAGGACGTGAAGTGAGAGCACAGCAACATTACATTTACAGAAGTGTATTACAACAACTTGTATTTATATATCATATTTATATATCACCTTTACATAAGAACATAAAAACATAAGAAATAAGAGCTGGAGTCGGCCATTTGGCCCTTCAACCCTGCTCCACCATTCAATAAGATCATGGCTGATCTTCGACCTCAACTCCACCTTCCCGCACTATCCCCATATCCCTTGATTCCCTTCGTTCCCCCAAAGATATCGACCTCCGTCTTGAATATACCCAATGACTGAGCATCCACAGCTCTCTGGGGTAGAGAATTCCAAAGATTCACCACCCTTTGAGTGAAGAAATTTCTCCTCATCTCAGTCCTAAATGGACGACCCCTTATTCTGTGACTGTGACCCCGTGTTCTAGATTCCCCAGCCAGGGGAAACATTTTCTCAGCATTAACCCTGTCAAGCCCCTTAAGAATTGTATATGTTTCAATTAGATCACCTCTCATTCTTCTAAACTCCAGGGTGTGATGAAATATATGCCTTCATCAGCCCCTGCGTTTTACCTGCTTTGTATTGTGTGTACCGCCCCCTTTTTCCTATTGTGTGTATTGGCTACGCCCCTGTCTTTTATCATATAAAGGTCTCAAGAGCTGTATGAGTCATTCTATCAGACGAACCCGATGTGGAAAGACCTGCAATGTTCTTAGTGATTAAAAGCCTTCAGTTGAATCCTTTAAACTCCTTGTCTTTGAGTTATTGATGGCACATCACAGGGAAATTAGGCCTAGTCTACTCAATCTCTCCTCACAGAGCAATCCCCTCATCGCAGGAACTAGTCTCGTGAACCTTCGCTGCACTCCCTCTAAGGCAAGTATGTTTTTCCTTAGGTAAGGAGACCAAAACTGTACACAGTACTCTAGGCGGGGCCTCACCAATGCCTTGTATAATTGTAGTAAGACTTCTTTACGCTTATACTCTAATCCCTTTGTAACAAAAGCGAACATACCATTTGCTTTCCTAATTGCTTGCTATACCTGCATGTTAACTTTCTGTGATTCATGTACAAGGACACCCAGGTCCCTCTGAATGCAAACATTTCCCAGTCTCTCACCATTCAAAAAATATGCTACATTTTTGTTTTTCCTACCAAAGTGGATAACTTTACACTTCCCCACATTGTATTCCATTTGCCATGTTCGTGCCCACTCAGTCAACCTGGCTATATCTCGTAGTGTCCTCCTCACAGATTATTTTCCCACCTAAACTTGTATCATCAGCAAACTTGGATATGTTACACTCAGTCCCTTCATCTAAGTCATTGATATAGATTGTAAATAGCTGAGGCCCAAGCACTGATCCTTGCGGTATCCCACTAGTTACAGCCTGCCAACCCGAAAAAGTCCCGTTTATTCCTACTCTCTGTTTTCTGTCCATTAACCAATCCTCAATCCATGCTAGTATATTACCCCCATCCCATGAGTCCTAATTTTGTGTAATAACCTCTTGTGAGGCAGCTTCTCGAATGCTTTTTTGAAAATCCAAATACACTACATCCACTGGTTCCCCCTTGTCCATCCTACCAGTTACATCTTCAGTAAACTCTAACAGATTTGTCAAACTCAATTTCCTTTTCATAAAACCATGTTGACTCTGCCTAATCATATTACATAGGAAAATGTCACAAGGCACTAGATGGGACTGCAATCAGACAAACATTGACACTGAGCCAAAGAAGGAGATATAAGGACTAGAAATGGCAGATACACAAGAGTCCAGAGTTGGAGGAACGCAGAGATCTCGGAGGGTTGCAGACTGGAGAAGGTTACAGAGATAGGGATGTGTGAGGCCATGGAGGGATTTGAAAATGAGAATGAGAATTTTCAAATCGAGCTGTTGGTAGACTGAGAGTCAATGTAGGTCAGCGAGTACAGGGGTGATAGATGAATGGGACTTGGTGCGAGTCAGGATACGGGCAGCAGAGTTTTTGATAAGCTCGAGTTTATGGAGGCTGGCCAGGACACCATTAGAATATAAAACTAATATGGAATTTCCTGTGTGGGCACAACCTTGAAGTTAATGACCCTGAAATTGTGGTGTGTATGATGGTGTACTCTCAGAGTACGCTGCCGTAATCCCTTTAAAATGCCCCACAGGCTCAGGATTTCCACATGCGCGAAATCCGGAACATGCAGCCTGTCAGTGTAAGCGTTGACAGGCCATCCACAGGGGCCATGAAAAAGCAATCGCTGGCACAGAGCTGGGCTATTTGCCCAACGACTGGCAGCGATTATGCACAGAAGTCTTATGGTTGATACAAGCAGGAGCAGGACCAGTTTGTATCAGTGTAAGGGGATATCATGGTTTTAATTAAACATTTTCATATCCTAAATTATGCACATACACTGTATTAAATGAGTTTATGCAAATATTGGCCCAGATTAAATTTGTATAAAATTATCAAAAAAAATTAATTCTTAGTGAGGTTGGTGGAATGAAGGTTATTATGAATAAAATTCCAATTCTGTACATTGTATAATTATTAGATTCAGGGATTCCATTGCATCTCATTAGAGGATTCCCTTCATAAATGATTGAAATGGAATTCTGCTTATTGTTTGGAGGACCGGGCCCACATGATTCCAGGTACACTTCTGCACTGCCCGCGTCCCTGGGATCCGTGGGCCATTACACTGCCGTCCGCCTCGAGGCCTGAGACTGCAACTTTTCACAGCCTGGCCACCAGCAGGTACTTTCACATTAGTTTCGTGGGTCAGAGGCGTACTCTGGAGGTACGCCTCCGACCGCAATTTCTAGCCCATTGTGTCCATTCCTGCGGCCTTTCTCCTGATGGCAAGTTATGCTCAAATTTCCTGCCAATCTCATTATTATATGCCCAAATGTAAAATGAGCGTAAATACGCATAAATGTTCAGCATGGTTTGAACATAATTGGAACGGAACCAATGTGACCATAAGGTGCAAGAGTGGAGGATTATAAAAATGCGAGAGAGAAAAATGTTCCTTCAGAGTGATCAATTGATTTGCACATGCTTCAGGTGACTGCAGGTGCCCGAAAAACTGGTTGCAATTTGAAGAGACGCACCGAGCAAGTGCAATTGCAGGAAAGTCACATTTGTAGCTTGGGGGCAGGCCCAGTGTTATGGGCAGAGATGCGTTCGGGCAGAGCGATCGATAGATGATCGTAAAGGATCAAAGTAATTTGGACATATTGGCCTAGAAATTCAGTTCGGACGCTATTGCGGCGCTAGGCAAATTTAGCGGCCGCCGGAAAGTGCAGGCGAGCTCGCCGAAATTCAGTAGATTTGGCCAACTTTTTGGCCGAGCGCTGCAATAGGCGTTGGAACCCTGTGTTCAGGCGCTAATCCGGCGATGCGGCCTGATAACGCCGATTCCGGGCGCAGCGCAGGTGCGATCATGTGGTGAGTGTCAGCAGACACCCTGACGCCGGCCAGCTCTTAAAGGGGGAAGGGTCAACTTTGACTGCAGCCACGCCCTGCATGCTGTAGCCCTGCAACTAGGCCTCAGGACTGGTTGTGTACCAAATCAACGCCTGGAGGTAATGGAGAGGGCCCGTGAAAGAGCCCAGCGGTTCTCTGACCATGCGCTGGGTGTGCTCCTTCATGGGGTATGCAAGAGAAGACGGGTCGTGTGCCCGGCTAGTGGCAGGAAGGCTCCCAGGAGCCAGTTCAGGGAGGCGTGGACCAAAATTGCCCGGAGGGTCTCCTCCAACTCCGATGTTCCCAGGAGTGCGGACCAGTGCCGCAAGAAATACAATGACCTATGTCGGCTGGTCAAGGTGAGTACCCTTTCCAGTGTCCCCCTCATCCTTGCATGTGCACCTCCCATTAGGGCCAAAGGGACATCAAAGGTCTAATGCCCAGCCCTCCTGCCGCTGCAATGGCACTTGCATGTTAATCAATAGCTCTTTCTGCACTTATCACACTGTCCAAGCTATTCCACCATGGGAGGCCTCACACACAGCAACAGGGCACCACACTGTCCAAGCTATTCCACCATGGGAGGCCTCACACACAGCAACAGGGCACCACACTGTCCAAGCTATTCCACCATGGGAGGCCTCACACACAGCAACAGGGCACCACACTGTCCAAGCTATTCCACCATGGGAGGCCTCACATACAGCAACAGGGCACCACACTGTCCAAGCTATTCCACCATGGGAGGACTCACACACACCAACGGGGCACCACACTGTACTTAGACGCCCTCCTTTCTCTTGCAGGCCAAGCTGGCGAGGAACGCCAGGAGCCTGTGTGTCACTGGTGGAGGCCCTCGTGATTACCAGGAGCTAACGGTTCTGGAAGAGAGGGTGGCCCGACTCCTGCGTCACCCGGTGACTGGGCCTGTGGCGCTCGGCGACGCAGACCCTATACTGGAACCCACTGGTAAGGACAGGACCGGGTGCACCTCTCTCCTTGCCCTCGCGCATCAGATCTACATCCTTCCCCACTGGCCGAAAAATGCGCATAATGCACCAGTGCGGCCTCCCTCGCTGTCGGCCTGTCCTCACTCTAAAGCTACACTTGTGCCTTCCTGCTTTCAGCTGGTGAGGAGGAGGTGCTCCCTGAAGCCCAGACAGCCAGGCCCTCAGAGGAGGAGGACGTCGAGGAGCAGCAGGAAGGCGCCACCTCGGGGGAACCCTCCTCCGCTCCAGGAGATGGCAATGAAGGGGAGACGTTTGGCGTGCCGGAGAGCCAGGGGGAGGCGGGGGAGGGGAGCCCCGAACCTGGTCCCAGTGGCATGGACGCACGCGGCAAGGCTCCGGCGGCACGCCAGCCTTCTGCCCAGAGGGGGGAGGCGGTGGAGGGGAGGGCAGAACCTGCTCCCAGTGGCGTGGCCGCACGCGGCAAGGCTCCGGCGGCACGCCAGCCTTCTGGCCAGAGGGTGGAGGCGCCCTCCAGTCTGGACTCGGACGTCGCCCAGGAGGTGCGCCTCCTGGACGAGATGTCGGCGGCGTCAGAGCGGCGGCACGTCGAATTCATGGAGGTGGTGGCACAGATGCCTCACGCCATCGAAAGCCTCGCACAAAGTGTGGTGGCTTTCGGCCAATCCCAGGCCAGGGGGCTGGAGCAAATCGCAGCAGCGCACGCCAGGGGGGTGGAGCTCCTTGTGGCAGCGCATGAGAGGGGGGTGCAACAACTCGAGGCAGCGCAGCACGCCAGTCGCCAGCTGAGAGGTGCTGGGCAGACAATGGCACTGCAGATGCGGGCACATGCCGGCGCAGTTGGGGCACTGACTTCTGCCACCCTCGCACTGGCACGGAGGCATCGCCAGGCCAGCCGCCGCCCTGCTGCCGCACACCGGTCTGGCGACCAAAAGTTTGGCGCGCTTGCTCCCCGGCCAGGCCGCCCGAGTGCACGTGTGTCTGGCGAGCAGCGCGCGCCTGGCATCACCCACCTTGTCCCCATTGGTGCAGGCGAGCCTGCCACTCCCCCAGCCAGGGTGCAAGGAGCTGCTGCAGACAGTGAAGAGGGCCACCCACAGCTGCAGCAACCACCAGCCGGCCCCTCCCGGGCCCGCCCTCGTGTAGGCTGACCCCCAAGGGCATCTGGCGAGACGCCTTGTCGCCCTGAAGATCCTTCCCCCAGCCTCGCCACAGCCTCACGGCCCAGCTTGAGGCGCAGCAGCAGGAGGGGCCGGGGCAAAAGACGGCTGTCGACGGACTCGCCCTCTCGCCACACCGAATAGAGTGTGGTGAGCGAGGGTTTGGGTGATGCGGGGGCTTCTGTTCTGGGGGGCATTATGTTGTTTGGTTTTATGGGGGTGTTTGTGTTGTGGGGGGGGCTTGTTTTTGTTAGGCCAGTGAGGAAGGCCATTTGGATGTTGATGTTTTGTTAGTCCTCCCCAGGTTTTGGGAGTGACAGAAGTTTGTGACTGTTTTTTGGGGGTCTTCTCTGTTTTGCTCTTCCATGTGGGAAGGGCCCTGAGTTTTTGAAATAAAGATGTTTATTTATTCACCATGTGCAGGTGTCATGTTTCAAGTGGTTGTTGGGTTAACTGGCTGAGGGCTTGCGGAGCGGCTGCCTTCAGCTGCGTTCAGTGGCCCAGGCCATTCCCTGACAGGGGGCCTAGAAGTGTCGAGCAATAAGCCCCCGGCGGACGGCCCTTGGACCTTGTCGCTCCCTCCTGGCCTGGTGCTCCTCCTCCTCAGGGTCCTCCTGCTCGTCCTCCTGAGGTGGTGGGCCAATGTCAGGTGGCAGTGCCTGAGTCCTGCGGATAGCCAGGCTGTGGAGCATGCAGCACACCACGACGAACTGGGAGACTCTATCCGGCGAATACTGAAGAGACCCGCCCGAACGATCCAGGCAACGGAACCGTTGCTTGAGGACGCCTATCGTTTGCTCTATTAGGTTCCTTGTGGCTTGATGGCTTTCGTTGTATGCCAGCTCCGCTGGGGTCCTGGGCGCGCGGAGCGGGGTCATGAGCCATGTGCACAAAGGGTAGCCCTTGTCCCCGATAAGCCATCCCCTTGGTGGAGGCTGTGCCTGGAACATGTCAGCCACAGTAGTCTGGCGCAGGATAAAGGCATCGTGGCTGCTTCCTGGGAAGCGGGCATTGACAGCTAGGATGCGCTGCCTGTGGTCACACACCAGCTGCACATTTAGGG
Source organism: Somniosus microcephalus (assembly GCF_052327205.1). Taxonomy (NCBI): domain Eukaryota; kingdom Metazoa; phylum Chordata; class Chondrichthyes; order Squaliformes; family Somniosidae; genus Somniosus; species Somniosus microcephalus. Next base: position 101,959,715 of record NC_141000.1, on the reverse strand, counting down.
AATGGTAGCCCTTCCGGTTGCGGTATTGCTCGGCATTGTGGATAGGTGCCTGCATAGCCACATGCGTGCAGTCAATGGCGCCCTGCACCATGGGGAAGGCCGCGATCCTGGCAAATCCGACTGCACGCTGCTCCTGCTTGTGTTGGGTCATGGGGAAGGAGATGAATTGGTGCCTCCTCGCGAAAAGTGCTTCGGTGACCTGTCGGATGCAGCGATGCGCGGCGAACTGGGAGATGTTCGCAATGTCCCCAGCAGCGGCTTGGAAGGAGCCGCTTGCATAAAAGCTGAGAGCCACCGTGACCTTCACTTCCACCGAGAGAGACGCCCTGGACATGAGCTGTGGCTGCAAATCTGCGTGAAGCAGCTGGCAGATCTCTCCAACCACCTCCCTTCTGAAGCGCAGCCTCTTAACACAATGCGCCGCAGTCATGGTGAGATATGAGACCTGCTCCCGGTATTGCCTGACTGGGTAAGGCCTACGTTGGCGACGCCTAATGGCCCCTCTGCGTCTAGGCATGCCTGGCCCTCTCTCAAAGCGTCTGCGAGCCCTTCGCACAAAATGTAGCAACTGAGGGTTGGCCCCCCATGCAGCCCCCATTACAAAGTTCCAAACAGCAAAATCACAAGGATGCAAATGTCAAAGCACTGGCTAGAAGCCAAAAATACCTCTCCTATGGTGTCCGAAATCAGTAATCTCTGTGCCTTGCTCTCTGTGCAGAAATCCAAAGCAGTAAAGTCATTGCAGCGAAATGGCTGGCTTTTATGGGTGAGTGGATGTGCCCTTTAATTAGCGCTCCCCGAATCCCACAGGGCCTCTGTTGAGTTCCATTTCACAGTTCTTAGCAGCACCACGGCCACATCAGCCGGGCGCCACTGAATTTCCGGTTTGGGGCGCACAAACGGCGTTGCATGACGGAATGACGTCATAAGATGCGCGCGCAGCTGAGCGGGCGCTAACACTTTGCGCCGGCGCTAAAGCCCAGCTGAATTTCGGCGTAGGCGCAGATCCGGCGGTGCCCGGCCGCTAAGTGGATAGCGCCGGAAATCTGGCGCTAACGGCTGGCGCAAACAGCTGAATTTCTAGGCCATTGTACTTACGCACAAAATTTTGCCATCTTTTATGGCGCATATTTGCTTTATGCCCCAATTGCGCTTGCCTCTGGGTGCAAATACGTAGGAAATTCAAGACCGTAATCTTTACTGAGTAGTTATCTTACATTGATTAGAGGAGCATTCTGGAGCACAAGTCAAATTTACGAGAGATAAAGAAAAAGATGGATAGATTACTGCCAATAAAGATAAAGAAAGTAAAAATTAAGAGACGGAACTATTGGACTTTCCCTGGAGGAGGTCACATTCTCTTCCTCCATCTGAACTTTGAGAGAAAATTAAGTTGAAATTTCTACGGAGGTTCACTTTCATCGAAACCAATTACATTCAGATCCATGCAATATATCATATGTACTTTCACACGCGTGCGTATTTAATCAGATATGTATATAAGTTGCACATGGTAAGTGAAGGACTGCTGCTGAAAGTGCATCAGCAGCGTGTTTAGAGGAAGCATTTTCCTGTGCTGAGAACTGATTCTGAACTTTTATTGTGCTGACAAGACCACTGAAGGATCATTTATTTTTCAGTAAGCTCCTTGCTTACTGCCAAAGTCTTTTTTGGTATATTTGATTTATCTTCAGTTGCATAATGAGTTGAACAACAAATGTTTTGCACAGTCTGTTACAGTCCTAATCAAGCATAATCCTGACCCTCAAGCATTTCTTGGCAGACTAGTTACATGTTCTGCCACCCCCCCTCCCTTCCCTCCATGATTCATCTGTACTAGCATTTAACATGGGAGAAATACATATTCAAATCAGTAATATAAATGTTACAACAAATAAGCTAAAAATGACTTTGAAACAGATATTGTGTGTGTTGAATTGGAAGGAGTGGCTCAAAGTTGCATAGTAACATTTACAAGGACATTTTTTTTAGATTTTTAACTAGCAATGTGCATTAATAAGTACACTACATTCTAGTCTAAACCTGTTTGTTTGACATTTAAATAGAAATGCAGAATTTCCAAAACTATTTTCATGTTTGTCTTTTTCATGTTTAAATGCCTCAGATATAAGACAGGATCCTTTGGCATTTATTACTGTTTGTCTCACTGACAAGTGAGATTACAAGAATCCTAATGAAGGCTTCCAGAGGAGAAGCCTTCTGATTAAAATGCCATAATACCAGTTGCATGCATTTATGTACCTCATTAGCATAATCTATTTAGCACAAGTAAACATATAAACTGAGAGAGAGAAAAGAAAGGATTGACACCACAGCTAAAAGAGGGTTTAAAGCACACAGAATGGACACAGTAACGAATAGGCAAGTGTGAACGTGCCTCTTATATGTGCTGCTGTGGCATCCATGTTTAATTGTATATAGTTTCCTTTTGACTGATCTGAGAAATATTTTTGGCCATCTGCTGCGATACTTGTAAACAGTGCCACCCAGAAAGTGATGGTGATGTTTACGAAAGCCTTTTTGGCATTGTGGGTTATAAGCGTGGCTTTGAATATGTGCTTCCCTTGATGTCTTTACATGAACCACTGGCGATGAGAACTATAATAATGTATTTGTAAGTAATTTCACTATTCAAGTATATGTGATCAGAATCTGGTCTTCATTATTTTTAAATTAATTACCAATAATAATAATATGAAATTGAAGTGATAATCATAGTTTTTGTGCTAGGCATATGGTATTTTCTATTTATTCAGCAGGGTGAGGGTTAACGCATTCATATTTATGAGGACGTCAGCTTAAATCCACTGAGAAGCCTAAAGGTTATTTCACATGTGAGGAGAGCCAAAGAACACATGACTGCCACAGGCCCAGATCGGCTCCCGATGAAATATTCTCTCTTTAAGAGAATGCGTGGCTGGCAGCTGGGGTGCATAATTTGTTTTTTTAAATCACAAGTGAATCTGATTATGTAATATTTCAGTCGGTTATACCAATCAGATTCCTAAGTGATATATCATGATGAACCTTTATAAAACACTAGTTCAGCCTCAACTGGAGTATTGTGTCCAATTCTGGGCACCGCACTTTAGAAAGGATGTGAAGGCCTTAGAGAGGGTGCAGAAAAGATTTACAAGAATCATTCCAGGGATGAGGGACTTCAGTTATGTGGACAGACTGGAGAAGCTGGGTTTGTTCTCCTTAGAGCAGAGAAGAGTGAGAGGAGATTTGATAGAGGTGTTCAAAATCATGAGGGTTCTGGACAGAGTAGATAGAGAGAAACTGTTCCCATTGGCAGAAGGGCCGAGGACACAGATTTAAGGTGATTGGCAGAAGAACCAAAGGCGACATGAGGAAAAACTTTTTTACTCAGTGAAGTTAGGACCTGGAATGCACTGCCTGAAAGGATGGTGGAGGCAGACTCAATTACAACTTTCAAAAGGGAGTTGGATAAGTACCTGAAGGAAAAAAATTTGCAGGGCTACAGGGAAAGGGCAGGGGAGTGGGACTAACTGAAGTGCTCTTGCAGAGAGCCAGCATGGGCTCGATGGGCCGAATGGCCTTCTTCCGTGCTGTAACCATTCTATCATTCATGAATCATAGCTGACAATCATGTTATAATATGGTTCCTATTTTATTAGTGTTTTGTAGGTTAGGAGAACTCATGTGTGGCATAAGACGTTTTCTTTTTTTTGTGCTTACCTAGGGATGCCAATGCTAGGAAATGAGCTCTTCCTATTCCATGCACCCTGTGTCAGCATCAAATGCTCCGTGGTCAGGTACAGCATAGGTAGATGCAGAGTAAACCTCCCAACAATGTGTGGCATTTTTCCATTTCCTCCTATCCTAGAGGAATATGCTGATAGGGTTAGATGAAGTAAGGTGGGAGGAGGCTCATATAATGTGGATAAATGCGAGGTTATCCACTTTGGAGGCAAAAACAGGAAGGCAGATTATTAACTGAACGGCAATAGATTGGGAGAAGGGGAAGTGCAACGAGACCTGGGTGTCCTTGTGCACCAGTCGCTGAAGGTAAGCATGCAGGTGCAGCAGGCAGTTAAGAAGGCAAATGGTATGTTGGCCTTCGTAGCGAGAGGGCTTGAGTGAAATTACTAACCCAATGCTAATTAATGTGTTTTGTGCTGTGGGCCCATGACCACTAGGAACTGGACAGAAAATGGTCAAACACATTTCAGATTGGACCTTTATAGCCAACAGAGGAGACTTTAACCTCTTTAGTCTGGGCTTGACTCTGATCCCAGAAATGAAGCATCAGTCCCCTTTAACAATTTTTATACTACAGCTCAATAATGATCAATTTGCCAATAACTTAAATCAAATATCTGGAACAAAACATTAAAAATAATTGTATCTGACAAAATGACAACAATGATACATAGGATGATGTGGCTCACAGGCAATAAAGGTCAAACATCTGGGTAAAGTCTGCTGGCCACTTTATGAGGAAAAGTTTAAGTGGATTTTTCTCATTACAAAACTGAAGAAATTGATCCAACATTCTGTTCAATGTATTTAACATTATTTTAAAGTTACTAGAGCGTTAATCTAAACATTAAGAGTAAATTTTGTGAGGCTGCACTCACATCAAGCAACCATCCATGCCAGAACCACTGCCTCACAGTACTTACCTATCATGCTTTTATATTCTACACATTATGTCACTGCAAAGTGGTTTCTACTTAACAGTGATGTAAGATGAGCACTATCACTACAGTTGAATCAAAGTTAGTTCCACATCGAGCATCAGGCATGAGACCACTTGCAGAGGTAGTCTCATATCCATTTTGGTTTCATACGATTTGCAGTAAATTTTAAACTTTAAAATGTAAAGTCCACTGGCTCCACGTCATTGACACTGGGTTCGAGTGGGATTCAGACCTAATTATTTAAAATGGCCTGAGCTCGGGTGAGCCTGATGCTTGCCCCGCAGGCCCCACGCTAATTCCTCACCCCCAGTTAAAATCGAGGCTAATGTGACTGAAAATTCTCACCTGCCATTACTTTGTGGTAACCATTGTCCATTGAACCCACATGACAGTAATAGCTGATTACATCAGAATGAGCGTGACATCGTGAAACAATTTCAATTAGCTTTTCTCGAGCGACAAATCCCTTCAAGAATATATTATTACGATAATAAAATAGGGTAGGGGGAGTTCAAAATCATAGAATGGTTCCAGCACAGAAGGAGGCCATTCGGCCCGTCAAGCCCGTACCAGGTCTCTGCAAGAGCACTTCAGCTAGTCCCACCCCCTGCCCTTTCCCCGTAGCTCTGCAAATTTTTCCCCTTCAGGTACTTAGCCAATTTCCTTTTGAAAGCCACATGACCTGGATTTTGTGGTGGGTAATGACAGTGAACTGTCAGCGTTCGCAGTCATTGCCCCTCTGAAACTGGCCGCGACTTCAGGATTTAGTGCGTGCGCATCTAAATGCGGAAATCCTGAAGCTTCGGTCAGTCATCCATTGCTCCAATGCACTATACACCCCCTCCCCCATAGCCGACAATCAGTGGAACTGACGAAAACTTAGGCTTTTCCGCGCTAACATGGCTGTAAAATACCCAATGCCTTGTTGGAATAGGCGTAACTGGGGTTTTACCAGCGTATTGACTGCTAAACAACCGTTCTGGCCCTGAAAAACTAAATTTCATATTTGTGGAGTGTCAAATTTCTCCATTACGATAAAAATTACATTTTAGCGCCCACCTTATCCCCATGTGAAAGTCCCAATCTTTGTTTTGCTCTCTGTAACATTTTTTTTAAAGTCCGGATAAAAGCTGCTTTTCATTTCATGGTTTGCTGTCTGTGAGAATTCTTCAATGTGATTGGCTGCCTGGACAGCTTGTTGCCGCCACTGTCGCTCTTCGCTGGGAATTCCCATTACAGAGCATTACAATCAATTACAGGTCGAGAAAGGAAAACCTCTCGCCACAGAGATCGCGAGATCTTTAAGTTGAGTTCAAGCCCCACTGCAGGACTTGAGCACATCGTCTAGATTGACACTTGATTGCAGCACTGAGGGGATGTTGCATTTATCGGTGAGGCTGGGTCCTTTGGATGAGATGTTAAGATAAGGCGCGTGTACATTTTAAAGATCCTACAAGCACTGTTTGAAGACCTCACTATTCTTTGAGGAAGAGCAGCGAATTCTCCCAGCATTCTTCTTTCAACTAATGCCACTAAAAACAGATTAACCACTTATTTATCTATCACATTGCTATTTGTGGGATCTTTCTATATTTGCCTGCATTACAACAGTCACTTTACTTCAGAGTAATTTATTTCATGTGAAGTGCTTTGGGATGTTTGACAGCTGTGATAAGGTGCTATAAGGGTCTTTTCATACCTCAACTGAAATCCTGTTACATTAACTGTGAACTAGCGAACTCTGTGCTCCAAAGTGATGTCCATAAAAATATGAGGATATATATATATCGATATGATAATCATTATGATTTGTTCGGAGTCCATGCTTTTGAAGATTCAACCAAGTCAATTACTGCAACACATCACGCCTTTCTATGGCACTTATTGGTCTTTATTAGACTTGAAAACAAGCGCTGAAAGTTTGATTTGGATGCTATATTGTAATTTATTGTGGTATCAAAACTTACATATTTAAAGCATGTCTTTAAATAGTTTGCATGGAAGTGGAATAAATATTCATCCATGATAGATACATTCACTATCCGATATATTTTCTCAACTTTTCTCTTAACTTACCAGGACAATATAAAACCACGCGTGCCGAATGGGAAATCAATTTTAGAGAAAATAATCTGAGTTTTGGAAAGAATAGAAATGCACATACAATGATTATTAAAGAGTAGCATTAGCTTCCTGACCATTGTGACATTATGAGTGTAATAGCAAACTGAAGGGCTTATGATCTTATCATGTGTGATGCCATCTCAACAGCAGGACAGGCGTGTTATGGTACCGCCAACAGAGCGTCACATTAGCTCATTATAGAGACGCACCGGGTAAGCAACTTACATCGCAGTTCCATGAATTCATGTGCAATATTTGGAATCTGTGCGAACTACGGACTTTCATGTTCCTCGCTAACGAAAAACGACCTCTATTTCTTTTTATGCCTGAGCTTGTCTTACCTTAATGTACTTTTCCCAAGTGTGATAACGCAAAGCTCTTGGAGGAGCTCAGTCAGAAAGTGCAAGAAATACCCACTGCTGAACTTTCTACACTCTAAAGGTGCTTTATATTGTATACGGGCACTGGACCACAATAGCTCTCTCCTCATATCGCTGTAACTACAGAAAAGGGTCTCTGTCTTGCGGGTTTTATAATACAATAAAACTGAATCATGTTCGAACATTTTCCAAACTGTAGCTTTTATTTTATGTTACCATTTCACCTCAAAGTTCGCTATATCTTGACGTACAACAATGGGCACAAGCCTTTCTCTCGTACCCCACAAGTTGGGCGGGGCGGGGTGGGGGGTGCTCTGGGGGAGACGGCCAGAGAAAGATCGATCGAAAAGAGAAAAAGAAACGGGATGTTGCTGATACCAACCAGCAGCCTCCCTAATGGAATGATTCCGTGAAAGTGCAGAGTAAAAGATAGGCGAAGGACATCTCACGAAATCTTCCAAAAGAGGATCAGACAAAGGAGTAAAAAGAGTACAGAACTGTAGCAAGGATTGTAGACAATAGCTGGAAGGGGCGAATGCGTTATTTGTGATCATTATTGTACATGGGCACTAGATGGCGTGTTGGTAGACGATCTTTCAATGAGTTTTGAGCCGCCAGGTGTTGGGAGTGCAACCGCCAGACAGTCAAAACTTCAACCACAGCAGAATAAACATGACACAATTACAAAATCCGCGCACTGTCACATCGCTACACATATGTTACTATTGTACAAACCAAGCGGCTTTGTACATTCCTCGTTGATCATTTTTTTTAATGCCGCTTTGTCCGAGGGGCAAGATTTCCCTCCACTCCCCTCTTTTTTTACAGGATTAAATCTAACAGTTTGACTAATCGAGCCGTGCTGGATGATAACCGTTAAAGGACAATTACACCGCTTTAACACGGAACCGCGTTCAACAACTTCTCCACGGCTCATCAGTGCTTGTGGAGTCAGCTGTTAAACAGAGTGGGGCTGGGCGGAGAGCTGTCCCAGCAGTGAAGGACACCGGATTGTTTAGCGCGGATTCGGCTTTCAAATCATTTGTAGCCTGCCATTGAAAGTCGGGCATATATACTTGCTATTTCTTTAATATCGACACTTTAATCGGCCGCGTGGTTATCATGACCGATGAATCAGTAAATACAGAATCCAATGGGTCAATTATTATTTAATAGCGCTAAAAATGCTGAGAAAGTACTTTCTATTAAAAAAAAATCGTATTCCCTTTTATGATTCAATAACTAATTGACAAAATATATAACTGAAACTCTTGAAATCAGACTTTAAATTTAGCAATGAAATGCCTGCAACTGGTTTCACTAAAACAGATTGCGACCCCCAACCCCCTCCACCAGGACAGAAGGAAGTGCGGACTGCTCGCCGTACGGTCCCATCTCCCATTCCTGAGAATTGAAATGTTTCGGGGATTATAGACCGATTTCATGTGTGTTCATTTTTCAAGTGTTGCACTCGCTCTGGGTTAGAACGGCTGACAGGGTGTGCATTTTATTTGTATGCTGCCATATAAGCATAAAAAATAAATATTTATTTTGTCCTTTCCCCCTCAGAAGATTGTATGGATTTATTTATGCAAATATATAAGAGCCTGGGAGATGTTTCGGCACAAGAGCTAGATAAAGGAGGGAATGGGTGAACGTGCTCGCAGTGTCCAAATATTGAGTTGCAGTTTGCAGTTTATATGCCTCTGAGCATCTGATTGAGATTTTAATATGGGTGAAAGTGTCTCCATCGTTTTAGTGCGGGTCCAGGTTATTTAGTGTTGATGCAGGCTCCCAGCGTGTTTGGTCTTGGGTCTGTTTGCTCGCGGAATGAAGATCTGTTAGAGAGAGAGGAAAAGTATCCCCTTGAAACTTGGTGTGCGGGTGTAGTGGAGCTGAGTATAGAAGCCCTGCTGGTTTGAAGTGTTATTGTTTTTGGAAGGAGTGCACTTTGTTCGAGCTCTTTTTTTAGCAGATGTCCCAGCCGCTGACTCCGGCTATTGTTTTTTTTCTCTCTCACCCCCCTTCTGTAAATGGAAAGCGGCACCTCCCACATCTCCCGACATTGGAGGAGACGCCCATTCAATACTTCGTTACCTTGTCACGATTGGACATCCCAGTGCCAGAAACAATAGAAGATATTCTCCGAATCATCTCCGGTCCGCCTATAAAACGCAGAAAAAAAGCCCAAAGGCGGCTCCGCCAACCCTGATCACATTCTCAATCTTATCCGGGGAAGATAGGCAGAACGGCGGCGCTCTCCATGTATCAGCAACTGAGGCGTCCATAGCAAGTTTGAACTTCTCTTCCCCCTCCCTCCCTCCCTCCCCCCACCACCCCACCCCTCCTCAAGCCTGGCGAATGGATTCCGATGCCAGTTTAATATCAAGCCAGCCGTCCTCTCCGGAGACAGACGATATTTTCCTCTCGGACGAGCCCACCTCGGGCATTGCGGGCACCGTGTCGTCCACGCAGAGCGAGTGCGGCGCCGAGATCTGCGAGCAGCGAGCGGGTCAGCTGAGAGCCAAGGATAGCATCAGGCTGAAAGACAAGAAGCAAATGAGCGAGCCGGAGCTGCAGCAGCTCAGGCTGAAGATCAACAGCCGGGAGCGCAAACGAATGCACGACCTGAACATCGCCATGGACGGACTCCGGGAAGTCATGCCTTACGCACATGGACCCTCCGTGAGAAAGTTGTCCAAAATCGCCACCTTGCTGCTGGCCAGAAACTACATCCTGATGCTCACCAACTCCTTGGAGGAGATGAAGAGGCTGGTCAGCGAGATCTATGGTGGCCACCACAGCAGTTTCCACCCGTCGGCGGCTTGCGGGACCCTTGCCCACGCCGGGGCACCTCTGCCCGGGCACCCGGCATCTCACGCCCCTCACCCGGTTCACCATCCCATCATGGCCCCGTCCGTCACTTCGGCCTCACTCTCCGGCGGCAGCATCTCGGCGGCCGTGAACAGTATCAGACCCCCTCACGGCCTCCTCAAATCCGCGTCCGCAGCCTCCGGTCCGCTGGGCAGCGGTTTTCAGCAGTGGGGAGGGATGCCCTGCCCGTGCACCATGTGCCAAGCGCCGCCGCCTCACCATGTCGCCAGCATGTCGCGGTTATCCTCTGACAACAAGTAACAAAACTGCACCAGCAGGTGAGAGCATCTGACTCCCAGACCAGTGGTAACATCAGGTTGTTTCTAGTCATGCCCATCCTTTGCAGAGGTAAATCTGACAGCGTTATCTTTGTGATGAAATGTATGTTTTATGTATCTGTGTCGAAGTTGCAGTAACCCTTTTCTAAACCAGCCCCAGCAACTCACGTTTACATCTATTTATCTCGCCAGCGGATAAAGAAGCGGATGGGTTTGTAAATAGAATTTAGAAATACATCACAATTCAAATATACTTTATCTTTTCTCTCTCTCTGGAGAAAATTGGATGTATTATTTCCACATGACAACAAAAGGTCGAAAGATACGCGGGGAAAGGGGATACTGCAGCTTAATTTAAGGTGAATCTGACTGTAAAGTGACCCAGCAGCATACGTGATTCTGGGTTTCAACTGTAGGTGACCTTGGGAAATACTTTATGCCAACATTGTTCTATCCGGTGAGAGTGTTACATTAAATGAAGTGTCGAAAATCATATGTACGAAGGACATTCGTTGGCTTCTATGAAACGACCACAAACAATGGATAAAGAGGCGAAAAAGATCACAAGAACAGCCGCGTAAGAGCTTCCAACTCCAGCACCGGCACAAACAAAAACCTCGACTGAGCAACTCCCCGGAGCTGTCGGAAGGACTCTATGTGCAAAGACTTTGGGACTTGCTTTCCTGGAAACTTTGCTCCAGGCGTTCGGTTAGAAATCTGGAATATTTACTCCAGCCCTGAACTTACAAAGACACATTTGTACACCTTTCTTGTAAAAATAGCCGTTAAACTTTATGAAACAAAGGTAACCGATGTGTGTTGCACCCTTATGAGTTACTTATTTTTTTTGTCCAGAGCCGTTTTGTGAATTTATCTGCTTGTGTTTCGTTTCTTCTTGGGCTGACTTCGCCTAAACGTTTTCTGTGAATCTCTATCGTTTTCTCTGCAAATCCTGGCTCTCTTTAGCTGTTTAACCTGCTTCAGCTCACTGCAACCACTGTCCTACGCTTTACCACCCCGCCTTCTTAAGCAGATTGTTTTCTAAGAGCCACCTGTAATGTCTTACCATAACAGTTTGTTCCCCCATTCGCGAGAGAAAAAAAATGAAGAAAAAAATATAAAGCAAAAATTGCTTTTCATCTGTTTATTTTTGTAAAAAAATGTGCTAAATAATATTTATTACTTATTTCGTTCGGAGAAGAAAAAAGTGAGCGATCGAATAACTGTCGAGATTTTAAAATTAATAAAAAAACAAATAAATATTGTGCGTTTCGATTTCAATGTTCGAGAAAAAAATGATTCATTTATTTTTACTGTACACGCGGAATAATTGCAAAAAGGCACTAAAATAAATGCCATTCAGTACACACCGAATGTCCGTTTGTGGGACAGGGTCTCCTCGCCCGGCTAAACCCCATCTCACATTTCTTTGAAAGTATCATACAGGAGAGCGGGGGTGGGAGGGGAAGGAACCGAGTAAAACGCAGAGCCAATGCACTTCACACGGGGAAATTCCACCAATTCCACGATAGGTTCAACCCTTTGATTATTTGCATATACTTGCGGTTTATGTGTTGTAATGTGCTGCACATCTATCAGCAACATATTTTCATAGTAATATTACCAGAACAAAAAGTGTATTTAACGAGGAATCACTTGCCATAAAATTTCAGGTCAGTGCACAAGGAATCGCGAGGCTTATGTTTTATCAAAGTTTCCAATTTCGATGAAGGAGGAGTGAGACCCAAAGCGTTCGACTCAGTGCAACAACCACAAGTCTGGGACTCAGGGCCGCCAGCGGCTGGGGTCGAATACTTGCCATTTTGTGGAGAGCATTATGTAGATAACTGCAGATTGCTCGAGTAACACGTGCACTTTAAAATAAACTCTCACGACTTTCTCACCCTCATACTTAAAAAAAAATCCAATTGCAGGGCTGAAGAAATTCAAATTTAATTTCTGTATCTTAACTATTAAATCCGGACTGGGAGAGCTTTGTCTCAAAAATGAGTGGAGTTATTCCATACACTGCACAATGAAGTCTATATCTAAATAGGTCGTCATATTGCAATCCAAATAAGTGGAAAATCCAAAGAAGGATAAATACGAAGAAAATATAGTTCAAATTCAGTCGGATGACTTTTTTTTTGCAATTCTTTCCACAATAAGCGAATGCGGTAAGCCTGACATGACGCAGTCCCACGGAATAGTTTCTAAAATATTGAAGAGCATTTGTAGACATTTTACTTTTCCGTGGCCGTGTTCTATTTCATCCCGTCTGCGCTGTTGGTGAGAAATACAATTATCAAGAAAATAAAAGTAACAATGAGACAGGGCATCTGCCCCCTTACCCCGTCTAACCAGTTAATCCGAATGAACGCAGTTTTTGTTTTCTTTCTCTGACCACGTTTGGAAAGAGAGATTGAGGAGGGAAACAGATCTTGCCTATTTATTCCCAGGGTCGTTACTGTCGGGAATTTTGCGCCAGAACTTGCAGAAAGGCCGGAGTGAAATTGCATGCGAACACACAAAGAGGAGCGAAGCACAGGACAGGACCGCCCCGCAGCAACCGGCCCCGAAATTTGCATGGATTTTAACTTTACATTTAAACAATCTGTACTTCAAAAATATTTGGATAACCGAAGTGTTGAGCGTGGTACTAGTTATTTTGATTTACTCATTTTTTTGTAACCGTGTTTTGGATACAAATTACCAATAAAATCTGAATTTTAACGAATAAATATTTTAGGACATTCCATGTCATTGTTAGTTACCAGTGTTGTACCCGTCAGTTTTATAAGTGTATACAATACAATGTAGTTTAACATATAATCTAAATAAATAGTATTGATCTGTGTCACACAAAATACATCGTTTCCTCGTAACCTGAGTTATTAGGGTAATAATGTATCATGAAACGGTTCGGTGTCCCCTTGTGAAACGTTTAAGGGGTTCTTTTCTAATTATATGGAGACAGACCGACAATGGCACATAAGACACGGGAGTCTGCAATCGTCGAATACCCAGCATTTTACCTCGAGTCATTGGTTTACAATAAAATATTTAAATGATTAAAACACTCGTAGCACCTATTGAAACAGCCTGTCTAAAATAATGTTATGCCACCGCGATGGGCCGGTGGCGGAGTAGAATAGCATCTTTTTCTTAAAACTCTCCAACTGAGCGAGGAAGTGGGCGACGCCGTAGCGTGTTGATTTTAGTCCAGAAGCGTTGATGTGGAAAACAAAAATAAAGTACGAAAACTGGATGGGCAAGGTTTGGAAAATTATAGGGGTACAGCATGAGGGTACAGTTACTGGGTTCCTTTGCTTGTGTCAGAGAAAAAGGCATTCAATTAATACTGTGTGTGTGTGGGTGGGGGTGTGCTTGAGGACAATGAATTGGTACAGAAACGTGACAGTATAAATTGACTATACAAAGCTCATGATCTCGCAGTAAAGTAATAGTATGTCCTTCAGTGGCTAATTCGTCGCTCTATCTAACCCATATCATCATGTAATATACACTTATTAGATCTCCTTACTTCTTGCCTTGGGACTATTTTGAATTTGTATTATGTAATTGACTGAACTTCAATTGATATATACTAGAGGCTCAATAGCATGACCTTTGGCCACGTTGATCGGGCGGTCATGTGTGAGAATGTTTTGAACTGTCCTGCTAGATCATTGGTGTGAACGCGAATGCAATTTTTACAGCACTGCGATGAACAAACTACTCGATTGATCACTGTGTAATGTGGATTCGTTTAATATGAATATAACATGTTTGCAATTAACTTAATTCGTGCTTGTTTTGTTATAACCCCGGGCTATAGGTCGCGTTACTAATGCGGCACTGGGGGGGGAACCTGAAGTCTCTAAACATTTGCTTTAAAATGGGGTCTAGTGTCCTTAGAGCTAATTACTAAACTGACTTGTGTGCTTCAAGTGTATGTGGCAGCAAATACGAGCCGCAGTTTTTTGGCTAACATGTTGCACCTGGAGATAACACCTGAGGCCCCGTGTTTTGTTATCCGAAAGCAGTCACCACGGTCTGAGAAATTAGTCTCTACCTGCAGGGAATTCAGAAATGTACACGTTATATTGCACAAGACAAGACCATTGTTGTGGTCAAAATGTTAACCTATACCTTAAGAAGGGAGCTCTTAATTTGTATTTATATAGTACCTTGTTATAGAAGATAGGAGCAGGAGTAGGCCATTCGGCCCTTCGAGCCTGCTCTGCCATTCAACGAGATCATGGGTGATCATCCAAACCCTAGCACCCGGTCCCTACACCGACAGCCATCCCACCCAAGCCCTATCCCCGTAACCCCACGTATTTAATCCCCCCTAACACTAAGGGTCAATTTTTTTTATCATGGCCAATCAACCTAACCTGCACATCTTTGAACTGTGGGAGGAAACCGGAGCACCCGGAGAAAACCCACGCAAACACGGGGAGAATGTGCAAACTCCACACAGACAGTGTCCCCCAAAGATCCCGAAACACTTCACGTGTTTTTTTTAATGAAAGAATGGGACAAGACGATCTCAATGGATCATTCCACATTAGGCAAAAATATTTTGTTATCCATTAAAAGACGTCAAATTGCATAGATTTGCATACTAATAATGGATCTCTTGTGGCAATGCTCAAGACAGCCAAGACCAAGTCAAAAGTAAAATACTGCGGATGCTGGAAATCTGAAATAAAAACAGAAAATGCTGTAACTACTCAGCAGGTCAGGCAGCATCTGTGGAGAGAGAGACAGAGTTAATGTTTCAGGTCGCCAAGACCAAGTGTCATCTTCAGGTGAAGCAGGGTTCGAGACCAGGTGGTATTGCACCAGGGTTTGTAGACGTAATTTAGTCTTCGATTTTAAAATCATACATTCTGTCCTTATTTTTATATTCCTATTGTAAGTTTCAATGTCCGTATTTTTAATTGAAACTGCTCATGTAAACTTGTCATGCTGTAATTGCATTTCCTGCCAGTGGTGGCACTGCAGCCTTCACTGCCCGGAAGGAGTAATTCCAGAATGACAAAGTTGCACGGGCGGTTTCTATTGTAAATGTGCATATAGGAATTTATAGTGGGGGGGAAATTACAAGAAATGCACACAGAGGTAACATTTTAAATATAGTGTCCATGTTTCAGGATTTCTGTCTATGCCATACACCAACGCAACTATTGAGTTAAACTTAGCTCTCAAGAGGTTAAGTTCACATAACAGCAGCGCTGGTCGATGTAGATTAGGACTCAGGCAGGACAATGAAAGATAGTTTAACATTGTAGTGATTGTTCACACTCATTGCCGCTGTGACCACTCTGTTCATTTGAACTCAGCAGGGGTCATTGCCAAATTAGGCTGGGGAAATCTACTCTTGGGTGGGGGCCAGAGAGTTTGACTACAAGTGATACTGGAGTCAGGCTGAGTGAGGGAAAAAGACAGGAGTCTGCAGGAAGAGCAGGTTTTGCTTTGCCCCGAAATGCAGAACACAGAGGATCTATTCTGTTTAAACCAAGATGACTCACTGATATGGGGTAGCAAAGTGTGTTCATTATTGTGTATTATTACATGAAAATTAGTTTTACTTTGGTTGAAATAAGTAGTCCAATCATAACTGTTGCTCTGTATGTTCATGGACTGCAAAATAAAGGATCATAATGATATGGTTGTGTTGGTTGGTGGTCAATCATCACAGCCCCATGACATCACTGCAGGAGTTCCTCAGGGCAGTGTCCTAGGCCCAACCATCTTCAGCTGCTTCATCAATGACCTTCCCTCCAACATAAGGTCAGAAATGGGGATGTTCGCTGATGACTGCACAGTGTTCAGCGCCATTCACAATTCCTCAGATAATGAAGCAATCCATGCCCACATGCAACAAGACCTGGACGATGATTAGGCTTGGGCTGATAAGTGGCAGGTAACATTCATGCCACACAAGTGCCAGGCAATGACTATCCCCAACAAGCGAGAGTCTAAACACCGCCCCTTGACATTCAATGGCTACACATCGCCGAATCCCCCACCATCAATATCCTGGGGGGTCACCATTGACCAGAAACTTAACTGGACCAGCCACATAAATACTGTGGCTACAAGAGCAGGTCAGAGGCTAGGTATTCTGCGGCGAGTGTCTCACCTCCTGACTCCCCAAAGCCTTTCCACCATCTACAAGGCACAAGTAAGGAGTGTGATAGAATACTCTCCACTTGCCTGGGTGAGTGCAGCTCCAACAACACTCAAGAAGCTCGACACCATCCAGGACAAAGCAGCCCACTTGACTGGCACCCCATCCACCACCTTAAACATTCACTCCCTCCACCACCGGTGCACTATGGCTGCAGTGTGTACCATCTACAAGATGCACTGCAGCAACTCACCAAGGCTTCTTCGACAGCACCTCCCAAACCCGCGACCCCTTCCACCTAGAAGGACAAGGGCAGCAGACGCATAGGAACGCCACCACCTCCAAGTTCCCCTCCAAGTCACCATCCTGACTTAGAAATATATCGGCAATGCTTCATCGTCGCTGGGTCAAAATCCTGGAATTCCCTCCCTAATAGCATTCAAATCAAATCAAATCAAATCAACTTTTATTGTCATTGTTAGTGCACAAGTGCAGTACAACGAAATGTAGGCTTGCGGCTCCCGAGAGTGTACAATTTGGATTAGTACACTTAAACATTTCAACATACATTTGTACATATATATTAGCATAAATATGACCATAATAAAGTGCATCGGCAGATGTGCAGGCTTTAGTGTTTATTTGTGGAGTTCAGTAGGATGACAGCCCTGGGAAAGAAGCTGTTCCTAAATCTGGTCGTACGGGTGCGAATGCATCTGTAGCGTCTTTCAGATGGTAGGAGGGCGAACAGACTG
This sequence comes from Somniosus microcephalus, assembly GCF_052327205.1. NCBI lineage: Eukaryota > Metazoa > Chordata > Chondrichthyes > Squaliformes > Somniosidae > Somniosus > Somniosus microcephalus. The sequence continues at coordinate 101,942,474 of NC_141000.1, read as the reverse complement.
TGGCTGGGGTGGGTAGGGTCTTTGATAATGGTCCGTGCCCTCCGTAGGCAGCGTTTCTGATATATATGTTCTATGGTCGGTAGCCGGGTGCCGGTAATGCGTTGGGCAGTTTTGACTACCCGCTGCAGGGCTTTCCGGTCATGGGAGCTACAGCCGCCGTACCATACCGTGATACAGTTTGTCAGGATGCTCTCTATAGTGCAGCGGTAGAAGTTAGAGAGGATCGGGGGTGACAGATTACATCCCTTCAGCCTCCTCAAGAAATATAGGCGCTGCTGGGCCTTCTTCACCAGAGAGGAGGTGTTGAGGGACCAGGAGAGGTCTTCCGTGATGTGGACTCCGAGGAACTTAAAGCTGGCCACCCTTTCCAGTAGGAGTATCTTCACCACATGGACTACAGCAGTTCAAGAAGGCAGCTCACTACCACCTTCTCAAGGGCAATTAGAGATGGTCAATAAATGCTGGCCTTGCCAGCGACGCCCACATCCCATAAACGAATAAAATAAAAAATCAAGCCTTGTCTTACCACATATTCACTCAGTTCACCTTTAGAGAGATGGGAGAAGCACTCGTGTTAAAGATGTGAATATCCAATCCGGAACACAAGAGGATGCGATTGTTATGTGTCTGCATTATGCTTTCATATAAGTAGATAGGGACATTGCAAGTGAACTCCCATAAAATCCAAGGACTCTCGGACCACTTACAGCAGTGATGCCATTGAACTCGAGAAATAATCAACTACACACCCAATTTTATTGCATATAGACATAGTAGATAATTGTTATGGTCAATATCTGAACATATATCTTAGGAAATTAAAAAAATGCATTTATATAGCACCTTATCACATCTATCAGAAAGATCCCAAAGCACCTTAATGAATTACTTTGAAGTACAATAACCTTTGTTAATTAGAGAAATACAACAGCTGTTTTGCACACGGCAATGTCTCACAAAAAGTAATGCGATGAATGGCCAGTTAATTTATTTTTTGATGGTATTTGTTGGGGGAATAATGTTGGCCAGAACACTGGGAAGACTCGGCTCTTTCAACAATTTCACAGGATCTTTAATGGTCACCTAAACCACTAGATAGGACCATTGGTTTAGATCCTAAGAAAGAAAGACCTAGCATTTATAAATTTACACATTGCCTTTCATATCCTTCAGCTGCCCCAAATCACTTCATAGATAATGATCCGGATTTTCCAGGGCCTACGGGTGCGTACAAGGTACGTACGTGCCAATAAGGGCCCCACAAGTTCCAGGTCTTCGTGCGCGAAGCGCATGCGTAAAAACCCGGAACTTGCAATCTGTCGAGAATCTTCTTGATAGATCCTCCGCATCCCCGGGAAAAGGGCATCCGCGGGCGGAGAGTTGGGCTATTTGCCCAACTACTGCCCAGCGAATGCCCATGAAATTCTTATGCCTAGTAAAAGCAGGTGTAAGGCCTGCTATTACCAGTGTAAGAGTTTAAATGAACATAAAAATACATTTAAAAAGATTATTTAAACATAATAAAACCTGTAAATTAAGTTCAGGATATTTTTAGCCCCATTAAAATGTTTAAATTTATTTTTCAAAAAATTAAATTTTTGTTTTAAATATTTAATTAAATTGTATTTTAATTAATTTTAAATATGTAATTTTTTTATTTATTTGGTATGTAAATGTGTTTTTTGTGTGATCCCCATTTATGCTTATGGAGATTCGGTATGAAAATGGAATCCCCATAAGCATGAATGGGGATATCCTTCTTTTATTGGTTGGGCCGGCCCACAAGATCCCAGGGGCGCTTGCGAACCGCCTGCGCCCCTGGGCCTTTATGCATGTCTACGCAAAGAGATCCAGGAGTGCGAGTCTCCGTAGACCCCAAGGCAGAAGGTATTTGCGGATCAGAGGCATTTCCCCGCAGGTAGCCTCCGACCGCAAATTCAGGCCCCTTACTAGTCATTGTTGTTATGCAACATGGCAGCCAATTTGCACACAGCATATTTCATATTTACCTAGTCAGGCAGACAAAACCTCAGTTTAATGTCTCACTGGAAGATGGCACCTTCAACAATGCAGAACTTCCTCAGTCCTGCACTGAAGTGTTAACCTTGATTATGTACTCAAGTCCTGGAGTGGGTCTTGAACCCCTGACCTTCTGACTCAGAGGTGAGAGTGCAAAGAACTGACAATGCAGCATCCCCACAGTACTGCACTGAAGTGTTAGCTATGATTATGTGCTCAGCTTCTGGAGTGGGGCTTGAACCCACAACCTTCTTAGTTAGTGACAAGATTGTTAGAAACTGAGCTAAAGCAACACTTACCTTGAACTGGAGTAGAAGCATCTTTTGCACAGAAAAGTTTAAATGAATCATAAGTGGGTTCTTACAAGTGAATGAAGTATAACTTGAGGGTGATAAAACTTATGGTCAACATCACGTGAAATTATGAATTTACGTTAAATAGACATCTGCAACATGTTCAATTTGTGTTCACAATAAAAGTACATTTTAGTAACTTTTTAAAGATTTCTCCATCCCTTAACTTTCTGTCCTTTTCTCATTATTGCTGCAGTATGATTCCACAGGTGTCAATAGTGCTCTGATGCTTTGTCCAAGTGATCATTTTTCATATGTGAGCCTGAACAGTGAGCACAGGCAGGCTTTTTGACTATAGGCATAACACGGAGGTATCACAGCTCTCCTGTCTTCATTCAACATCTACACAAGTGCACATTCTAGTAGAGGGTTGGAAAGTGTTGAAGAGCAGGATCACTGCTTAATCTATCTCCTCCCTAGTCCAAGGGTTTTACGGCCAATTGTAACACCCCTACTGCGGCCCTGGGTGAGATTAACTAACTCAGTATCGATCAGGGATCAAGCATGGGCCCTTTCTGATCTGTATGGCTCGATATCGTATCAAGTAATGCACTGAACTATCAGAGGAAATAGACAATCTTTAGCAGAGATGTCAAGCTAATCACAATATCCCTACTGCATTGAGACTTCTCAAGTGTTGAGATATTATTTTTTTCTCCCATAGAGGCAGAACCTTGCATGTGACATGTTAAAGATTATTAGATTTAAGTGGACAAATAAGAGAAATGATAGTCACTGACACTAGTATGGCATTTCAATTCCACACTAACCTCACAAAGTATCTTCTTCTCACCACAAGAATGAGCAATACAATGTCGTTTTCAATCAAAAAAAGTAAGAGATGCATTTATAAGTACAGGTACAAGATATTACAAGAACAATTAGGTGTGATAAATATCACTGCTTTTCAGATTATCTGTAGCTCACTTGGGAGATGATTATCCATGAGTCATCCAATTAGTCTCACTTGAGATGTTTATCAAACCTCACTCATGATGGTGAGACACATCTTTCTCTTTCATCCCCCCACCCCCACCTCTCTCTCTCTCTCATCGCCCACCCCCCACCTCTCTCTCTCTCTGGTCACTGTAAATAGAAAATGAATTAAAAAGTTTGTGGCCCTGAATTTGCGGTTCGGAGGCGTACTAGAAGAATACGCCTCCGAACCGAAAAAAAATCCGACCATACCTGGTGTCTCCAGAGCTTCGGGTCCTGGGCCTGCAGGCCTGTGTAAAGGCCCACGGATCCCAGGGGCACACACGGTTCGCAAGCATCCCTGGGATCACGTGGGCCCGGTCAACCAATCAAAAAGGTGGATTCCTATCATGCTTATGAGGATTCCATTTACGTACAAAATCCCCATAAGCATATTAGAAATCCCCAAATACAGAAGAATTCACACCACTCAAATAAAAATAAATGTACCCATGTTCAAAATTAATTAAAAGACCCTTTAATTGAGCCTTTAAAATAAAAATGTAAGTTTTTGAAAAATAAATTGAAACATTTTAAAACAGGCCAAAATTTACCTAAACGAATTTTAAATGTATGTGTATGTTTTAATCATTTAAAAAATGTTATTTTAACATTTATTTTCACCCTTATATGCTAATAAAAGAAGGCCTTACGCCTGCTTTTATCAGGCGTAAGGGTTTCGTGGTCATTCGCTGGGCAGTAGTTGGCCAAATAGCCCAACTCTGCGCCAGCGAAAGCGTTTTTGCAGCGGATGCGAAGGATCTGTCAATGTGAAACTTAACAGATCGCAAGTTCCGGGTTTTCACGCATGTGCAGCGCATGCGGAAGCCCGGAACCTGCGGGGCCATTCTGAGGACTTACAACGGCGTAAGCGTATGCCGTCATCGGCCCCGCAAAATCAGGGCCTGTGTTTCCATGTGGTAATAGAGCAGTTCTTCCCCTTTGTTAACATAACACCAACATTAAAAATGAAAAGGTAGCACCAGAAAGGATTGTGTTAGGGTGAACATCACTGCTGTCCATAGACATATACTTCAGAAATGCATTAACTTACTGGTACTGCATTTGAATTGCATAAAATACCTATCTTTATAAAATTTTTGTGTCTCATATGCATCCAGTCTGTCATTTACATTGTGAACATCATGTCTCTCTATCAATTCTCTTTCTTTAATTGCTTAAGTGAATTTTCTGCTCCCTCATTTGTTACATCTCTAAGCTTTTTCCTTTCTAATTGGTTAATTTCTATTTTAGTTATTTAGGAATTATATTGGGCAAAACTTTCTCCCTGATTTCAATTTTCTTCCCGTCACATTCCACCCAAAAATTCCACATAATTAAATTAGATCAAAAAATTCTACTCAATCATATTCCAGCAAAAAAAATTATTACATAAGAAATAAAAAATTCACGGAAAGATCAAAATTGCAGTCATAAACTTGTCTTGAACAACTTTCCTTCCTTCCACAAACACCATAATGCACTCCACAGGTCTACTGAACATTCTGGATTCCACATATACCTTGCTCCATACATCACACTCCTCTACACAACTGACTCTCCCATATTCAAAAATCGATGCAATAGTCTTGATTTAAATTTTTTAAAATACATATGTGCAGAGGTCCATTTCTCTGTAAAAGATTCCAGCTCTCAAAATCTACCACATGGTTGGGTATATAGGTATTATTATCAGAATGGCACTTCATTCAGGTTATTGGGCTGTTTTTTTCTTACTGCTTGTATGCTTATCATTACACAAGTGTAGCAAACAAGAAGTGATTTGGCAAACACTTTAAAGTTTGTTTTCAGTAAACTGTTCAGCGCATTCTGTCCGTATAAATACACAACAGTACTGTTAGACTAAAGCCCTCTTTTAAACAGTTCTAATATGTCCCAGCTGGAAAATTAGCTGTAATATTCTTCTGTCTCTGCTTCTCAAGTTGAATCTCCCTGCAGTAATCAATTAGTCTCTTTACTTGTAGCAAATTTAAGGGATACAATTGACCTCAGTCTTGGTCTTCTAAGAAAAACATGATGCCAGCTGCAAGTTTGCAATGACTTCTGTGCATGATGGAAGAGGTTTAGATTTAGAAGATGCCAGGAACTGTGCCAGATCCCATTTTCTGAATTAGTGTTTTGTTTGGCTGTGACTTTTTAAGGGCTTACTATATTACATGGTGCTTTACCGCTGCAAAATATATCGCAGAAAGGGACAAAGGCACAGCCCATATTTGCATAAATACATTTCACAATAATTTCTTTTTTGTAGTTCATCACACAAACGATTGGTCTTTTTTTTCCTCTTTTGTTTTAAATCATCAGCCTCTGGTAACAAGAGTGCTCACTTTGTGGGTTGTGGATCTTTCTCATGTGCCACAGCAACAACAACTTGCAGTCTTTAATACAGTATAACGTCCCAAGGCGCTTCACAGGAGCATTATCAGAAAACATTTGACACCGAGCCACATGAAGAGATATTAGGACAGGTGACCAAAAACTTGGTCACAGAGGTAGGTTTTAAAGAGTGACTTAAAGAAGGAGAGAGAGGTAGAGAGCCAGAAAGGTTAGGGAGGGAATTCCAAAGTTTAGGGCCTAGGCAGTTGAAGGCATGGCCATCAATGGCGGAGCAAAGGAAATTGGGGATGCAAGAGACCAGAATTGGAGAAGTGCAGAGTGTAGAGATCTCGGAGGGTTGTAGGGCTGGAAGAAGTTACAGAGATAGGAATTTCACACCGATTTGTATTTATTTATTTTTATTTATTCATTCACAGGATGTGGGCATCGCGGGCAAGGCCAGCATTTATTGCCCATCCCTAGTTGTTCTTGAGAAGGTGGTGGTGTTCCCATGTGCCTGCTGCCCATGTCCTTCTAGGTGGTAGAGGTCAAGGGTTTGGGAGGTGCTGTTGAAGAAGCCTTGGCGAGTTGCTGCAGTGCATCTTGTAGATGGTGCACACTGGAACCATGGTGCACCGGTGGTCGAGGGGGTGAATGTTTAAGGTGCTGGATGAGGTGTTGATCAAACGGATTACTTTGTCATGGATGGTGTCGAGCTTCTTCAGTGTTGTTGGAGCTGCACTCATCCAAACAAGTGGAGAGTATTCCATCACACTCCTGACTTGTGCCTTAGAAAGGCTTTGGGGAGTCAGGAGGTGAGTCACTCACTGCAGAATACCCAGCCTCTGACCTGCTCTTGTAGCCACAGTGTTTATGTGGCTGGTCCAGTTAAGTTTCTGGTCAATGGTGACCCCCAGGATGTTGATGCTGGGGGAATCAGTGATGGTAATGTGATTAAATGTCAGGGGGAGGTGGTTAGACTCTCTCTTGTTGGAGATGGTCATTGCCTGGCAATTGTGTGGTGCGAATATTACTTGCCACTTATCAGCCCAAGCCTGGATGTTGTAAAGGTCTTGCTGCATGCGGGCATGGACTGTTTCATTATCTGAGGAACTGCAAATGAAACTGAACACTGTGCCATCGTCAGTGAACATCCCCACTTCTGACCTTATGATGGAGGGAAGGTCATTGATGAAGCAGCTGAAGATAGTTGGGCAGAGATTACTGCCCTAATGAACTCCTGCAGCTGGAGGGGAAAAGCAAAAAGAAAGAATAATACCTATAATTTTTTGGCATATATACTCCGAGAGCTAGGACCAGTTCATTGGGGAAGGAGCTAAAGGGAAGCCAATAGTAATGATAAGTCAGTTTAAGTATCAGGATTTAGACATACATAGATACATAGAAGATAGGAGCAGGAGTAGGCCATTCGGCCCTTCGTGCCTGCTCCGCCATTTAATGAGATCATGGCTGATCCTTTAATTCAGTATCCCGTCCCCGCCTTCTCTCCGTAACCCTTAACCCCTTTTGCCCGTAGAAATATATCTAATTCCCTCTTAAATATATTTAATGAGCTGGCGTACACTGCCCTCTGTGGCAATGAGTTCCACAGGTTCACCACTCTCTGAGTGAAGAAATTCCCCCTCATCTCTGTCCTAAATGGTTTAGCCCTTATCCTTAAATTATGTCCTCTAGTTCTGTTCTCACCCGCCAAGGGAAACATTCCTTCTGCATCCAGTCTGTCTAGACCTGTCAGAATTTTATACACTTCTATGAGGTCCCCTCTCAATCTTCTAAACTCCAGTGTGTACATCCCTAAACTACATAGTCTCTCCTCATAGGTCATTCCCGCCATTCCTGGTATCAGCCTGGTGAATCGCCGCTGCACCCCCTCCATGGCAAGAACATCCTTCCTCAGATGAGGCGACCAAAACTGTACACAGTACTCGAGGTGTGGTCTCACCAGTGCCCTGTACAGCTGCAGCAAGGTATCCCTGTTCCTGTATTCTAACCCTTTTGCTATGAAGGCCAGCATACCGTTTGCCTTCTTGACCGCCTGTTGCACCTGCATGCTCGCCTTCAGTGACTGGTGTACAAGAACACCCAGGTCTCTCTGTACTTCCCCCTCTCCCAATCTATTGCCATTTAAATAATAATTTGCCCTCCCATTCCTGCACCCAAGGTGGATAACTTCGCACTTGTCCACATTATAGTGCATCTGCCATTTATCCGCCCAATCGCCCAGTCTGTCCAAATCGCTCTTAAGCTTCAATGTCTCAGTTAGGCAATTGGTTAGATCCAGTCTGGAGAAATCAACAACTTGTATTGAGAAATCAGACAATCTGCATGCTGGGGTTTGTAAGCAGCAGGTCTCTAAATGCTGCTATATATACAACTATTTAAACTATAACAAATCTGGTTGTTATTCCTTCATTATTTGATGCAGCATTATTAGGAACTATTAAACAATATGTAAGAACAGCACATCATTTAAAAAAAAATATTTGTTCCTGGGATATGGTCGTCGCTGGCAAGGCCAGCATTTATTGAGGATGGGGATATTCATGGAACCTCCTCCTCCCGTTAGCTGTTTAATGATGCACCACCATTCACGACCAGGACTGCAGAGCTTTGATCTGATCCATTGACTGTGGGATCGCTTAGCCCTGTCTATAGCATGCTGCTTCCGCTTTTTAGCATGCATGTAGTCCTGTGTTGCAGCTTCCCCAGGTTGGCACCGGATTTTTAGGTGCGCCTGGTGCTGCTCCTGGCATGCTCTTCTACACTCCTTATTGAGCCAGGGTTGGTCCCCTGGCTTGATGGTAATGATAGAGTGAGGGATATGCTGGGGCATGAGGTTACAGATTGTGGTGGAATACAATTCTGCTGCTACTGATGGCCCACAGCACCTCATGGATGCCCAGTTTTGAGCTGCTAGATCTGTTCTGAATCTATCCCATTTAGCACGGTGGCAGTGCCACACAATATGATGGAGGGTGTCCTCAGTGTGAAGACGGGACTTCGTCTCCACAATGACTGTGCGGTGGTCACTGCTATCAATGCTGTCATGGACAGATACATCTGCAACAGGTAGATTGGTGAGGACGAGGTCAAGTAGGTTTTCCCCTCATGTTGGTTCTCTCACCACCTGTCGCAGGCCCAGACTGGCAGCTATGTCCTTCAGGACTCAGCCAGCTTGGTCAGTAGTGGTGCTACCGAGCACTCTTGGTGATGGACATTGAAGTCCCCCACCCAGAGTACATTCTGTGACCTTGCCACTCTCAGTGCTTCTTCCAAGTGTTATTCAACATGGAGGAATACTGATTCAGCAGCTGAGGGAGGGCTGTAGGTGGTAATCAGCAGGAGGTTTCCTTGCCCATGCTTGACCTGAAGCCATGAGACTTCATGGGGTCCAGAGTCTATGTTGAAGACTCCCAGGGCCACTCCTTCCCGACTGCATACCACTGTGCTGCCACCCCTGGTGGGTCTGTCCTGCCGGTGGGACAGGACATACCCAAGGATGGTGATGGAGGAGTTTGGGACATTGGTTGAAAGGTATGATTCTGTGAGTATGACTATGTTAGGCTGTTGCTTGACTAGTCTGTGGGACAGCTCTCCCAATTTTGGCACAAGTCCCCAGATGTTGGTGAGGAGGACTTTGCAGGGTCGATTGGGCTGGGTGTGCCGTTGCCGTGTCCATAGCCGGTGCTGAGGTCAATGCCGGGTGGTAATTTATCCTGCAGATAGATAGGGTTACACCAATTTTACACAGGATGTATACCAATGACTCTCCAATGGATATGCAAATGAGCTGACCCAGGGAACTCTCGTGTAAATAACTCACCAGGCCACCGATAGAAACAAATCTTTTTTTATTGGCATAACAGCAATGCAATTCACCTCATGGAACTTTGGGTCCATGTACGTATAAGAACAGATTAGTACTTCTCTAGTGGAAAAGACAGAAAACTGCAGGTTACACATTGGGCCACTCATACACAGCTCCTCGCACAGATGTCTGGGAACAGATCACCTGCACACAAGCTTGCTCAGAGTATAAGATTTGAAAATGCCTAAAAAGAGAAAATAACATAAAGATAATGAGGATGATTTTTGGCTGAGTTTGGCAAACAAGTGGGCAGTGAGCAAGCCTTAAGTGGCAACTGCCCAGAGGGGGATCAGAGACAAGCAAGACTGTGGAGCAGCAAGTAACATGAAAAAAGAAAAAAGAAAGACTTGCATTTTTATAGCTCCTTTCACGTCTTCAGCTCGTCCCAAAGCACTTTACAGCCAATGGAGTACTTTTTTGAAGTGTAGGTAATGTAGGAAATGCGTCAGCCAATTTCTGCACAGCAAGCTCCCACAAACAGCAATGAGATATATGACCAGATAATCTGCTTTTTAGTGATGTTGGTTAAAGGGTAAATATTGGCCAGAACTCCCATGCTCTTCTTCAAAATAGTGCCATGGGATCTTTTACCTGCAGCAGAGAGGGCAGATGGGGCCTCAAGGAACATGAGTTCCAGCAGGGCCTCAAGGGTTTCCAATACAGTAGTAGAGATGTTGCTAGAGCAAATTATCACCAGGAAGTTGGTCCTTTCCCCTGGATGGCCAAGGGATACCAAGGCAAATTAGTGAATGGGCACAGGAAGAGGTGGCACAAAATGTCAATATCATCAGTATTGTTCCCAGGACCAGGCTGCAGCTCAATGCAATGATCTGACCCGGACTGTCAAAGTAACACTCCCCCTTCACATCTCTCATGCTTTCTGCACAGCCTTCGCGGAATCTACCTCTGACAGCACTATCAATCGTTCCTTTCACCACTTCCCATGGTTGTCCATAAATCAGCAGCGGAGACTTCACGGCATCTTTTTTTCTGCTTTCACTCATACCTTGAAAAGCTGCTGCTGGCCTCAAGACTACCAATTAACAGGGAGGATGTCTAATACCGCGAGTGCGTTCCAACTACTTATCCTGAAATATGACGCGGGCGAAATAAAGTTTGTATGAACACATTTTTACATTTGATATATTTACCAAACTGTTTCAGATACAAAGGGGATGTCATTTCCCAATGAATAATTCGCATTAATTATAAACTTAAATCCGTATGAATGAAATACATCTGAACGAATGGAGTAATATCTAGCACCAAATGACGAAGCGACCACGTTCACCCTTCCATTTGCTAAGTTCTTTTTTCAGCAGGTATGGAGTTAGCCCACCAAGTGCCTATTAATCCTTGTATTCGCATCACAAACTAATGGGTCTTCAGTTGACACTACTTAGTTGCTTTCCCACATCTGTGTAGGTGAAACAAGCTAAACATTTTACCAATTAGTCCAGTGACACAGTAACAGAACTGGCTGAGGTGACAATGGTGGGCGAGTCACGGTGAATGGCTTCAGTCGCTATTCGAGACGGTGATTAAGGCCGCTGACAGATGCGACGGATCAGCGGAGAGCCTCCAGCTACCGAACAGGCGGCTGCACAATGGAATTACACGGCAGCCGAGGGGCTGATTAGGGAATTAACAGGGGAATGTGGGAGGGCGAGGAACCTGTACTCGGCAAGGGGTTGCAGAGAGAGAAAACCTGGGATCCTTGAGCACAGCTTATGGGTAGCTGAGAGGAACTACCCCCCCCCCCCCCACCCCAGACACACACAATTCCAATTTAGAAATATGTTCCAAAATGGCTTAAGTCTCATGAGCAAATATATTAGTATATAATTCATACACAACTTACACTTACATAGATTCATTAACGGAGTGAATCCGCCTGTGGGGGGGTTACAGACGGGGAGAAATGCCAAACAGGAATTAGAAGGAGTTAGAGAAGGGGTCCAAGATTTGATCAAAGAAGCAGGTTTTGAGGAAGCTTTTGAAGGTTGGAAGGAAGGGGATAGGAAAAGTGCAGTGCCATAATGGCTGAAGATGGGGGGATTTCTCAATGTTGTACTGCAATAGTTATTGACACTCCAGCCTTTGCTCTTCAATCTCTGGTTGCATTTCTGCCCTACACCTTTGGTGTCATGGTGAACAGGTGGAGCAGGACCTTCTGACGATCCTGCCCCTTGGCTTGGTGAAATCTGTTGTACAAAAGGTCCAGAAGGTGCAAGATCACTGGGGGAGGCTCTATCCAACTGCTTGCCCATGTTTCGATTGCTGGTGCATGCCAGTGTAACCAGGGAGTATCACCATGCGGTGCCCATTAGTTCTCTTGAAGCCTTCTGTGATGGATGGGCATTGCAGGACACTGATTGTTTCATTAACTGAAATCCACCAAATTATTATTTAAATTCACTGGTATCCATTTTCAGTCTGAACAGGCTCTCTATTTTTATTAGTGTTAACCTCCTTCAACCTTGGCTCAGTGGTAGCACTCTCATCTCTCATTTAAAAGGTTGTGTGTCCAAGTCCCACTCCAGGGACTTGAGCACATAATCCAGGCTGACAATGCAGCGCAGTACTGAGGGAGTCCTGCACTGTTGGAGGTGCTGTCTTTTGGATGACTTGCAAAACTGAGGCCCCATCTGACGTAAAAGATCCCATGACACTATTTGAAGAAGAGCAGGGGAGTTCTTCCCAGTGTCTTGGTCAATACTTATTCCTCAACCAACACCAGTTGATCTGCTCATCTCATTGCTGTTTGTGGGACCTTGCTATGTGCAAATTGGCTGCCATATTTCCCTACAATACAATGGTGACTACACTTCAAAAGCACTGTAAAGCTGTAAAGTGCTTTGGGATGTCCTGAGGTTGTGAAAATTGCTATTATATATCTTTTTTATTAATTCACGGGATGTGGGCATTACTGGCAAGGCCAGCATTTATTGCTCATCCCTAATTGCCCTTTAGAAGGTAGCAGTGAGCTGCCTTCTTGAACCGCTGCAGTCCATGTGGTGAAGGTACTCCCACAGTGCTGTTGGGGAGGGAGTTCCAGGATTTTGACCCAGTGATGATGAAGGAACATATAAATGCAATGTTCATAGCTTCCTTCATAGCCCAGGCCTCTGGGATACAGTTAAACTTATACTGAAACGATGGCATCTAAAACAAGCTTACTACTAGACAGGAGGATGGACTCAGTCAGTAGCTGTATCAGGCTTTCAGGAGCAGGTCACGTGCAAGCTGGACTTCACACAGCACTGAAAGACACACTTAGATCATACACTGCACTCCAGTCTCTTAACAAGAATCATGGGCGGTATTTGCAAATCTTGCATTAACAAAACCTAGAATGCTGTACTGGACATTTCCATACTACATTAACCACTAGCTTAAATTAGTATATTGGGGGCCTACACCACTGCAACTCTGTACTCAGCCACAAGGAGATGAAGAAACAATGTTCACATTGATGTCAACCCCCTCTCCTTTGCCATGAAACTCTGCTCAGCGGTGTGCTGAGAAATGTGCAATTTGAAAGGAGGGTAGACTTCCAGCCCCCTCCCTAGCCACTGGCTTAGGCTGAACCAGACTGTTTGCAACCTTGGCCATCCTATTTGTCTGCTCAAGGACAAGGAGGCAATTGACACAAGATGGAGGGAGCATTTTCAAGAACTGCTCAACCGACACAGTAGCGCAGATCTGGAGTCCATCAATCAATTACCGCAGAGACCAGAAAGGGAGGAAATGGGAGCCACCCCCAAGCATTGCAGAAGTGCAGAATGCCATCAGGTCCATGAAAAACAACAAAGCTGCCGGCTCAGATGGGATTCCAGCAGAAATCCTTAAAAGAGGTGGCCCTGAGCTCCTGACACACATACATGCCTTCCTCCTAAAAATATGGCAGCAGGAAGAAATTCCACAAGATCTCAGAGACGCTTTGATTGTTACTATCTTTAAAAAGGGGGAAACGTCGGTGTGTGGTAACTACCGAGGTATCTCCCTTCTTTCTTCCACAGGAAAAGTGCTTGACCGTGTCCTTGCTAACAGACTTTTGCCGTTATCTGAGGAGGTGCTTCCGGAGTCGCAGTGTGGTTTCTGACCATCCAGAGGAACAGCTGATATGATCTTCACAGCATGTCAATTACAGGAGAAATGCCATGAACAAAAGCAACCACTGTTCATAGCTTTCATAGACTTAACTAAAGCTTTTGACACCGTCCATCGCCAGACTTTATGGCATATCTTGTCTAAGCTTGGTTGCCCCGATAAATTCATCTTAGTTCTGAGGCTGCCACATGACAACATGTCCGCAGCAGTTCTCAGCAGCAGCGGTTCTATTTCAGAGCCCTTTACAGTTGAGACAGGAGTAAAACAGGGCTGCATCATTGCTCTAACCCTTTTTGCAGTGTTCCTCTCAGTTATCCTCCATCTCATCGGCAATGATCTGCCCACCGGAATTCAAATCCTTTACCGTACTGATGGCCGACTTTTCAATCTCAACAGGCTTAAGGCCAAGGTCTCCATCACTACCATTATGGAGTTACAGTATGCAGATGATAACGCCATCACAGCTCTTTCCGAGCATGATCTACAAAACACCTTGAATGCTTTCTCCAGGGCCTACAAACTTCTGGGCCTCACCATGAATATAAAGAAAACCCAGGTGCTCCACCAGCCATCACCTAATCAGCTTGCAACTCCTCCCTCTATAAAGATTGATAATAACACCCTTGAAAATGTCAACACCTTTCCATATCTTGGTAGCCATTTATCCTCCAAAGCTGACATTGATTCTGAAATCCATCACCGCCTGAGTTGTGCAAGTGCAGCCTTTTCTAAACTGAGGAGGAGAGTCTTTGAAAATCATGACCTCCAAGTCCAAACTAAAATTCTTGTATACAAAGCCATCGTCCTTCCCACCCTTTTATATGGAGCTGAAACCTGGACTACGTACAGTAGACATCTCAAAGCCTTAGAGCAATACCATCAACGCTCTCTACACAAAATCTTGAGGGTCAGCTGGGAGGACAAGCGTACCAACTGGAGTATACTTGAAGAGGCCAATATCTACAGCATCACTACGCTCATCATGCAGCATCAACTCCGATGGATTGGACATGTCATTCGCATGTCAGACTCACGTCTCCCAAAACAGGTTCTGTACTTCCAGTTGAAGGAAGGGCAGAGGTCTCCTGGTGGTCAAAAGAAGTGTTACAAAGATAACATCAAAGTAATCCTTAAAAAGTTCCATATCGATATTAATAACTGGGAGGAAATCGCACTGGACAGAGACAATTGGAGAAAATGCATCCACAACGGTGCCACACTACATGAAAAGAATCTCCAGCGTGCCGCTGAGGATAAACGCCAGCGCCGTAAGGAGAGACAACAACTTAAGAAGACCCATACTCCAGTCACTACCAATAGTCTTACATGCCCACACTGTAGTAGAGTCTGTGGATCTCGGATTGGCCTCCACAGCCACCTGAAGACCCACAAGTAGATGACTGATGAAGGACATGCCATACTCGAATTCGAGTGGTCGCCGATGAGACTTCCATCCCCCTCCCTAGCCACTGTCTTAGGCTGAACCAGACTGTTTGCAACCATGGCATCCTATTTGACCCTGAGCTGAGCTTCCAATCCCATATCCTTTTCATCACCAAGACTGTCTACTTCCACCTCTGTAATATCGCCCGTCTCTGCCCCTGCCTCAGCCCATCTGCTGCTGAAACCCTCATCCATGCTTTTGTTACCTCCAGGTGTGACTATTCCAATGCTCTCTTGGCCGGCCTCCCATCTTCCACCTTCAATAAACTTGGGCTCATCCAAAACTCTGATGCCCATATCCTAATTTACACCAAGTCACAGTAACCCATCACCCCTGTGCTCACTGAAATATGTTGTCTCCCGGTCCACCAACACCTCAAATTTGAAATTTTCATCCTTGTGTTCAAGTGCCCCTATGGCCTCGCCCATCCCTATCTCTGTAACCTCCTCCCACCCGGCAACCTTCCGAAAACTCTGCGTTCCTCTAATTCTGGCCTCCTGTGCATCTCTGACTTCCTTCGCCCCACCATTGGCGGCCGTGCCTTCAGCTGCCTAGGCCTTAAGCTCTGGAATTACCTCTCCAAACTTCTCCACATCTCCACCTCTCTCTCCTTTAAGGTGTTCCTTAGAAGCTACCTTTTCGACCAAGCTTTTGGTCACCTGTCCTAATATCTCCTTCTTTAGCTCAGTATCATTTTTTATCTGATTATGATCCTGTGAAGCATCTTGGGACATTTTACTGTGGTAAAGGCACTATATAAATGCAAGTTGTTGCTGCTGTTGTTGTTGCGCACAAATCCCATCTGGTCAGCACCTCTTGCTGCCCTTGTTACCATTCTTTCTTACATTATTTTATTTAAACTGCATCCTCAAAAATAACACTCCTTCAAAAGTAGAGCAGAGAAAGTAAAGCAGGCACCTCAAAGGACTGGAGAGGTACCACCAACGCTGCCTCTGCAAGATCCTGCAAATTCATTGGCAGGATAGGCGCACCAACGTCAGTGTTCTTGCTCAGGCCAACATCCCCAGCATCAAAGCTTTGACCACGCTCGATCAGCTCCGATGGACGGGCCACATTGTCTACATGCCCGATATGAGACTCCCAAAACAAGCGCTCTACTCGGAGCTCCGACATGGCAAGAGAGCCCCAGGTGGGCAGAGGAAACGCTTCAAGGACACCCTCAAAGCCTTCTTGAAAAAGTGTAACATCCCCACCGACACCTGGGAATCCCTGGCTCAAGACCGCACAAAGTGGAGGAGAAGCATTCGGGAAGGCGCCAAACACTTTGAGTCACTTCTCCAGGAGCAAGCGGAAGCCAAGTGCAAACAGCGGAAGGAGCACGCGTCAACCCAAGCACCCCACCCACCCGCCCCTTCAACCACCATCTGCCCCACCTGTGACAGAGACTGTAGGTCCCGCATTGGACTCATCAGTCACCTGAGAACTCATTTTTAATGTGGAAGCAAGTCATCCTCGGTTCCGAGGGACTGCCTAAGAAGAAGAAGAAGAAGTTTTATTTAAATTGCATCCTCAAAAATAACACTCCTTCAAAAGTAGAGAATTAAAGGAAAATTTATTCTGGAGCCTCAGTGACCACTCAGTGCCAGATTTAGGAACATATGCACCAGTATTCAAATGAAACATTAGCTCAAACAAATTTACTAATCACCTATTACCTACATACAGCATATGTGTCCGCTGCAAAATTACCTAGTGACAGGTGCAAATGACAGACAAAGGGGTCATGCTTCACAGATTGTGCAATCATTTCTAATACTGCACATCCTGTGCATAGCTTTGAGATAATGCAATGAATATAGCTGACTGATTTTGTTTCTGAGCATCCAGCCTAGGCATATGGTAAATTTTTAATAAAATCTGGTTATGTGTCTATCTTGTCACAAGAAAGCAGAAACCCAGACGTTTCCTATAGTTATCCAAAGATAATATTGACCTGCTCAGTAGTGAACCTTATGCATGTCATTTGTACAGCCTGGTGGTGCAGGGGATTTGTGCTGCGCAATAGCTAGGCTTAGAATTCAGGTTTGGACCAGAAAAGGTCCAACATGATAAGTTCTTATTCTTTGCTCGATCTGCTGTTATTTTTCTGAAGGAAGCCCATTTTGGAATTGAGAATCAAATCATGTTGCTTGTGCCCACCATCTACCAATCAATTATGGAGTGGCATTTGTGTGCCCACCATCTTGATCAGACATGAGTGGGTGACTGGAAGAATTAAATAAGAACTTCTTGGAAGTAGGAAGGCAGACAAGCCAGGTGATATTATAAAAGGAAAATAATAAAAAGAAAAAATTGAGAAGAATTGAGCTTTTCTGCAATTCTCAATTTTCTGAAAAATTATGTTGAATTGGTATTAAAACTAATGAATTCCTAAACCCAGTAAAATTATTAAATTCTTCAGCTCAGTTTTTCAATGTGACCTTCAGGGCAAAGTCAATGGATGTGTTAAATATAGTATAAAAATGATGAATGCAGTTCAAGGCTATAGTTACCCAAATAAAAAAAAAATCGTGTATTATTGCCTGAAAGATTATAGAAATGACCAAGAGTGTGCCATATCTGCTAAAGCTGATGGTTGAGCACATTATTCTACCATTAATATCTCCTTTCATGGTACACAACTGCAGTAAATAACATTAATTGTTGCTTCCTAAATTACTGCGTTGTCAGAAAGTACCTACTTGGACCCGAGCTCATGGTTGTCAACATCTGTATCTCATCCACAAAAACTTGGATAAATTGGCCAGTAGCTCCCAAGTGAATGGCTCCATATCTAGGAGACTTATGCAATCAGAAGTATCCAATGAGTCATCTAAGGTTATGCGTACTAACTTGAATGTAACTACTTGAAAAGAAGATATATAACATCTCTTTTATGTGTCATAATAATTCTGGTACTAGGCTGCTACAGTAGGACACAGTAAGGATGCCAGTGTCTTGGCCATGTTTGTTCTCTTTTTTCAAGAAAGAATTGTTAGCCCATAATAAAACCAGCATCAAAGCTTTTTTGTCAAAAAAGAATGAAATGCCATGCACTCGAAATGCCAACTATAAGATGTTGTAGGCTTTAACAAAAAATCTTAGTAACAGGAATGTTGTGACCATTAGCAAGTGCTATCTAGTAAATTTACACAGGACCATTATAGCTGATTTGTTTCTCCCAAATAGTTGATCATTAGTAATCTGTTTGCATAGATTGTTAGGAACATTTTCAAAAATAGTAGAATATATACTAAGCCACTTTATTCATATTTTTATTTATTTGCTGTCCCCCCAACACATCCTTTACTCTTTGTTTTTTGGGGATGACTCTGCTAATTGTTCTTCCATCCTCAGGAACCGCTTCATGGCAAGACAGCTAAAATAATTTAGTTGGTATTTGGGTGTAGCAAGCTCTTGTCCTCCACCCCAAGGCACAGCGCAATTGTCCTCCAAAGCATGGCTCCTCAATGCTGCTTAATACACAATCTTGATTATTTTCCTTCTCCACTTTTAGATCCATCAACTATGTACCCATTCTCTGATAAAGAAGGTGTTTTAAATGCAAAACTCAAAATAGTATTCCGTGTGCCACCACTGTGAGATTTTCTTTTATCGGACCACCCATCTTTGTGGCCTCTCTGAGTGAGACTGTTAATTTAGTGTCGATTTGTGCTTAATTGATGTAGGTTTTATTCCTAGGCCTGTGCCTACTTAGAACCCAATATTTCTTATATTACAGCAGTGACTACACTTCAAAAAGTACTTCATTGGCTGTAAAGCACTTTGGGATGGCCTGCGGTCGTGAAAGGCGCTGTATAAATGCAAGTCTTTCTTTTACTGCTCAAACTCATTTGATACACGCAATCATTACAACCAAGGGAGAGATAATGGCCACGATTTCCCCTACCTCAGCGAGTCCGTGCCAGGCGACGTCAGTGGCAGGTCCCTGCCTCGCTGCTGGTTCCAGCCCGCTGTCCAAAATTATTTTATGTTGATTGGGCTTGTTAAGCTCGCCCAGTGCGTTTGCCGGCCAATTGAAGGAAGCGGGTCTGCTGACGTCATTTGATGACACATCATCAGCCGGTTTCCTTAAAGGGACCATGCGCAAATTGATTTTGACAGTTGTGCTGTCAGTGTTCTACAGCATTGAGGTGCTGCAAACACCGACAAACACGGCACAGAGGTAGAGGCTGCACCAAGGCTCTCCCATGACTCCCTCCATATGCTTATGGAGGGAGGCACAGCATGCAGAATGATTCTCTTCCCTTCCAATGGGCAGAAGAGACCTCCCCAGGAGACCAACACAGCCTGGTTGCACATTGCACAGGAGGACACAAGCAGGGATGTGGTCAGGAGGACCAGGCTGTAGTGGTGCAAACCTTTCAATGACCTCAGTAGATCACGAAACGTTACTGCAAAGCCACACTCAACCTCATCCTGCTATGCCATTCATCACATCCCCATCACTCTGCCTTCCCTACCCTACTCCTGCACATTCCTACTCACACCAACTTACCTTGCACCTCCACCCATCCCTCTCTATCTACATTATCACTTCCCCATCTCACTAGCCAACCCTCATGCTCACCCTCATCCTAGTCCAATCATACCAACTAACAACACACAAGGGTAGGCACTTGGGTGTTTTATGCAATATTCATGTAAAGTTTCTGTTAATGTGGTGTCAAATATTGAAACCTTTATTTTGAATACATTGCATTCTTGGACAGATTTGTGTGCACCAGTGGCTTAGTGAGTTGCAGTGAATGGTGAGACATAACGGTACCCCCTGCAATGCTGATGAATGTGAAATGAATAGCTTGGGCATTGTAGGGATGCTTTATGGTGTTGGTGTGGGGTGGTGCCAACCTGGCATCAGGGTATACAGTGTAAAGTGAAGTAAATCTGGCCATGGTGAGGCCATCCCTGGTGTCCCGGGCAGCAATGTGGTCACGTGCTGATGCCCTGGGTCCTGTGCAGCATCAGGTGATTGCGGAGAAGGTTGGTGTTGTTGTTAGTGCTGCTGGTGTGCCTGGTGCTGCTGGTGTTGGGGCTGATCGTGGTGGGATTCTGAAGACTAAGGTTGGATAGTTTCAAGGGCACCGATGCTGATGTAATAGATGCCAGGTGAACTTGAGATGACAGAAATGATCCGTCAATGGTGAGAGAGGTTGTTGCAATGATGTGACACTGGATAGAGAGTTTGCTCCAAACACTTGCAACCTGCATAAAGCTCAATCTGTCTTCCAAATGCAGTAAGCAACAGCTTCTGAGCTTGGAAAGTGAGCAGCTGTGAGGTGGGAGCTTTTATAGCATATTTGCAACTGTCAAGTAATGAGATGATTCCATGGCCATACAACTTCCGACCTGCTTACCTGATGTGATCCCCGAGCAACATGGACCCC
Organism: Somniosus microcephalus; assembly: GCF_052327205.1. Lineage (NCBI taxonomy): Eukaryota > Metazoa > Chordata > Chondrichthyes > Squaliformes > Somniosidae > Somniosus > Somniosus microcephalus. The sequence goes on along the minus strand of NC_141000.1, from coordinate 101,921,936 downwards.
GTGGGCGACCTCGTAAAAGATAAAGGTGAACTCAAGATACTTCTTAATGGGCTGCTAACAAGGTCATAATGCCCTGAATTACCTCCACTGATGCTGTGTGTCGGGTCTGTTCAGCGTTGACAGACCCGACATCTGGGAGAGGCGCATGGTGGCGAGTTGACAGTGAGGTCCTGATCCTGTCAAAAAAAAATTCCCACCCGACCCGCTACCGAATGCACCCACTGACCCCCTGAAAAATTCCCTCCAGTTGTTTCATCATATCAGTTAGATTCAAGGCCAGATCGAAGAAGTGAAAAACTGTGTATTACCCACTGCATCATCAAGGCCCCATAGGAACAAGTTTTTAATACTGTACCAAACTACTCTTTAACAAACAAACTTTAGACAGAAGTCCTTTATTTATGCTTGATATGGTAGGAGAGAATTATGCTTCCAAGCTAAAACTAATTGGTGTCTTGTCAGTAAAATAACATGTCGAAAACCCATCTATATTTTATTTTGCCTGTTTCTAGTAATTGCATTCCTATAGGTAGCAACATCTTGAAATTCCTGCCCCCAGACCTATTAAAAGATTTAGTTATGAGCTACTTACTGACTTTGAACATTGTTTAAGCAGTTTTCTGAAATAAATTGGAGAAGAGAGGTAGAGGGAATGTTACTACAGCACCCTATTCTAAAGAGCAATGACAATAACAGTAACTTCACAGTCCCTAGTCATGGTCTATTTAATGATTCACTTAATGCTTCCTGCTGGTACAACTTTAAATCCAACCAGAATAAAGCACGTAGGACAAGCAGAGTATTATACTTAGTAATAGTGGGATGCCAACATTCTGGCAATCGTGAGATGACATGGAAGATATGAACTGAATAAATCCTCTGTGGCAGACTCGGTAACTCAACACCTGAGCCAAGCAAGTCCACAATACTCCAGGGCAGTGTTGATGATTGACCAACCAGTGGTTGATTAATGGGACCTGTCATTGGAGCTGGGATTCTCTCACTTGATTCTAGATAACCCTGCATGCCAATGCTCCAATGATTAGCATGAGTCAAGCAAGACAGGCAGTGGGAAGCTTATCAATGTTCTGTGCTAGTAAGCTGAGTTGTTTTAGCCGGTTAAACTTTAGCAATACCCTGGAGGACACATAGCGGTCCCTAAGCCTTTGCCGTTGCCAAGCTATTCCCAAATTCTCTGAATTAAGTGGGATGTATCCCTATGGGGAGAGAGTACAAATAGATATTTTACTTCATGGATTTATCAGCAACTTGACCTGGAAACTCTTAAACATTGTGATGAATTGCTGTTCTTTCAGACACTCAGCTGATCAAAAAACACAACTATTCTGTGACAAAACTCTTCATGACAAGTCTTTCACGTTAATTAAAAACAATTGTGATGCCTGTTAAAACAGGTATTTTCATATTTTTGTAAATAACGCATTATCCCACCCCAGTGCAATTGCAAATTAACCAGCTGATGTGATAATCTACACCTGTTGATCTTTCCCTTATTACTGCCATAATTTTTTATTTTATTTATGTGATTTACATAGTAATGTAACATGTTTAACCCCTTGGAAAGAACTGTAATGGCAACAGCAGCATTTATTTCCACATCGACACCAACAATAAATTCAATTTTTCTTTTGCCTTTGCATTGAGTCAATATTCATCCTCACTCCTGGACTCATTGTTAAAGTAATAGTATTTATGGCTCAAATGACCCAGTGAATTCAATAGATAATCCATTACTTAGGATTTATTAACAGCTGATGTCAACAACTGAGATGCGGGGGGCATACAACAGGAGTGTCACAGTATCTTCTGCATTTATAATAAATTTCAATAAACTAATTTGTTTAAAAACAAATCACCGTATAAATTATACAAGCAGAATATAAAATGGGGATATTAGAATACTCTGGGACTCATAAGTTATGAGGCATTTCTCATGAGTCCAGTAAATTGAGTATTTCATGATGCATCCTTTTGTTCACCTGAATGCCACAGAGCTGGAAATATCTTTGCTTGCCTTTAAAGCCTCAGGAATCAGTTCAGCTACCCTCATCCTTACTTCCATATTATTATGGATAATGTATGGAACAGAACACTCATAATATGAGATGTAAATCTACTCTCTTTAAAACCAAAAAGAACTTCAGATTTTGCATGGAAATTTGGTCCATCAACTGGTCATGGAACTATTTGTTTACAAATGGGGTAATGTTGGTAAACCAGCAGGTATTTGGCATGTGTACCTGAGAGAAATGGTGTTTTGATTCATGCCTATTGGACAGAAGTCAGATTTTAGTAATTCTCTACTAGCAGAAGAATCTTTTCAGAAGACGATAGGATACATCTAATACTGAGGTGGTCAATAGAACAGGTCGATGGGTAAGAATTGACAGACCATTTGTACCGTGCTTTGGAAATCAGAGTCTTTCCTACTTATATTGCAACTGACTTCTGGAACTACAAGTCATTCAAGCTATTCTGAATGAGTTCCAAGTTGGTTTCTGATAGATTTGTGTTTCTTGATGATTTACTCAGTTTCTGTCAAATTCATTTCCTCAGTTGCATCTGTAATTCTATGCTCTGGAGGCTTCTGATGCTGCACAATATCCCTGAATTCCGGCAGATTGGATTATGTTGCTTTCTCTTCAATTGGTACAAACTCAGATCCAAAACCAGTTGAACATATTTCAACTCCATCAAGAAACACATTTTACAAATCTACCGAAGTAGATAATCAAATATTATTAGCACTCTAATGAGAAGCAGTAAGTAATTAAACTGTTGAGATGTTAAATGTTTGTGCACCAAAACAGTGCAATTTATCAATTCTGGATTTTATAGTTTCTGAAAAAACTGATTAGAGCAGACTTGCTGCTTGCAGGCACTGGATTATATTGAATTAATTGTGTGAAGCACTTCAGATACAAAACCAGAATGAGCCCAGCTTTCATCTGCACCTGGAAGCAGTACAATGATGTGGTAAACAGTCAATATATGCTACAAGTTCTGTAATATTTGTGTAGAAATTATTCTGATTTAAAAAAAAATAGCTTTTAGAATAGGAATGTTTACTCAATGGTGTGTCTACATTATCTATAAAAATCCCTATTCCTCATTGGCTACTTGGCTGATTACCAAAGACTGAGAATAGGGAAGAGATGGTTGTTGGTAGTGCATTTGCAGAATCCTCTATCAATAGACAAGCATTCTTGATCCCGAACTCTAGCATGTAATAACAGCTGGTATAACTTTGACAAGGTAAATATCACTTTGTTTCAAAGGTCTTTTGGCCAGCAAGTCTGAAGTACTTTCTGTAACTGGAAGCTACAGGACCATTCAAAAACACTTTGCTGCGAGTACCCTTATTTAGGCTCTATCACTACTTATAAAACTGGAGACTTATGTGGTCTTTGTCCTTTGCTAAAAAGACATGAGATGCTTGAGACTGACAAAAAGCTGCATCTTGCCTGTGTATTGTTCTGGGCTCTTCAGAATTCCCTTGATAAACCTAACTGTTTAGTCCCATAGGATTCATTTGTCTTTCTTGTCCAGTACCTCTTGATGTATCGGAAAAATTAAAGGAATGTGGGATATGCTTATTAGGCACCCAATTGTTATTTCATTTTCATATTTCAACCTAAAGATCTATCTTAGATAGATATATTTCCAGAAGACAGAGTTGTACTTGACAAGACTTAGAAAGGTTAGGTCCAGAAGAGATAGGAGGCAAGCTTGGAAAAGGCTCTCATCTGCCAAAGGTAAATATATTGTTCAACAACCTCGAATCAAAGGAATGACGAATTAATTCATCCATTTCAACCTGAAATATTAGCCTTTATTGTTCTTTTTATATTGTTCTTTTTAGATACTGATGAATCAATTGCATCTCTTCAACATTGCAGTTTTCATTTCAGATTTTCAGCATTTGCAATTTTTTTTCTTTTTCTTTTTAATACATTTTTTCTGGAGTTAGGCTACCTCAAACCCTTCTTCCAATATCTTTTCTGAGCAGCACCAATGGTCTTTTTAAAACAAAATCTCTCATCAATTTAGCAATGAAGACTGACAATGAAGTTGTAGTCCAACACTTCGTTCAACATCTTCAGAAAGTACGGTTCTCTGATCAATATGCTGGGTAAACAATAACGTCCTGTGAAGTGATATGGAGTCCCCCCCCCAAAGCTGATATCATGTAATATTTGGCCCACTTAATTTTGTGTACTGCTCACAGGATACACGTGTTGTGACCTGGAAATATAGGAAACAAGAAAAAGTAGTTCAGCTACACAACAAGTAAAGTCAAAAGGTTTCAGAGTTTGCCAAAGAAGCCAAAAGGTCTCAAACAAACTTGTTCCCATTCCTAATGACAAAGTAATTAATTTTGTTTTCATATTTCATATCCTCTGAAATTAATCTGCTTATGTCCTTCAATTCTGTTGTTTAGCCAGTGACTTTGTATATGTATTTTAACTTGGATTTTACTACTGAGTTACATCAATTGGTTTGCCTTACCGAAAAACATCAATGGTTTTGAAATACGCAGCACAAACATCTTATTGTGCTCTATGGGTCACTTTGTCAGATAAACTCTTCCAAGTTACTTCATTTCACATGAAAGATGTTAGTTAATCTTTAAGAATTAATGGGAATTACACAGTACCAAAGGATTAAATATAGAATTAATTAACATTAAGTATTAATCCCTTTTAATTAGGTACTTTTCCAGAGCAGCAGGAAGGCTAATGATTATCACAACAGTGAGCAAGTAAAGATGTTTTGAGTATTTTAGGTAGAATTAATGTATTTTCATCATTATTATAATTTTGCAAATGCACCTATAACATGAGCACTCTATAATCACGTTGTTCTAGATGATGGAAAAGTGTTATCAGTCTGCGATGATTGATGGTATCTGTAGCACAAATGGTGGCACTGTATAAGTTAGTGAAGATTGTTCTTACAGCCTGCAAGATGAAAGTGTGATTTTGCATGAGCAGTAAGTGACAGATGTGACCACTATTTAGACTGATCCCCAGGGAGGAAGGACTTTTTTTTGGCAGAATGCTGATTTCTCATTCAATAAACAAAGAGTCACATTGATGAAACGTCAGGAGACGATTAGAGGATGTGTTTTCTATTTCTGTTCTCCATGTACTGGGATAAAGGTAATCACACAAAGCAAACTGAATATGCATGCACAACAGTAACTAGTATAACTTTGTGGGTATAAAGAAAATAAATCTCAATTTTAATTGCTTCTGATTTGAATTTTATATGACGCAAAATCAACAATTCTCCTTTCTCAAACTTGTTATAAATACCAAGGCACATTTAATTAATGGATTGAGATCTGTGGTTAAAGAAACCAGGCAAATGAGTTCTTTATTCTAAAACCCAACTCTCTTCATTAAAGTTTCTTTAAGTTTATGCTGAACTTATTTTCCGTTATCTTTGTTTATTGTTCATAACATTATTTATCTGGATAAAGTGTAATAAGGATGATTACAGTTTGAGAAGGGCATGGATCATATCTCCGGCTATTGAAGAAATATAAGTAAACTGCTTTTAATTAAAATGTTTAGAATATTACTCCAGATTGTACTGGAAATTTCCATTTTTTGAGGGGGAAGGAAGTTAATCTTACATCAAATATTGAAATGATTAGTAAAGCCTGAAATTTTTGTCAGATTTGAATTACGATTTACAAGACTAAATCCAACCGATGATTTGTAATCATGTTAAAAATAGCTGTTGTCTAATGCTCCGGGAATCGCAAGTAAAGGGGACAATTTTCAGATCTTAAAAAAATTGTTGTAAACAAGCATATTTGGGAACTGAATGAAAGAGAAAACGGCTTTTTTCCATTTCTGACGAAAGGTCATCGACCTGAAACGTTAACTCTGTTTCTCTCTTCACAGATGCTGCCTGACCTGCTAAGTATTTCCAGCATTTTCTGTTTTTATTATGAAAGAGAAAACGTTACAGTTTTCCATTAAAAAAAGAGTTGATCCGATTGCTGTTCTTAGTCAGCAGATCCCTTTCCCCCAAAACTGATCTGTTTTCGTTGAGGTCAATTATTTTGTTTATATTTTGAATCAAACTATTGTATAAATGTGGGGAGAAAGGTGAAAGAGTTCACAAAGGTCGTCACAATATATGAAAAAAATAGAATTGCCTAGACCTCCCTGAGTATTCTTCGTGTTGTACATAATTCAAAAGAATAACAAAAGCTTTAGGGATAATTTGTCAACTGTTCGCATCAATGATTTTACAAATGGTTTAATTGCAGGTTTGGATATCCCTGCACAACCCCTGCACAATCCCCGCTAAGGTGGAAGCGAAAAGAGAGACCAACCAGCCAGAGGTGTTGTCTTCCCCATGTACCTGACATCTGATTGTAAGTTTAATAATATATTCTAAGATCATCTTACATTCGGATTTCAACGTGACTAGTTGCCTTTAGTGTTATCGCTGCATGTTCCCTCCTGATCCGTTACATTAGATGATATCTAAAACTTGGATGTTGAATCTTTTATTTACTGTTAAACCTAAAATGCAGCGACGGCAAAATTGTGTTTGTAAACAACATGACGCTGATTCTACCAACTCAGTAAATGTAACGTCTGCGATGCCAGAAAATGTAATAACTAAACGATGCTTCTTCACCATCTGAAAATTACACCAAATAAAAAAAGGTAAGAAAAAATATTTTACAAAGAAATATTGTGGAATATGTGACCATTAATCTGGTTATAACACAAATCAATAGTAATACAATGTTATTAGTGCTGAAGAAACCAGGGTGGATTTGGAACTGTTTCTAGAAAGCAAAGTCTTGAAAGCGAACGCTCGTATGGATAGGCAGGCTTTAAACAGAGGCTGCTGTTTGTTTTTTTAAGAAGCACGTTTCCATGTAAGTTGTGACCATTTTGATATGATCTTGTCAGCTGTGAGTTAATACCTTTGTCCGAAATTTTTTAAGTGTGTTTGTGTGTGGGGGGACGGGTCTCGGGATAAAGGACTTCTACACCTTGCAGGATAAAGGACAGCCACGTCCCAGCTGTTATCCCCTCCTCCTCTCTGACAGACACATTTTACATTACCTCACCGCCGTTCAATCTGACCTCAGATGCAATTTGCGATCCGTCGTAATTTGAATTTTGTTCTGACTTATGGCGACATTGTATAATGTTCGAATTATTTCCATATGTCGACTTTCAGTCAGCAGACGCCCGGCAACAGTCGTTGTAGGTCCTATTATGTTATCTGTAGTAAGTTAAAGAAAGATTTGGCACCTGTTAGCATAATATTGCCATACGCCAGCGAGTACAAGTGCTCCTGAAATGTCATCCTTTTCACTATTGTATTTACTATCTTACAACAAGTAAGGCAGATGCTGTTTTATTTTGGTGTTCTCTCACGTCCAATTCTAAATGCGTAACAATTTTTAAAAAAATCTCACGACTATATCGGGCAAGAACAGGACATGTTGAAGGTTTGAAATTAAAAACAACACATTGCAGCATTCTCAGAAATAATCTTACACGGGGACCATCGTGCTGTATTTATTAATTTGCATTATCTTAAATGCAATACAACGTGACAGCTTTCTATTTGGACACATGGAAATAGATACTTAAAGATTTCTCCCAACAGTTGCTGCATTTATATCACAGGCTGGGGCCACTGCATCTGATGGACTGGGACCTAAACTAAGTGTTGTCGTTCCATGTTCTGCTTTAAAGCTATTTACTCTGCTATTGCTTCAGGGGAGGAAACAAGAATCCAACAAAATCTGTATCACAACAGGAAGGAAACTGAGAGAGAGGAAATCCTCTTACGGAGGCACTCGGGGCGCATTGAGAAACCCTCACGGGAGGAGTTCAAATAGGATCTTCAACAAAAAAAAGGAGTGACGGCACAGATATCCACATATGATCATCAGCAGAAGGGGTTTCACTGGAAGCTTCTCGACAAATGCGAAATGCTCCTCCACAGAACTCCAAACCTATAGCTGGGGTTAATAGGACTCCCTCTGCAATGTTCTTTTAAGAAGGAAGACACGAGGGTCTGCTTTGGATGTCACGCATTTAATTATCTCCAAAATACGCCATTTCAATATTAAAATGTATTTTGTCCCTTTAATATGCTCCATTAATTCCCTTCATATAAATTTTCAGGCGTTGCATCTGTTAAAGAAGTAGACCAGTTCTACATGTTTGTATTGGTATCCAGTAAGAGGTGGCGTTAAAGCACCATGGGGAAGTAGAACACAATTCCTTTCACTGAATTTGGCTAGAAAGTGCGATCTTAACGCTAATCTTGTTTTCAGATATATCTATGTAAACTCTGAGGGCTACTGTGACCACACTGCGTGGACTCTACAGATGCGCACACGACCAGTCGCCCGCTCTTCCTCCCTTTCTGGCGCCGATGACAAAAGATAATTCAAAATAATCCGCCGGCGAAATGTAATTCCCTGTGCGTGATGATGTAATCCGTGAAAAGTGTTCTGCTTTAATGAATGTGGACACCAGCTTTTGTCGCATTTAATACTGTGTTAATGCGGCAACATTTTGAAGTCGAGTAGTGTGGGCGACGAGAGGAGCATAGGACAGAGCTTTTGTGTTTGTGGGACAGAATTGATTTTGGAAAATAATTGAAAATTCGTTCTTATGGTTGTTTATATATATAAAAAATAAATTTAGAGAATAAGTAGAAAATGAACTATTAACATTCCGTCTGTGCATGCTTAATCTTTGTTTAACAAGGTACAATAATGGGTTCATAAAACATGTGGGCATTCATACTTTCACCATAACTTATATCAAGTCAGCATAATTGGTGTCTTAAAACAGAAATGAGAAACAGCCCATGAGACTGATCGATCATTTTCAAGCATCTTTTGTGACCCACCAGTTAATTCACCTGTAAATATCAAGCAATATGTGCATTTCCTATGATAGTTTGAGTATCTTCATTACCTATTTTTTACTTTTATTAAGAATATAATTTCAAAGTTTATAGGTTGCGTGTAAAGATCCAATAATTCAATTACTGAAACTTAAAGTTATGAGCAATTTCTGAAATCCACAATGAATGTGATCAATATCCTTGGGCAAGAAATCAGAGTTGTCAAGAAGAAACTGAAATGTCAATTTGGCAATTCTCTGTCACTACGCAAGTTCTGGGAGATGTGATCCAGTTACAAGTATTATTTCATTCACAAACGCATAGGTTACATTCTATTATTAGAGATGGCTAGTCAGTAAAGTCTAAAGGATTACAGATGTGTTAAATATATATTAAATCATGATAGTAACAGTTTGTGGCATTAAACAGATGTCATTCAGTAAATAAATAATTTCTCAGATAGTTTCCCTGCCCACCGCCCCCCACCCCCCTCTCCCCACCAACCTGTAAATGTCTTAGTATGGGCGCAGTTAACTCATGCCTCATCCATCCATAGACAGAATTGAATCATTGAATTCTATGCACTTAGCGACATCCCATTCTTTGCCATCACACAGCATCCTGGCTGAAAGAATAACATGCATTCAACAGAGGAAAATCCTGATGGAAAGATAAAATGTGATGGAATCGTTTGTTTTTAATGATCAATGAACTAACATAAGAAAGTAAGGGGGGGAAAGGCCATTCAAACGACCATGCCCACTTCTTACTACAGCCCTTACACCGTTTGCTGTGTAGCAAGCTTCTTCTGCGAGAGGTAAATTGGTAACATTTTCCAAAAGATAAAATACTGGAATTTCTTCATGGCTCCCAAAAGGTAATCAAGCAAAACTCTAAATTTAACAATTTAGTGGCACGGTTTACATTATTCAACCCTGATTACATATCCATGATCTCGAAGGACTGGAAACACCATAGGGTAGAAATTATTGTAATAATATTAGTTTAAGACATTTGTGTGACATTGCTCTGTCCACTGTTTCAAAGGAGGCTGTAACTCATTTAAAATATCCCACTGGTCTGCTAATGTCAGCAACAGTAATTTCTAGCCTGTAGTTCCATAGGGTATTTAACACCGATGTCTGTATTTCCCCTTGTAATACTCAATCCTGTTCTTAACCCAACAGTCATCCAACATCTTCTTAAAGGAGCTAAGTGATGTAGCATCAACTGCTTTTGAAAAACCAACCAACTGGCAAACGCCACAAAGATACAGCTGCACAGTTTAGAAGTCAGCCGTTTGTGAAAAGTCTATGGCCGCAATTTTCCTTACCTGTGCAGGTCCGGTGCGGGCGGTGGCCATGGCAGATCGCGACCCCGTTGTTGGCTGCAGCCCGCTGCACAAAATGACTTTACGTCAATAGGGCATGTTACCCGGCCCAATTAAATGGTGCGGGTCTGCTGACATCATCCATGATGCATTTTCAGTCTGGATATTTAAAGGGGCCATGGCCACATTACATTTGAAGGTTAATCTAGGGCACTACAGCATTGGAGTGCTGCAAACACTTTGGAAATGACTGCACAGAGGCAGAGGGCTGCACCCAGGTTCTCCGATGACTCTCTCTATATGCTGGTGGAGCGAGTCACAGCACGCAGGGAGGTCCTCTTCCCTTCCAATGGGGAGAAGAGACCTCCCCAGGAGACCACAATAGCCTGGTTGGAGATTGCAGAAGAGGTCAACAGCAGGGATGTGGTCAGGGGGACCTGGGTGCTGTGCCGCAAGTGTTTCAATGATCTCATTAGATCAGGAAATGTGAGTGCAAAGCCACACTCAACCTCATCCTGCTGTGCCGCTAATCACATCCCCATCACTCTGCCTTCCCAACCCTACCCCTGCCCATCTTTTCTCACACCAACATAGCTTGCACGTCCACCCATCCCTCTCTCCGCATCCCCATCTGACTAGCCACCCCTCACGCTCACCCTCATCCTAATGCAATCATACAAACTAAGAACACACAAGGAGGCCACTTGGCTTTGGCACCCCATTCCATCATAGTCTCCCTTTAAAGATCTAACCCATTGATTCATTACACTCATTCCATCACTCTCACTCATCACCCTTGCAGGAAAAGAGAGCCTACAATAAGAGGGAGAGAACAGGTGGTGGCCCTCCATTATTTGCAAACCTTACAACAGCAGAGGAGGCTGCTTTAGAAATATCTGGAGTCACCGAGCAGCTGGAGGTGGGAGATGGAGAGAGGGAGACATCTTAGCAACCCAGTGACAGAAGTACATATCATACAGCTACATGGCATACATCAGTCACTCATATGGGCATTGATGTCAGCAGAAATTGAATGGCCATCATGTGCATAATGGTATCTGTGCCCATTCTTCATATGACATATCTAACTCATCTCTTTACTCTCCCACAGGCCATCAAGAGCCACCACCACTGACCAGGAGGAAGAGGAAGACGACGCCTCAGAGGAGCCTCCAGCCTCTGAGGGTGCACCATCACCAGACATAAGCGCACCCAGCACCAGCGCAGAGATGCACATCTCGGTGGGTCCCACATGACATAGATTAGTGTTGTCACCTGGTGTCTCACAACTCACAAGTGAGCAAGAGCAGATGGTGGAGGCAGGGACAGCAGTGGAGAGTCCTCACCAGAGAACGCAGGACGCTCCCAGCTCTGCTCAACTGCATGCAGATGCTGAGCCTCGGGGGCCATCCAGAAAGAGGGCAATCCTGGAGGTGCAGGAAGAAATGCAGGGAGCTCTGACAGGTTTTGTGAGCATAATGTCTGCAAATGTTCAGAGAATGGAGGAGTCCATCTCCAACATGAGCACCACCGCGTCACAGGCGATGGCAACTGTAGGCCCCTCCATGGATAGGATGGCCACCAACCTGGAGCAGCTAATGCACCACTCACAAGAGCACATGGTCTCTATGGAGAATAGATGGCTATCTATGGAGAATAGGTGGCAGAGGCTCATAGAACTCCACTCTAGGAGAGATGTCAGCATAGATGTGGGTCCTCATGGCCCCACTGATGTGCAGCAAGGTGCTCTCCAGCTCCATGGTAGCAGGAAAGTGAGCAGGCTGCCTCTAACTCCGCTGAAGCCACAGGGGTAGCACCTCGTAGAAGCACATGGAAGAGAAAGATGACATGCAAGTAGATTCACAAGGGTAGACACTTGGGTGTTTTATCCAATGTTTGTGTAAAGTTTCCATTAATGCACTGTCAAACATAAAAATCTTTATTTTCAACACTTTCCAGTCTTGGACAGATTTGTGTGCACCTTTGGAAGTGGTTTAGTGAGTTGCAGTGAATGGTGAGACATAACGATACCTCCTGCAATGGTGGTGAGTGTGAAAGGAATGGCCTGGTCATTGTACGGATGCTTTATGGTGTTGGTGTGGGGTGGTGCCAACCTGGCGCATCATGTGGCAGCCAGGGTGTACAGCATAAAGTTAAGTAAATCTTGCCATGATGAGGCCATCCCTGGCCTTCCAGGCAGTAATGTGCTCAGGTGCTGATGCCCTCTGTCCTGTGCAGCATCAGGTGATTGAAGAGAAGGTTGGTGTTGTTGTTGTTGGTGCTGCTGGTGTTCCTGGTGCTGCTGGTGTTGGGGCTCATCATGGTCAGCTTCTGAGGACCAAGGTGAGACAGTATAAACAGCACCCATGTTGATGGAATAGATGGCAAGTGAAGTAGAGATGACAGAAGCAACCTGTCAATGGTGAGACAGGTTCTTCCAATGAGGTGACACTGGATGGAGACTTTGCTGGAAAGACCTGCAGCCTGCAGAAAGCTCAATCTGTGCTGGGAATGTAGTCAGCAACAGCTTTTGTCTGAGGAAAGTGATCAGCTGTCAAGTGGGAGCTTTTATGGTACATTTAATACTGTCAACTAATCAGCTGGATCAATGGCCACTCAACTCCAGCCTCAGGTTGACAGACGTGGTCCCGGAGCAGCGTGAGTCCCGTGGGCATCCAGTGAAATTGCAAAGGTAAGGTTAAAAAGACTCTTAAGGGTCTTACAACAAGCTAATAATCCTTTAAATTGGGTCGTCCGTCTCTGCCAGTCGGGTCGCTGCCGCACCGGCAAACGCACCCGAGGGAAAGGCGAGCAGGGGCGGGATGACAACGGGTTCAGAACCCGCTGCAAGAAATTTCAACTTTCCCACTCGACCTGCCTCCGATCGCGCCCACATGGACCCTGGAAAATTCTGGCTTATGTTTTTATTGCATGCTTTCTGTTGTTTGTTTTAGATTGAATTGCGGGATAAATGATCAGATGTGCTGTGGTACAAAAATTGGTTATTTTGATCTATTGTTTGCAAAAAATTTGATGCTAATTCAAACATAAATCTCCTGGTGAACTAATTATGCAATTAACAGGATCCAACTGAGCTCGTAACTTCAAAAGACATTTATTTAATAAAAAGGATTTAGAATACATATCTCTCCTTCCCTTTTCTTTTCTGAAAATTATGTTCTGCTAAATTTTTGTCACAACATAATGATTATTTTCTGTTATCTGCACTATAACCTCAGACCCACTGTGCTATTGCTCCAGTGAAGCCACACCTCTGCTGTTCTTCATTAACAACTGCCTCTTCATCTGTCCATTCCACTTATCCAGATGGAAACCAACATTTTTCATTAAGAGAAGCAAAGATAAAAGTACCCTAAAATAACAGATGGCCATTAGATACATAAAGATGCATTGAGTGTCCTTCGCTGGTTCGGGCTTGTGTGTGAATAAGTAGCAAAGAAATAAGTGCACATATAAATTTCTGAACAATAAGGTATTCTATTCACAGAATGGATGATGCAGTGGGTTAGACAATAGAATTTCAACTGGTTTCATATGCAGCCCGATTGATGAGCTGAAAGTCTCCTTTGTCTGTTGATTGTTATTCCTATCTGAAATTAGTTTACACACTTTTAACCCAGTTCTTAATGGGCATGCGCCCATAGCACAACACCCTTTCCAATTGGCAGTCTCAGTCAGAGACCACAGGTTGGAGTTAAGGCATGTGGGTGGTCATAGCAGAGAGCGCTTTACTCTACGTTTAACTGTGCTGTATGTGACTTGGTAATGATATGGAATGCCTGAAATATTTTATTCCCCAGCACTATCATCTATCTCCTTCATGAGCAGAAAATTCACAAAAATGGATAGCCCACTATTCTGTAATTTATCTATACAATGCTATTTAAATTGTAATATATAATTATCAATAGGTGCCCTTTAAAAGTAACTACAACTCAGTCAAATGACTTATAGGGTAAAAGTCCTCTGCATCATGCGACTAATAGATTACATTTACAAGTTTTAAAAATCATATAGCAGGTGGTTAGATCACCATGAGTGTAAACAGCACAGGGAGAATGATTTTATTTTAAAAGATGTATCTTTTTATATATAATTGTACATCTAGAAAATAATAAATAGAAATCATGAGTTAATAATACTTTAATATAACCACATTCAGATTAGTTTATAAATTATTCTTTAGAACATTATCTTGACCTCTTGTGTAACTGAATTTTAGTTCAATAATAACTATTTATTATTATATATATAATAATCAGCAGCTCCATTCTCGATGGGCATCAGCATGGTCATCGACCATGAGGACTATCACAGCTCATGTTCACTCCAAAGGGATTACTGGATAACAATCAAGAGCAGGAACCCTAGGCAATTTTATCCTCCCTAACCCAGGACAGTGGGCAATAGACAGATATTGTGCTGTCAGAGTGCTTGTCCAACATCCAGTCTTAGATAAGCCACAATTGCCTCCAGCTAAATATTGGGAAGACCAAAACCATTGTCTTCGGCTCTGCCACCAAACTCTGGACCTATGTCACTGAATCCATCTCCCTCCTCAGCCACTGACTCAGGCTGAACCAAACTGTTCACAACCTTGGCATCTGATTCAACCGCAAACTGAGCTTCCAACCTCATATCCTCTCCATCACACAGGCTACCTACTTCCACCTTCATTGACATTGTCTGCTTCCATCCATTTCCATTGCAAAGTGTATGCCTGATCTCCTCACAGCCATCCGTTCTTTCGCTGGGGATCTACTGTTGTGGAATAAAAGCATCACGGATACTCCCTGGATAATGGGCACTGATGTGAGGCGAAGGTGGTCTCAAACCACCTGAACATTTAAGGAGTAGTATCCCTTCCTGTTCATGTAAGTACTTCACATGTGAATCCTTGATGGGCACAATAGCTCTATCAATAATGCCTTGGGCTCTTGGCAAATCTGCCAAATTGTAGAAGTTCACTTTTGTATTTGGTGCCTCCTTTCCACTGGAAAATGATAAAGGTGTTTCTCCAGCAAATACGGCATCAATCACTTGCTTTATATGGGTATATAATATTCAGACTGGCTTATGCCCTGCAGTGGCCTGGAAGTATCAGTTGCATGGAGCTTAATACCTTGGTGATCTTCACAGCTATGGGAAGAGCTGTGTCAGTCCTTGAAGTGGTTTGTAAATCAGCCTGCAGCAGGTGGCATAGCTGCCTCTGCAGTGAAGAGGAAGTGGCACGATGAACATACTGCCTGAGATAACATTAGATCTGAAGTTGTCCTCTCAAGAATTGATCTTCCTCATTCAATTCATGCAGCACAATGGGAGCACCCAAAGGTATTCCCATCCTGGCAACTTTGTTAGCTGCAACTCGTACTGCAGAAGTAATTGGCAGGACTTCAGGAACATGTTGCTTAGCAAAATGAAGGTGCCAACAAAAAGGCAGAAATATACAGGGAAATTAAAGTACGCAAGATGTTCAATATATCACAAAACTAGATTTCAACAGCAACTGAAATAACAGCTACCTTGCGTTAAGAAACAATTCCAAAGCAGGTCAAGCCCGTGAATGGTCATGCACCCAGATTAAATAGGCGAAGAGCGTGTGGGGTGCAGAGCTTTGCCCAAAGCTGTGAAATTCTGCAGCGCCACCCAATTTGCATAAATATTCAACTTAAGTAAGACTCGCACATACCTGTAGTGAGGCCTCCTTCTTCGCCCATAATCGCACCTCAGAAATGAGGACATCGTGAAGTGAGTTATGGTTAAAATTCCAACCGGATATGGGAGCCAAGCAATGTAAACAGAGCGCTGCTGAAAGGTCATCGACCTGTCTGTTTCTCTCTCCACAGATGCTGCCTGACCGGCTGAGTATTTCCAGCATTTTCTGTTTTTATTTCAGATTTCCAGCATCCGCAGCATTTTGCTTTTGTAAACAGAATTTTGCCTGCCTGGAATTTGAACTGCAGTTATCGATTTTAGACTCAGGTCTGAGTGTAAATGCAGTTTAACGGACACGCAGGAATACATTTTGAAATAGCAAGTTCTTGTTTTGTATTTGGCATCTTATAACCCTTAAAATATATAGATTATTGAATATAGTTTAATTTATCTCTAGTAATAATTAGCTGGTATCACTTTTTCCTTGAAAATATTGGTAAGATGTTAATTACCGCACCTGGGTCATATTAGATTCCGCCAGAGCTTTTTATTTTGCTTAAGCCACCTTTCAAATTTGAACAACAGTAAGTTGGTCTCCATTGCTGCAGTTATACTGCTGATACATTTAACTGCTTATGGAGCAGTGTGAGGGACAGCACTGAGATATAAGGGATATCTTTAACTGCTAATGGAGCAGTGTGAGGGGACAGCACTGAGATATAAGGGATATCTTTAACTGCTTATGGAGCAGTGTGAGGGGACAGCACTGAGATATAAGGGATATCTTTCTGACTTTGCACTCCCAGCAGGGAACTCCACCTGCACGGGTGTGCATATTTGAAATTTATGCACGCACTGAGCACGATTTTCCAACCATCATTTAAATGGTCAGAAAATCAAGTGCAGCACACACCTGAATTTCCAATACACACTCCCAGCAGGCGAGGCTCCCTGTTGGGACCGTGAAGTCGAAAACTTACCCTATGTTGTCTACTAGCAGTGTTTTCTATTCAGGAAAGAGCTCAGTGCATCTATAGTTAAACCACTGAGCAGATCTCTGCCCATTATTGGTGACATTTTTAATATCACAAGCATAAATGTGCATTTTAATGTTCAAAAATGTTGTGCTGGTTTTATTATATTACATGTAGTGCAAAGCTGAAACAGTGTAACATTGCCTCCTTGAAGTAGTCGCACATCTGATAACAAAACCTAAACTAACCAAGGTTTAGTTATGCTGCATATTTCAGTCACTGAAGCTGCTTCACAGCAAAGCAAAATGTGCAGTCCAGCTGCCCTGTTAAACATTTTGGAGCTCTCCAATGACACAGCTGCTTCAGGCGGTTCATAGCTGAGCCTGACAGGCCAGGTTTGATCCCTGACCTTTGCTGACTTATCGGATCTTCGCAGGTCTGGCAGTAGGGGTGCTACAATCAGCAACACCCCTTAGTTAAGGGAGGGAAGCAGCAGCTACAGTTCACACACTTGATGACTCAGAGTGCCAACCATAGCTCAGTGGGGCGCATTCTCACCTCACAGAAGGTTGTGGGTTCAAGTCCCACTCCAGAGACTTGAGCACAAAGATCTGGGCTGACACTCCAGTGCAGTACTGAGGGAGTGCTGCACTGTTGGACATACAAAAGGTAAATCGTGCTTGACTGATCTACTGGGATGTTTTGAGGATGTAACTGGTAGAATAGATAAGAGAGAACCAGTGGATGTGGTGTATTTGGACTTTCAGAAGGCTTTCAATAAGGTCCCGCATAAGAGATTAGCATGCAAAGTTAAAGCACATGGGATTGGGGGTAAGGTACTGACTTGGATAGAGAACTGGTAGGCAGACAGAAAGCAAAGAGTTGGAATAAACGGGTCGTTTTCCAAGTGGCAGGCAGTGACTAGTGGGGTACCGCAGGGATCGGTGCTAGGACCCCAGCTAGTCACAATATATATAAATGATCTAGACGAGGGAACTAGATGTAATATCTATAAGAAAATACTGCGGATGCTGGAAATCTGAAATAACAACAGAAAATACTGTTTCAATGAATTTCGAGCTCGGTACGATGCTGAGCTCTTTTTCCATCGCCTTCATCTCCGTGACCACTTCTTTGGTCAGGAGTCTTCCCCCCGCACAGCTGATCCTTTCTCCTGCTTTCAAAATTCTCATTCTACCTGGACCCCTCCCTCTGGCCTATTACCCTCTCTAGATCTTTTCATTGCTAACTACCTCCGCCTGGACCATGACCCCACTAGCAAACATCAGGCCATTGTTTCCAAGACTGACACTGACCTCATCTCCTCTGGAGATCTTCCCTCCATGGCCGCCAACCTCATAGTCCTCCAACCCCTCACAGCCCACTTCTACCTCCTTCCCAAGATCCACAAACAGGATTGCCCTGGTAGACCCATCGTTTCAGCCTGTTCTTGCCCCACGGAACTTATCTCTTCCTATCTCGACTCTATTTTTTCTCCCCTTGTCCAGTCTCTTCCCACCTACATTCGCGACTCTTCCGACGCCCTCCGTCACTTTAACAGTTTCCAGTTTCCTGGCCCCAACCATCTCCTTTTCACCATGGACGTCCAATCCCGCTACACCTCCACCCCCCCCCCCCAGGATGGCCTGAGGGTGCTCCGCTTCTTCCTTGAACAGAGGCCCAACCAGTCCCCATCCACCACCACCCTCCTCCGCCTGGCTGAACTTGTTCTCACATTGAACAACTTCTCCTCTGACTCCACTCACTTCCTCCAAATTAAAGATGTCGCTATGAGAACCCGCATGGGCCCTAGCTATGCCTGTCTTTTCATGAGATATGTGGAACATTTTTTGTTCCAGTCCTACTCAGGTCCCCTCCCTCACCTCTTTTTCCGGTACACCGATGACTGTATCGGTGCCGTCTCCTGCTCTCGCCCTGAACTTGATAAGCTCATTCACTTTACTTCCAATTTCCACCCTTCCCTCACCTTCACATGGTCCATTTCCGACTCTTCTCTTCCCTTCCTTGACTTCTCTGTCTCCATTTCTGGCGATCGGCTTTCGACAAACATCCGCTACAAGCCCACTGACTCCCACAGCTACCTGGACTACACTTCCTCCCACCCCGCTTCCTGTAAGGACTCTATTCCATTCTCCCAGTTTCTCCGTCTCCGCCGTGTCTGTTCTGACGATGCCACCTTCCATACCAGTGCTTCCGACATGTCTTCCTTTTTCCTCAACCGAGGATTCCCCTCTACTGTGGCTGACACGGCCCTTGACCGTGTCCGTTCCATTTCCCGCACTTCTGCTCTCACCCCTTCCCCACCCTCCCAGAACCATGATAGGGTTCCCCTTGTCCTCACCTTTCACCCCACCAGCCTTCACATTCAACGGATCATCCTCCGCCATTTCCGCCACCTCCAACGTGATCCCACCACCAAACACATCTTCCCCACACCTCCCCTTTCAGTGTTCTGAAGGGACTGCTCCCTCCGCAACACCCTGGTCCACTCCTCAATCACCCCTAACAGCCCTTCCCCTTCGCCTGGCACCTTCCCGTGCAAGCGCAGGAGATGCAATGCATGCCCTTTTACCTCCTCCCTTCCCACTGTCCAGGGCCCCAAATACCCCTTCCAGGTGAAACAGCGATTTACTTGTACTTCTTGCAATTTAGTATACTGTATTCTCTGCTCACAATGCAGTCTCCTCTACATTGGGGAGACCAAACGCAGATTGGGTGACCGCTTTGCAGAACACCTCCATTCAGTCTGTAAGGGTGACCCTGAGCTTCTGGTCGCCTGTCACTTTAATTCACCGCTTCACTCCCACTCTGATCTCTCTGTCCACGGCCTATTACATTGTTCCAATGTAGCTCAACGTAAGCTCGAGGAACAGCATCTCATCTTTCGATAAGGCACTTTAAAGCCTTCTGGCCTCAACATTGAGTTCAACAATTTTAAACTATAACCTCTGCCCCCATTTTTTATACTGTATGATTTTGCCATTCCCATTTGCAACATTTTATCTTTCCTGCCTCTTACAAAAGCACAGTATGTTCCTTCACTTCCTTCCTCCCCTCCTATCTTTGCACCTGCTTAATACCTGTTACATATCCAGCTTTTTCCAGTTCTGATGAAGGGTCCCAGACCTGAAACATTAACTCTGTTTCTCTCTCCACGGATGCTGCCTGGCCTGCTGAGTTTTCCAGCGTTTTCTGTAGATGTAATATCTCCAAGTTTGCAGATGACACAAAGCTGGGTGGGCATGTGTGCTGTGAGGAGGATGCAGAGAAACTCCAATATGATTTGGACAGGTTGGGTGATTGGGCAGATGCATGGCAGATGCAGTGTAATGTGGATAAATGCGAGGTTCTCCAAAACAGGAAGACAGATTATTATCTGAACGGCAATAGATTGGGAAAAGGGGAAGTGCAATGAGACTTGGGTGTCATTGTGCACCAGTCGCTAAAGGTAAGCATGCAGGTGCAGCAGGCGGTTAAGAAGGCAAATGGTATGTTGGCCTTCATAGCGAGAGGATTCGAGTACAGAAGCAAGGATGTCTTGCTGCAGTTGTACAGGGCCTTGGTGAGACCGCACCTTGAGTATTGTGTGCAGTTTTGGTTGCCTTATCTGAGGAAGGATGTTCTTGCCATGGAGAGAGTGCAGCGAAGATTCACCAGACTGATACCTGGGATGGCAGGAATGACGTATGAGGAGAGATTGGGTCGATTAGGCTTATATTCGCTAGAGTTTAGAAGAATGAGAGGGGATCTCATTGAAACTTATAAAATTCTAACAGGACTAGACACACTAGATGCAGGGAAGGATGTTCCCGATGGCCGGGGAGTCCAGAACCAGGGGTCACAGTCTAAGGATAAGGGGTAAGCCATTTAGGACAGAGATGAGGAGGAATTTCTTCACCCAGAGAGTGGTGAACCTGTGGAATTCTCTACCACAGAAGGCTGTTGAGGCCAATTCATTAAATATATTCAAGAAGGAGGTCCTATAACCAGCATAAGACCCCTAATTGCATATTATAAGTAGACTCCCGCCTGAAAAAGGCACGTGACTGAGCCAGACATGTGAAGGACCCAATTAAGATGCTAGCAGTCGATCGGGAGTGGGAACGGGTAAGTTCAGCCCCATGATTTAACCCCATGCTGCCCCACTTGCACCCACTAAACAGGGATGATTGGGCTTGACTGTAACGCTCACTGTGGATGAATAGTCAGTCAACATTTACCGTCTAGACTCACAATTGAAAAATAGCCACTTGGGCGGGATACTGGACCTCTTACCCAAGAAACGATTCAATGCCTTCAGGAAAGAAGAAGGCATAAATTTAGTAGCAAAAGAAGGATGGAAAAATCAGTACGAGGTTTACACCACTCAGCTTTATATCCAATCTCATGGCTAACTAAAGCTCTCTATATAACAAGTATGAGCATTTATAATTTTTTACCTAAACACTAAATAATTTTAATCTAATATTCAGAAGCAAACTGTGCAAATATCTTAGTTCATTTATAAAGGAGTAAATAAGACTTTATTAGACCATTTATAAAAGAAGATCACTCTAGTGAACACACACACAATTTCCAGGCTCAGTGGTTATATTATTACGATTCAAACTGCATTATTGGCTACCACTCAAAAATACTTGAAATCCAATCCACTTAAAAATACATCAAACTGTGGAGACTATAAAGATCCGTGTAATATCAAACTTGTCCAGTTTTGCCATACTTCTGTGAAACAATTACCCCTGTTGGCTCTGTAACTATGCAAACTTAGAAACTATTAGAGACACGATCAGAAATGTAGACATAGGATAGACATATGAGCAGAAATTAATCGCTTTGGTTTACTTCTTTAAACCACTGTCACTGTTAGAACTATAATAAAAACATTATGGCTCTTTTCCCTAGGACTTTGTAGGGAACAGTTGTGAAATGGGACCAAGATGCAAGGAGGCCACCACGATGGATGTCAACAAATTCAAGCTGATCTCTAGTCCGGTCCATTCATACTCATTCTAATGTTTAACTTTAGAATTTTTTTCTGTCATTTGTCTTCACTTGTTGGAGGTGTCTTGACAAACTCCTCAGAATCATTTTCACATCAGCATTAGCCCCGACTCATGAATATTGGGTCAGCCTTAGAGTTTAATCCTCAATGCATCATGTGATTATTATCTGGGCCACCCTGACACTTTGTTCTAGTGCCCCATCCCACCAGGGGACACAGTGTCATGCACATGGCTAGCCTAAGGGGGGATTAAACTCTCCTGTTTGCCAAATCTGAAGTCTGTCGCATCATCCATCATTTTCTAGTCCTGCCAAAGTCAATACAATTGTTTAGGGCTGATTGTATGGCTCTTCCTCTTTAACCAGAAGTGTGTCCCTAGCTTTGAATATTCCTTAGTTTGTCCTATGAAGAAGAAAATCCATCAATGTCAGATTAAAAAAAACAGCTAGAAGACAAACTGACCACAGTCTCTGAGCTGTTTTGTGATTTTTTTAAGAAGTGAAAGGAATACTTTCAATATCAGCTTGTTTGTTCATCTGTCAAGTTTCTTGCATCTTCCAAAATGCTTTCTGTGTGTCCACTTTTTCTAAAAAAATTGTTTTACCACAGTAGGTGTGACAATGAAATATATATATAGATATATAGAAGAGCTAACTTAATTATTTCTCTAAGGGAATGGTTGGTATTTTTACACTCCTCAAAAGGTGCCATTTCATGTTAGAGAAAATTAAAACAATATTTTATACAATTGCAGTGCAGTTCAAGGCTGTTCTTTGTCACATTGTCTTCTGGAATGATGTGAAACCCCACTCCAGCAATGTTGTTGGAATAAATAGATGATCACACTAGATGATAGTGCACTTGAATCACTTACTCACTTGTGGGAAAGACCTCCATGAGTCATTCACAATCATCACTATTAGTGGTAAAAGTCTAAAGCTGTACAGCAGAAAATAAAGCCCCTCTTCATTATAAGGCTCTCAGTTATGACACATAAGGCTACAGGAACTAAGCTCCCATCTTTTTCATGTTGGATTATATGCTGTGTCAGAAAACAGCACGCACCTCACTATAGAATGTAAAACAGACCATGTAAGTAGAGCTCAGTTGAATAGAGCTGAGTTGATTTGCCAACCGTGGGCTCATTAATAATTTCAGATAATTGTTGATAACCACAGTCTGGAAACTGTTGCATTTTTCATTTACATTTTGTTGAATTTTCATACATCATTTTCTATACCAACTATCATTATAAACTCTTTAACGGAGATGAGCATCTTGTGTGAAATTATGGGCAACTTTGTGCTGTGGAGTCCCATGCCCACAAGAAGCTGCACTGAATCCGGCCCAAACTCATTTTACATATGAGGTGGTACTTTCAACCTCGACAGGAGGTGTATAACGGGTGGCCGGTCTGACATCGTCCGTTTTACAGCCCCGCTGATGATGAAAGTTCCGGTGTTATATAGTTACATAGTGCAGAGACAGGAGACCCTCGTCTCATCATGCTGGGCTAGATTCTAACTCAGATTCCAAGGGTGAAAAGATAGTGTATGGACTCACAGAACCAGCCTCTACCTCTGTCAGCACTCCAGCATTTACATCTTGTTCTATCCTACATACTACTTTCATCACAAGTAAATGGTTTGCAAGCAATTTATTACTGTATAGAGAGATTTGGATTAATATTAACAGTGGAAATATGCATGCCTGAGTAGTGCAACGGGTTAAAGAAAGCTTTTTTTAAAAAGTCTTAGGGCTAGATTTTCAGTATAGACAGTTTTGGGGCGCTAACCTTAGTGCCCGCCCGAAGTTAGCGCCCGCCCCAAAGTAGCGCCCGTTGCCGGAAATTCAGTGGCTTCGCCCTAAGAGAGTGGTGGAGCGCTAAAAGAGGCGTTCCACTCCTACCTTTAGGTGCTAAGCCGGCGGTCCAGAGGGATAGCGCCCAGGCGGGGCGCAGCGCGGGTGCGGTCATTTTTGCACTGACAGCAGACCCCGTGGTGCCGACCAGCTGTTAAAGGGGGAAGGGACGAATTGGTCTGCTGCCACGCCCTGCACACTGCAGCCTTGCAAAGAGGCCTCAACACTGCTGCTCAGCCCCAGGGAGTCATGGCAACGCCAGAGAAGGCCCGTCAGCGTGCCCTGCGCTTCTCAGAGGGTGATCTGGACATAATGGTCACAGCTCTGGAGGTGAGGCGCAAGATCTTGTTTCCAGAGAGTGGGAGGAATCCAACCCACCATGACTACACCAAAGCCTGGAAGCAGATCGCCCAGAGGGTGACATTCACCGGCGATGCCCCCAGGACCCACAAACAATGTCGTAAAAAATACAACGATCTGACCAGGATTGTGAAGGTGAGTAGCCTTTCCAGTCTCCTCCTCATTCTTGCATGTACACCTGACATGATGGGCAAAGGGAGCTGAAAGTCCTATTGGCCAGCCCTCAGCCAGCAGCATTGGGACAGTCATGAGCATCAAATGGCCATTCGGCACTCTACACTTTGGCCAAGCTATTCCACCATGGGAGGCAGTGCACACTACATCAGGGCTTCACTCTGTCCAAGCTATTCCACCATGGGAGGCAGTGCACTCTACATCAGGGCTTCACTCTGTCCAAGCTATTCCACCATGGGAGGCAGTGCACTCTACATCAGGGCTTCACTCTGTCCAAGCTATTCCACCATGGGAGGCAGTGCACTCTACATCAGGGCTTCACTCTGTCCAAGCTATTCCACCATGGGAGGCAGTGCACACTACATCAGGGCTTCACTGCGCACTTACAGCCTGTCCTTTCTCTTGCAGGCTAAAGTAGCGTTTAATCGCCAGGCCCGTGCCAGGGGTGGCCGCGCCAAGCTGCAGAAGCTCACTCGGCTGGAGGAGCGCGTGTGTGTGCTCATGGGAGCCCGTGTGATTGTCCCCACAGCGTGCGGTGTATCCGACCCTCCACTGCCCGGCAATGGTAAGGACCTCGCCTTTTGGCCCTCTCGCGTCGCACTGGCCCATCCGAGCTACCTCCTTTGCCACTGTCCCACCAATGCGCTGAATGCCACCAGTCCTAACTCCCTCGCTGACGCCGTCTCCTCACTCTGAAGCTACTCTTGTGCATTCCTGCTTTCAGCTGGTGACGACCAGGACCCTGAAGCTGCCAGTGACAGCACCTCCGACCAGGAGGAGGAGGAGGAGCAAGCCGGACCTTCGGGGGAACAGTCGTCCCGCAGGAGAGGAGGAAATGCTTGACACCTCCTCACTGGACGAGTGCCTGGAGGAACTGTCGCAGGGCAATGCAGCTTCTGGGACCAGTGGCGTCCAGCCACCCAGCAGCCGTGCGCGTGGCCCGCGGCCTTCCCCCCAAAGGGGGGAAGGATCAGAGGGGAGTGCTGCTGCTCGGCACACTCGCCGCCACCAACGCGGCAAGGGTCCCCTAGTTCGGCCCCCTCCTCCCCAGCGGGAGAGTCGCGACTCCAGTCCGGACACCTTCACTTCGGAGGAGGTGCGGAAGCTGGATAAGATGGCCGAGGACTCGGACCGGCGCCACACGGAGCTCATGAGCGTGGTGGGGCGCATGCCTGAGGCCATCGAGTCGCTGGCGACCAGTGTGCGTGAGTTCGGGGCAGCAACTGCCGCGAGTGGCCGCATGCTGACTGATGCCGTCAAGACCCTGGCGGCTGTGATGCGCGCGCACACCAGGACCACAGGGGCACTCACTGCTGCCACACGCGCTGTCTCAGGCAGGCATCGCCAGGGCAGCCGCCGCGCTGGACCATCCCAGCAAGCCGCCCCTCGGCTGATTGCTGCGGATCCTGCAGTGCAGGCCCGGCCGAGTGCCACCGCGCCACAGCACTAGCCAGCGCATCCCAGACGCCAGCTGGCCCACATTGCGCCATCCGTCGCCGCCATTCCCCCACTGGGGCGTCAAGGGCAAGCGGCTGCAGCTGATGGTGGCCAGGCTCAGGTGCGCCACTCAGCAGACGGCCCCTCGAGGCCCAAACGCCGTGTAGGCCGCCCCCCAGTGGCATCTGGCGGAAGGGCATCTGAGCCTCAGGCGCCTTCCCCCAGCCTCGCAGCAGCCACTGGGCAGAGCTTGCGAAGGAGCAGCAGGCCGGGCAGGGGAGGCAAAAGGCTGGCCAAGGTCTCGCCCTCGCGGGCCACTCAGTAGAGGGTGTGGGCAGCTTTCCTTTAATATGGCGGTGGCCATCTTTATTTTGCCCATGGTTGTGTTGTTGGAGGGCTTATTTTTTGCGTTAGGCCGACGTTGAGGCCCGGTTTGAAGAAAGGTGGAGTGACTCCTCCCCAGTTTGTGGGAGTGAGTCATTTGTTGGGCTTTTTGTGGGGCCCGTTTATTGTTTTTGGGGATTCATGTGGGAAGGGCTTTTCATTTTTGTGCAATAAAAAATTATCTTTATTCATGCAGTCTCCATGGTTGTTCTTCTTAGTGTTTGTTGGCTTCGCCGGCTGAGGGCTTGCGGAGCGGCTGCATTCATCTTCCCTCATGGCCCCTGGCCATTCCCTGACAGGGGGCTTAGAAGTACCGTGTAATAAGGTGGCGTCGTGCGGCCCTTGGCCCTGGTCGCTCCCTCCTGGGAACGTACTCCTGCTCCTCCTCCTCCTCCTCCTCCTCCTCATGCTCCTCCTCCTGAGGTGCTGGTCCAACGTCAGGTGGCAGTGCCTGAGTCCTGCGGATAGCCAGGTTGTGTAGCATGCAGCAAACCACCACAAATTGGGAGACCCGGTCCGGCGAACACTGGAGAGCTCCTCCGGAGCGATCAAGGCAGCGGAACCGCTGCTTGAGGACCCCAATAGTTAGCTCGATGATGTTGCGGGTGGTTTGATGGCTCTCGTTGTAGGCCTCTTCAGCAGCGGTCCTGGGCGCGCGGAGCGGGGTCATGAGCCAGGTGCACAAAGGATAGCCTTTGTCCCCGATGAGCCATCCTCTTGGGGGAGGCTGTGCCTGGAACATGTCATGCACAGTACTCTGCCGCAGGATAAAGGCATCGTGGCTGCTGCCTGGGAAGCTGGCATTGACTGCCATGATGCGCTGCTTGTGGTCACATACCAGCTGCACATTCAGAGAATGGTAGCCCTTCCTGTTGCGATACTGCTCGCCATGCTCCAGAGGGGCCCGCAAAGCCACATGCGTACAGTCAATGGCGCCCTGCACCAAGGGGAATTCCCCGAGTCTGGCAAATCCCAATGCGCGCTGATGCTGGCTCTCGAGGGCCATGGGGAAGGAGATGAATTGGCTTCTCCTTCTGAACAGTGCTTCGGTCACCTGGCGGATGCAGCGATGCGCGCCATACTGGGAGATGTTTGCTATGTCCCCAGCAGCGGATTGGAAGGAGCCGGTGGCATAGAAGTTCAATGCCACCGTCACCTTCACTTCCACCGACAGAGACGTCCTGCACCTGAGCTTTGGCTGCAGATCTCGGCGAAGCAGGTGGCAGATCTCTGCAATCACCTCCTTTCGGAATCGGAGCCTTTTAACACATCGCGCGGCACTCATGTTTAGGTAGGAGCGCTGCTGGCGGTATAGCCTGACTGGGTAAGGCCTACGTGGCCGATGCCTGTAGCCCCCTCTGCCTCTAGCCAGGGCTGCCCCTCTCACAATGCATCTGCGAGCCCTACGGACATGGCGCTGCAGCTCCGCGTTGGAACCCCATGCAGGCCCCATCAAATCCTGGCAAACAGTCTAATTTCCAAATGGCCACTTGCAGCGCTATGGCCTGAGTCCAAAAATACCTGGTTCTTGCTGCTTGAAACCAGTTAGCTATCCTCCTTGTTGTGTCTCCAGAAATGCGTTGCACAAGACTGTTTTCTGAAAAAAGGCTGGCCTTTATACTGGAGAGGACGTTCCCTTTAATTAGCGCCCCCCGGGGCCCGCGCTGGTTGTGTTGCGTTCCTTTTTCCAAACGCTCCGGCCGCCCGCCGCACAATGGGGCGGTCCGACTGAAGTTTGGAATCGGGGCGGCCAAAGGGCGTTGCACGAGGATGTGACGTCATTTTCTGCGCGCGCATCCGGGCGGGCGCTAAACTTTGCGCCGGCGCTAACGGGCAACTTAATTTGGGGCAGGGCGCAAACTGCGCTGCGCCCGGGCGCTACACGCATAGCGCCCGGAAATCACTTCTCTTAAGGCGCTAACTGCTGGCGCAAGTGACTGAAAATCTAGCCCTTACTTCCTTTTCTGTTCTCCAGAATCTTGTCAAGAAAAAAACCTGTAATTGACAGGATTGATACGATTTATATTTTAAACTGCAAGTTTTTTAAGTAAACATGGAATTACTGTGAAAATAAATTGGTTAGAATATAAGTCTGTTATATTTTTGCATTGGCATAAAATGGTGTGCATTTATAATTTGTTTCAAAACATGTATGTATGTGTTGACATAATGTAAAACCGTACCTTAAAAGTGACAGTGGTGTGTGAAATAAATCCACATGTTTCAGTTCATTGCAGTATTTGGATTATTAACTAATCTACTTGGCAAGAGTGACAACATGTGTTAAGAAGGACATTATGTGGATTTTATTTGTAATATATTCCTGCTTTTTTTGGAGGAGGATAAAAAATGGAGACTGTGCTTAAAGATTTGAAATGAAGAAATCTCCCCGGCACAATTAGAGTGTAGCTTTCATTCTTTTTAGTGAGGATTCCATAGAAACATAGAAACAAAGAAGATAGGAGCAGGAGTAGGCCATTCGGCCCTTCGAGCCTGCTCCACCATTCAATGAGATCATGGCTGATCATCCAAATTCAGTACCCTGTCCCTGCCTTCTCCCCATATCCCTTGATCCCTTTAGCCTTAAGAAATATATCCAACTCCTTCTTGAATATATTTAATGAACTGGCCTCCACCGCCCTCTGTGGCAGAGAATTCCACAGGTTCACCACTCTTTGGGTGAAGAAATTCCTTCTCATTTCAGTCCTAAATGGCTTACCCCTTATCCTTAGACTATGACCCCTGGTTCTGGACTCCCCGGCCATCAGAAACATCCTTCCTGCATCCAGTCTGTCCAGGCCTGACAGAATTTTATAGGTTTCGATGAGATCCCCTCTCAATCTTCTAATCTCCAGTGAGTATAAGCCCAATCGACACAATCTCTCCTCATACATCATTCCTGCCATCCCAGGTATCAGCCTGGTGAATCTTCGCTGCACTCCTTCCATGGCAAGAACGTCCTTCCTCAGATAAGGCGAGCCAAACTGCACACAATACTCAAGGTGTGGTCTCACCAAGGCCCTGTACAACTGCAGCAAGACATCCTTGTTCCTGTACTCGAACCCTCTTGCTACGAAGGCCAACATACCATTTGCCTTCTTAACTGCCTGCTGCACCTGCATGCTTACCTTCAGTGACTGGTGCACAAGAACACCTAGGTCTCTTTGCACTTCCCCTTCTCCCAATCTATTGCCATTCAAAAAATAATCTGCCTTCCTGTTTTTGCCACCAAAGTGGATAACCTCACATTTATCCACATTATAGTGCATTTGCCATGTTTCTGCCCAATCACCCAACCTGTCCAAATCATACTGGAGTTTCACGACATCCTCCTCACAGCATACCCTCCCACCCAGCTTTGTGTCATCTGCAAATTTGGAGATATTACATCCAATTCCCTCGTCTAGATCATTAATAAATATTGTGAACAGCTGGGGTCCTGGGACCGATCCTTGCGGTACCCCACTAGTCACTGCCTGCCACTCGGAAAATGACCCGTTTATTCCAACTCTTTGCTTTCTGTCCGCCAACCAGTTCTCTATCCAAGTCAATACCTTGCCCCCAATCCCATGTGCCTTAATTTTGCACGCTACTCTCTTATGCGGGACCTTATCGAAAGCCTTCTGAAAGTCCAAATACACCACATCCACTGGTTCTCCCTTATCTATTTTACCAGTTACATCCTCAAAAAATTCCAGTAGGTTAGTCAAGCATGATTTACCTTTTGTAAATCCATGTTGACTTTGTCCGATTCTGCCACTGTTTTCTAAGTGCTCTGCTATTACATCTTTTATAATGGACTCCAGCATTTTCCCCACTACTGATGTCAAGCTTACCAGTCTATAATTCCCCGCTTTTTCTCTACCACCTTTTTTGAATAGTGGGGTAATATTAGCTACCCTCCAATCCATGGGTACTGTTCCAGAGTCTATCGAGTTCTGGAAGATGACCAGCAATGCATCTACTATTTCTAGGGCCACTTCCTTAAGTACCCTAGTATGTAGATTATCAGGCCCTGGGGATTTATCGGCCTTCAGTCCCATCAATTTTCCTAACACCATTTCCCTACAAATACTGATTTCTTTCAGTTCCACCCTTTCATCAGACCCTATGTTCCCCGGCATCTCTGGGAGGTTATTTGTGTCCTCCTTTGTGAAGACAGAACCAAAATATGTATTTAGTTGGTCTGCCATTTCTTTGTTCCCCATTATAAATTCCCCTGATTCTGACTGCAAGGGACCTACGCTTGACTTCACCAATCTTTTTCTCTTCACATATCTATAAAAGCTTTTACAGTCAGTGGCCTAGAAATTGAGTTTGCGCTGCGCCAGGGCTTTAGCGCCGGAAGTTAGCGCCGGCGCTAAGTCCCTTTGCGCGCGCCAAAAATTCAGTAGCGCCGCGCCCAAACGGCTGCCGGCGCTACTGAAGGGTTTTAGCGCCTGAAAACTGGCGCAACGCGCCGCATTGCGGCGCTATTCTGGCGCTGCGGCGCCCGCTGCGGTGCAGCAGGCTCGGGAAGTGCAGGCCTCCTCCTTCCATTAAGGAGGAGCTGCCTGCACCCGGCCGCGGCCCGCGCAAATCTCTTCAAAAATGAGCCCGGCACCTCGGACAAGTGCCGGGCTTGCATCTGTTCCGGGGGGGGGAGGGGGGGGGAGAAGTCCGGGGAGGGAGCTGCGGGCAGGCGGCCGGCGGGAAAGCGGCCGGCCGCCGCGCCTCCTTAAAGCGCCGGCGCAGACTCCGGCAACACTCGTTTGCCGGAGTCTTAGTTGCGGCTGCCACTGGCGAGGCGGCCGCAACTGAATTTCGGCTTGGGGCCGGGTTACCACGGCAACCGGGACGCTGCGCACACCGATGACGTCATCAGTGCCGGCGCAGTGCTACCGGTCTACCGCCACGGAAGGGCGCCAGGCAATTTAGGAACCGGCGCCAATTGCAGCGCTAGGCCCTCTAGCGCCGCAAAATCGGTGCTAAGGGCACTGAATTTCTAGGCCAGTTTTTATGTTCCCTGCAAGCTTACTCTCATAATCTATTTTCCCTTTCTTAATTAATCCCTTTTTCCTCCTTTGTTGAATCCTAAACTGCTCCCAATCCTCAGGATTATTGCTTTTTCTGGCCAATTTATATGTCTTCTCCTTGGATCTTATGCTATCCCTAATTTCCCTTGTTAGCCACGGTTGAGTCACCTTTTTTGTTTTATTTTTATGCCAAACTGGGATGAACAAATTCCGTAGTTCATCCATTTGGTCTTTGAATGTTTGCCATTGCCTATCCACCATCAACCCTTTGAGTGACATTCCCCAATCAATCCTACCCAACTCGCTCCTCAGACCATCGTAGTTTCCTTTATTTAAATTGAGGACCCTAGTCTCTGAGTCAACTACTTCATTCTCCATCTTAAGGAAGAATTCAATCATATTATGATCGCTCCAACCCAAGGGGCCTCATACAACAAGATTGCTAATTAATCCTTTCTCGTTACATAATACCCAATCTAAGATGGCCTGATCTCTGGTTGGTTCCTCGACATATTGGTCCAGGAAACCATCCCGTAAACACTCCAGGAATTCCTCCTCCACAGTATTGTTACTAATTTGGTTGGCCCAATCTATATGTAGATTAAAGTCACCCATGATGACTGCTGTGCCCTTATTGCACGCTTCTTTAATTTCCATTTTAATGCCATCCCCAACCTCCGCCTTACTGTTTGGAGGTCTATATACCACTTCCACTAACGTTTTCTTCCCCTTAGTAAATTGTGTTAATCCCTTCTTTAACCAGTAATGCTACCCCACCTCCCTTTACTTTTTGCCTATCTTTCCTGAATATCGAATACCCCTGGATGTTGAGTTCCCAGCCTTGGCCATCCTTAAGCCACGTTTCCGTAATCCCAACCAAATCATATTCGTTTACCTCTATTTGCACAGCCAATTCATCCACCTTATTACGAATGCTCCTCGCATTAAGACACAAAGCCTTCAGGCTTGTTTTTTTATCGCTCTTAGACCTATTAGAATTATTATTTACTGTTGCCACGTTTGATTTAAACCGTTGATTTCTCTGACTGCCACTTTTGTTTTTCTACTTCCTATCTTTTGCTTTTATCCTTATTTCCCTTTCCTCCATCTCCCTGCTCACTCAAGTTCCCAACCTCCTGCCATTTAAGTTTAAACCCTCCCCCAGAGCACTAGCAAACACTCCCCCTAGGACATCAGTTCCAGCCCTGCCCAGGTGCAGACCGTCCGGTTTGAACTGGTCCCACCTCCCCCAGAACCGGTTCCAAAGTCCCAGGAACTTGAATCCCTCCCCCTTGCACCATTCCTCTAGCCACATATTCATCTGAAATATCCTTCTATTTCAATCTGACTAGCACGTGGCACTGGTAGCAATCCTGAGATTACTACCTTTGAGGTCCTATTTTTTTAATTTACCTCCTAACTCCCTATATTCCACTTTTAGGACCTCATCCCGCTTTTTACCTATATCGTTGGTGCCTATATGCACCACGACAACTGGCTGTTCACCCTCCCCTTTCAAGATGTTCTGCAGCCGCTCTGAGACATCCTTGACCCTTGCACCAGGGAGGCAACACACCATCCTGGAGTCTCGTTTGCGGCTGCAGAAATGCCTATCCCCCTTACCATAGAATCCCCTATTACTATAGCTCTCCCACTCTTTTTCCTCCCGTGCTGTGCAGCAGAGCCACCCCTGGTGCCAGGAAGTTGGCTGCTGCTGCTTTCCTCTGATAAGCCATCCCCCCCAACAGCACTCAAAGTGGTGTATCTGTTTGAGAGGGGGATGTCCACAGGGGACCCCTGCACTACCTGCCTGCGCCTAGTACTCCGCCTGTTGGTCACCCATTCCCTTTCTTCCTGTCCAACCTCTACCTGCGGTGTGTCCAACTCTGTAAATGTGCTATTCACGATGTCCTGAGCATCGCGAACACTCCAGTATGCATCCAATCGCTGCTCCAGTGCCGCAATGCGGTCTGTCAGTAGCTGCAGCTGGATGCACTTCCTGCACATGTAGTTTTCAGGGACACAGGAAGTGTCCCTGAGTTCCCACATATCGCAGGAGGAGCATACCATGTTGCCGGGCTGTCCTGCCATGACTTACCCTTTAATTAATTGAATTTAAATTAAATCAATCAATCCCACTAATTACTCTACAGTTAAATGGTTTACCAACAGTCCCCGCTACACCAGAGAGACCTTAGTAACTACAACCCACAGAGTTAAAGTTTAAAAAAGAGAGAAATACTCACCAACCAATCACTTACCTGCTTCCTGGAGATGTCACACTTTGATTACTTTTTACCTCTCTCCCCCGCTGCTGAATTGGTAAGCCTCGCCTTGCTGCTCCTTTTAAATTCGCCGCACTCGCTGTTCCACTCCCAGGTCCACTGTGGTTGGGCCTCACTGCTCGCTGCTCCTTTTAAATTCGCCGCGCTCGCTGTTCCACTCCCAGGTCCGCTGTGGTCGGGCCTCGCCTTGCTGCTCCTTTTAAATTCGCCGCGCTCGCTGTTCCACTCCCAGGTCCGCTGTGGTCGGGCCTCACCTCGCTGCTCCTTTTAAATTCGCCGCACTCGCTATTCCACTCCCAGGTCCGCTGTGGTCGGGCCTCGCCTCGCTGCTCCTTTTAAATTCGCCGCACTCGCTATTCCACTCCCAGGTCCGCTGTGGTCGGGCCTCGCCTTGCTGCTCCTTTTAAATTCGCCGCACTCGCTGTTCCACTCCCAGGTCCACTGTGGTCGGGCCTCGCTGCTCGCTGCTCCTTTTAAATTCGCTGCACTCGCTGTTCCACTCCCAGGTCCGCTGTGGTCGGGCCTCGCCTCGCTGCTCCTTTTAAATTCGCCGCACTAGCCGTTCCACTCCCAGGTCCGCTGTGGTCAGGCCTCGCTGCTCGCTGCTCCTTTTAAATTTGCCGCGCTCGCTGTTCCACTCCCAGGTCCACTGTGGTCGGGCCTCGCCTTGCTGCTCCTTTTAAATTCGCCGCACTCGCTGTTCCACTCCCAGGTCCACTGTGGTCGGGCCTCGCTGCTCCTTTTAAATTCGCCGCACTCGCTGTTCCACTCCCAGGTCCGCTGTGGTCAGGCCTCGCTGCTCCTTTTAAATTCGCAGCACTCGCTGTTCCACTCCCAGGTCCGCTGTGGTCGGGCCTCGCCTCGCTGCTCCTTTTAAATTCGCCGTGCTCGCTGTTCCACTCCCAGGTCCACTGTGGTTGGGCCTCGCCTCGCTGCTCCTTTTAAATTCGCCGCGCTC
Source organism: Somniosus microcephalus (assembly GCF_052327205.1). Lineage (NCBI taxonomy): Eukaryota > Metazoa > Chordata > Chondrichthyes > Squaliformes > Somniosidae > Somniosus > Somniosus microcephalus. Next base: position 101,887,526 of record NC_141000.1, on the reverse strand, counting down.
GCTGTTCCACTCCCAGGTCCGCTGTGGTCGGGCCTCGCTGCTTGCTGCTCCTTTTAAATTCGCCACGCTCGCTGCTCCACTCCCAGGTCCGCTGTGGTAGGGCCTCGCTGCTCGCTGCTCCTTTTAAATTCGCCGCGCTCGCTATTCCACTCCCAGGTCCGCTGTGGTCGGGCCTCGCCTCGCTGCTCCTTTTAAATTCGCCGCACTCGCTGTTCCACTCCCAGGTCCGCTGTGGTTGGGCCTCGCCTTGCTGCTCCTTTTAAATTCGCCGCGCTCGCTGTTCCACTCCCAGGTCCGCTGTGAACGAATGAAAAAAAAACAACTGCTGATTTTAAGCTCACCCGCCCGATGGAATGAGGCAGGTTCAGGCTGGACGTCTGTTTTGAAATCAAAGGAGAGTCAAAACAGGCACCTGATCCCAACCCCTCCGTTCCCACTGAGAAGCTTTGGTTAAATTCCGGGCTAGTCAGCATCCAGCACACCCAGGTGGGATACGGGATGGTTCAATGCAGACTGAATCTTCCTCTACATTATCGTAACGCTGTACTTTGGCTTCAATCTCAGAAGACCAATCGCTACAGACCAATGACACATTCGCCCATCAGTCTGACTGAGAGTGTCATTTCTGTTAACAAATTAGGACCCTTTTGGAACGAGTTGAGAATGCCCCATAAAACCAGGGGAAAGGTTAGGGGGCGATGACACCAAAGGAATTAATTCTGGGTGCCAGAAAGCCAAAGCAAATAAACCACTTATTCCATAAAAGTTTTGAGACCTGGCACCCAGCTAATGAGAACTTCTTAGCTCACAATGGGTGAATTACATACCCATTTAATCGTATTACAAAGCTTACCAAGTATATCCAGTGTTTACATCACACCACTAGATTGCCTCTGTTTGTACAACACAGTGTTAGATAATATACATATTTTAAAAAAAATTGTGTTGAAAAGCAACTTTAGTGTAATGTCAAATAAAATTGTGATATTGATTTGGGTCAAAATAAAGGAAAACATTTTAAATCTATACAAAGTAATAGTGGTGGCAGGAGAGAAAAAAAACATTAACATTAAAAAGCTAAACCAAAACCTGTGGATTGCAGGGAAGGTCAGGAGTGGAAAAGGATAGGGCAAGAGAGATCAAAGAACAACATGAAAGAGGAAGACATAGGGCTAGATTTTCGGGGAGCCGTCAGGCGGGGTTTCAGGTGTGTGTGGGGGGGGGGGAAATCCCGACTTTGGGTGTCCTGACACCATCCCGCCCAAAACCCCGCCCCACGTAAGTTTCAGGGGCGGCGGGTACCCGCCCCGCACTGGGACCCGCCGAAACCAGGCAGGTGTGGCGGAGCCACCAAGAGGCACTGAACAATAATCATTCCTTTAACTACTCTGTAGTGCAGTTGAGGACTGCACCTTTAAGCTGTGTGTAGTTTCTTGTATTTCCGCGTGATGACGTCATGACGCCGATCACGTGACCCCCAGTTGGCGCGGAGAACGTGATGACGTCATGACGTCGGGTTCCAGTATTTAGTGGCAGTCTTGGAGAGGCTGTGGAACTGGACAGACCTGCTTACATCTGCTCTTGTAGTTTTATTAGTTAAAGTTGTTTGTATATTAAAGCTTGATTATTTCGTTTCACTGCGTTGGACTTCATTATTCGGATAGGAACCTCCGTTCCTACATTGGTGACCCCGAGCTCGTTGGACAACTTTCTTCGAGATACTTACAATGAACACGAACGCCGTTGCCCTTAAATTGCCGCAGTTTTGGGAACAGCAACCAGCAGCATGGTTTTTCCAGGCAGAAGCCCAGTTTGCTATCCGGGACATTACAGCGGATTCAACCCATTATTATTACGTGGTTTCTGCTCTGGACGGCGCCACGGCTTCACGGGTCGTCAGCATCCTGGGGAATCCACCGGCAGAGGGCAAGTATGAAGCTTTAAAAGATCGTTTACTACAGGTGTTTGGTTTAACTAAGTCAGAGCGTGCACGCAGGCTTATCGCTATGCCCGGTCTTGGGGACTCAAAACCATCAGAATTGATGAGCCAAATGCTGACGCTTTTGGGTTCGGAGCCCCAATGTTTTTTATTTCGAGAGCTCTTCCTCTGCCAGCTACCCGAGCCAGTTCAGGCAGTCTTGGCCAGTTCTACGATTACGGACTGTGCCGAGCTGGCTGCAGAGGCAGATAAGACTTTTATGGTCACACAGCAGAGTTGCGCAGCCACGAGGCGTCTTTCCCCTATGCGAGCAAAGTCCAGCCCTCCTCCAGCAGGCTGGTGTGTGTACCATGCCCGTTTTGGCGCCAAGGCTCGACGCTGCCGTCCTCCCTGCAGTTTTGTTGAAACAAAATCTCCAGCAGGCTCACAAACTTCGATGAAGAAGACAGGGGCTGACAAACACACCCAGTTCACCATGGCAGTCGGTTCAGCAGGAAAACTCCTCTATATTACTGATTCCAGAACAGGGCGACGATTCTTGTGTGATACTGGTTCTCAGTGCAGTATTTTGCCAGTTTCAAAGCTAGATCTACAATCCGGCGGTCACGGCCCTTCCCTCGAGGCAGCCAATGGTGCGGCCATTCGCACGTTCGGTAAACGGACAGTTAATTTAACTCTTGGAGGTCAACGTTTTGTATGGGAATTTATAACGGCTAAAGTATCACAGGCCATCCTGGGGGCTGATTTTTTCTGTGCCTATGGTTTTCTGGTCAACGTCCAACATTGTCGACTCATTAATGCGTCTACTTTCCATGCGGTGCCTTGTCACCGCAGTACTGCTGTCTCCTGGTCGGTTGCCTGTGCGGTTCCATCGCAGGAAGGGTTTAGGCGCCTACCTGGCGAGTTCCCGGGGCTCACCAGGCCTACATTCTCGGCAGCAGTCGCGAAGCACGGTGTGGTGCATTATATCACCACAACGGGATCGCCTGTTTACGCTCGGGCACGAAGATTGGAACCCGGAAAGCTTATAGCCGCAAAGGCAGAGTTTCAGATTATGGAGCGCCTTGGGATTGTCCGACGCTCCGATAGTCCTTGGTCTTCCCCACTACACATTGTACCTAAACCAGGTGGCGGATGGAGGCCTTGTGGGGATTACAGACGCCTTAACGAAGCCACTATGCTGGATAGGTATCCAATACCGCATATACAAGATTTTTCGGCTCATTTGGCTGGCAACTCAATATTTTCCAAAGTAGATCTCGTTCGTGGATATCACCAAGTTCCTGTGCACCCTCAAGACATCCCCAAAACGGCGGTCATCACACCGTTTGGCCTTTTTGAGTTCCTTCGCATGCCGTTTGGATTGAAAAATGCAGCTCAGGCTTTTCAGCGACTTATGGACTCTGTGTTACGGGACCTTCCTTTCATTTTCATTTACTTGGATGATATTCTCATTGCTAGTAAGGATAAGGAAGAGCACATGGCTCATTTACGTACACTCTTTGCCCATCTCAGCCAACATGGCCTCATCATAAATCTAGCCAAATGCCAGTTTGGGTTAACCAGCATTGACTTTCTGGGGCATAGGATCACCTCAGAAGGCGCCGTCCCACTGGCCACTAAGGTAGAGGCAGTTACGGCATTCCCGCGGCCTCATACACTCAAATCTCTTCAGGAGTTCCTGGGGATGGTAAATTTTTATCATCGTTTTGTCCCCAAGGCAGCCCAATTAATGCAGCCACTGTACGAAGCGCTTAAAGGGAAGTCGGGTAAAGATGTTATCATTTGGACACCACAGATGGACCAGGCATTCCTGGACACCAAGGCGGCATTGGCAGATGCAACTATGCTTGCACACCCACTCCCGGGCGCGACCATCGCCCTTACTACCGATGCCTCCGATTACGCCATCGGCGCAGTTCAGGAACAATGGGTTGACGGGACTTGGCAGCCATTGGCCTTTTTTAGCTGCCAACTGCGTAAAAATGAGCGAAAATATAGCACTTTTGATAGGGAGTTGCTGGCCTTGTTTTTGGCCATCCGGCATTTTCGTTTTCTCCTAGAAGGGCGTCCGTTTACTGTATTTGTGGACCATAAACCGCTCACTTTTGCAATGGCCAAAACGGCGGAGCCGTGGTCAGCCCGGCAACAGCGCCACCTTACATTTATATCTGAATTTACGACGGATTTACGACATGTGTCTGGCAAAGATAATCTTGTGGCTGATTGCCTTTCGCGTGCCCCAGTCCAGGCAATTCACCTGGGAATCGATTTCGTCGGGTTGGCGAAAGAACAGCTGGCGGATCCTGAAGTTCAGGCGTATCGGACCATGCCTTCCAGCTTGCAGGTAGCCGATAATGGCCCAGTAATTCCTGTCGGGGGCTTGCCGCGCGTGCAAGCCCCCGATGTGCACTTATCCGGCGCGCCGACATCTGAAACCTGGCCCGCAGTGGATTTCCTGTAAGTGGCCCGGTTCTGATGTCGGCGCGCTGTGCTAACCTGACCCAGCGGCGTAGTTAGTGCGATGTGCCGGCTGGGATCAGGTGAGCACTGTTCAGCCAATCAGGGGAGGGGAAACTTCATTCATAAGTTTGATAGTAAAGACTGTCAAACTCATGAAAAGTACGGCACCCCAAAACACTACTTAAACTTTAAATAAAATTTTAAAAAGCATCCCAATAATTAAATTAACTATGAATAACTTTAAAAAACTATTTTAAACAATTAATCAAATTTTTGAAAAAAATAAATTTTTAAAAAATAGGGTCTAAAACTAAACTTACCTTACTGTAGATTCTTTAAAAATAATAAACCTGTGGAAAAAAAAATTCTAAATTGTACTAAAAGACCACTTACCTGTAAAACTAAGTACTTACGTGTGGTTTTTCAATGCGTAAAAACCGGAGGCCTTTACACATGCGCAAATCTGTAAAAATACAGGAAATCCAAGTCGCACGCGCTGCCCAATACCGCGCATGCGTTCAGCCTCTTAACCCCTTGGGTCAGAGGACAGGAAATGCCGGTTTTCAGCGCATGCGCTGTGCATGCTGAAAACCGGCAATTCCTCCTGGCACACGCGTGAGTACCCTGTCCGTACTCACGCGTTGTGACAGGAATTACTGGGCCATTATGTTCCAATCAGCAGGAACCACGCTCTTGTGTGATATATCCATGGGAGTGCCCCGGCCCATTGTGCCAGTCGAATGGCGTAAGAAGATTTTTCAGGTTATACATGGCTTATCACACCCGGGGATGCGAGCTTCACAACGACTTATGTCCCGTAAATTTGTTTGGAAGGGAATGCATTTAGACGTTCGGGACTGGACAAACAATTGCGTGGACTGTCAAAAATCAAAGGTCCACCGTCACGTTAAGGCTCCAGTGGCCATTTTTCCAGTGCCTGAACGCCGGTTTGACCATGTACATGTGGACTTAGTGGGCCCCCTCCCCATTTCGCGGGGTTTTATGCATCTCCTGACAATAGTGGACCGTACTACCAGGTGGCCAGAGGTGATTCCCTTGTTTGCTACTACTACAGCGGACGTATCCAGGGCGTTCATTTCGTCGTGGGTGGCCCGGTTTGGAGTGCCATCTGATATCTCCTCTGACCGAGGTCCACAATTTACGTCAGAGTTGTGGAATGCAGTTGCACAGGGCTTGGGTACCAAGCTGCACCGTACCACCGCTTACCATCCGCAAGCAAATGGCTTATGTGAGAGGTTTCATCGGTCTCTAAAGGCGTCCCTCCGTGCCAGCTTGCGTGGTTCCAACTGGGTGGATAGACTCCCTTGGGTGATGCTAGGCCTTCGTACAGCCCCCAAAGTTGACCTCCAGGCTTCATCGGCTGAGTTAGTCTACGGTCAAGCACTTCGAGTACCAGGGGATTTCCTCCCTCCACATACAGAATCGTGGTCGCCTGCTCAGCAGCTCCTTCAGCATCAGGAGGTGGCAAAGAATTTCCTGCCTATTCCAACCTCGCATCACAACCTACAGAGGCCTCATGTTCCGGTAGAACTTATGAGTTCCGATTATGTTTTTATTCGGCAGGATGCTCATAGAGATACACTCAGACCACCTTATGCTGGACCGTTTCGTGTCATCGCTGCGGGAGAGAAATATTTTACGATCGAAGTAGGAGGTAAGTCTGATACCATCTCCATCGACCGACTTAAACCAGCCCATCTGGATCGGAGTGAACCAGTGGTTGTTGCTCAGCCACCTCGTCGTGGACGACCACCGTTGGCTGCTAGACCAATTATGCAGCAGTCTACTATTAAATTGCCTGCTTCAGCTTCATCCTTGTCTACACCTCCTGCTACTGTTTCCTCCACCCCAGATGTACCGCTTCAGACACAACCAAGTATTGGCTCATCTTCCAACGTCCCATCATCTGAAGTTCGTAGTCGTTTGGGCAGAATCATTAAACCTCCTGCTCGTTTGACGCTGTCTGTTAAAGAGAATTCTGGGGGGGCGCCTGTGGCGGAGCCACCAAGAGGCACTGAACAATAATCATTCCTTTAACTACTCTGTAGTGCAGTTGAGGACTGCACCTTTAAGCTGTGTGTAGTTTCTTGTATTTCCGTGTGATGACGTCATGACGCCGATCACGTGACCCCCAGTTGGCGCGGAGAACGTGATGACGTCATGACGTCGGGTTCCAGTATTTAGTGGCAGTCTTGGAGAGGCTGTGGAACTGGACAGACCTGCTTACATCTGCTCTTGTAGTTTTATTAGTTAAAGTTGTTTGCATATTAAAGCTTGATTATTTCGTTTCACTGCGTTGGACTTCATTATTCGGATAGGAACCTCTGTTCCTACACAGGAAGGGATTAGTGCCAATTAACTGCCTGTTAACAGGTAGTTAACAGGCAGTTTTTAGCCTAATCCCCATTTTGAGGGGTTTCGTGTGGGTTTCCCGACGGCTCCAAACCACACCAGGTTAGAGCAGCGGGCCGTTGGGTTGAATGAGTTGGAGGGGTCGCGATGTCGGCGCTCAGGTGAGTGATGGGTGCATGAGTGTAAAGGTAAGTGTGTTTGGTGTGTCTAAAGTGTGTAAAGAACTTTTACTTACCTTTACTTACCTTAACAGCCTTTCTTCCTGTAGCCGTCGGGAGCGCAGCACTCAGCCGGAACTGAAATCTGAACGGCTGCGATCTGTCAAAAGTGACAGCCTTCAGCTTTTAGTGCTGCTGAGATTTCTAAATGAGTCTGCGCAGAAGGACTCATCTTAGCAATCAGACTGTCAGTGTTTGACAGCTTCAAACAGCTGTAAAACACTGATATTTCATCTGTCAGAAATCTTGGCAAATGAAATTTCAGTCTGTGATGTCATCTGTTGCCGGGTGGCCCTTAATTGGCCTGCTGAGCCCGCTGGGCGGGCTCAACAAGGTCAATCAAGGGAAAATCGTATGGATTGGCCGGACGTCGAAGTAGGCGGGTCAGAAACCCGAAAGGGGAAGTCCCGCCTTCTTCCCGACAGGTTCAACAAAATCGACCCCATATTGTTTAAGCACTTGTAAATGTATAGTGTGGTAATTTTTTGAATTTTGAGACTGACCAGTTGCACTATGATGATCTTTGCCATTCCTGCACGTTCCAATGTTCCTAACATTCTTTTTATTAGAAACAGAAATGGGGGCAGTAAAAAAATGAAAGATAGAAAAGAGTAAACAGGATTCAAAAATTGAAAGCAAACTGTGGACCACTTCCAGCCCGTGTCTGCAAATTATTGAAGGTATACAAACCAGTCTTTGCTTGCTGAAGGTTGGGATGCTTTGCTAGAAAAATACAAGGATGTTTTGCCTGCTATCAGTGGCATGATTGTAATTTTATTGCCTTAACTGAGGACACTGTTCCAGCAGGATAATGAATAAGTGTCCACGTTTTGCCAGTTAAATGTCCTACCCAACGAGAAAAGAAAACACAAATGGGTTTTGGGTAGCATGCTTAAATAAAAGGCCAAATGTTGGCAAGATTCAGTCAGTGGGCAGCTGCATGTGTCACAAAGAATGAAATGAAGAATGAAATGAAACTTGCCTTTTATAACTTCCAGAATGTAGCATAGTCTCGGCCTGCTCCACATGTCCATCCTCCAAGAAGACTACAGGAATTTTAATGAATCAAATGAGCCGAAGTCAGCTGGCAGGTGTTTGTTGAACAACAGTTTTTTTGTTTTATCAGCTGTACTGTAAAAGATAGCACGACGCAACAAACACATTTAAATGTTCCAGCTCATGCTTTCTATATCATTCAAATTGTAGACGCGGGTTTTGTTTCATTTTTGTTTTGGCAAGGGGAGGAAGATGGTCCTTTGCTTTGCTTCACATTTAAAGATACAGTGCAATGACACATACTCAACTCGGTTAGGATTAAAATATGGGCAGGTGTACAGCCAGATTGGATAAGTAAATGAATGTCCAAAGTACAATATAGCATAGAGGCCCTGCTTGCTATAACATCACACTGAATCAATTTATCTCTAAATCAATTGGCAGCATAATATAGTACACTAGAATTACTGAACTCTATGTTCAAGCCTGTATTATGCAGGTATTTTGAGTGTGTGAGTTCTAATCTGGGTGATCTGGATAAATTGGCATTGACGATGTTTGAAAATGTGGTCTGCCGCTGTATAGCTAAGTTTTTTTTTAGAAGGAGCAATGCCGTTGCTTTATAAATTATTAATTTAAACTCTATGGCCAGAGGCAATGTTCAAGAATCTGACCTATTATCCAAACTACATGACAGCTTTTGTCCTTGATTAAGTCATTGGGAATGGGTCTCCACGTGCGGGAAATAAAATCTGACACTGAATTGTGAATTTACATTGATGGTGTAAAGAAAGCATAAATATGTATAGACTTGGAAGAGACCACTGTCGTCCATCTAGCTAATCCCAAAATTAAAAAAACACCACACGTAAAGACGTAAAAGATGTTTTAGGATGTCCTACTAAAAGTAAGAGCTCTTCGAGGGAGAAATTCGGTATCGCCCCATTTGGGGCGCTTTTATCGGCCGGGCACAAAGTTTAGCGCCTGTCGCTAATTATCGCCTCTGACTGCAAACTTGGCCTCTATCGCCCTGGAGGTGATTTGAGCGCTAAATCAGGTGCTACACACCTCTCTTAAGGTGCTACGCTGAGGAGCGAGGTGCTACCTCAGAGCGCTGGTGAAGCTCAGGTGATGTCAGTTAGCAATGGAACACAGACACACTGGCGCCGGCCAGTCTTGCTCTCCAGCCACACCCTGCTCATTGCAGCCTTGAATCTCAGCCTGGAGAGACCTGTACTTCAATTCTGCTGGAAAGAACAATGGAGAGGCCCAGGGTACGAGCACAGCGCTTCAGCGACTGGGCCTTGGTGGCTCTGGTTGGCGCAGTGGAGCGCCGAAGGGCAGTGCTTTACCCACAGAGTGGCAGGAGGCCATTGCCACGCGAATATAGAAGAGTGTGGAGGGAGGTGGCTCAGCACATCTCCTCCAGGAGCATGGTGCCCAGGACCCACACCCAATGTCGGAAGAAGTTCAACGACCTCACTCGGGTGGTCAGGATGAGTGGCTGCTTTTCAATACCTCTACATCCCTCCATCTCAACTCCACTCTGTGCCCAGAGGGTTTAAAAACCCCAAATGCCCAACACTCATCCAAGACCTATGGCCATCTCATAAAATACACACGCACATTCCACACCTTGCATACATTAAGGGCTATTCAACTATGGGAGGCACATCAGGCATGCACATGGCTGCACATTCACTCAGACGCTGTCCTTTTTCTTGCAGGCCAAGCTATCTCACAACAGGCGCCAGCAGCAATGCACGGGAGGAGGACCGGCTGAGCTGCAGACCCTCAGCAAATTGGAGGGGTGTGTGCACAGAATCGTTGCCAGCCAGGTCATAGGTGCCGTGGCCGCTGGAGAGGTCGACCCCCTTGGGGACAGCAATGGTATGTTCATCAGCTTTCTCTCGTCTCTCATTCCACTTGCCCCTCACAACACCAGCCTTTTACACTTTCAATCCAACTTACTAAATGTCTCCAGTCCTTGCTCCCTTACTGCCCCCCTGTCCTGACGCTAAAGCCACTCTTGTACCTCCCAGCTTTCAGATAGTGAACCACCAGCTGAGGAGACGGGCCCTCAACCATCCAGTGGGAGCGATGCTGCAGGCGAGGAGGAAGAGGAAGCCAGAGCCTCAACACCACTTTCTCCCAAGGGAGCCCATGCCCACACTGGGAACATGTCTTCCCTGGAGGGGAGCAGGGGGGAAGGGGTCTGATGAGGACAAAGCTCTGGGACCCAGTGGGCTGCAGCAACACCATGGGGGTAGGGAAGCTCGGGGGCCTTCTCCCCGGAGGGCGAGTAGGCAAGTGAGTCCTGCTGCACTGGACGCAGAGGAGGAGCGCGTCATCGTGGAAATGAATAGCCAGGCCTTGAGCATGCACACTGAGCTCATGGGTGCAATGGCAAGGGTGCCCGAAAGCATTGATGGACTGGCAAGGAGTGTGGAGGAGTCCGCTGCAGCACAGGCCGACACAACGCAACGGCTTAGTGCTGCAATTCAGTCGCTGGCTGCTGCCATCCAATTTCAGACTGCTCTCATGCAGTCTCAGATTGATGTAACGCAAGCATTGATTGCTGCCATCGTCGCCGGTTCGGCCACATTGCCTCGGGGCTCTCACGGTGCCACAGCAGGCCAGCAATCTGTGCTCGAGCAGATTGCTCCAGATGCTGATGTACTGCCCCGTGGGAGTGCCAGTGTGTTGGTCGAGCAGGAAGGTGCTATCCTCTCTCAGGATGACAGCTGCTCCCACCACTGTCACTTCCCCATTGCACATGCCACCGCCTGCAACACAGCCAGCCCAGACTGCTGCCACCCATGCAGAGTTGGTGCAGTCTGCAGCCGGGGCCTCCAAGCTTAGGGCTGGTTGAGGGCGTCCTTCAAGGACATTTGTAGTCTCAGCATCTGACATTCAGCAGCCTTCCACCAACCTTGCTGCAGCCACTGGGGCTCCATTACGGAGGATGCTGGGGATGTTGGCCTGACATTGGTGTGCCTATCCTGCCAATGGATTTGCACGATCTTGCGGAGGCAGTGTTGGTGGTACCTCTCCAGTGCTTTGAGGTGCCTGCTGTACATAGTCCATGTCTCTGAAGCATACAGCAGGGCGGGTATCACTGCTGCTCTGTAGACCATGAGCTTAGTGCCAGGTTTGAGGTCCTGGCCTTCAAACACTCTCTTCCTCAGGTGACCAAAGGCTGCACTGGCACACTGAAGACGGTGTTGGACTTCTGGGAAGGCGGCAAACACCTTGAGTCTCTTCGCCGGGAGCAAGCGGAAGCCAAGCACAGGCAGCGCAAGGAGCGCACGTCAACCCAAGCACCCCACACACCCGCCCCTTCAACCACCGTCTGCCCCACCTGTGACAGAGACTGTAGGTCCCGCATTGGACTCATCAGTCACCTGAGAACTCATTTTTAATGTGGAAGCAAGTCATCCTCGGTTCCGAGGGACTGCCTAAGAAGAGAAGAAGAAGATTACGGAGGAGCAGTAGGGTGGGAAAGGGGGAAGTTCGCAGGGGATGGAGATCACCCTCGAAGGGAAAACAGTAGGAGGTTTAAATAAATGGTGGGAATGTTTGTAGTAAAGGTCGAGGTTTGTCTGATTACATTTGTTTACTGTTTTGGCGTTTTTCTCCAGCTTGTGAGAATCAGTTCTGTTAATTCATGATTTGTTGTGTTTGCTTCTAATTGTTTGTCCTGAATAAATGGCACACACAGAGTTTGTTAAAGAAAAAAGTTGTTGTATTCAAAATGTAAATTTTTGGTCTTTGGAATCATTGAAGCTTTGGCCGGCTATAGTGGGTGAGGGTTCCTTTCCATGATGTTGTTCTCCATGCCAGATGGCATCTTCTGAGTAGGGGCCTAGAAGTGGCTTGTTATCAGCCATTGATGGACGGCCCTTGCAGTGGCAACATTGTGGGCCTCCCTCCCACCTTGCTGCTGCTGCTGATCATCCTCCTCATCCTCCTCCTCCTCCTCCTCCTCCGGTGGTGCACCAATCCCTGGTGGCATTGGCTGGGTCCTCAGGATTGCCAGGTTGTGAAGCATGCGGCATACAACTATGAAGAGGGAGACTCGCTCAGGAGAGTACTGCAGGGCTCCTCCTGAGTGGTCCAGACAACGGAACTGTTGCTTGAGCACACCGATCGTCTGCTCAATTATGTTCCTGGTGGCGATATGGCTCTCATTATACTGCAGCTCGGCAGGGGTGTTGGGGTTATGGAGTGGTGTCATCAGCCAGGTGCAGAGTGGATAACCCTTGTCCCCGAGGAGCCAACCACTTGGGTGATGCGGTGCTTGGAAAAGGTCTGGCAAGCCAGTCTGGCGCAGGATGAAAGCATCGTGGCTGCTGCCAGGATAGCGGGCATTGACGGCGAGTATGAGCTGTCTGTGGTCACAGACCAACTGCACATTTAAGGAGTGGAACTCTTTGCGGTTTCGGAAAACCTCTGCATTTTCACGGGGTGCCCACAATGTCATATGCATGCAGTCAATGGCGTCCTGCACCATGGCGAAGCCCGCTATCCTAGCAAAGCTACATGTGCATTCATGCTGTTTAGCCCGGGTCATGGGGAAAGAGATGTACTGGTGTCTCCTTTTATACAGGGTATTTGTCACCTCCCGGATACAGCAATGGACAGCGAACTGGGAGATATTGGCGATGTCCCCAGTAGATGCTTGAAAGGAGCCGCTGGCATAAAAATTCAGAGCCACTGTCACCTTCACTGCCACCGACAGAGATGTCCTGGTCCTCAGTTGAGGCTGCAGATCTGGTTGCAGCAGGTGGCAGAGCTCAGTGACCACCTCCTTACTGAAGCGCAACCTGCACAAACGCTGCTCCTCATACAAATTAATGTAGGAGAATTGCTCCCGGAATACCCTGGGAGGGTAAAGTCTTCTGTGCAGAGGCCTGTTGGCCTTCCTGCCTCTGGCCATGTTTGCCACTGTCTCTCTGCGTCTCTGATGCCTCTGATTCTGCAGGTGCAGGACAACGCCCCAAATCAATGCAGCCCCCATAGTCTCTTCTAAATCGATGCAAGGAAGGTCAAATCAAAAAGAACCTGCAAAGTGCTGCTCAGTACCCAAAACTCCTTCAGCATTGAATCTCTCCAGATGTCTCTCTCTCTCTCTCTCTCAGAATGCGTGGTGCAAAAATGTCGCCAACAAAAAAAGGCAGGAAGAGGCCGCCTTTAAATAGCGCTCCCCCAGTCCCTTCGTGACTGCAAAACGTTCCCCTCTACGTGTCGTTGCTAGCGGCAGGCGGCAAGGCAGAGGGCATCACTCAATATCCGGTCCGGGGCGCTACCGGGGCGTTGCACGGTCGACTGATGTCTCGATCTGCGGGCTCAGGAGATCTTGGCGGTAGTGTTTAGTGCCGCTGCAAAATGTTTGGTCAATTTCGCGAGCTGCGCAAACATTGCCGTGCCCGGGCGCTAGTTGCTTTGCGCCCCATTAGCGCCCTCTTAGGGCGCTAACGGTAGGTGCTAATCAACCGAATTTTCCCCCCTTCATGTTTCATCATATGCGCAAACACTAGAATAACAGATGGAAAGCATTAAATAGCATCTAAAATTCAGCAAATTATATACACCTCCATGTTGTAAAGCACAATTGCAGACTACAGTATTACAAGTTAAGCTAACTATGTATATATAAAACTAGTTGATCTTCCGTGCCATTATTAATAGGGAGTTGACTATTGTAGGTGAAATGGGATGGATGGTGGAGGGGTTCGGGGATTAATTGGACCAAAGCACGCAGATGTAATTCAGTCCCCATTTAAAGGTGGGGCCCACTTGCGCCTTTCTGGAGTGAAGAATGCCTTATCTCATTAGACATACCGGCCTCCAGACATATACAACCCAAATGGGCTGGGAAAGGAGGAACTCCCTAGAGAGTCCCTGCCACAGGCCCTGCCCCCTCCACATCATTGGCCTTGTAAGGCCAAGCTGGAAGCCCCAGGTTAGTCCAGGGCCTGGCCTATCAAGCCTTGACCTTTTTCCAAACCGTTCAGCTGGACTTCTGCTGGAGTTATGCTGAGAGTCTGGTGGAGCAGTCATTTCAGTCCTCTTATGTCTGCATGCACTCCCTGTTAACTTTTCCATTATAAATTCCTATGACCTCATTTCTAATGGAAACTGCCTATGCAAACTTCACATGTTGTAATTGCACCTTCTGCAGTGTTGGCACTGCAACATGCAGCTTTTCTGTGAGTATTTGTGAGTTTCTTTGTTTTGACCAAAGATTAAATTCTCAAAGCTTTGTTTCAGGCAAGTCTGACATTTACAATATTTCAATCTGTTCCTTTTATGTTGTGAACTGCTAACAGTCAGACAACACCTGTGAATAACACTAGTTAGGAAACAAGGATTGTTCATCAAGAATGTATTTCTTAATCTCAGTTAGAGGTGGAAGTCCATTCTTCAACTTTATTCCGTTTAATTTTCCAAGTGACTTTAGTCTAGCTGGAAGATATGTTTGAATTATTGGGTTCTCCCTGATTGGCGGCTGTCCGTGTCAGTCAAGACAAGTCACTCGCCTCTTCATTTTGGTTGAAAATTCCATTAAACATTTTTCTTCTGAACCATTTTTGGGGTTCGGTCTTAATATTTTGGATAAAAACTTAGAAACTGTATAAATGATGAATTTTTCAGCATTGTATGAGGTTTATGAAGTCAAAAGAAAGGAAACTCGAGAGAGGTGTATAACGGGCAGCTGATCTGATATCGTCCATTTCACACTATCAGCAAAAGTTAAAATTACACCCAGAGAGAAAAAGGCGAGACAGAAAGGGTATAAAATAAAAAGAGAGGGAGATGCAAAAAATAGAGTGGAAGGCAGAGAGAGAGAGACAGATTTTATTTTAATTTTTGTTTGTGAGCAATGCAATAGCAATAGATCAACCAGTTACATATAGAATTTCCATATCTTCTACTGTAAATGATTCTCGAGGAACACTGTAGTAACTATAATATAAAAATACACTTTTTCGAATATCGCAAGACATGGGAATGAGATGGTACACGTTTTTCCAAATAATGGTGAGAATGACAAGTTGCAACTTTGAACCATTAAAAAACATATACAAAAAAATGAAAAAGTATATAAAGTATTATATAAAATATAAGATACCAGACAGCAATTCCAACTCTCGAATCTAACCTTAGAGCAGGTGAAGTTTATAAACCAATCAAGCTTCTAAATCCCTTGATTAGACTACCCGTGTAAATTATTCCAATCTATTGGCCCATGTTGAATCTAATTTGTGCTGAAAGTTTTCATTTTCTCCGCCCTCCTCCCCTCCTCTCCTGAATCATAGAAATTACAGCACAGCAGGAGGTCATTCATCCTATAGTATGTGGGCAAATGTTATTTCTCAATTTATAAAAGTAAATGTAGACTTTCAAACACATCAAAATGAAGTACAATACTGCTGCATGGCATAGACTTTACCCATTTTTGAAGGAGCCAAGAAACAGAGATACTCTGTGCCTTTAACTTCCCAGGACCTACTTGAGCAGAAGTAAGTGGTAATGTTTAGCCATTGCCTGTGGCATCACCCTAGGAGCTCTGACATTAATCAGAACTGTATGATAACATAATTAGTAATAATATATGGAGACATCTGTGTGACAAACAGAATAGTAATATGGCAATAATCAGGCAGTCTCTGGCAGAGCGACAGCGTTATTGTCTCAATCTCCATTTTCAGCATTGTGATGATAACTGGCCAAATGGAGGTTCTCCCAAGGACCTGCAGCTCCCTGACTGCATGTGTTCTATAAGGGGTATTCTTCCAGCATTGGTTCCACTCCATTAACAGCTTGTAAACTTCTCATTATCTCCTAGGGGATATTGGGGACTGGGTTCCAGGCGGCTGTCTGCATTCCCATTGCCTGCACCTGCCTTTCCCAAACAGACATTAAAACCCCGGAGATCTGGATCAGAAATATGTAATACGTTTGCAATATTGTAAAGAATAATACAGGCTCAACATACAAACAACAGCAAGATACAAAACCACCATAATTTGGCTTAGGGAGCTGATGCCCAATTCCTTTTATCTGTGCTGCATTTAATATAAACATTTAGACCAATTTGTTGCATGGATGATTTTAATTTGTAAAATATGGATACCACAACATTTAAATTACTAGTAATTGCACTTCACTTTTGATATCAGGATAAAACTGGGACATCACCAATCATTTTTCCAGCCTAAAAATTATTAAAAGTTATCATGGTACTTAAATGAAATATATAACATAAGTAAAATAAAAAAGGATACTTTGTGGAATTTGCATTTTAAAAAATAAATTCCAATTAAATGGCTAAATATAACTCAATTGCAACTTTGTTCCCCATAGACTGTATGGTCATCTTCTGTAAACCAAAACAGACCTTTCTAAAATATCCAGCAATGCCACTAGTTTTAGAGCAGACCTCATATTATAAGTAGAGAAATATGCCATAGGAAAGTAAAATATGGTCCCCACCACGAACTCCATTCCCTAGCCATCAGCTCCATCCCTTTCCCTGGTCACTGTCTGAGGCTAAACCAGACCGTTTGCAACCTCGGTGTCCTATTTGACCCTGAGCTGAGCTTCCAACCTCACATCCCCTCCATCACCAAGACCGCCTACTTCCACCACCGTAACATCGCCCGTCTCCGCCCTTGCCTCAGCGCTTCTGCTGCTGAAACCCTCATCCATGCCTTTGTTACCTATAGACTCGACTATTCCTATGCTCTCCTGGCTGATTTCCTACCTTGCACACTCCATAAACTTGAGCTCATCCAAAACCCTGCTGCCCGTGTCCTAACTCACACCAAGTCCCGGTCGTCCATCAGCCCTGTGCTCGCTGACCTACATTGGCTCCTGGTCTGGCAACGCCTCGATTTTAAAATTCTCATCCTTGTTTTTAAATCACTCCATGGCCTCGCACCTCCCTATCTCTGTAATTTCCTTCAGCCCTACAACCCTCTGAGATCTCTGCACTCCTCCAAGCCTCTTGCGCATCCCCGATTTTCATCACTCCATCATTGGTGGCCGTGCCTTCTGTTGCCTAGGCCCTAAGCTGTGGTATTCCCTGCCTAAACCTCTCCGCCTCTCTATCTCTCTCTCATCCTTTAAGATGCACCTTAAAACCTACCACTTTGACCAAGCTTTTGTTCACCTGTCCTAATATCTCCTTATGTGGCTCAGTGTCAAAGTTTGTTTGATAATGCTCCTGTAAAGCATCTTGGGACATTTTACTATATTAAAGTTGCTATATAAATGTAAGTTGTTGTTAATATGGTGGCAAAAAAGCTTTGAACATATAGAACAGAAAGTGAATGTTGCAAAATTAGCATCCTGGTTCTCAAAATGTTTTTAACTAACTTCAAAAACAGGAACAAAAACATTAATGAGAACCTAGTGTATGCCCCCAGGAACTCCCATTTCCCTAGATGCAAAGATCAGGAAAAAGTGGGGGAGACCTGGCAAAACAGGTCCTCCCCTTTTGCTTTGCCCCAAGGTTTTGGGGGCATCCTTGCAGTGGGGCACAGAGCTTGATCTGTCCTTTAGAAGATTTCAGCAACAGACTGGAGGTGCAGCAGGTATGTAGTGAACATTTTGCCAGACTGAGGTAATTGCCAGTCATGTGTAATTGATGACTTATGTGGCAGTTTTAAAGCATGTCTTGAAGCAGAGGACTTGGCAGGTGCACCCAAAGAATGGAGCTGGGAGTTGTAAAGATACAGAAAAGGGCACAACATTTTCATCAGACCAACCTTCGGGCATTCTGGCTCAAATGCAGCAAAGAGGAGTGCTTATAGGATGAAACCTCAGAAAAATGTCTTGCACAACACATGGAGGGAGGAAAAAGAGCCACTGACTGCCATCTCTCTAACCCCAAGACCTGCAGGAAAATGTTCAATGACCTGATGAGAGTAGGCAAAGTAACACACTGGCTGCTGTCCTTTTTCTTCCTTTGACGTTATAGTCATTAACACATTGTTCACCCTCTAAAATTAACAGCTGCACAAATCAACTTTCACAATGTTGTGTGGTTAAGGGGTTCATTAAATAGGATCTGAAAATATGTGTTGCCATATCCCCTAATAGTAATGATTTGAATGAAGTACCTTAAAGCCCCTTGCTCCACTTTAACAGTGTGAAACCTGCAAATCTATTACATCAGCTGCCTGATGCCACCTGGGAGATGTCCCTTAAATGCTAATTCATTAAATTTTGTTACAGGAGAAGGGCAGAGGACCGTAGGGGGCATTCCAGACATTAACAGCTGATCCCCTATGAGAAGCAGGTCATAAAGCTGCAGGGAAAGCACTCTGCTCTAGCTGTGGGAGACAGCAAGATCGGTGGGACTATGTAGGCAGCAGATGCACAATTAGACAGTCACCATGGCATCCCTGTAAAGTAGCAGATACCTATAAGCTTCCCATACCCTTCTCTGTTTCCTAGATTCCCTGTGGGTTATGCTCACCCATCCTCTCCTGAGAGCCATCATAACAATGGAGGGTAGAGGATAATGAAGAGGAGGAGGATGATATTGAGGAAGAGCAAGTGAAAATATTGTTTTTGGTGGACTATGAAGATGAGGAGAATGATAATAAGGAGAGTGATGATAAGGAAATAGTATGTTGAGGACAAGGCCACACAGGAGTCCCTGAGCAACATCCTGCCTCAGCCCAAACCCCCTCGATGTCACCCCTACATCATCTGCTTTCTCACTCCCACGCACCAACTGAGAGACTTTCAGCTGGCAGGAATTAGATATTGCAAGTAAGGACGTGGCGCTGGCTGATTCACAGAGCATGAGGGAGCCGCAGAAGAGGATGAGGATGAGCCACCTTCTCAGCAGAAGCAGAGGAATAGACTGCCATAGCTTTGCAGTCAAGGGGCCCAATTCTCAAGGATACTCACCAAAAAGAAGGATGTTTCCGCAAAATTACTCTCACGTGCAGCCACTGAGGTCAAACTTCAATCATGTGCGGCAACTGATAGCTGTGACTGGATTCCATATTCCCCCCACCTCAGAAGTAGCCAGGGATCTGTCGGTGACTCTGCCTCCATGGAAGCACAGACTGCTGTCCTGGTGGCAGTAGGGGACGGAATAGGCAGCACCCTGCATGATGGCTTTCAGATGCTGGGGACCAGGATGCAGGTGGCTGTCTTTGAGGGCTTTCAGCATCTGATAGTAGCCATAAAAACAGCCAGCCCACTGGTCAGTGGTGACTTACATCCAGGGCTCAGTAGAATGGAGGCCTACATGAGGCTGTCATTTGTCAGGACAACATCACAGGTCAGTCATCTGGCCTTCTCTGACTGAGCATCATGCAAGTGGCACATAGGCAATACTTGGCTGCCCAGGCAGAAGATCCAGCAATGCAGCTACGTCCAGACCTTTTTTGGATGTGCAGGGCTCAGCAAGCTACAAATATGAAGGGTTTGTGCTCTGGAATATATTGCAGTGTCCTTCCTAATCTATCAGGGCAGTCAAAATGCCCTTTAAGGCTCCTATGGTTCTTTCAACCATAACTCTGGTAAAGGCATGTGGTAGAGGATGAAGTGTTAAACCAAGTCCCTATCAGCCTACTGAGGTAGTTGTAAAAGATCCCAGGGTACTTCCAGGGTTCTTCCAGTGTTTATTGCTCAGCCAACATTTCCAAAACAGTTTAGTCATGTATCTCATTGCTGTTTGTGGGGCATTGCTACACAAATTGGCTGCTGTGTTTGCCTATGTAACTAGTGACTACACTGCAAAAATAATTAATTATCTGTGAAGTGTTTTTGGACGTCCTGTGGATGTAGAAGGTGCTACATAAATTCAAGTTATTTCTTCTTGACTCACTGATAAGAAGCAGTGGCATTCGAGGTCAAGGAGTGAATGTAGTGTTTCATGCCTACTTTCTTTTTGTTCACAGGATCCCAGCAATGTGGCAAGACTACATGTGAGAATACCAAGGTCAAGGAAATAGAAACAAGAAACTGTGAAGGCAGCAAGAAGTAAAATAAAAAGGCTAAACTGATCTTTGGCTGCTAATATGGCTGGCGCCCACAATGTCACACCTTGCTGATAGAAACAATGTAAGGCAGCGTGCAGAAGTTATACAGACAATAGGCGATCAGAAAATGCATTACCATGATTGCAAACACATTACCATAATGTTTAGGTGATCATGAACACATTACCAGGATGTTTACTTAGCTGTAACCCATTCAGTTAAATGTGACTTCTTTATTTCAAACTGCCAGGCCAGGAAATCAAATTAAATGTATACGTGCACAGCTCAGGATTGGTGCAGGAATATACGAGGTGTTAATGTCTTCTCAAATGCAAGTATAAGAATGTAGCACACTGTATGACAAATTGCTTGCTCTGTTGGGTTCGTCAGACTCTTGCAGGAGTCGGTGCCGACATTTCAGAGTAAGACTCCGCGGAAAATAAATCGTTTGAATTCTCCAGTTGCATTCGACTCAGTGATTACTGAACCAGACTGAGGGTAAAAGAATCCGTTCTATCATTTGGTGTCAGAAGTGGGATCTCAACGGACAGTCACCGAGAGTTCACGAACTAAGAGTTGAATCGTCTCAGACGTGGAGAGAGGAAATGGGCCCCCGATGTAAGTAGTTTCTTGTACTACCTCGGTTTTCCTCTGATTCCGCCAGTCTGATGACGAGTCGGCCAATCGCTAACTCCCGTGTGGTGTCCCGCCGAGATCCAGGTCAGTCTGGCGAATACTGGAAGGGATAAGTGATTAGGTCAGTGACCGGATATCACTGAGGGTCAGTGATCGGATATCACTGAGGGTCAGTGATCGGATATCACTGAGGGTCAGTATACGTACTGAGGGACTAACTAGGAACTGTGTAAACTTAGAAATAAGCACTTGTGTCAGGTAAAGAGCGTCGACCACGTATATCACTTGGCCCGCCTAGGCTCTGAACAAGTTTAAAACGCGACTGTGTAAAGTTCACAAGGGGAGTAAGATGGGCAACTGTTTAGATACCACGACTGAATCGGGTAGCGCCTTACAGGCCCTTTGTGAACAACATCCTGACAAAGCAAAGCAACTTAGACAGTTGTCGGGAGGATTGAATAAGAAATTAGGAAGTGATCAATGGCCACTAGGAGGAACTAAGAATCTAGATGCTGCTAAAAAGGCTCAAGAACTAATTTGGAAAAGTAACAGGGGTACCACAGCCAACGAACTAATTGCCCTATGGAGACAGTACTGTCTGGAACTGAAAGAAACTTCCTTGTTAGCAAGTTGGCAGGATAATGCCTTAAAATTAGGAATAGCACTTACAGGGGGAGGGGTAGTCAAATCAGTAGAGGTATTGAAAAAGGAATGCGCTCATGAGAAACGCTCAAAACAGGAGTCTGAAAAGACCACGAGCGAGCCTGGAAAGGCTGATAAGAGTGGATTACGTAATCCAATGGTTGGCCTTGCCTTGACAGAGGGAGATGGTGATGATGATTTGGACGAATGGAATCACAGGGCTCAGGTTGTTCCCCACGCTCCCCCCCCGTACGTTAACATTTATCCCCCGGTGGCACCCGCACCAGCTGCACAAACCCCCGCGCCGACACCTCAAGTATCTGCCAGTGCCGTTTCCCCGCCGCCGTCAGTCACGGTTCAAGTAAACAATCCCCCGCCGGTCCAGATGGGAGACCAACAACCGGGTCCCCAGTATACCGACCCTGTTGCCTTTTACACCCGACTCAGGACTAAGAATAATCGGCCCCCGACGACACCCTCCCCACCCCAACCCAGTCCATCAAGGTCACGAAAACGGAGAAATCAAAGGCAGATGATTCAAAGTCAGAGACTAGAGAGTCAGAGCCAGAGTACCCTCAAGGCTTTAAGGTCCTTTTTAGAGTGCCGGGACCATAGTGACATTGACAGTGGAGATTCAGGAGACGACTTGTCATCCCTGGAATCAGAATCTGATACCGAGAGACCCGCCAGACATAAACCGACACCCCGGCAGTTGCCGGTGAGACAAATGCCTAACCCTGCCTTTAACACAAATATTCCAGTGGCCGCCGATAACCCCCGGACCATAGGTATCTTCTACCCCTGGAAACCTAACGAGATAATGGCTATCTTAGCCGGGATGCCAGATAGGAAGAAATCCCCCACCTTGTTTGTAGAATTCCTCCGGACTACTATACTCGTCTATAATGCTGAATCAAGAGACTTATGGGCGTTAGTACAGCAGATCTTGAATCCCGCCGAACATGCAAGGTTTTTGATTAACCTAGGCTTTGAGGACCATGCCACATTAGAGGCTCAAAACGCACAGAGTGCTGCTCGTGAACGCGCCATACTCGCTGCTTTAACCGCCACCCCGCAGAAACCCATTGATATATCCAAGGTGTTGGATACTAAACCACGAAAGGGCGAGGGAGCAGAGGAATTCCTAGAGAGATTCTCTGAGGTATATCGGAGTCAGTCAGGAGATGCTAATTACCGGAATGGAGCAAACTCGCCGCAATACTGTGCTATCCTGATAAATTGTCTACCAACCTCGGTGTCTGAAGCAATTAAGACTAACAATATGGACTGGTCAGAGAATAGTCCCAGCCAGATGGCCAGGGCAGTGAAATATTATTGGAAAGAGAGTAAGAGTCAGGAGAGTCAGCCCCAGGTCAAGGTCAAGACTGAGTACGTGATAAAAAAGGAAGAGCCAAAGCCCACCCAAGATGTGATAGGATATCAGACGGCGCCCCAGTACTGCGTCCCAGGGTGGGTTGATAGACAAGGGTACAGAGATACCAGCCATCCCAATGGACCAACCGTCCCTAATTATGGCCCACCCTACACTCCCCCAAGACAAAATTTCGGCGATAGAGGAAGAGGAGGGAGGCAAGCAGGGTCAGATACCTGTTTTAATTGTGGCCAGCAAGGCCATTGGAGCAGGGAATGTCCCTCCCGAAGACAAGGAAGAGGGGGCCACATGCAAGGACAACGGGGAGGTTGGCAGGGAAATCGGGGACGAGGAAGATATACAGACTTCTCCCAGAATAATCTGTTTCCCCAGTACTGACTAGCCAACCTCGTGGCGAACGGGTTCCAGTCGGACAAGGAGCCCGTTCTATCCCTGCTGATTGAAGGGAGCCGACATACGTTTCTGGTAGACACCGGAGCTGCTATGTCATCTGTCCGATCAGAGCTCAATCTCCCTAAATCCGGGGAGACACAAAGCCTGTCCGGATTCCAAGGACAAGTGTGCCAGTACCCGATATCAGAACCAGTTGAAGTAGCATTTCAAAATGAGTCTGTGAAACACCAATTCGTGATCACAAATGGGCTGGATTGCAATCTCATGGCCAGAGACCTGTTATGTGCATTTCAACTAAGACTTGAGTGTGGGAACGAAGGAATAACTGTAAAACCATGGGCCCCTAAAAGACAATGTTACGTCTCTATCACCCCACAATGGTGGACTCTGGACTTAAAAGATGAACCCCCATCTCATGTAACCCTAGCTTATGATCGAAGTGGAAAAGATAAGGAATTGGAGAATTTTTACCAAGCTTATGAAGGGACTGAGTGGGATGTTGTTCTCTGAGCCATAGTTACGGGACCGGAGGGGAAAGCAGAATATGTTGAGGTTCCCTCGGAATTGTGGAAGCAACCCCTAACTGTAGCCCCACACATCACCCGGGAAGTGAACTCCCCCTACCGTGCGAAAGATCTAGGACCCATGGTAAAACAGGCAGTTCAACAAGCTAACCCAGATGACCGGCAGGAGCAGGCCCTGTCAGGCGGTCGAGCTATCCTGTTATACCAAGAGCCAAAGGTAGTCTTGACACAGTTGCACCACCACATTGGGAATGAGGTACCGGAATACGTCAATCCGCAAGTGTGGGCAGAAGACCCCACACAGGTAGGATGCGTTAAAATAACTCCCATCCATATCGCCCTACAGGAAAATGTTGTACTACCCTCCATACGACAGTATCCGCTGAAACAACAAGCGATACCCAGCATTGATAAACTGATCACGGGACTACTGACACAAGGAATCCTGATTAAATGTCAGTCCCCGTGCAACACGCCCATACTTGCAGTTCCAAAATCAGGAAAGCCAAACCAGTACAGATTAGTACAGGACTTACGATCTATCAATGCTATTGTACAACCGCTTCATGCACTAGTACCTAATCCAGCTCACATTCTGGCCCAGGTCCCTGCACAAGCGAAAATCTTTGCAGTAGTCGATCTCCAGCACGCCTTCTTCGCCTTGCCACTGGAACCGGCAAGCCAGTACCTCTTTGCTTTTACTTATAATGGACAACAATATACGTGGACCCGACTGCCGCAAGGTTTTGTAAACTCTCCAACATTATTCTCTAGGTGCCTACAAGGACAGTTGCAGACTTTGACCTTGAAACATGGTTCTGCTCTGGTCCAGTACGTGGGCGATTTGCTAATAGCTAGCCCTGACGAACAAAGTAACCGGGAAGACACCGCCCAGTTGCTTAATCACCTATTCTCACTCGGGTACGTAGTCTCTCAATCAAAGGTACTAGTGGCCCAACAGAAAGTTAAATTCCTTGGCTTCATGCTCTCAGCAACCGAGCGGAGCCTAGAGAGAAGCAGGATTGAGCCAATCTGTCAGTTTCCCGTACCCCGTAGTGCAAAACAAGTGAGGCAATGGATGGGGATGGTAAACTACTGTAGACAATGGATACCCAACATCGCTCTAGAAACCAAACGACTAACACCATACACCAGTATGGAGGGTGAGTTTCAGCTAGACCCTTTCGCCATAAGAGCGTTTGAAACCTAAAAGAAGCATTGTCACAAGCCCCAGCACTGGGGAGACCCCTGTATGACAGGCCCTTCCAGCTATACTGCACTATCCTCACTGATTGTTCGACTGCTGTCCTAACGCAAAAACATGGGGACAAGCATAGGCCGGTGGCTTACTACTCCTCGAAGTTAGATCCGGTAGTGCTAGGGCATCCCGTATGCACCCAGATTCTGACCGCCATCTATAATAGCCTACAATCGGCTGCCAACCTAACTTTGCAACAAGATATTACTGTATACAGTTCACACTCGGTAACTGCACTATTAGGCCAATTACAAACTCAGCACCTCGCTATGGCCCGACAAAATAAGTACGAGATATACCTGTTGAATAATCCTAAACTGCAATTTAAGCATTGTACTACTATCAACCCAGCATGTTTTCTCACAGAACCACCTCTCGAACAAACAGACCCAGGACATGATTGTCTATTTTTAATCAAGGAAGATACCTCCATCAGGGAGGATCTATCTGATGCCCCAATGCAGAGTCCTGACACAACCATGTATGTAGATGGAAGTGCGTCCGTCAGTCCCCTTGGGAAAAGACTTTCTGGATATGCAATCGTAGATCAGGACAGTAATACTTTGGAGTCTGCCGCCTTTGAACTTCCGTATTCCGCCCAACAAGCAGAACTGTTCGCATTAATACGAGCTTGTATCTTAGGGAAGGACTTAAAGGTTAACGTTTATACAGACTCGAGATATGCCTTCGGAGTGGTTCATGATTTCGGACAATTATGGAAAAACTGAGGGTTCCTAACCTCTGCAGGAACACAGATATCCCATCAGAAATTAGTATCTGATTTGCTACAAGCCCTCATGCTACCAAAACAGATCTCCGTGATAAAGTGCTCCGCACACACAGCAGGACAAACCCCAGTAGATATAGGGAATAGATGCGCTGACCAGGGAGCTAGGGAAGCGTCCCAGGAACAACGAGTGGTTGTGCCTAGAATGATGAGCCAGACTAAAAGCTCAAATAAAAGCAAGTCTCCCTCGGAAAAGCCAATGCCAACCATCCAAGACGTCATTAAGTTACAGGAGGACGCTCCTGACTGTGATAAGGGACTGTGGAAACAGCTCGGTTGTACATATGATTGTGTGTCTAAATTATGGGTCACCCCTGCCGAGCAAACTTGTATGTCCGATGAGCTAGTATTATGGGTTATTGAATGTATACACTTTGCAACTCATTGTGGTGCCAGAGCAACTAGTGACACGTTATTAGCTACATGGTGGCATCCTAGATTACAAGCTCTGGCTCAAGGTATTAGCAGTCGCTGCCTCATTTGTCAGCAGCATAACTCGGGAAAAGGCATACCTTGTGAAATGGGTAAGACGCCGTTACCCACGGGTCCCTTTGAGACCCTCCAGATGGACTACATTGAATTAGAAAGGTGTCAGTGTTATAAATATGTACTGGTTATTGTTGATGTATTTAGTAAGTGGATTGAGGCCTACCCGACTACAGATAACAAAGCCTCCACTGTTGTAAAAGTTTTAATGAGAGAAATTATTCCAAGGTACGGAATTCCAAACCGATTAAGTTCAGACAACGGCCCTCACTTTGTGGGTCTGGTAAACAAGGAGTTCTGCACTCAAATGGGCATCCAACAGCAGCTACATTGTGCCTACAGGCCACAGGCCGCCGGACTGGTCGAGCGGGCTAATCAGACCTTGAAAAATAAACTTGCCAAATTACAGGCCGAGACGGGAACTACATGGCTCAAACTACTCCCCGTGGCCTTGTTCCAAATACGCACTACCCCGGCTGGTGCAGCAAGATTAAGCCCTGCTGAAATCATATATGGCAGACCTCTCAAAACCCCGTGGAACCAGGAAGTCCCAAAGACTGTCCACTTTCACCACATGATGGCAGAAATGACTAACTATATTTTGTCGTTAACCAGGGCATTGAAAAGTTTGCACTCCCGGGTACGCGCTGCTTACATCGACCTCCCTCCTATAGTCAGTCCGTCCCAGGTCGAGCCCGGAGCGTATGTATTAATCAAAAATTGGACGCGAAAAGGATTGGAACCTCATTGGGAAGGACCCTATCAAGTCCTACTCACCACCCCAACTGCTGCCAAAGTAGAGGGAAAGAGTGCTTGGGTTCACCTCCACCACTGTAAAATTGTCAGTAATGCTATGCCTGAAACTAAAAGAATGCTAACCTCTCTTGCTTCCAAGAAATCTCTCCCTAAACAGACGTGCCGCGCCGACCAGCCATGCAGACGTCGCTGTGGATCCTCTCTATCAGTGTCCTGATCACCCTTGGAATAACTCAACAGCCCAGAAGGAGAACATGCCGGCGGAACCAACCCAAGCGGGTACACCACCTATGCCACGGAGACGTGCTTCGGTGCAATGATGATAACCCAGGCGGGTTCGGGAAATGGAACATGATCAACTGGGACACCTACATTGGGCTTATTAGACAGCCCCACCGCTCGCTAATGCTGAGATACATACACAGAGGAACATTGCCATGCCATTGGACCAAGTGTAAATTTGATTACGTCTGTCGACGCCAGGTGACCAAGTCTGTTACTGCAGGACCATGCAACAGAACTACCGATACCAAAGGACAAAGCTGTTATCCGAAGTTCAGTCAGGAAAGGGAGAGAAATGGGCTGCCCCCTTTGAAAGGATTTGACCGACTGAATAAAATAGATGTAACCGAATAACGGTTGGTTATCATAGAATGATAAAAGGAGGGAATGAGAATACCAAGGTCAAGGAAATAGAAACAAGAAACTGTGAAGGCAGCAAGAAGTAAAATAAAAAGGCTAAACTGATCTTTGGCTGCTAATATGGCTGGCGCCCACAATGTCACACCTTGCTGATAGAAACAATGTAAGGCAGCGTGCAGAAGTTATACAGACAATAGGCGATCAGAAAACGCATTACCATGATTGCAAACGCATTACCATAATGTTTAGGTGATCATGAACACATTACCAGGATGTTTACTTAGCTGTAACCCATTCAGTTAAATGTGACTTCTTTATTTCAAACTGCCAGGCCAGGAAATCAAATTAAATGTATACGTGCACAGCTCAGGATTGGTGCAGGAATATACGAGGTGTTAATGTCTTCTCAAATGCAAGTATAAGAATGTAGCACACTGTATGACAAATTGCTTGCTCTGTTGGGTTCGTCAGACTCTTGCAGGAGTCGGTGCCGACATTTCAGAGTAAGACTCCGCGGAAAATAAATCGTTTGAATTCTCCAGTTGCATTCGACTCAGTGATTACTGAACCAGACTGAGGGTAAAAGAATCCGTTCTATCACATGTATTGCTCATCCTTTGTTGCCCTGAGAAAGTAGTGGTAGATGGTCCTTCGTCTTGAGCAGGTGCAGTGATTGATGTGATAGTGTTGGGTAAGGGATTCTAGGATGGTTGCCCAGCGATGATGAAGGAACAGTGATATATGTCCCGATCCGGATGGTATGTAACTTGGAGGTGTTGGTGTTTCCATGATACTGCTGTTTTTATCCTTCATGGTAGTAGACAACACAGGAGAGGGGGGTGCTGTTGAAATTACCTTGGTGAAATGCTGCAGTGTATTCTATAGATATTACATATTACAGACAAGGTGTGCAAGTGGTGAAGGGGATGGTTATTGGCAGCCATTATTGTAGTGTTACAAATAAGATTCATATGTGAATTTATGTGTATTTTCTAAACCTTTGCTGTATAACAGTTTGATGTAAAAGCAGATATCCAGGAAATAGCATTTTCATTTCATTATTCCCGCACCTGCACCAATAGAAAACCAAATAACAATGTGCCATGCAGTTTATTCTGCCTGCAAAGCAAAGCTTTCAACGCTCACTTGTGAATTCCCAGCATGTAACCTTAATTGATGGCCCCATACTCGGTAGTAAAGTGGAAAAGGCATTACGAACAGAAAGAAGTAAACTGTTCCAAATGAATGGGTGTAGGTGCTATGCATTTTAATGAGAACTAGTGGATGTCCTGTGGCATTGCTCATGGTGAGCCGCTTGATGCACTGGTTGCCTTTCTGTTTTAACCCGACCATTATATTTATGATTCAGAACTTGAGACAGATACAGGCAATGAGAATGCTGAGGGCAACACCCAGCCCCACAGGGTGTTCAATTCGTGGACCCAGGGCCACTTGTGTCTTCTGAACCCGAACAATTCAGCCCTCCAAGCCTAGGCAGTCCCATCATATTCGTATTAATATAATTCTTATTTTCTGATTGGTCCTGTTTGAATTTTGTAGGCTTGGCGGTTTGGAAAGAACTGTTCTTAGTGTTATTGCCTATATTCTTAAATCAGGCATCTGTTATTACCGGCAATTTTAGATATATGGAAAGTAATGGGAATGTTATATATGGTCCAAAATGACCAAAAGTTTGGACGCTCTTAACATAAGGCGAGGGGGGCCATACCCTGTAATTAAGACATCTCAACAAAACATGCCAAGTATAAAGCAGCACGGGGCCACAGCCCCAAAGACGGCAAAATCACCAGTTCCACAAAAACCATGTTCCTGCCCAAGGGCTGCCCGAACTTCCAAACTTTCGTAGGCTGAGTGAGAGATCAACACCTCCTGCAATGGGTTCTTTTCACAGCGTGGACACCGCTCTACTTCGGGTCAGATCCTGACCTTTGCTTTTTTTTAAAAAAAATGTTGTCTCAGTCAAATAATAATAATTATTACAAAATAAGATTTCAAATATTCTAAAGCTTCTGATCACTGAAGGACACTGGAGGCAAGCATTCAACAGCCACAAGTTATTTACACATTCAGTTAGCTCCCTCTTTAAAGCAGAAATGTTTGTTTGGGTGTTAAAACGCCTGAATAGCGATTGAAATACCGATTTACCACCCACGGTGGAGATTATCTAACTATTTGCTTATTTACATATAATTTTATTTAGTGTGGTTCTTAGTTCCTTTTGGTCCTCCCCAAAAGTAATCTCTGATATTTAAAAACAATCCTTCCCTTTTTTATCTCCTTTTCATTTAGCAATCTTCCGAAGTCACTTTTACTGGCGCCCGAAGTTTTCCATAATTCATCAGCAGCCGCTTTGTGAGGCAGACGGGCAGTGAAAGTGGAGCAGATCTCCGCTCATGTGCTGCCCCTCGCTTCTCCTTTGACAGTGCATTGATGGCTTGTTCCCTTTAATTCTACGTCTTCCTGTGGCATTCTGTCCATTCAATGGGGACATGGAGAAAGCGGATGGCTGGACCCAATGCAGGGAAGTGACTTCACTGGCAGCTTTGTTTCCTTTCGCATCTCCCAGTACACTCGCTCTTCTGTGCCTTTCAAAGGCTTGTTTTCAGGTTAAACGCGCCCAACATTGGCGACGGCTTCTCTCGAAATGAGAAAACGGGAATCTTTTCAAGTTGACTGAAACGCTCCCTTCGCCTGCCAGTGGCCCCGTTTCCTCAGAAATAAACTGCGGCTGTTATAAATTAACACGGCTGAAACAGAATGCTTCATTTGTGCCATGTCGCTCTGGGTTGGCCTCTTTGAAGCGTGCTGTGTTTTTATGAGTTGGAACATAAACTCGGAGTCGGTGGTCAATTGATAAAGGATGGGATGATTTTTAAACACTGGCTGTTCTATATTAGTTCAGTGTGACGTATTTCTATATTGTAGCTGCAATATTTTGGATAATAATCTCAGGTGATGTTTGCCAACGCCGCCAAACTCTGCTGTGCTCACCCAGTGCTCTGCGCCTGGCGTGGCCCTGCCGTTTATGCTTTAAGGGTGTCGTTCTCCGCTGTGCATTTGCCAGGTTTATTTTCAATTACCCTCTCAGCGGTCACGGGTCACTTGTTGCGTTCGTGTTTTAGTTCAATATTGCACTACGAAGGCGTTACCACCCATGGCAGGCTACTCGAGGGCTTATCGCTGATATTTCTCCTCATTTTAACCTGTTCTGCAGCGGGCTCTGAACCCCCCCCCCCCCCACCCCCAAGATACGCTTAAGAAACCAACACAGCAGTAAAGATCAATAACTAAATAGCTTCTGATGCTGTGGAGGGTATTTAAGTGTAAATGTACATTGCTTTCCTTTCACGTTTCTTCTTAAACAAGATGTACCAGTAAAAACCAAGTGGGCGAAAGAAACAGGAGTCTTTTTGAAATTACTATCATGTCATCCATCGTGGCCAAATATGTTTTCTTTCTTCGGATCTCCTACAACAGAGGTGTCCTGAGACCGAGAAATGTTGAATCATTTCAGCTTGTGTGTGTGTGTTTCATTTTGCCAGCAGGTCTCAGGGACTTGGCGGCGAGTGAATGCATTGAGTGAGTTGTGAGCCCGGCTCAGTCGGGTCAGTCACTTTGTGGTGGGGACGGGGGGAGGAGCGTCATCACTGAGACTAATTAGCAAGAACTAATATTGTCGCCCGAACATTAATTTTTTTTTTAAACGATGGAATCCTCAGCTCCCCGTCACATTGCCTGTAGCCACAAGTCGTGAAGATTCTACCTCTGCACTTCCCTAATGACCCTCTATACAATGATAAGTTCTGATGACTTGAAACGTTAACTCTGTTTCTCTCTCTCCACAGAGGCTGTCTGACCTGCTGAGTATTTCCAGCATTTTCTGTTCTTATTTCAGATTTCCAGCATCCGCGGTATTTTGCTGTTGTGTAATGATGATACTTGCCTTTAACTTAAAGATACTTTTCAAGCGTTTCATCTGCTAGTGCTTCACCTGCCATCTTCAAGTCAAACAAGAACTCAAAATGTTCATTACAAATGAATATTTAATACTGTATTGTGTAGCAATGTGTCCCATTCCATAGAGGAATTCTACACAAGTCACTTTTTTTATGAAGATACTGTACATTTTGTGCCTCGACTAAAATCAATATGTTTTTTAATATAAAACTATAGTCATTTATTAGTTTGTGACACTAACCGGCGCCACGATTGTTTGGAGCAATGTAAAGGTTTTTTTTCTTATTAGTTCCCAGGATTTGCGTGTTTCGGGTCTGTGTTATATCATCATGTCCTTGAATACAAGTTTTCACTTTGTACCTTTTTCTGCATTTCAAAAGGTCGAGACAACAGCGGCGCCGACTCGCCAGCGCTGTTCTCAGTGAAGTGTCTGGGGCACTGACTGCAACAAGGTTCAGGTAATCCCGATGGACATTGACATTCGGATATCCAGTTCCAAAGTAGCTTCAGAGATTTAAAAAAGATTTTTTTTTAAAAACGCCTCTACTGGAAATTTGAAATTAAACCAGAAATTCTGGGGGGAAAAATCCAGCAGAGACATCATGTGATTAAAAAAATGAAAGATTGACGTTTCTGGGTTAATTCTGGCGTTCCCTCTCATGTGTTTGTCAACCTGCTATACATTCCAGCAAATGTCATTCTATTGCACGGAGTCTGGAATTGTGTCGTTAGCATAAATTATATGAGATATATAAATATCGTCAATCAATTTGATTGTATAATATAGTTTAATATATAATAACCTAGGTCACAGCAAAGATCAACAAAGTGATTTTGAAGGCTTTTAATCCAAAGCAGGGGGAAATGAAAGGTAAATGGAGTATGAAATAAACAAATACATAAACAGTGATGCAGAAAGAACAAGGTAATAAAAAAAGACTTGCATTTATATAGCGCCTTTCAGGACCACCGGATGTCTCAAAGCGCTTTACAATCAATGAAGTACTTTTGAAGTGGAGTCACTGTTGTAATGTGGGAAAGGCGGCAGCCAATTTGCACACAGCAAGCTCCCACAAACAGCAATGTAATAATGACCAGATAATCTGTTTTAGTGATGTTGGTTGAGGGATAAATATTGGCCAGGACGCCGGGGATAACTCCCCCCCCCCCAATTTCTTTGAAATAGTGCCATGGGATCTTTTATGTCCACCTGAGAGAGCAGACAGGGCTTTGGTTTAACATCTCCAAAAGACAGCACCTCCGACAGTGCAGCACTCCCTCAGCACTGGTGTGTCAGCTAGATTTATGTGTTCAAACTCCTTGGAGTGAGATTTGAACCCACAAACCTTCATAAATCAGGAGGCAAGTGTGCTACCCACTGAGCCACTGACACAGAGGTAAAAGAATTTTTAAAGGCATACATCAAGGAGGCAGGAGAACGAAGAGACCTGGCGATGGCAGAGCAAACATAAAGGTTTTTTTTGAAAAAGATAAATAAAGATACCTAGATACACAGGAGGAGGGGGAGGGGATTGTAAAGACTTGTGAGACTTTCCATTGAAAGAGCCTTGCACCAATAGCGTTGGCCAGCTGCTGTGTCCCGACTCGTAATTGGCTGAAGCTCGTCCATTCCCTGATAAATACCTTCACTCTTTTGCCGTTTCCATGTTAATTTTTAGGTCGGACTGTCGCTAAACTCCTCCAGAGACTTTCACACATTGAACATAAAGCCTGCAAAACCCGGCGGCAGAAGCTCCAAACCCGCGGGGTTACACCTTTTGTGCTGGCGAGGATCGAAGAAGGAAAGCCAATTCCAAAACTTGAACAAGAGTATTTGATTTTTTGTTTTGTTTTATATAGCTTATTCGTTTGTTTGTTTATTAATTATTTCCCCGAAACTGACTCTGGACTTCAGACCATGAGCGAGTTGCTGAAGTCGACATCAAACGAACTGCTACTGGTCACTTCCACCCTGTACAACATCCCTCACAAGGTCGACCCGACCGATCGGTCCCACTCTCCCGACGAATCGCCCAGCCCCACCCCGTCAGTCAAATCCAGGAGCAAGAAGGATCTTTCCGAGGACGAGCAGTTCCTACTGAGGAAAAAGATCAATAGCAGGGAGCGCAAGAGGATGCACGACCTGAACGTGGCCATGGACGCCCTGCGGGAAGTGATGCCCTACGCCCACGGGCCATCGGTGAGAAAACTGTCCAAAATCGCCACTCTCCTGCTGGCCCGCAACTACATCCTGATGCTGACCAGCTCCCTGGAAGAGATGAAGAGACTGATCGGCGAGATGTACGGCCGGAGCGGCTCCGCCTCCCGCCTGGCCCAGCTGCCCGTGCTCGCCGCCGGGGGCTCGCTGCTGCTGGGAGCCGCCCCGTCGCTCTTGACCCTGGGCAGCCCCCGCCACTCGTCCCCGGCCATGAAGTGCCCTTTGACTCCGGACGATCAGCCTTGTTTCCAACAGTGGCCCGGGTCTCCCTGCGCCTGCGCTGCCTGTCGGTTTCACTGCCTCCCCTCCAGTCTCAACGCGCCCAGTCTCCAGGCCAGGTTTCCCAAGTGATGCTGGAAGACACCGTACAAACACCGCACTGGGACATTGTTACGAATATTATTGTAAAAAAAGTGTACGAATGATTTTTTTTTAAAAACAGACGAGTGCGAGTCTGGGCTAGAATAATGCTATTTGCTCTACATTGTAAGCACTATTGCCGAATGTCACTGTTGACATTAATGCTTAGAGTGAGTAGGTGGATTAGGATTTAGGATCTCATTGATGTTATGGCCAAAGCTACTTACTGTTGTAGGATTAATGAAGGAATATACGGATAGTTTTCCAGTCTTAGTATCTCACTGCGGTACTTAATCACTGATAGTCCTCCCAATGTAGGCAACAGACTACTGCATTTTGTTTGTACATCAGTGTGAATGAAAACAATGAGACAGAAAGAGAGCCAAGCGAACTATTTGTTTCGTTTGTTTAATTATTTCATTCTAATTGCCGAATAACCACGTCTTTACAAAACTTTGAGCTTCTCTTAACAATTGTAACGCTATTTATTGTCAAAATTTTAGCAACACTCCTTGTTTTATACTTGATCTCGTAAATAAATCTCTTTTTTTTAAAACAAATAAAACTTA
Source organism: Somniosus microcephalus (assembly GCF_052327205.1). Taxonomy (NCBI): domain Eukaryota; kingdom Metazoa; phylum Chordata; class Chondrichthyes; order Squaliformes; family Somniosidae; genus Somniosus; species Somniosus microcephalus. The sequence goes on along the minus strand of NC_141000.1, from coordinate 101,852,884 downwards.
AGAACTGAACTGTTACTGATTAGTGACTGCTGTTTGGTTGACAATTGTTATAATCTAATTACATGTATTAAATGTATTGTACAGTTATATATATGCAATAAATGTTTTGATATGCACAGTTGGAGCTAGCATGTTATATTGCACGTTTATTTCGTGGCCCCTACCCTTCATGTACGTTTCAACAAAGTATTGACCTCTTCAAGACGCCTCTGCACTGTTGTGGCAGGTTATCTGTAAGTGAATTTATTCAGGACGGGCAGGTTTCAGAAGTGTTTCAACTGGTGTCTGTATTTGGGCATTGTCTTTTACAACAGGGCAGTTCATTAAATAATTTGCTTTGAGTAAGTAATATTCCAGAGTTTGCTTTCAATAAATGCTATGGGGGAATTGCCATTAAACATACAGAAGGAAATGCCCTTTAAATTAGTTTCGATGTAAATAACCATTAAGCAGAAACTTCATTAATTGAAAGCAGCACTCTATACTGTAACCAGATTAACATTTAAAGTCAATGCTGGAACACATTCTAACAGAGTGGATTGACTGCTTTCAGTTCTTATCTATGTGTATGTGAACTCCTGTGAAAATATTATGCGTGGTTTCTTACAAACTGGAAATATTGAGCAGTGTGTTGCATCTAACTTGAAGCCAAAGCTCATTGTACCGTATTTTGGAAAGCTTATTTTTGCCCAATAGTTTTGAGAATGCTGCAAAATCATTGGTTGAATGATTCTGCAGCCCTTTCGAACTAGCGTGTTGCACGTGACGAATGTAGCAGATTGTTGGACCAAAAGTTGCTCTTTTCTCGCGACACCATGATTTTTTATGTAAAAAGAGAAAGTTTAAAAAATAGAACTCCAGCAGCCCACAACGTCGTATGAAACATAAACTGAAAGTTCATAGCAAATCTAATGTCGGATTCCTTTCGTAATTCAAGGTCAGTCGTGTGTTGGCCTGTTCGGAGATCGCAGACAGGTGCCTCATTATTTGCAAACCACAAACAGCAAAGTACACCTACCTTCAATTTCTACAGTAAAATCAACACGCGGTCCAAAACTACAGAACTTGGAGGAGGGGCACCTTTCCGGTCCGTTCCAGCTGTAACGTTTCAGTGCTTGTAAACAGAAAGACGCATCATCTGTTTACAGTGGGTAGGCGAGGCTGGCTGTAATCAGAGATGAGGACATTCCAGGCTTGTATGTGTGTGTGATTACCTCACCGTGCACCTCGCCCTCTCTGATTGACAGCCAGCCTTACACATCCCATGTAAGTAGATGGTGAGAATCTCAGGACAAACGTTGAAATTTGCTGGAGTTTCACATGGAATAAAATTGAATCGACGACACTGTGTGCACTGTTCGTTTTAATAAATGTGAGGCAAAAGGGCTTTTAGAATATTCAAATGTATATTTGGGTGTGCGGTCATTTCCCGTGAATGTACATTTTTGGCATCTTATCGATTTGAAATAATCCGCGGTGTGAAAAAGAGCACAGGGACATCTTCAGAAATATCAGAAAATGTTTGTAAGATTTTTATAACACCACATTTTGTTTGGGCAAATTGGGATGTTTAGTATTATGTAACATAGAGCACTAACTTTGACAAAACCTTCTGCATCGGACAAGTTTGAGTCAGTTTTAAAATAATGGCATAGTTTGGAACAATGTTTTTTCAGATGCAGTTGTATGTTTAGGACAAGTTGTTTAATATAGTATAGTGTCATACCCTACCTTCTCATTTAAACAAACGATTACTTGCAAGACATGCTGTACAATTCATAAATATTTTCTTCTGAATTCCTATTTCTTTAATCGCGAACAGAAAACGTTGCTGCACAATATCACAGACAACAGTTACCAGGAACGTGCAGATCATGCACTGGGAACTACGTTAATATCAGCGTAAGTACGCGCCACATGCAGAACCACGTTAACATATAACGATACATGTCTCTGCTTACATAGCCACCTTTGTATATCAACTAAATACCCTAATAAGTTATCTATAGCTCCATTTACACGACAGCTGCCAATTCAGTGTTGTACCAGATTTCAGCTGTTCCATATTAAAATGCACCATGCAAACACTGCACATTTGTTGACTGTTCTTACTGCGAAGCACAAACACCCACCACACGCTGTCAGCTTCCATGCAGCTGCGTAACACAGTGATTAGAATTAGGCTCATAGAAACACCCTGCTTGAATTGCCTGCTTGTTTATTCTCCATTCTACAATGCAGAACATGCGTTGGACATCAACGTGATACGGTCAGTCCAATGCACACCCTGCTTGAGGGAAAAGGTGCCATGGAAATAGGCTAGGAATCAAATTCAGTAAGTTTAATTGGGTTCATGACTGATTTTTATCCAAATGCATTACAAACAGACCCACTGATATAGCTGAGAGCCAATTTAACTATGCATTTAACACCCATATGTACTCACCCATGACAATTGACCAAACTGAGAGCGTCATCACACAGCGCACGGCAGTGGCTGTAAGAATGTTGGAATACGTGGATCTGTAGAACATCAATCCAAGAAACTGATGATGTCGCTCTGGAGACTACATATGTCCTCCTTCGGTCACCATACTTGCAAAATAAGTACTGTGCAAACGATTTAAAGACGGGAAGCCAAGAGGACCCCGAGTTTTAGGTCACTAAACAATGGAAGTGGATTGGAAGAGAAAACTTGGTTAAATAAAGATTAAGAGGAAGATTTTAAAATAATGAAAGAAATGAATAAAGTGAATGTAGAGAAGTTTTTGTAGAACCAGGCGGCATGACAATAAAGCAAAGGAACCACAAACTAAACATGTTATGGAACAACATCTTCATATTTCCATCTGTTGCCTTAAGAACAGGCATGCATAGTAAATGTGTTCAAAAGAGAATTGGACAGTTTCCTGATTCAGCAAGGGGATATAGAGTTGGTGCAGAAAAGAGATGAAAAAAATCGGTCAGATCATACCTGAAAAAAATCTAAGCCGGATGGCGGAATGACATTTTCCATTCCCTTCATTCTTATGTTGCAATGTGTACTCTAACCAAGTATCATATGTACAACCACATCAATTCATTTCCACTATTCAATGGTTACATGGGATATATAACAATAACACCCAAAACCTACAATTTGCATTAACTTACACAGCACTAAATACTAAAGTTCTTAAACCAGCTGCATTATGTTTATATTAAATGCCAACACTACAACTGTAAATCACTAGATTGATAGGGATATAATCCAGATTCACAGAGGTGTCTATTAGAATGCTTTATTCATCAAAGTGCAGGTAATAACAGCCAGTGCATCAGCTCTTCCAGCTATGAAGTCGAAGAAAGCTGCTGGATTAATGCATGAACGAACAAAGAGGGTGGATATAACATATAAGCACAGGGATTGTAACATTCAGAGACAGTACATGAGAAGAATGAAAATCCATTGAAGTATGAAACAGTAGAATCAGATTGTTCTCTAACATCTCACTCTAGCCAGCATGTTTACAACAAGCCGGTGAATTCGCTTTGTTTAGATATGAGAAAGACCCAGGAGTCTTCAGTGTCGTCAAATAACTCAGGTTGTAGTAGTTTTGCCCTTGGTCTTATGTTTTTAAAAACTACTTTAGTCACTCATCATTATCTACTATCTGTTGTCAGGTAAATAATTCCTCCAACATTTTTTGCACATTATTACTACAGTGATACAGTAAATTCCTTCGGAGAAGCAGACCGTTTTCCAGCAAGCTCCTAGTGATAACTCAATAGCACAATGGACTGTTGCATCTGGAACGTGTACTCCACATGCTGATTTCCTGAGCTTGCACTGGGACATAAAATAAAGTGATAAAGCAGAGCTTAGAGCTTCTCCATCGCGAGAGAAAGGAAATCGACACTGACTATCCAGGCTGTTCTCATGCATTTCCGAGTGCCAACAGATGGTGAAGAAAGCAACAGGACTCCTAAGTGATCCCAAGGAGAACGCAATGCCAAGTGACCAAGTGATGGCAGATACCCTAATCAAACTCTCGCACCTGTCCGCCGTAACTTCGGTGGAAGGTCGTTGGAAACCCTGGGGAAACAGCGTTAATTTTGGGATTTCCGCTAACCCCTTCCACCGAAGTTATGGCGGATGATCGGGAAAACCCTCTTTGTGTCAGTGATCATGGAGGAAACCATCGACAACCTTCCCAATACAAAGGTGACATTTCCAGGGAGGATCGAGAAACCATTAAGAACGCTAGAAATTACAAGTAAGGAGGTAATGGGCAGGTCGAGAACACTAAAAGAGACAAGGCACCCAGCCCAGATGAACTGCACACTTGTGTACGCACTGAAGAGCTACAAGAAATCAGTCGCATCCAGACAGGTATTTTTAGGGATTCATTGGAAAGAGGAATAGTGCCAGAAAATTTGAAAGAGCAAATGTAATTCCAATTGATAAAAAGGGCATAAAGATAACACTGGAACTATAGGCTAGTGAGCTTTACATCTGTATTAAGTAAAATATCAAAGAGCACTCTGAAGGATGGAATAATGAAGCACCTGGACAAATATAGACGAATAAGATGGAGTAGGTATGGTTCAATGGAAAGGAGGGTATGGGTAACAACATATTGGAATCCCTTGAGGAGATAACAGATCTAGGGGGAAAATTCGGTAGGTTAGCGCCTCCCGTTAGCGCCTGCAGAGGGTGGTAAGGGGGCACAGATGCAGTAGCACCAGGGCGAGGTGAATCAATCGCCACATGGAAAATCTGCCCCCCCCCCCGTTGCTCCGCCGGTACAAGGTACTGTCAGGGACTTCAACGCCAGGCAGATCGTGATGTCAGTGAGCATGCAATGCTCACTGGGCGCCCAATCTGCAAAATTAATTGTTGCCTCTTACCTTTTCACCTCGCCCAGACAGCGACAGGGAGAGCAGGCGCACAGCTTCAGGAAGCCGGCTCCAGCGAAGTTATTTATAGGCATCACCATTAATCACTTGCAGCTGTCATGGCAGGTTAGTTTCAGTGGTTTCTTGTCAGTTTCAGCCAATGGAGCAGTTTGCATGATTAATTTCAATCTTTTTTATCAGCAAGTGCACAGTGGCTACATTTATTGTTGAAAGATTCAAACTGTTACACCTGGCAACATTAATGGGGACTGTACTGGCATGCCACCTCACCCTCAAGGATCTACGGTGGAGGGAGCGTAGGCAGTGAGAAATAGGGGAACATGTGCACAGATGGATGAGGAGGGACATCAGGGCTTTCACCAGGAGGTCTTGCCCTCTGAGAGTATTCCGACAGCACTTCTCCTACCTTCAATTAAGTGAGGAGCAGTGTATTAGATGGCTCCGCATCACCAAGGTGGTGGTCACAGAACTCTGCCACCTCCTCCAAACAGACCTCCAGCCTCACAGCAGGATGACTTAAACCCAGATCCCTTTTGCTCACCACATGCCCATCATAGCAGCCCTGTGCCATGCCACATCACAGCATCCTCCTGGATGCAAAGGTGAAATGAGAGAGACCACAAAATACTGCAAATTCCATTAATAAATTTATGCATAAACATATCACACATATCACCTTCATTCTAATAACTAATGACCCTTGTGCAGTTGAATAGCTGTCATTGTGTGCAACACATGAGATGTGGGTGGGAGTGTTGGTAGGCAGAGATAGTTGGTGGGTGGGCACTGGGGGTGTGGTGCTTTGGGCAGTGTGTGAAGCTTGTGGTACAGATGGTGGTATGTAGCATCTGTTGAAGCATTCAATCACCCTGACGCCCCCGACTGAGGTGGATCTGCCATGAGCACACAGGCTTCAGTCCTCCGGCTCCTTCTTTTTGTTGTGCTTCTCCTTGCTGAGGCAGCTGCACAGCCAACAATACTGAGAATGAGGTGCTGCAGTATCAATGAACCTCCCCTTTAAGTACTGGGAAAAGCCTGTGGCAATGATGAGTTGGGTTGGACTGCACTCGATACTGGTCCACCCTTTGAGTGCAACGCCATTGAGCTGGGCCTTTAAGACTTGATTTAGTGCCCCAATCATTTCTTTGAGCAGTGAGAATGAATTTTGCGTGCAGTCTAAAGCATTAGTGCCTGGCGCTAATTCTCAAACGTTTCTACAGATACCGCCCATTCCTGGGCTATAATGAATTTCTAGCCCAAATGGGAACTCAGTAAATAAAACAGATTGAAATTTTAGCAAAAATGTTGACACAATGGGGATGATTTTCTTGTCCATAACTTCCTATATCCACGAATTCAGGGGATATTAAGGACTAGAGAAAGGGGACTGAGACCTGTAATGCTGAGTTTCCTTTTAAGCATGATGTGAATTTCCGGCAGATCCATGAGAGAAAGTTCCTGCCTGGACCAGGGGGAGCCTCATTATCGTATGCTAATACTAAAGAAGCAGTCCTTGCCGAGGTACCTGTGCATTCAGAACCCACCAAATGGTGTGTGCTAGCAACATTTTTCTTCCACTACCTGCATGAGCTGAACTACGACAGGCAGATTTTTAACATGTGCCTGTGAGGGTGTCTTTGCCCAAGCTGCCTATCTGGGAGCTACTAAAAGTCTAGAATGCAGAACATGGATTAGACATTAATGTGATACAGTCAGTCCAATGGACGTCCTGCTTTTGAGACTCTCAGCAGGGACTCTCTCCTGACTGAGGTCATGGCGATCCTTGCTGAGCTATGCCTCCAAAACTCCCAACTGCATTTGTCCAGATTTGGCAGCATGTGTCCTAGAGAGAGAGAGAGAGAGAGAAGCCCTTGCGGTGAAGGTAACCCGAGTCAGGAATGTAACAGAGTAGCATAAATGTTGCTGGAGATGTTAACTGCCTAAACGTTCTGGAGTTGTGTCCATCCTATCAGCAATAACATCCAGGAACTAAAATCTGCACTTAGCCCTGACTTTGTTACACACAATAAGGAGGACCAAAACTGTGGTGCAGTCTCATCCAATCTCACCCCCATTTGGATGGAGCTGCTTATTGTGAGGCCCCAAAACCCCTCAGGAACCTCTGCATCATGGCTTAAGGCTTCAGAAATTCCCTCCATGCCCCTCCATCCTGCGCTGAAGCTCCTTCTATCTATCTATCTTAGGCAGTCCCTCGGAACCGAGGATGACTTGCTTCCACATTAAAAATGAGTTTGCAGGTGACTGATGAGTCCAATGCGGGACCTACAGTCTCTGTCACAGGTGGGGCAGACGGTGGTTGAAGGGGTGGGTGGGCGTGGTGCTTGGGTTGACGTGCGCTCCTTGCGTTGCCTGCGCTTGGCTTCCGCTTGCTCCCGGCGAAGAGACTCGAGGTGTTCGGCGCCTTCCCGGATGCTTCTCCCCCACTTTGTGCGGTCTTGGGCCAGGGATTCCCAGGTGTCGGTGGGGATGTTACACTTTTTCAAGGAGGCTTTGAGGGTGTCCTTGAAGCATTTCCACTGCCCACCTGGGGCTCTCTTGCCGTGCCGGAGCTCCGAGTAGAGCACTTGTTTTGGGAGTCTCATATCGGGCATGCGGACAATGTGACCCATCCATCGGAGCTGATTGAGCGTGGTCAAAGCTTCGATGTTGGGGATGTTGGCCTGAGCAAGAACACTGACGTTGGTGCGCCTATCCTGCCAATGGATTTGCAGGATCTTGCGGAGGCAGCGTTGGTGTTACCTCTCCAGTGCTTTGAGGTGCCTGCTGTACATGGTCCATGTTTCTGAGGCATACAGCAGGGCAGGTATCACTGCTGCTCTGTAGGCCATGAGCTTAGTGCCGGGTTTGAGGTCCTGGTCTTCAAACACTCTCTTCCTCAGGCGACCGAAGGCTGCACTGGCACACTGAAGGCGGTGTTGGACTTCGTCGTCGACACCTGCCCTTGTTGACAGTAGGCTCCCGAGGTATGGTAGGTGGTCCACGTTGTCCAAGGCCTTGTCGTGGATTTTGATAATCGGGGGGCAGTACTGTGTGGCGGAGGCAGGTTGGTAGCGGACCTTTATCTTACGGATGTTTAGTGTAAGGCCCATGCTCTCGTATGCTTTGGTGAAGGTGTTGACGATGGTTTGGAGTTCTTTAGCACAGTCAAGACCACATACAGCCCAAGCACCCAAGGCCCTACCCCACTGCGGGCCAAGGACGGAGAGGTACTCATCAAGGACAGAGGGGCAGTCAGTGCCCGCTGAAAGGAGCACTTCGAAGATCTCCTTAACCGCGACTCTGTCTTCGACGCGAGTGTCCTCAACTCCATCCCACAGCATGCTACCCACCACCATCTCAGCACAACCCCAGCCCGGCATGAAAAGGCCATCTGACAACTGAAGAACAACAAGGCCTCAGGAGCAGATGGAGTCCCCGCCGAGGCACTAAAGCATGGCAGAGAAGCACTACGGGCGTGAATTCATGAACTCATTTCTCTTATCTGGAAGGAGGAGAGCATGCCAGGTGATCTCAGAGATGCCATAATTATGACCATCTTCAAGAAAGGTGACAAGTCCGATTGCAGTAATTACAGAGGAGTTTTCCTGCTGTCTGCCACAGGGAAAGTCATCGCAAGAATCCTCCTCAATCGCCTTCTCCCAGTGGCCGAAGAGCTCCTCCTAGAGTCGTAATGCGGATTCCGCCCACTAAGGGGCACAATGGACATGATCTTCACCGCACGTCAATTACAAGAGAAATGCAGGGAACAGCACCAACCACTGTACATGGCCTTCTTTGATCTCACAAAGGCCTTCGACACTGTCAACCGTGAGGGATTATGGAGTGTCCTGCTCAAATTCGGCTGCCCTCAAAAGTTTGTCACCATCCTCCGCCTGCTTCATGACAACATGCAAGCCGTGATCCTGACCAACAGTTCCACCACAGACCCAATTCACGTACTGGGGTCAAGCAAAGCTGTGTCATTGCACCAACGCTCTTCTCAATCTTCCTTGCTGCAATGCTCCATCTCATCCTCAATAAGCTCCCCACTGCAGTGGAGCTAATTTACAGAACAAACGGGAAACTGTTCAACCTCCGTCACCTCCAGTCCAGATCCAAGGTCATCCCATCCTCTGTTGTCAAATTACAGTATGCAGACGATGCTTGCGTCTGCGCACACTCGGAAGCTCCTTACTATGGCACACTCTCCACTTCTTTGTCTTTGTCTTCTATCCTGACACAACTTGGTGGAACATTCTGTTGACTGGCAAGGACAGACATCCCCAGCAGGAAGCCCTGCATTTGGGAATGCTCCCTGGCGCTGTTGGAATCCTGCACTGGAGAGTCATACACCGCGCAGTGATGTCACATGCATATTTGAGCCGCTTCTCCGACGCATGCCTATTTTGCAGCCAAGACAAATCAGTGTTCCACATTTACATACAATGCCAGAAGTTGCAGCCCCTCTCCCATCACAAAATTCACACAATGGTGTAAGCATATCTGAAGGTGTTCCTCTTCAACCTCTGGCCACATCATTCACCTGTGCTTTTTACCTTTGGGCATCTGGTACACAAAGGCATGAATAAATTGGAACCCCCGACAAGTGTGCTCCTGGGCATGGTGAAATCCACTGTCCATAGGTCCAGGGTGCGTCATTGTATTGGTTCTGGTAGCATTGGCTCTTGTTTAATGTCATTCTATTGGCCCAGAGTCTAAATAGTATTTGTACTTCATTTGGCTAAACCACTAATTAGCCACCACAGTCAGTACTTCACCTTGTGTCAGTAAAACGGCAATCTCAATCTAATTGGGCATTCACAGCACCTAGCCAGTCTTACTCTGTGCTTGTGAATCCACTTCAGTTTGAGTATAATTTGTCTGTGGTCTTATTTACATTTCACTGCAGGGCCACTCACATCATACATGTGGATTAAATCGCAAAATGGGAAACTCACCTGTTGGCCAGAGCGAGATAACATCAGATGTGCTTACACCATTGTGTGTCTTTTGTGAATTGTTAAGCATTGTCATGTTCAGATTCCAATATCATGCCTGCTGCACCTGAAGCCTAGGGAGACTGGGGTCACGTTCCAATTATATTGGTTTGTGGGGCTGAGAACAGAAACTTGGAATGGTTCCAGTTCTGTTCCAGTTACCCCAAATACGGAACACTTTGGACAGACTGGCTCTGCTAAAACTTAAAACAATTAGAGTGCATGCATAGATTGCCCCATAATGCAACACACAACCATTCATTTATGTCATCCCATCATTTTGCAATCTGGAACACAAATAGATTTCCAACTGTACTGTAACTAATCTGAAGGTAAGTTAGAATGAAACCAGCAAAATTGTGGTTCCTTTCTTCAGGTTGGCCCCACATTGGAATGCACTGTTCTACAATGAAGACTGTGGGCTAGAAATTATGGTCAGAGGCGTACCTCCAGAGTACGCCTCCAGCCCGCAAAGCAATTACGAAAGTAGCTGCTGGTGGCCAGGCTGCAAAAAGTTGCGGTCTCAGGCATCGAGACAGAGGGCAGCATAATGGCCTACGGATCCCAGGGACGCAGGCGGTGCGGACGCATACCTGAGATCGCATGGGCCCAGTCCTCCAATCAATAAGCAGAATTCCATTTCAATCAATTATGAAGGGAATCCCTTAATGATATGCAATGGAATCCTGAAATGTAATAATTATACAATTAACAGAAATGGAATATTATTCCTAATTACCTTCATTCCACCAACCTCAATAAAAATGTAATTTTTTGATAATAATTTTATACATTATTAAAACTGTAATCCGAGCCAATATTTGCATAAAGTCATTTAATACAGTGTACGTGTATAATTTAGGATATGAAAATGTTTAATTTAAGCCTTAGATATCCCCTTACGCGAATGCAAGGGGGCCCTGTGCCTGCTTGCATCAACCGTAAGACTTACATGGGCAATTGCTGGCCAGTCGCTGGGCAAATAGCCCAACTCTATGCCAGCAATTGCTTTTTCAAGGCCCCCGTGGATGGCCTGTCAACGCTGACAGGCCGCAAGTTCCAGATTTCACACATGTGCAAGCGCATGCAGAAAAGGGAATATGACAAATTCGCCGTCACATTGACTGCAATTTCAGGGACTATATTTCAGCCAAATTCAGAAACTTTCCAGTTTGCAATGTACATTATAACTTGGACGTCATAGCGCTAATAAATGAAGTCAAGATTGGTGAGTTTGGAAACAGTTTCATATAATTTTCTGAAGCATTTACCAGTATGGGGAGAATGTCACTTCAATATATCACAATGCTAGTAGAGCCCCAACATGCAGTGCTACAGAATGGTGGTTTGTGGGTTAATACCTGACCACTGTCCTCACACGACTGAGTTGCTAAGCTCCATGATGTTGCTGTTAGGAAGGGCTGAGTATGGGTTATGAGCGTTTGCACTGGGAAGGAGAGAAAATCATAGTCCTTCCTAAGAGTCCTTCCTAGGCAGCTCCTACTAAGTCTTCTACTGGCGTATTCTGTGCGGCTTAGATGAAGGCTAAGGCATAGGTTGCCTTCCTGTCCTCTTGTCCACACATATGTAGTACTGGGAGACCAGTGTGGAGGAAAAAACAACTTAAAAAATCTATCCCCACAGAACAAAACAGAAAGAGCAGTATAAAACTGTAAGTACAAGCAGAGTAAGACTGTTCCTGCAGACCAACAATATCTTTCAGAATGCATGGGGGATTAATTTATGACACCCAAGTTATATTGTGTGTTGCAAACTGGCAAGGTTGTAAATTTGTCTAAAATGTAGTCTTCAGTGTAGAATATTACAATCCCCTGTTTACATGCCCCTTTTAACTGAAACTTACAATTAACAATGATGGCAAAAGACAAATGAATCCAACACGATTTTGTAATAAACACTGCTGTCAAATATGGCACCCTATCAGGAGGTGAACATGAAATATTTGCATTTATGTAGCACCTTATCACATCATCAAAACATCTCAAAGCAATTAACACAATGGGGTGAAAATTTGTCTGGGTTCACTCTTGTGCCCAGACTCAGCGCTGCACAGGCAACACACGCCCCAACTGGTAGATTTGAGTTCAGCTCGAAATTGGGCCTTGTTAACGTTTTATGTGTGAGTTGCCGGTACCTATCATGCTTCCACAGCATGACGACTGTCGGGCCACTTGTTTCACTGTCTACTATAATAACATGAGAACATAAGAAGTAAGAGCAGGAGTAGGCCATATGGCCCCTCGAGCCTGCTCCACCATTCAATAAGATCATGGCTGATCTTTGACCTCAACTCCACTTTCCTGCCCGATCCCCATATCCCCTGATTCCCCTAGAGTCCAAAAACCTATCTATCTCAGCCTTGAATATACTCAATGATTCAGCATCCACAGCCCTCTGGGGTAGAGAATTCCAAAGATTCATAACCCTCTGCAAGTCTTTCTTTTTTTCTGAGTGAAGAAACTTCTCCTCATCTCAGTCCTAAATGGCCGACCCCTTGTCCTGAGACTATGTCCCCTAGTTCTAAACTCTCCAGCCAGGGGAAACAACCTCTCAGTAGCTACCCTGTCAATCCCCCTCAGAATCTTATATGTTTCAATGAGATCACCTCTCATTCTTCTAAACTCCAGAGAGTGTAGGCCCAATCTACTCAATCTCTCCTCATAGGGCAACCCTCTCATCCCAGGGATCACTCTAGTGAACCTTCGTTGCACCGCTTCTAAGGCGAGAGGCATTAGCCATTTTGCCTTGAGTAATGTCTCACAATGGACAATAAGATTAACAAGAGATTACTTTGTATTTTTGCTGGTATTGGTTGAGTGAGGAATGTTGGCCAGGGTACCAGCAGAACTCCCTGTTCTTCTTCCAATGGGATCTTTAACGTTCATCTGAATGGGCCAATGGGAGCTTGGTTTAATATCTTCCCTGAAGGAAGGCTGAGGTCTTCTCTTTACAGTTCTTCACACAACAAAATCCTGATGTCAACTGCATCATAGAAACATAGAAACATAGAAGATAGGAGCAGGAGTAGGCCATTCGGCCCCTCGAGCCTGCTCTGCCATTTAATGAAATCATGGCTGATCATCCAAGTTCAGTACCCTGTCCCTGCTTTCTCCCCATATCCCTTGATCCCTTTAGCCTTAAGAAATATATCTAACTCCTTCTTGAATATATTTAATGAATTGGCCTCAACTGCCTTCTGTGGTAGAGAATTCCACAGGTTCACCACTCTCTGGGTGAAGAAATTCCTCCTCATCTCTGTCCTAAATGGCTTACCCCTTTTCCTTAGACTGTGACCCCTGGTTCTGGACTCCCCCGCCATTGTTCATCCTTCCTGCATCTAGTCTGTCTAGTCCTGTTAGAATTTTATAAGTTTCAATGAGATCCCCTCTCATTCTTCTAAACTCTAGCGAATATAAGCCTAATCGACCCAATCTTTCTTCATATGTCATTCCTGCCATCCCAGGTATCAGCCTAGTGAATCTTCGCTGCACTCCCTCCATGGCAAGAACATCCTTCCTCAGATAAGGTGACCAAAACTGCACACAATACTCAAGGTGTGGTCTCACCAAGGTCCTGTACAACTGCAAGGTATCCTTGCTCCTGTACTCGAATCCTCTCGCTATGAAGGCCAACATACCATTTGCCTTCTTAACCGCCTGCTGCACCTGCATGCTTACCGTCAGCGACTGGTGCACAAGGACACCCAGGTCTCGTTGCACTTCCCCTTTTCCCAATCTATTGCCATTCAGATAATAATCTGTCTTCCTGTTTTTGCCACCAAAGTGGATAACCTCGCATTTATCCACATTATAATGCATCTGCCATGCATCTGCCCGATCACCCAACCTCTCCAAATCATCCTGGAGTTTCTCCGCATCCTCCTCACAGCACACACGCCCACCCAGCTTTGTGTTGTCTGCAAACTTGGAGATATTACATCTAGTTCCCTCGTCTAGATCATTAATATATATTGTGAATAGCTGAGGTCCTAGCACCGATCCCTGCGGTACCCCACTAGTCACTGCCTGCCACTCGGAAAAAGACCCGTTTATTCCAACTCTTTGCTTCCTGTCTGCCAACCAGTTCTCTATCCAAGTCAGTACCTTACCCCCAATCCCATGTGCTTTAACTTTGCATGCTAATCTCTTATGCGGGACCTTATCGAAAGCCTTCTGAAAGTCCAAATACACCACATCCACTGGTTCTCCCTTATCTATTCTACCAGTCACATCCTCAAAAAATTCCAGTAGATTAGTCAAGCATTATTTACCTTTTTTTTACCATGTTGACTTTGTCCGATCCTGTTGCTGTTTTCCAAGTGCTCTGCTATTACATCTTTTATAATGGACTCTAGCATTTTCCCCACTACCGATGTCAGGCTTACCGATCTATAATTCCCCGTTTTCTCTCTACCACCTTTTTTAAATAGTGGAGTTACATTAGCTACCCTCCAATCCATGGGAACTGTTCCAGAGTCTATAGAATTTTGGAAGATGACCAGCAATGCATCTACCATTTCTAGGGCCACTTCCTTAAGTACCCTACGATGTAGATTATCAGGCCCTGGAGATTTATCGGCCTTCAATCCCGTCAATTTCCCTAACACCATTTGCCTACAAATACTGATTTTATTCATCTTACTGAGACATTGGTTGCTAGATACTTTCACACAGGGAGTGTAGGAAAATTGCAGTAGGGTATCCCAAAGCACTCTTGCACAACTTCCGTCAGATTGTTTGAGCGTAGCCTTGGAGCAGTTCATCTGCCCATCCTCTTGGCCACAGGTATGTTTCAGAATAAGTACTGAAACCACTTACAATTCTGTCAACACCTCCATTATTATCATTATACTCTATAAGGAGCCAGAACATTACAATGTTCATCAACAAGAGTACTTGTACTAAGAAATTCTTGAAAACGCTGAATATTTCTTTACGTAGAATTACATAAGATGTACAGCACAGAAACAGGCCATTCGGCCCAGATGGTCGATGCTGGTGTTTATATTCCACACAAGCCTCCTTCCACCCCTCTTCATATAAGCCTATCAGCATTAACTTCAATTCTTTTCTCCCTCATGCGTTTGAGCTGGCCCTTAAATGTATCTATGCTTTTTGCCTTAACTACTCCTTGTGGTAGGTAGCAATTTCCACATTCTAACCACTCTCTGGATAAAGAAGTTTCTCCTGAATCCCGATTGGATTTATTAGTGACTCTCTTATATTTATGGCCTCTAGTTTTGTCTCACCCCCAAGTGGAAATATCCTCTCTACATCTACCCTATCAAACACTTTCATTATCTTAAAGACCTCTCTCAGGTCACTCCACAGCCTTCTCATTTCTAGGGAAAAGGGCTCCAGCCTGTTCAATATTTCCTGATAGGTATAAGCCCTCAGTTCTGGTATAATCCATGTAAATCATTTTTGCACCTTCTCCAATGCCTCTATACCTTTTTGTAATATGGAGACCAGAACTGTGCGCAGTACTCCAAGTGTGGTCTAACCAAGGTTTTATACAAGTTTAACATAACTTCTCTGCTTTTCAATTCTATCCCTCCAGCAATGAACCCCAGTGCTTTGTTTTCTTTTTATGGCCTTATTAACCGGTGTTGCTACTTTTAGTGATTTGTGTATCTGTACTTTTAGATCCCTTAGTTCCTCTACTCCATTTTGTCTCTTATTTTCCAAGGAATATGTGGCCTCCTTATTCCTCCTACCAAAGTGCACCACCTCTCACTTATCTATATTGAAGTTCATTTGCCAATTACATGCCCATTGTGCAAGTATTAAGTGGCTAACCATGCCCTATCAGTAGCTTACTAATGGGTATGGTTTGACGTTTGAATTGCTTTCTTTTATCGTTATTCTTCTGGCTATTACTTCATTGCAGACACATACCTGACCTAAAACAAGTTAGGCCTAATATTAGCACTCATCTTACAATTAGGCCCACTCAGTGAACAGTCACAGGTATATTGCTTTACAGTTCTGTGTTGCTGAGCTTGATGACTGAGGGCAGTTACATTCACTTACAATGAGAGCACAATTGTACACTCGGCATCTCAACTTTCATGCTCTGTGCTGCTTAGTTGTAATACCCAAGCACCGCGACACAGAGTGCTGTGGTTTACAGAGTGTTCCACTTTTTTTTGGCATCTTGCTGTTCAGGTTATCACCGTGGTGACACAAACACATTCTCCCTTTATAGAGAGGGCAGCCATCTGAAAAGGAGCCTGGAGACAGCCTTGATTAATTTCACACTCTATCAGCAGTACAATGCTGGCGAGAAAAAAATTACAGTTCTGAATACACAAGCGGAAAGCTTTCATCCTCTGTTATTTTTGACTGTGGAAAATGAAAACATAAAGGCGTACCACAGTTTAATTCTCATTCATTGACAGGACACACAGTGAATCAGAGCATCCTGGCACTGCCTTAGCTCTCAGCGGCTCAGCTGCTTTCATGTGCAGCCCATCGGAGTTCAGTGGGTGTTTTATTGATGGTTTTGTTCATATATAGCCATATAGAACAACTTATACAACCTGCAAATCTAACTGCACATTGTGCAGCTATTATACAGCAAGTCATTTCATTAAATGTAGCTTTGCAAGCCTATTTATATATTTTTTACAGAGAAGGGACACGCACAAATGAAACAGAATAACTGTCAATTTAAGGTGAATCAAAACACCGGAAACTCACTAAATTCTTTGATAAACTTGTAGTGAACAATTATTATTTGTTCAAAAACCACTTTACATGTCTCCATTCCAAAAGCATCCAGCAGGTCTGCTTCTGACTGCTTGATTCCAGTTCCTAGCTGTCACTGAGAATTTGATGGCTTACATTGGCAGAACTAATTCGTTGATAAATTGGGTAGCCTTTGCCTCTTTAAATACCTTGGGCTAGAAATTCAGTAGGCTACCGCCCCCAGTTAGTACCTGGTGGGGGCGCTAACGGGGCGCTCAGGCATTAGCACCGCGGTCCCTTTCGCCATGCAGATCGCGATGTCAGCGTGTGTGCAACGCTCGCTGGGCGCCCAATCTGCAAACTTCAGTAGCGCCCCCCTGCCTTACTGCCTCACGCCGACAGCGTCAGGGAGCGGAGGCGTGAAACAGTTGGCTTCCGGCTGGCGGGGTGCTACTTAAAGGGATGCGCCCCAGCTGTCAAGGAACTTCTGTTTCAAAGGTCATTTATGAGTGGCAGAGAGCGCAGGATGTATCTGCAACCAAAAACAAGGCGGCGTAGTCCCCGGAGTGCTGCGAGTCATCAAAGCACTTTGCATTGCATCTCTCAGCATACCGCTCCCCGAGTCACTGGGGGCTGGTGTACAGACTCCAGTGACACTTCCCTTTAATGGCTGGAAGGCGCCTGCGTCAATGGTCACGTCCGATTACACAACACCTCAGATTCGTTATCGCTTGGAGCTGAATGCTATTCACCTACGCCATTAGCACCTGATTTATCGCTCCCTTAAATTCTTTGAGCGTTGAGACTGAATTTAGCGGGCAGCGAGATTGACTAGCGCCTGGCGCTAAATTTCCAACTTTGCAAAAGTTAGCGGCCCTTTCTGGGCACTACTGAATTTCTCCCCTTTAGAATGCTAATGTATTCTGTCATAAAAATGATGAAGCCGCGTATTTGAATTATTATACGATGTAAAAAATTGCTATTCAAACAGTCAGTGCTCTTAAGTAGATCTTGAGGCGTAGAAATTAGATCGCACCCAAAAATGGGCGCGCAGGGGGCGGGGCGCATGTGCCACATGCCTGTTCATGTGGTCCCAGGCAGCACATTAAATTCGTGCTGAGGTCTCATTAAAATGATTCAGGCAGGCAGCCAGCAGTGCCATTGGCTATTCATTGGCTGCACGCCAGCTTTGGGGGGCTGAAAATCTTACAGCATATATTAAAGGGGGAGGCGCACTCTGGCTTTAGACTACAGGGAAAGCTTCTGAGAAAGAAATGGCTACTGTCTCAGGCTGAACCAGAGTATTTGCAAGCTCGGCATCCTATTTGGCCCTGAGCTGAGCTTCCAACCCGTTATACTCTCCATCAAACGACCGCCTACTTCCACCTCCATAACATTGCCCGTCTCTGCCCCTGCCTCAGCCCATCTGCTGCTGAAACCCTAACAGGTGGTCCTTAAAGGGACCTCTCTCGGTCACCTCCAAAAAGGTAAGTTTGTTAAAAAATACTTAACTGAATGCGGAGCTGGGAAGAGCATTAGTGCTCCTCCCAACCACACATAAAAACCGTGGGCCACTGCCAGTTACTGCTCGCACCACCTCCCATCACCACCTCGATCCCCACCCCGATCGCTGTCTCCGCCTTCCCACCAGACCGCCGCTATCTCTCCTCCTGGTCGTCACTCCCTCCCGACCACCACCTCGACTCCCCGTCTCGATGTCCCAATCGCCTTCCCTTTCCCGGTTGACCCCTCATGATTGCTTCTCCTTTAACGACCTGAATTTTGTAACTTCTTTACCGGCGAGCTGCCTGGGGACACCCAGCAGGTGTCTGCAGCTCCCTGTTCTTATTTAAATGAGGCTCAAAGCCCAATATTGGGTGCGCCTCAGGCCTACCCATTCAGGCGCAGCGATTATTCCCTGCACCCAGTTTGGGCTGGTAGGCAATATTTTCTTTGCTGATCCATACACCCTCTAATTTATGACTTCTGAAAATGTTTGAGGGACAAGCACCTACCAACACACCTTCTGTAATGCACCCATCTGTTACAGTTGTAACAGAGCCTAAATTATAAATTAAGTTGTTCAACTTGCATGTCAATGGAAAATAAATTTTGCACTACTGCCCAAGTGAATTTCCTTCCCCAAGTGTTCTCAAAATTACTTTAAAACTTTCTTCAATCAATATAGAGGAAATCTTATGAAACTACAGTCACAAAATGCTAGTTTGGAAGCTTGTTGTATAATACTGCAAATTTGAATAGCACTTGATCTGTGCTGTTTGCATCCATGGGTGATTGAGCACCTCCGACGTTTTCTTTATGGTACATTAATAGAGAGGCAGGAGTAGGTCTCCCTTCCTGATTCCAGACAGTATAAAGGGGGGGGGGGAAATCCCATGTAGATGAGTTACTTGAAGGGAGAAGAAAAACCCACTATGTGACTCCCTTCTTAGTACAGTATGTCGTTATAAAGCGCCACTGGCAAATGCCTCTGGGGCAGATCACCTGACCATTCCCTTGGCCAGGAAATGGTAGTTGATGCCAGGATGAGGGGAAAAGTAACAACAACTTGCATTCATATGGAGCCTTCAATGTAGTAAACATTTCAAGATGCTTCAGAGGAGTAACAGATGACAACTAATAGTAGAATAGTTAGGGGAGATGATTGAAGGGATGGTGGCTTGTGAAGGTGGAGAGAGACGTGGCAAGGCAGAGGGCTTTAGGGAAGCAATTTCAGAATAGTCTTCATTCTACAAAAAGGATATTGAAGCACTGGAGAAAATTCAGAAACGATTTAAAAGAATGTTACCAGAATTGAGAGGGTGCAACAATCAGGTAAGATTGAGCAGGCTGGGGCTCCTTTTTCTGGAAAAGAGACTAAGAGGAGACCCACTAGAGATCTTTAAAATTACGAAGGATTTCAATAGGGTGGATATGGATAAATTGTTTCCACTTGTGGGTGAGTCCAGAACAAGGGGTCGTAAAAATAAAATAGCCGCTAACAGATCAAACAAAGAATCTAGGAGGAATCTCTTTGCACAGAGAATGTGGAACTCACTGGCACATGGAGTGGTTGAAGCAGAGAGCATTGATGCATTTACGGGGAGGCTTGATGCACACATGAGGGAGAAGGGAGTAGAAGGATACCGAGGCAGGGTGAGAAGAGATCATTAAAGTGGGAGGAGGCTGATGTGGAGCATAATCACCGGCATAAGGACCTGTTTCTGTGCTGTAGATTCTATGTAATTCCATGTAATATATCTGGTGAGGGCTGAGGAGGGAGATGTGGAAAAAGCTGTATAGTGATGAGGTCAGAGTTAGAATGAGGGAAGGGCTAAGGGGATTGGAACAGGGGAGAAGGAAGTTGATGCTGAGACAATGGATAGTCTCAAATCTGAATACAAAAATATCCACAAGACCCTCACACTTGGCATTGAAAATGATGATGGAGTGGGTGAGGGGAGGGGGGTCAGTGGATAGGGCTGGAACAAAGTTTTTTTTTAAAGGATGGCTTCTGTAAACTGTGTGCTGTAATATTGGCCTCAGATTTTCTCTTGTGTTCTTTGTTTGGTTACACGATCGCAGTTGGGTCAGTGTCGGGGAGGTTACAGTTAGTCACAAAACTCCTGAACTAGGGACGGCAAAAATTTGCCAGCGTTCCCGCTACTGCTCATGCTCCTCACGTACCCCACACCTCCGCGCATTGCTGCCGAGACAGAAATGGGAATATCATTCCCACGGATCCATTTGGTCAAGTGCCAAAAAATAAAATACAGCTTTGCTGGTGAAAACACGATTTGTGCCATCGCACCAAGGCAAAAATGCTATTTTCTGGCCAAAAGGCAAAGAAGCTTCTTTCTTAACCCCCAGCCTTATAATTTTTTGAGTGCATGGCCTGAATGACCTGCCCAGACACTGATCCACTTTAATCATACTGGAGCTGTTGAATATTGAAAGGCCACTCTCAGGCCACCAGAATGATTGTTTATGGACTATATTGTTAGCTGTAGTGCTATTTGACCTAAGGCTCTGTTCTGTCACAAGTAATGGGAACAGGGCAAGCACAAAGAAACCATGGAGTGGTCACTGGGGGAGACAGGACTTGCCAGTTTTCACAGTACGAATAAACTTGTATTTCATTCTGAGAAACTGTCGAATTCCTGAATTATTTATTAAAACAAACTAAATTGAAATAAAGGACTCCATAGATATTAAATTTTCCCACACAGATGGGAATGGGAAATTAGAATTCACTTCCATTACATAGCCTTTTTTTTTAAAAAGCTCTTTATTTAAAAGGATGGTATCTCCTTTAGTGAACTTTATGGCTGGCTTTAAAAGCCTTTTCATCAGACCCCAATCAGAACCTAATCTTTCAAAGCTCTCTTTCTCACATTGTTTGTCCTTGGCGTTCTCACTAGCCTCCACTTGCTCCCTATCCTCTAATACGCCCCGTCCTACCTCTTCAACCTCCTCCAGCTTTAGGTTCCAGCCTGCGTCCTCTGGTTCTGGCCAGCCCCTCCCTCTGTCCCGCCATCAGTGGCAAAGCCTTCTGCCGTCTCAGCCCTACGCTGACGAAGTCCTTTCCCCAAAGCCGCCACCATGCTTCCTGCGCCCCATAGCGGTGTTTTAGGTTTAAATACAATGTTGATTTGCTGAATCCAATCTTTACTTTTAACAAGAACGCTTAATTGGGAGGGAAAGAGACCACTAGTGACTTGGATGCATACATCCCAGGGACTTAAATTCATGAACATTATTAGCCACTATGAATTAGACCTATTTCTCCCATAACTGGAGAAAGTTGTAAGCTTGCAGATGAGCTGACTGTCAGGTATCTAACCCATACCCCAGCCCCACTGGACAAGCAAAGAAATTGAATGCTTGCGTTGCTAAATTATCAGCAACAGAGGACACTTATGCCCATAGGTCTCACAGAGAAAGTGCAGATGTACAGCAATAAATGCCAGGGCTGTATATCATGGACTAGTTATCATCAGCCCAAAGCATGGAGTAAAGGCATGGTTCCCCTCTGCCATGCCTCATGCCAGGCAGTTATGCCCAGCCATGTAATCTGGTAATCATCTACACTCATGTCACTTTCTAACTCCTGATTTAACTGATCTTTCTCACTTATTAAATTATTTATTACATGTCAAGGCTGAATATGAGTTATACAGCACAGAAAGAGGCCCTTCGGCCCATCGTGTCCGTGCCGGCCATCAAGCCCTGTCTATTCTAATCCCATTTTCCAGCACTTGGTCCGTAACCTTGTATGCTATGGCGTTTCAAGTGCTCATCTATATGCTTCTTGAATGTTGTGAGGGTTCCTGCCTCTACCACCCTTTCAGGCAGTGAGTTCCAGATTCCAACCACCCTCTGGGTGAAAAAGTTGTTCCTCAAATCCCCTCTAAACCTCCTGCCCCTTACCTTGAAACTATGCCCCCTGGTTATTGACCCCTCTACTAAGGGGAAAAGTTCCTTTCTATCTACCCTATCTATGCCCTTCATAATTTTGTACACCTCAATCAGGTCCCCCCTCAGCTTTCTCTGCTCCAAGGTAAACAACCCCAGCCTGTCCAGTCTCTCTTCATAGCTGAAGCGCTCCAGCCCAGGTAACATCCTGGTGAATCTCCTCTGCACCCTCTCCAATGCAATTACATCCTTCCCATAGTGTGGCGACCAGAACTGCACACAGTATTCCAGCTGTGGCCTAACTAGCATTTTGTACAGCTCCATCATAACCTCCTTGCTCTTATATTCTATGCCTCGGCTAATGAAGGCAAGTATCCCATATGACTTTTTAACCACCTTATCTACCTGTCCTGCTGCCTTCAGGGATCTATGTACATGCACACCAAAGTCCCTCTGATCCTCTGTCCTGCCTAGGGTCCTACCATTCATTGTGTATTCCCTTGCCTCATTAGTCCTCCCAAAATGCATCACCTCACACTTTTCAGGGTTAAATTCCATTTGCCACTGTTCTGCCCATCTGACCATCCTGTCTATATCGTCCTGTAGCCTGAGGCTTCCTTCCTCGCTATTTACCACTCCACCAATTTTCGTGTCATCTGCGAACTTACTGATCATACTTCCTACATTCATATCTAAATCATTAATGTACACTACAAACAGCAAAGGTCCCAGCATCGATCCCTGTGGTACGCCACTGGACACAGGCTTCCAGTCACAAAAACAACCTTCGACCATCACCCTCTGCCTCCTGCCACTAATCCAATTTTGGATCCAATGTGCCAAATTGCCCTGGATCCCATGGGCTCTTACCTTCTTGCTCTTCACAGTCATCAATCAATGTAACATCAGAACTGCTTTCAACTATTGCTAGCATTGTTTTAATTTGATTGAAACTATAATGATATTATATAATAATATTTGAAGTATTTATAAATGGTAGAGAGTGAGAATGAGGCTGTGATTTAATATCAGGGTTCAGATGACATTTGAATTTGTGGTTTATGATGTCATCTGACCCCTTGGATTAAGTTCTGGTTTCTTTGGGGCGTTTCCACGTTCCCAGTGGGCAGTTGTGTTAGCAGGGAGTGTGGGTTGGAGAATCAGGACTCCCTGTGAGCATCGCTCTCCACTGGGAGCATGGATCTTGGATGACAGAATTGCCCTTTAAATGTAACTATGGATTTCAGTTCATGGTAAGTGAATAAAAAAAGTGTAATATATACTAATATCGTCATGAGCGGTGCTTTATAAATGCAAGCTCTTCCCTTTTACTGAAGTAACTGTTAGACCGCTTTCAGTTAAACTTAGCATTGTGGAAACTGTGGAAACAAGCAGCATTATTTAGACAAGTTGAGTGAGTGGGCAAATACATGGCAGATGCAGTATAACGTGGATAAATGTGAAGTTATCCACTTCGGTAGGAAAAACAGAAAGGCAGCGTATTATTTAAATGGTGATAGATTGGGAAATATTGATGTACAAAGGGACCTGGGTGTCATTGTACACCAGTCACTGAAAGCAAACATGCAGGTGCAGCAAGCAGTTAGGAAGGCAAATGGTATGTTGGCCTTCATTGCAAGAGGATTTGAGTACAGGAGCAAGGATGTCTTGCTACAGTTATACAGGGCCTTGGTGAGACCACACCTGGAGTACTGTGTGCAGTTTTGGTCTCCTTACCTAAGAAAGAATATACTTGCCATAGAGGGAGTGCAGCGAAGATTCACCAGACTGATTCCTGGGATGGCAGGACTGTCGTATGAGGAGAGATTGGGTCGACTAGGCCTGTATTCACTAGAGTTTAGAAGAATGAGAGGGGATCTCATTGAAACGTATAAAATTCTGACAGGGCTAGACAGACTGGATGCAGGGAGGATGTTTCCCCTGGCTGGGGGGTCAAGAACGAGGGGACACAGTCTCAGGATAGGACATTTAGGACTGAGATGAGGAGAAATTTCTTCACTCAGAGGGTGGTGAACCTGTGGAATTCTCTACCACAGAAGGCTGTGGAGGCCAAGTCACTGAATATATTTAAGAAGGAGATAGATAGATTTCTAGACACAAAAGGCATCAAGGGTTATGGGGAGAGAGCGGGAATATGGTATTGAGATAGAGGATCAGCCATGATCATATTGAATGGCGGAGCAGGCTCGAAGGGCTGAATGGCCGACTCCTGCTCCTATGTTTCTATGTTTCTATGTTTCTATGATGCTGCACTGAGTGGAGGCAATTTCACGCAATGGGACTATTTGGCTGAATTAAATCACTGCTGGGTGATTGAATTTACACTGTGCAAAATTTGTAACAAATGCATTAATGTGTCCATATGAATAGTCTTTTTTATCCAAAGGAAGTTATTGACCCAATTTAGGTTAAATTAGTAGTCAGAGATTTCATACAAATGCGTTAATGAGTTTGTTACTAATATTGCACAGCACGATTTCAACTTTGCTAACAGAACATTCTTGTCCTGACTATAGTCTATGTATGGGGCCCAAGCAGAAACACTGCACCTTTTAATTGCCTCAAGTCAGGCAACATTAACTAATTAATTGCAGCATCACTTTTTAAAAAATTCATTCACAGGATGTGGGCATCACTGGCAAGGCCAGCATTTAATGCCCATCCCTAATTGCCCTTGAGAAGGTGGTGGTAGAGCCACCTTATATAATTGAGTGGCTTGCTAGGCCATTTCAGAGGGCAGCTAAGAGTCAGCCACATTGCTGTGGGTCTGGAGTCACATATAGGCCAGACCGGGTAAGGACATTAGTGAACCAGATGGGTTTTTACAACAATCTGGTAGTTTTGTGGTCACCATTACTGATACTAGCTTTTTATTCCAGATTTATTTAATTAACTGAATTTAAATTCCCCAGCTTTGAACTCATGTCTCTGGATCATTAGTCCAGGCCTCTGGATTACTCATCCAGTAACATAACCACTATGCTAGCGTACCCCAGTACTTCACACTGAATTAATATTAATCAGGCTGTTCATTTTGTATCAATGTCATGCAAAAAGTCCACATGCTTCTCCATACAGAAGGAAGGATCAGTGGATGAGTCACTTGATGATGCTTATGCCCACCTCCTGGCACAGAGCAGACATGTCCCTATTTTAGGAGCAGATGTATCTGCGTTCGTACCTGTTTCATATATTTTAAGCACTAGTCATAATTTGCAACTAAAGGGGTGAATTTGGTCCTGTCAATCATTTTAGCAAAGTGGGAAAGTGTCAAATTTAGGACTGATATCAGGAAGTTCTTTGTGCAGATTGCTCATTATGTGGAATGGACTTCCAGATAGGGTGGCAGAGGACAAACTCTGGAATCATTTAAGAAATGGCTGCTGTGATGGGGAATTGTAGGTTCTTTCAGAGTTGTTTGCATATCGAAGTGAGCAAACTTGTGGATGAACCTGGGGAGGAGTAATGGACAATCTTCTGCCTTGTACCAATGCCAAATTTTTAACTAAAATTATCAACAGTTGGAATAACGCCACCTAAATCACTCCATTGCAAACAGCTCCGCATCAAAGGTCAGAATAGAGAAAAAAATACAACTTTTTCTTTGGAAAAGGCAAATCTGAAGTACAAATGGCGGATATCGCTATAAATTTTTAATATGGATATACATCTAGGAACTAAAAGTCCTTTATGTGAGGGCCGGGGCAGAACTAGAGGACAGAAAGCCTCTTAGGGCTAGAAACAAATAATGACCGATCCTCCCTCCATTGTCAGTTTAATTTTAGGACCTCTCTTGGAGCCTGGGTGCACATTGGCTTGAGCGTATTCAAGCAAGTTGATGTCTCCTTCCCCATCCCCCACAGTCAAAGAATGGTGCATTACCCTGGAGGATGAAAAGAGAGGGGAAAGGAGAACATCTGAAATAACCCTCAAAAATAGTCCATCTAATCAAAGCCATACAGCTATTCCCAAAAGGGCAAGTGTCCAAGTTATTGCACTGTGTGTATAAGACCAAACACGTGACTTGTTTTTCTCACTAATGTTGACCACAAGCCAAACTACTCACTGACCCAAAATAACCTAATTTTACAAAGAAAGAAATAAGTTGCAGTTATATAGTGCTTTTTACAACCTCAGGATGTCCCAAAGTGTTTTACAGCCAATTAATTAGATTTTCTGAAGTGTAGTCACTGTTGTAACGTGGGAAACACGGCAGCCAATTTGCGCATAGCAAGCTCCCACAAACAGCAATGCCATGGATCCTTTGGCTGTGATTTTCTGAGTGGAGGCGGGTTGGAGACAGCTTTGATGTTCGGCGGGTTCCGGTCCCGCTGCCGGTTTCAGCCGCCCTGAAATTACGATTTTTGCTTAAGTGGGCTGATCGTGCGCGCTACCCGGCCCAATCAGTGGGTTCGGGTCTGCTGCTCGCCTCTGCTGACGTCTTTCAGCCAGCTGCATTTAAGGGGCCCGTGCAGCCTTGTTTTTGATCAATCCTATTCTGCTGCTTCTCGGTGTGGCACATCTGAAAATGACTGCTTCAAGACCAAAGGCATCTCCCAGATTAGATGAAGACTCCCTCCATGCTCTTGTGGAGGGAGTGAGAGGGCGCTAAGAGGTACAGTTCCCCTCAAATGGACGGAGGAAGTCTCCTCAACCAACCAAGGCAGCCTGGCTGCAAATTGCTGAGGAGGTGAGCGTCGGGTCTTTGTGTGGTCACACCTGGGTTCAGCGCAGGAAAAGGTTCAATGACCTGCTACGCTCAGCAAAAGTGAGTATAACATCACACTTATCTTCAATCTGCTCCCCATCTCCTCTCATCACCAACACTCTGCATTGTCAACCTACTCCTACACATCCCACTTTACCCTTACATCCCTTGCACCCTTAACCATCCCTCTCTCTCTATGTACAGAATCACTTCACTATTCTACTATGCACCCCTCACACTCGCTATCACTGTTATGCAATGACAACAACTAACAACGCACAGGGAGGGCCCTTGGTATTGGCACCTCACTCCATCTTTGTCTCCCTCTAAGCATCTATGCTATGGATTTTCTACACTCACTCCAACATTCTCACTCAAACTCCACTTGTGTCCCTCATTGCAGGAAAAAAGAGCACACAATAAGAGGGAGAGGGGCAGGACAGGAGGATGGCCACCTTCGATTGCCCACTTGACCACCGCTGAGGAGGCTGCTCTCAACATCGTCGGAGGTACTGAGGATCTGGAAGTGGGGGACGGTCACACGGGCGCAGTAGAGCAAGCTGGTGACAGAATAGATTTGCAGCCCTCTCATTTAGATTGCATGAATGACTGATATGGCATCTGATGTTCATACAGATTGAGTTCTGATCATCTGCACAATTCGATGTGCCTGCTACCTAAATATCACATGTCTAACTCATGCCTTTACTCCCCCACAGGACCATCGAGAGCTCCTCTTCCCACTGTCCAGGAGGAAGAGCCGGAAGACTCCTCAGAGAAAGCTGCAACCTTTGAGGGTGCAGGGTCAACAGAGTTGAGCGTACCCAGCACCAGCGTAGAGACATACACCTCGGTGAGTCATTCGCAAGATAGATTAGTGTTGTCACCTGGTGTATCACACCTCACAAGTGAGCATCAGCAGATGGTGGAGACAGGGACAGCAGTGGAGAGTCCTTGTCAGAGGCCACAGGGTGCTCCTAGCTCTGCTCAGCTGCATGTGGACCCTGTACCTCTGGGGCCATCCAGAAAGAGAGCAGTGCTGAATCTTCAGGAACAAGTGCAGGAGGCTCTGACAGGGTTTGCATCCATGGTAACTGCGAGTGTGCAGAGAATGAAGGAGTCCATCTCAAACATGAGCAATGCCATGTTGGAGGCAATGGCTCATGAACGTGCCACCATGGAGAGGGTGGCAACCTCTTTGCAGGACATAACTCGCCAGACTCAACAGAGCATAGTGACTCTTCTAAATAGATGGTCTGCTATGGAGGATAGATGGGCAGCTATTGAGGAGAGACACCAGAGGTACATTGACGTCCCCGTTATGAGGACTGTCGGTACAGAGACAGGTCCTCATGGCCCTACTGATGTGCAGCAAGATGCTCTCCAGCTACTTGCTAGCAGTGAAATGCGGGTGACCCATGAGAGGGATGTTGGTGGTCGACAACAAGGAAGTGTGGGCTCCTCTCCAAGCACTCACACTCCCATGCCACTGCGGAGCCCTCGGTCAGAGCCCCAGATTCCTCACCCAACTGAGATGGCCGTCTCAGCCCCTGCACAGCCGCAGGAGGAGCAGACTGTTGCGAAGCCCTCCCAGGCTCCCAACCCCAGAGGATGCCCGCCAAAGGCGTTGAAGCAGGAGCAGCATGAAAGTGAGCAAGGTGCTTCCACATCTGCTGAAGCCACAGGGGAAGCACCACATAGAAGCATGCAAAAGAGAAAGTTAACACAAATAGTCACAAGGGTAGTCACTTGGGTGTTTTGATGTAATACAAATTTAAGATTATCATCGTCATTTCAATTGTAATAAAGAAATGCGATGGCAAACATTCAAAGAGTTGGCCTATGTGTGCCCAGAAATGGAAGTGTCACAGTGAGGTGTCAGGGCACCTTTCATCTGTAATGATGGTGGTGAGAGTGATAGGAACCCACAGTTTATTGTACAGATGATGTATGGTGTGTTAAGAAGGTGGCAGCTACATGTGTTTGCTTCATAAATTTAAGTGAATCTGGTATCGATTAGTGCATCCCTTGCATCACGGCCAGCAATGTGCTCACGTGCTGGTGGAACTCGTACATCCGCCTCCACAAGGTCTTCCTCCGCCTCCTGAGCCACTTGTTCCTCAGGCAACGGTAAGCCAAGCTGCTGTGCGATTTTGTGAAGTGCACAGCAGACCACGATGAATCTGGAGACCCTGGCTGGTGAGTACTGTAGGGCTCCACCTGATCTGTCGAGGCATCTGAATCGCATTTTGAGCAATCCGATGGTTTGCGCGATGATGGCTCTGGTGGAAATGTGGCTTGCATTGTAGCACTCCTCAGCTTCGTTTGATGGCCTCCTCAACGGCGTCATTAGCCACGTCTTCAGGGGATAGCCCTTGTCTCCAAGTAGCCATCCGGAAATTTAGGTTGGTGGATTGAAGAGCTGAGGCACAGTAGACTGTTGCAGGATGAACGAGTCATGGCAACTGCCAGGGAACTTGGTGCAAACATGCATAATATTCTTCCTGTGGTTACACACCAGCTGTACGTTAAGGGAGTGGAAGCCCTTGCAGTTGACAAATACAGCTGGGTTGTGATGGGGTGCCCTAATGGCCACATGTGTGCAATCTACAACGCCCTGCACTCTTGGCAGGCCTGCCATATTTGCAAAGCCAACCGCACGCGCGGTTACACTTGCTTCATCCGTGGAGAAGTGAATGTAATTGTGCGCCTTTGCAAAGAGGGCATCGGTAACCTGCGTGATGCAAGTGTGTGCGGCCGACTGGGAGATGCTGCTGACATCTGCTGATGATCCTTGGAAGGACCCTGAAGCAAAAAGTTTGAGGGTGGTGGTGACTTTGACAGCCACTGGCAAGGAGTGTCCATCCACTCCTCTGGGCTCCAGGTATTGGTGCAGCATTGTGCAGATGTCAGCGACTATCTCTCGCGAAATTCTCAGCCTCCTTTGGCACTGCTGCCCAGTCATGTTGAGGAAGCTCATCCTCGGCCTGTAAACCCTGTGTTGGGGGTATCTCCTGCGGCTAGGTGCAGTCCTGAGCTGACACCCTCTGCCCTGTGCAGCATCAGGTGGGTGAGGAGGAGGTTGGCGCTCCTGCTGTTGCTGCTGATGTTGTGCCTCATTCTGCTGCTGCCGCGGCTGCTCTTCCTCCGATTCTGAGGACCAGGAGGAGAGGGTATAAATGGTTCCCATGCTGCTGGTAGATATCTCAGTTGAGGAATGGGTGCTATAAGCGCTCAGGCAATGTGGAGAGAGGATTTTTCAAGGAGGTCACAGTGCATATGGATCTCAGCTTAACCACTTGCAAGCTCAATAGACCTGCAAAAAGTGTTCCAACACCTCAAAAAACAAAGTTCTGTCATCTGAAAGTCAGCCATGTTACAGGTCCGCTTTTATGCTGCAGGTGCAGCTGTCAAGAATTTGCATAGTTGCTGAACCCGGCACAATCAGCTGGCGTGTTTTGCGAAGGGCGTGGAACATGCTGAAAATGTCCTAAAATGGGAAGAGCCTGCTAAAATCGGATTATCTAGTTAGTTAACAAGCTGTTAACTGCCTTAAGTGCCTCTCCCGCCGCTTGGTGGCGGGTCTGATCGGGACTCCCAGAGCCGACACTTGGCAAAGTTGCGTGGAGGCGGGTTGACGGCAAGTTCGGAACCCGCCATCAATCAAAATGAATTTAACCTCTGACCCGCCTCCAAACCCGCCCTCTGAGCGCCGGCAAAATAGCGGCCTTTATGTCCAACTGAAGGGCAGAAGGGACGTCTCATCCAAAAGACAAGTTAGATAAGATTCTAACAAAAACAATTAAAAACATGGATATATTCTCTGGATTTTTTTTAAAGACATTCAATAAAAATAACAAATGTAAACTTGTTCTAAGTTAATAATATTACGAATATCATCTGTGTGAAAAGTATTTAACAAACCTTTTCTTGTCTTCAAATATATGAAGCGATGATGTAAAACATTTAATTACTATAAAATGACCCACAACCCTTCCAGACCATTTCCCTTCCACAACAAAACAAGGTTTGCCAAATAGCTTTTTAGATGAAGAGAGTGTCCCTTTAAAAGTTTGCCTTAAGATTTTCATTGATACTACAAAAGCATCAGTCCTCACAGTATGTGAGCCCTTGTAACTGAATGGATTTCTACATCGTTTGTCACTGTTTTGCATTGCTGTGACAAAGGATGGAGCTTTAAGTTTGAGACCAAGGCACAAACAGTAATTTTAGTGAGGCTGATAATCAAATATTGTCAATACAGCTTGTACCAACATCTAGGATTCAACAGGAGCAACATTGTTCCCACAATACAACAGTGACTCCACTTCAAAAGTACTTCATTGGCTGTAAAGCGCTTTGAGACATCCAGTGGTCGTGAAAGGTGCTATATAAATGCAAGTCTTTCTTTCCCCTTCTGGCTCTGGCTCTCAGCAACAAGATCCATTGTTCTCAATGTTTAACAAAGTTCATTCAAACTGCAAAATAAATTGAAAAAGGTGGAAGCTGATTCTTGTAGTTGTCCTCAAATGCATCAAACTCTTTTTTAACTTTATAAGGAGGCCGCAATGCATCAAAACACCTACATGATTAGCTCAGTCTTTTTCCATGGGCAGATAAAGGTGATACTAGATCCTTAAAACTGCTAATTTTAAGTCATAGCAGAACAGTAATCCACCTGAACAACATGGGATTGACTCTTAGCTGTGCAATAACTCTGAGCTCCATCTGGTTTGTACAAGTGGTGTGACTGCCACTTTAATATTCTCTGCATCAGTTCTAATGCAGTAACTGATAAACAAAATATAAATGACACAAATAAGAAGCAAGTAAGCATTAGTTTCAATTTATTTGTGCAGCAGTATTGCAAGCCATCACAATTTTGTTAATATTGGGCACTACTGTTTTAACGCACATGATTCACGAGGATAGATGGTAGAGAGAGAGAGAGATCATTTTTCTTTGTCCTTTCTATCACGAATAATTTGTGTTGAAACAATAATGCTCAATCAGTAAATCATCAACAATATCCCAAATGTCAATAACGCTAGTTAGTGGACATTGGATGGGTACTGGATCAGTATTGGCTGTGATGCCTCCCAACGCTCACTATCTCAGCTCACCCATGAAAGATGACCACCTGTGTAAGGCACACAGAGAGTGGTGTGTACCCATGGAACCATAATCCAGCAAACAGCACCTTCAGGAGAGAAGGGAAGAAAGTCAGAGGGGTATAAAATGCCATGTTTCTGCATTATCAGTCATAAAATAGGGAGTTGTTATAAAAGTAAATTATAGTTAACATAGATGAAAGCCAAAAATGTGCAAATACATATCAGAATAATTGTAACAAATCAATTTAAAAAAAACATCAAATGCCACGTTGAACATTTGATGTAAATATGTTGTGTTGCTTTTCAATTGGGGACAATACACACTACCCAGTCGAGCCGGCTGTGGTTCTTACATTGCTGGAATAATCAGATAATTCAGGGTATTAACAGATTCTAGTGTTTGGGTCAGTTAAGGTTTTTCACTGAACAACTCACAATATGCTCACATGCCCAGAAAATGCAGACAGTCCGGCAAAGTGCACTGAGCCAAAGAAGAAACCCCAAAACACAGTGCATTAAAGTATAGGAGAAGAATAGTTCCAATCAGTTGCCTGTGAATCACACACAGAGAACTTGGAGATGAAGCAATTATCAGCCATCGAGGATTAAAAGAATAAGTGCGAATGGCAGGCTGTATATATTGGGGACAGAATATGTTGGATAAATAAAAGAACAAAGAGTGTTGCTGGATATTAAATGAGATTAAGGGTAATGCTCAATTCCGCCTCTGAAACCGAACAGAATTAAGATACCTACTTCAAAGTAGATGAGGAATGTGCGATCTGCCAAAGTATTTACATATAGCTGCTTTAACTTGACTTGCTATATGGAGTAATAAACTTTCTTCAGCTACACTGAGGGCGCATTAATTAGAAAATGTAGGATTCATATTGTGGGGAAGCTTATTCTTTTGGTGCATTTCTTCTGAAAGTTTTTTTTTCCACAGAGCCACCTGGTGAGCTTCACTGGGGTTTAATCTTGCAAATCCCCCAAAGCTTTATTCGGACAAATGTTTATCGCTGTCGTTGCTGTAGTTATGTTCTGAATCGGCCTGATTGTTATTCAGGTGGGATGGCCTGGGCATGAACTGTGCTAATCAAAAAACAAACTGCAGTGAAACACTGTGTCACAGACATTTGCAGAGGCCTTCTTCTGACCTTTGTTAACTAGCAGGGTATAATGGCCCAGTTGCAGGTTCATCTTCTGGATTTCTGCACCTTCCACAGTTACCAGACATCTGTGTAAAACCCCCATGTTGGACACAAGGGTCAACAGTGTGCATCAATTCAACGTGGGAAGTCCTGCTGAGGAAGTACCAAGCCATAAATTTCACCCAACAAGAGCAAGCTATCAAACTGAGGCAGCTCCCAAGTTATTAATCACAATGCTGGGTTCATGTACTGCCGCTTGGAACTTCCAGCTCGCTGAGGGAGAAATGTACACATCAGATATAATCAGGCTTATTCCCATTTTTAAATAGATGGCCACAATTTGTTTAGACATTACTGTGGTGTACCTAACTTTCAGAGGAATTCAAGCAGGCTCGGGAAAAATAAATCACGAAGCAGATTATAGGGGGAAAAGTAAGAAGCTACAGGAAAATAGAAAAAAACCAGGGCAGTGTAAAGGAAAGGAACACACAAACACATTTTTACATGGGAGTTATGTATTTTCGTGCATGTGAGTAAGGAATTAAAGGACATTTCTGGCAATGTCATGTTGGCTATCAACATTGTCTTGCTGCCATCTGTGTATACTCAGTGTAGTGCTTTCATTGCTGAGGATGTCATTGTTTGCTGCTGTTCCAAAGTTTATACACCTCTGTCAAAACAGCTGACAAAGTAGCAAGAGGCATGGTAGCCTTTAAGTTGAGTAAAAAAACAGAGTTTAACCCTTTAGTTCCAGAGACAATTTGTAAAAAATCATAGCAATTACCTGACATTTGTCCTGGTGTATTTTCAACTTGTTTTGGAGTCCACGCCCATTTGAAATCAGTGATTCGTGTAAAGTAAATTCTTATGATCAGCTTTGGGAATCTGTGCACAGCCTGGCCGATGGGAAAGTTACTCCACAAGCTGTCCTATTACAAGATCACCTCCTATATTTTCTATACGAAAACCCACCTAGGACTATATTTTCAGGCCATTTGCATTTGTGCATTTGTTGCAAATGTGAGGTGTCAAAGGTATTTTCAGACCTGTGGCCTCAAATAAAATTGGGCCGTATATTTCGATCTCTGTGTACACACCCGTAGGGACATCGGAAATGCCGGTTTCAGGCATACCAAGCGCATGTGGACGCCTGTCCTGGAGAAGAGTGTCTGCGGGCGGATAGTTCCGCTTTCTGGAGAACCTCCGCCCACAGAAAACCCTTAGAAATCTTACGCCTGCTTTTACCAGTGTAAGATTTGAAAAAAGTAAAACAAAAAGTTTTTTCACTCATTTATCATTAAAAAATACTTTTAAAAAATAAAATAAATTTTAGCCCTGTAAAAAACTTTAATTATTATTTTTTTTTAATTAAATTTTTGTTTAAAATATTTAATTTATTGTAATTTCAACTAATTTTAAAAATGTGATTTAAAAAAATGTTTATTTAATGTTTTAAAGTGTTTTTGGGGTGATCTCCATTCATATATTTGACGGTTCTATCTGTCAAGTGTATGAAGGGAGATTCCCTTCTATTGGCTCCCCATGGCCCCACGTGATCCCAGGGACGCTTGCGAACCTCATGCGCCCCTGGGATACGTGGGCCCTGCACATTTCGAGTTGGAGAGGCCCAGGAGCAGAAGTGTCCGGACCTCAGGAGCCCTCAGGTAAGTCCATAGATTTTTTTCCAGATCGGAGGCCTCCGCATGTGGGAAGCCTCCGATCGGAAAATACGGCCCATTTTCTCATAAATCTCCAAGACAGGACAAAATAAGCAACGGGCTTTCAAATCTCCCAGGGGCTGGAATTTCACTTTTCATGAAAAGTGCAAAAAGAAGCCTGTTTCTCTAGACATGAACTGCAAATTAAACATTGGAACACACTGGACTGGACCCCATGTTAACTGATATTGTTAATGGTTCCCTCTCCTCAGGCACTGTCCCCCTCCCCTTCAAATATGCCATCATCAACCCCTCCTCAAAAAACCCATCCTTGACCCTTTTGTCCTTGCAAACTACTGCCCCATTTTCAACCTCCCTTCCCTCTCTAAAGTCCTTGAACATGTTGCTGTCCCCCCAAAATCCGTGTCCATCTTTCCCACAACTCCATGTTTGGACCCCTCCAGTCCGGTTTCCGCCCCTGCCACCACACTGGAATGTCACAGTCACAAATGACATCCTATGTGACAGAGGTAAACTATCACTCCTCATCCTTCTCAACCTGTCTGCAGCCATTAACATAGTTGACCACACCATCCTCCTCCAACGCCTCTCCTCTGTCGTCCAGCTGAGTGAGACTGCCCTTGCCTGGTTCCATTCTTATCTATCAAGCCATAGCCAGAGAATCACTTGCAATGGCTTCTCTTCCTGCTCCTGCACCGTTACCTCTGGAGTACCCCAAGGATTTATCCTTGTACCCCTCCTATTTCTCATCTACATGCTGCCCCTCGGTGAATCCAAAAACACGTCAGGTTCCACATGTACGCTAACGACACCCAGCTGTTCCTCACCACCACCTCCCTCGAACCCGCTCTGATTTGTCACGCTGCTTGTCCGACATCCAGTACTGGATGAGCAGAACTTTCCTCCAACTAAATATTGGGAAAACTGAAGCCATCGTCTTTCCTCCCTGCCACAAACCCCGTTCCCTAGTAATGATTCCATCCCTCTCCCTGGTCACTGTCTGAGGCTAAACCAGACCGTTTGCAACTTTGGCATCCTATTTGACCCTGAGATGAGCTTCTGAACACATATCCACTGCATCACCAAGACTGCCTACTTTCACCTCCGTAACATTGCCCGTCTCCGCCCCTGCTTCAGTTCATCTGCTGCTGAAACCCTCATCCATGCCTTTGTTACCTCTAAACTTGACTATTCCAATGCTCTCCCATCTCTGCCCTTCACAAGCACATCCAAAACTCTGCTGCTCATATCCTAACTCACACCAAGTCCCTTCACCCATCACCCCTGTGCTCGCTGACCTACATTGGCTCCTGGTCTGGCAATGCTTCGAGTTTAAAATTCTCATTCTTGTTTCCAAACCCCTCCATGGCCTCGCCCCTCCCTATTTCTGTAACCTCCTCCAGCCCTTCAACCCTCCGAGATCTCTGCGCTCTTCCAATTCTGGCCTCTAGCGCATTCTTGATTTTAATTGCTCCACCATTGGCAGCAGTGCCTTCAGCTGCCTGGGCCCTAGTCTCTGGAATTCCCTCCCTCAGCTTCTCTGCCTCTCTACCTCTCTCTCCTCCTTGAAGTTGTTCCTTAAAACCTACACCTTTGACCAAGTTTTTGGTCACCTGTCTTAATATCTCCT
Organism: Somniosus microcephalus; assembly: GCF_052327205.1. Lineage (NCBI taxonomy): Eukaryota > Metazoa > Chordata > Chondrichthyes > Squaliformes > Somniosidae > Somniosus > Somniosus microcephalus. The sequence goes on along the minus strand of NC_141000.1, from coordinate 101,816,560 downwards.
TATGCAGCTTGGTGTCAAATTTTGCTTGATAATGCTCCTGTGAAACACTTTGGGACATTTTACTATGTTAACGGTGCTATATAAATGTAAGTTGTTATTGTTATATGGAGTAATTTTCAATTGAGCAGTAAACTAATGGAGCAGGTCGCCCATGCATTATAGAACTTGTCCAATTTTTATTTCCATTCAATGAAATCGAATGCTACTATAGTAGATGGGTGATCAACTCCACTAGTTTACCACCTAGAAGGTGAAAATTACCCCATCATTATAAAAGATATATGCAAAAGGAGCTGAACTGACAGAAAAATGTTAATAAGAATATAGCAAATAAGGTATTAGAACTGAAAGCAGAAGTCTTATAAAATTACGTCACATATCCCATGATGGGAAACATAGAAACATAGAGATAGGAACAGGAGTAGGCCATTCGGCCCTTCGAGCCTGCTCCGCCATTCAATGAGATCATGGCTGATCTTCGTCTGAGATCATAGCTGATCTTACCAGTTCAGTACCCCGTCCCCCGCCTTTTCTCCGTAACCCTTAATCCCCTTAGCCTTCAGAAATATATCCAATTCTCTCTTGAAAATATTTATTGAATTAGCCTTCACAGCCCTCTGTGGCAGGGAATTCCACAGGCTCACCACTCTTTGAGTGAAGAAATTCTTCCTCATCTCTGTTTTAAATGATTTGCCCGCTATTTTTAGACTGTGGCCCCTGGTTCTGTGCTCCCCTGCCATTGGAAACATTCTCTCTGAATTCAGCCTGTCCAGGCCTGCCATAATTTTATATGTTTCGATGAGATCCCCTCTCAATCTTCTAAACTCCAGTGAGTACAAGCCCAAACTATTCAATCTCTCCTCGTAGGTCATTCCCGCCATTCCAGGTATCAGCCTGGTGAATCGCCGCTGCACTCTTTCCATGGCAAGAACATCCTTCCGCAGATGGGGCGACCAAAACTGTACACAATACTCCAGATGCGGTCTCACCAGCACCTTGTACAGCTGTAGTAAGGTATCCCTATTCCTATACTCGAACCCCCTTGATATGAAGGAACATCCATGGGCCAAATTACCCGGAGATAGATTTTCATCTGCACATGCGTAAAATATCACTTGGATGCAGCGCAGAGAGGAAAACTCGGCCGGAGAATCGCACACTGTTAAAGCAGTCGGCATGATTTTCCTTCCATTAATCCATCTACCTGGAAGCCACTTCCTCTTCCTCTTGTGGCTCCTGAGCTTGACCCTCTGTCACAGTTGCTGGTGTTAATGGCAGGTCTCTCATGATTGCCAAATTGTGGAGCATGCAGCAAATCAACACTAATATGGACACCTTCTCGACAAAGTACTGCAGGGCACCTCCTGACCGGTTAAGGCATCTAAATCTCTGCCTGAGGACCCCAATGGTCTGCTCGATGATAATCCTGGTGGCTGAGTGGCTCTCATTGTATGAGTGCTCAGCTGCTGTCTAGGGTTTTCTCAGGGGAGTCATGAGCCATGGCATCAGAGGGTATCCATTGTCACCTAGTAGCCAGCCATGCACATTGCATTGAAGCTCAAAGATCTGTGGGATGAATGACTGTTTCATTATAAATGCATCGTGGAAGCTCCCTGGATAGCAGACACTCACCTGTATGATGTGCTGCCAGTGGTCACAGACAAACTGTACATTGAGGGACTGGAATCCCTTCCTGTTCCTGAACACTTCCGAGTTTAAATGAGGGGCTTGCATGGCTAAATGCGTACAGTCAGTGGCTCCCTGGACCATGGGGAATCCCGCAATCCTGTTGAATCCTAGTGCTCTGCCTCTGATCTTCTTTGGCAATAGGGAATGGTAGTCATTCCTTAGAGCGTATAGAGCTGCAGACACCTTCCTTATCCAGAAGTGCACAGAGGATTGTGAGATGTGACTTATATCACCTGTGGCAGCCATGAAAGTTCCAGTAGCATAAAAGTTAAGTGCTGCTGTGACCTTGACTGCCACAGGCAATGCAGTCCTGACTGTGCTGCGATGTCTGAATCTTCCTTCCACAAGGCCACAGATCTCTCAGGACCTCCTTGGTAAAGCACAGCCTCCTCATGCACAGGTCTTGGGATCGTGTGAATGTAGGAGTACTTCTCTCTGAATACCTTGGGTGGATAACGCCTCCTGCTGAGAGCCCTCCTCACCCTCCTGTCCCTCTCTCCTGCAGCAGCCGGTGCTGCTCTGCCTAGCCTCATCTCCTCCTCCAAATCATCATGCAGAGCAAGGGGTCTCCTATCAAGGTGCCCATGACCAACCTCTCCCTTTCTCCAGGTGACTCCTGTAAGGTGTCCAATAAGGTAAAGTAGCACAGCACTCACTCTTTTTAGGTGAAGTCCTGAGAGAATATCTGGGAAAAATGTTGATAGTGTTGGTGAAGTTTTGACAAAGTGTCCCAGAAAGTCTCCCGAAGTGTCTCAAAAGTCCTTTTCAAACGCAGTGTAGTCAGTCGATCTCAATCAGCAAATGAACATTGAAAACTGAGCATGGCTTTAAGTAGCGCTCGAAATCCTCAGCAACGACATGATTACTCCTACGATAGCAAAATACTGCAGATGCTGGAAATCTGAAATAACAACAGAAAACGCTGGAAAAACTCAGCAGGCCAGGCAACATCCGTGGAGGGAGAAACAGTTAACGTTTCAGGTCGAAACTCTTCTTCAGAACTGAGAAAAAAGCAGGAAATGAAACAGATTAAAAGGCCAGTTTGGGGGCTGGGAAATGGGGGAGGGGATGAAAGAACAAAAGGGAAGGTCTGAGAGGTGAAGAGACATTAAGAGATATTCAAGGCGAGACGAGATGGTAATAGGACAGGTAAAGAGACAAAAGACGGCTCTAGATGAAGTGTGAAATGCGCTGGCAGAATGAGAGACAGCTGCCATGTGGGAGAGAAAAAAAGGAAAAGGCACAAACCAAAGGTGTGGATAAAAAATATATAAAAATATAATAGGGGCCGAGGTTATGATCTGAAATTGTTGAACTCGATATTGAGCCTTTTCCAACATGGTGTCCTGCGCTAAATGCGGGCTAAACGGTTGCAGCTTAATACCCCACCTTGGGCGCCTCTTCACCTCTTTAGCGCCTAAAGTATTCGGCCCAAATTGCTCCCATGATCTCTTAGTGAAGATGCCGTCATACATTATTCAACTGAGTGATTTATCTTGGCCATCGATAGCAACTGGGAACAAATCACCTATAGCAGCTATCACAAGCACTTTCAAATCCTTTAAGGTCAAAAAACCACAAGCTACTTCAAGAAAAAAATACCTCAGAGCTCTATACAGCTTTACCTGAGAGCAGATGAAGAACCCTTTAAGTAGCAATTGATATGGCTACTTCAGGGCTGGTATAACCCATGGTTGCTGAACGGAAGCAAGAAGTAATCATAATCATAATCATAATAATAATCATAATAATCAACTTTATTGTCATTGTTAGTGCACAAGTGCAGTACAACGAAATGTAGGCTTGCGGCTCCCGAGGGTGTACATTTAGATTAAGACATTTAAACATTCAACATTCATTTGGCTTGTAATACATTAACATAAACATAAACATAATAAAGTGCATTGGCAGATGTGCAGGCTTTAGAGTTTATTTGTGGAGTTCAGTAGGATGACAGCCCTGGGAAAGAAGCTGCTCCTAAATCTGGTCGTTCAGGTGCGAATGCATCTGTAGCGTCTCCCAGATGGCAGGAGGGCGAACAGACTGTGGCTGGGGTGGGTAGGGTCTTTGATGATGGTCCGTGACCTCCGTAAACAGCGTTTCTGGTATATGTGCTCTATGGTCGGTAGCCGAGTGCCGGTAATGCGTTGGGCAGTTTTGACTACCCGCTGCAGGGCTTTCCGGTCATAATAGCTACAGCTGCCATACCATACTGTGATACAGTTCGTCAGGATGCTCTCTATTGTGCAGCGGTAAAAGTTAGAGAGGATCAGGGGTGACAGGTTACATCCCTTCAGCCTCCTTAGGAAATATAGGCGCTGCTGGGCCTTCTTCACCAGAGAGGAGGTATTAAGGGACCAGGAGAGGTCTTCCGTGATGTGGACTCCGAGGAACTTAAAGCTGTCCACCCTTTCCACCACAGCCCCATGGATGTGGATGGGGGTGTGACTTCCGCCTTTAGACTTCCTGAAGTCCACAATGATTTCTTTGGTTTTCTTGATATTAAGGGCCAGGTTGTTATCGGCGCACCACTTCACGAGATGCTGGACCTCCTCCCTGTAGGCTGACTCATCGTTGTTGGTGATCTGGCCTACTACCGTGGTATCATCCGCAAACTTGATGATGATGTTGGAACCATGAACAGCCACACAGTCGTGGGTGAAGAGGAAGTAGAGGAGGGGGCTCAGCACACATCCTTGTGGGGCCCCCGTGTTCAGGGTCGGGGGGGGGGAGGTGTGGTTACCTAATTTGACAGACTGGGGTCTGTTTGTTAGGAAGTTCAGGGTCAGAAGTGGTAAGGTCAGAAAATGATGCCAGCATCCTAATGATGTCACTTAACCCTGATTTCAATGTAATCACGAGGCTTCCACCTGTTTCAGATGGGAGTTCTGGCTGCCAGAATTAATGTCCGCCAGACAATTAGGCCACTTGTAAAAGTAGTGGTACCGCCTCATGTTGGAGCACAAACAGGAGACAAAAATTACCCCCATTGTGTATGTATGCAGCACCTAAGGTATCCATTTGTCACTATGTACACAAAAATTAATAAACTTGCAGAATGGGCATATAATTGGCAAATGAATTTCAACACAGATAAATGTGAGGTATTACATTTTGATAGGAAGAATAGGGAGGTCACTTATTACTTGGAGGGTGCAAGTCTAGGTGGGGTAGAGGAACAAAGGGATCCCGGAGTACAAATACACAAATCACTAAAAGTTGCGACACTGGTTAGCAAGGTCATAAAAAAAGCAAACCAAGCACTCGGGTTTATTTCTAGAGATATAGAATTGAAAAGTAGGGAATTTATGCTAAACCTGTACTGAACTTTGGTTAGACTACACTTAGAGTACTGCGTACAGTTCTGGTTATATTATAAAAAGGATATAGAGGCACTGGAGAGGGTGCAGAGAAGATTTACAAGGATGATACCAGAAATTCGAGAGTATACATATCAGGAAATATTGAACAGGCTGGGTCTCTTTTCTCTTGAAAAAAGGCTGAGGGGTGACCTAATAGAGGTCTTTAAAATTATGAAAGGTTTTGATAGAGTGGATACAGAGAGAATGTTTCCACTTGTGGGAAAGAGCAAAACTAGAGGCCATCAATATAAGATAGTCACCAAGAAATCCAATAGGGAATTCAGAAGAAACGTCTTTACCCAAAGAGTGGTGAGAATGTGGAACTCACTACCACAGGGAGAGGTTGAAGCGAATAGTATAGATGCATTTAAGGGGCGGCTAGACAAGCTTATGAGGGAGAAGGGAATAGAGGGTTATGCTGATAGATTTAGATGAGGAAAGATGGGAGGAGACTCGAGTGGAGCATAAACGACGGCATGGACTGGTTGGGCCGAATGGCCTGTTTCTGTGCCGTGTATCCTATGTAATTCTATGTAAACTGCCAACCCATGTTCACAGATGAGTAAATGATCAGTTGTAGAGTGCACGTGTCCACATGCAGAATTTTATTTTGATCTAAACATGAGAATTCCAATAATCCGCCTGTAAGTAATTAATTGGGCAATCAAATTCGGAGCCTGAATTACATTACCAAATCTCAGCATAAACAATATATCGGTAATTTTACAAATGCAGGCTCCAGCACAGAGCTTTGAATACCAGGAGTGCATTTCGAGGAATCGGGTGCTACGTTCTATGATTTTCTGTTCATTAATACATTTAAGGGGGAGCCTGGAGATTGTACATCCGGATTCCTAATAAGCACTTCCAGTGAGCAAAGCTCCATGCTAGAGTTGTAATTCAGAAAATTACCCAATATGTTTCAATCCACCTGCATCAGATTTTATCAACCATTTTGCATACATATCAGCCACAGCCATCTAAAAACAAGGTGACAAGCATCACCCAGTACTTCTTGTACTGCCCAATTAATTACTGTATCAACAACAATAACTTGTAATTATATAGTACCTTCAAAGCAATAAATGTCCCAAGATACTTTACACAAGAGAGAATGAATGTGGCGCAGCAGTAGAAGAGTTAGGAGAGATGGCTAAAAGCACAGTTAAAAAGATAGGTTTTTTAGGGGGCTTTTAAAGGCAGGGAGAGATATAGCAAATTGAATAGATTTAGAGAGGAAGTTCCAGAGAATAGGCTTGAGGAGGCTGAAAGACTTGCTACCAACAGAGGAGTGATGGGAGGGAGGGGAGGGGCGATACTGGAAGCGCAAACGGAAAACTATAAAGCACAATTGTGATGTAGGGTTGGAGGAGAGGTAGAGAGTGGTGAAACCACTGAGGTATATGTCAACCAGGACAAGGATTTTAATTCAGTGCATTAGGAGTAGGGAATCAGAGAAGGTCAGAGGCAATGGGTGCGTGGGACTTAGTGTGAGACAGGATGGAGTTGGTGGAGTTTTGGATGAGTTTTGTTTGTGTATGGTGGAGCTCAGCAGACTGAAGAGGAAGGTATCGGAGAAGTCAAGTCTTAAGGTAATGAAAGCTTTGCTAAGGGTTTTAGTTGTAACAGGGATGAGTTGGGGTGGAAGCGGGCAATATTGCAGAAGAGGAAGTAAGTGTTTTTGGTGATGTAGGCTGCGGACTGTGAATCTCAGCTCATGATTACATACCATCTGGTTGAGCCTGTGAGAACAATTAGAAAGTGGGATGGAAATGGGGTAGGAGCTGAATAAAATGGATTTGTTTATCCCAGTGTTCAATTGGAGAAAGTTCTGGCTCATCCATGACTTCATGTCAGATAGGTACTCAGACGGCTGTGGAATAAAGGATAGTGGTGGAGCAGTAAAGAATTTTGTTGTCAAAATACATATGGAAATCCCATGAGGAGCATATAAACAAGAAATAGGAAGGACCAAGGATGGAGCTTTGAGGCAGTTCATAGGTGATCATATAGGTGACCATGGATGAGAGGAGACAAAAGAAGGTGGAATGGTTGACCGTATTGAACTTTGCCAAGTTGTAGTTACAGAAGATGTCATTTGTGACATTGACATTGGAGCTGTGGGTAGGGCAGGAACTGGATTGAAAGATTTGAAAGGGAGTTTTGGGAAAGGAGAATATGGAGCTGTTTGACAATGTACAAAGACTACTCAGAAGAAAAGAAGGTTGGGTGTACCTTTCCATTACAGAGAAAGCTAAGCATGGCTAAGCAGTCCTATAGGTAGGCGCTTCAGAAGAGGTGGTATGGCAAATGGTGGATAGTCCAATTCTCTTGGCTAGTCCTGGGCCAATGTGATAGTCAGGGGCCAGGGCCCAGTTTCTAGTCAAAGAAAGTGGCCTGGCTGAAACATGGAGGTGCTGGGTATAGCCCTGGTAATAAGTGCAGTGGGTAATCTTACTCTGTCTAGTTATTGGTGAAACAGAGGTTCACAAGAGGTTCAAGGCAGCACAGCAGTGATCCAGTGCATCCCATGGGTACATAAATTTGAAGATATATTGCAAGTACATCAGTACAGTTGTTAAGAAATGCTGCTCCCAGCAGAACAAGGGTATGACTGGTTGTATTTTTTATATTCTCATATCTTGATCATTATTTTTTTAAGTGACATGAATCAGTCATTCATGAAAGAAAGACTTATGAAATAATACTGAGTGGCCTACGGGCGGTGCTGTCCAGGGAGAGTATAAATACTTGGGCAGGGGCCCAGCTTGCGCAGGACATTCTTAACAGGAACTAGTGAAGGACACAACTAGACCTCCATGTTGTAAAACAGTTGATTAAAGCTTTGCTTAACGCTTAGACCAAGTGCCTAGAAGTTTTCTTACGTCATTAAGTAAGGTAAATGCTGCTTCAGGGTTACTCTAAAACCTGCATTTAAAGCTTCAGATGAAGATTTTTAAATGTTATTGTTATTACTTAGCCAGTAATATTTTTTAACTTTTTAATTTAAAAAAAAATTGCTTTGTCTTCTGCTCCCTCGGTCTCTCATGCCACAAACAATATCCTACCTGAGAGAGCAGGTGGGCAGGCAATCCCTTGCCAGGGCTGTGGTAATGTCAGCCAGTGACTATGTTTTGAAACCTATAGCAGGGCACAAATTACCCTCCCTCCTTTCTCACTAAACCCCCCTCTCCCCATTTTGCTGATGACTGCATGGGTCAGGTTGTTGATTAAAGCCTCTGATGTGTTTGTACTGGGTAAAGTTGTCTATTAATTATAGAGAGGGAATGAACAATAAGACAGAGAAGCATAATGACAGGTCAGTAACATAGTGGGTAAGAGCTTTGCTTCATGCTGCTCCACTCGTGGTGTCGATACCTGGCTGTGTTTGATGCAGTAACTCACTAACCACAAGTGTGGTTCAATTCATCAGTCCCCTGCCAGCTCGCTGACTGTAGTGCCCTGCCTGAGGGCAAGAAGTGACACCTCATCCATCTTACTCTGTGGACAGTTATCTCCTGTTGGCTAAGCTGGGGGTGGGCAAAGAGGAGAATATAAGTGATAGTCGTTGTAGACTTCCCACTGCCTGTCCCTCCCCTTCCCTACCCTCAGTCTTTTCTCCTGGATTCTTAAGGAAAGGCGGCAAAGAATTGGGCAGCTATAAATAGCACAAGGCAATCTAGACACAGAAAACATTTTTCTATTTATAAATTTCAGCCAATTCCACATGAATGGAAACTGTACCTTTTTTTCATAATTGAAATTTGGGCAAGGAAGTAGTACTTTAAGGCTCAATGCCATTGTGTGTAAAAGAAAACATGACTTACACAATACTGTGTCAAATCAAACCCTTGGATCTGTTTGGCGGGTTTCTATACCATGGTGATTTCCTGTCTCTCCGTGAATGGAGCTGGATTTTTGGTTAATGCAGCGTGGCTCTTCTCCCCGTGGTTTTGTTTTTGTCAAGTTGGCAGAAACTGACACTTTTTCTTTGCTTAATTAAGTTGTGCAGAGCAGGGCTGGTCAAACAATTGCATCTACGTGGGGAGTCTTGAACCGAGGAGAATAAAGTGGGTGTTGGCGACATAAAAAAGGGAGATTCTGTTATTGTCTGGGTGTAGACGGGTCATTTTTTCAAAGTTAATGCTGCCTGAGTGACCACAGCTCGCTCCAAGTGCTGAAGGAAGGATGCTCACACTTGGAGACAGTGGGGGTCAAAATCATCCAGCAAGCATAATAGGATGTGCCATTTCTTCCTATTAACTGCTGCATGTTACCTCGCCCTATATCAATGCATGGTTTCAGATAGTGCTATAAATTACTGTGGAAACCTATTGTATGCAATTGGTGGGGATGTACAAAAGAATGTCGCTTATAACTAGAACTTCACAGAGCACAAAAGGTTATGCCGTACCAGCAATGGCAATCTGGCAATATCATATTTGCAGGGCTTCACTCCTGGTACAGTTATACTGCAGCCAATGTGAATCCCACGTGGTGCGAGGTTCCCTCCATGAAATGGCAGAATTCTGCTTGGCAAAACACCATCATATCCCCAGTCCATACTCCAGTGTTTGCTTCAGTGCAACATGAAAATTGCACTCATATGGACTTAAAAATTGCAGTCTCGATGCCACCGAATAACCATGCACTGTACTGAATAAAGGATACAAGACACACAGCTGGTAAAATATATTGTACATACTATTCATTACACCACCTTCCTTAAGCCTGTGCTGTGGCTTACCCTTTCTGAACACTTCCTTTATCAATCATTTAATGAAAGATATAGCTACATTTCATAACTAAATACACTAAATAACTATGCTGCATTTACTAGTCTGGAACAAGTTAGCAATAGCCAGATACACAGAGCACATGATTAAATATATAAAAAGTGCATTATTATTTAATTCAGTCAAAGTCAATAATGTGCAAATCTGACATAAGCAGATTACTAGTGAAATCCAGATAATAATCTTAATGTATAAGGCCCGCTTCACAAAGAATTACTGAGCTGATAAAAGGCAGTCTTCTGAATTTGTTTTAAAGATCATACTTTTATCCTCAGGAATAATCATGTGAAAAATTGTTTCTTTAAATAAACCATTTCTTAGCAGATCACCAAATATTTGGGAATAGATTACCAGTCAGTACCAGTGAAGCCATTCCTGTTATACACAGCCTGGTTGGAAGTAACTTTCTGTCTATCCTGCTGGATTATTTATAACAAAATCTCCCTAGTGTAGTGATAGACTGGTTTGAACACTTTGGAGTGTGTGAGTTATAATTGCGTATTAAAAATAATTTTCTAAAGATTCACAAGAGCATGAAGTTGATGGGCAAACTATTTTATAATGAGTGCAAATGGGGCAAGACAGGCAGCACATTAGTGATCATCTTATTCAAGCGAAGACCAGCAAAGGCGGATCTCGCGGAACTGAAATGTGTTTAATGAAAGTTGCTACAAATGCAGAGGCATTCTATCTGCAAATTCCAGATGAAACCAATCATTAATGCACTACACTGACACTCATGCAGATACAGTATGTACTACAGGTAGTAGAAAACTTATATCCACAGTCAGACTGCTGCATGCTGAATCTGGACTGGAAGATACGGGGACAGAGATCTGAACCCTGAACTCTTGAACCTTGGCTGGGTGTCATTAGGGTGAGCAATAGACAGGCTTAGGGAATGGTTGGATTATTTCTTTTCAGCGATGATGCCGAAAGAAGCGTAATGATACTGCACAAAATGTTCCCATTGTCTTTGAACTGAAGGAAGGACAAGCACTTTCACTGGTCACAACAGGTTCAGAGTCAAATGGGTCATGACTGAGCTTGGATTATTACCAAACTGTTTCCTCCTCCTCATTTTATTTTTCCAGTTTATAATAACCTTAGTAGTTTTGGTATTTGGCTTGAGCCACTAGATGCTGGATCAGTATAGCAATCGTTGATAACCATATCCAATTCAGAAAATATATAGAGTGCTTAATGTAGTTTGAAATATCAGGAAATTAATACTGTTGGCATGTTTATTTTAAGAGTGACTCCTGCCAACGAAACAGAATGAAAATGAACGTTACTTAAATCACATAATTTAGTCACCCACCAAAAATATTTGTAGTCCCTTCGAATGATTGTTAGTGAGTTAATTTGTTCCTTTTCCTTTGCCTTCTATATATCAGAATGAGAAATGATCACCATGTGATAAAATTGTGACCAATTGCAGCATATTTTTACCCTGTGGAAATTTACATTTCTCTATTATATTAGAGCCATTTGACACTGATCTCCTAGTGGTAAAACTATCATGTATCTTGTCAAAACATTTAGATAGTAGGACAGATATTTTCCATCATACTTAGATATTCAACATGATTGAAAAAGTGCAGCAGACTGTTTTAACATATGAAATTTGGTCACCAAGTTATTTATTCTGCCACACTCAGCTATTGTGAATTTCAGCACCTGTTTTATGACAGCTTGTAATTGCTGTACGTCTTACTGCCACCTATTGCCACAGGCCTTTCAATGTCTATGTTAAGAAAGTTATCGGTCCGTGGTGACTTGGCTTGAGTCTGTGTTTAGGCACATCGTCACAACTACAGTCAGCAAGCAAGTATTGAATAAAGAAACTTTCCACTGCACTTTCATCATTTAAGTACAGGTACTGAGTACATTTAGCTACACAAAGGTTCCAGGGATTTCTGCAGATGTTGGGGCCAAATCTCCGAGCACTTTTGACTCAGATTTCTGTGGATTTCTGACGACCCCCCCCCCGGCCCCCCGGTAATGTCCTCTGAGTGGGCTAGAGTGAAGCCAAAATGTACCTGAATGGACCAGGCCAGTACGTATCGGTGTCTGTGAAGATACGTTTAAATTCCCCTTGCTGCTTGTTATGTTACTGCGTTGTACAATTTTGATAAAACAAAAGGTCTTGGACTCAGTGGCGTGTGAACATATGGTCTGCAGAGCAACAGGAAGAAATGATGTACAATCAACATGGGCTTCTCGTTTTATTTTCAGAGACGTACTTGAGGTCATGGTAGGACAGGACTGATGACTTTGTTAAATCCGCTACAGTAATTAAAGTCACAGTTATCTTTTTTTTATATCCCTGCATTTTAAGAGTCACGCAATTTGTATCTAAATTCTTTCCTCAGGTTTCTCTGTATGGGGGGGATCTGTTTATTGAATTGTATGCTTCATCCTCACTTCCTGAGTCTGAGCAATTTGGCATATTAAGAAAAAACATAAAATGCTGTAAATGCACAGCAGGTAAGTCGGCATCTATGTTTTGGATGTAACTAGTTCAGAGGAAGGGTCCCGTTCAAAATATTAATCAACCTATCAAATGCTGGCCGACCGGCTGTGTATTTCCAGCGTTTTGTGATTTAAAAAATTTAATTTCCAGTAGTCTTTTTTTTGCCTAATGTTGTTCTTTTTTCTGCCCTTCTCTCCTGACGATGCTGATTCCTGTTTGAATATTGTCCCACAGGCACTGGAAGATCTCTTGTACCTTACCCAGGTGGCCATTCTTCATGGGCCAGCCTGACCAGTGAGTATTAGCAGGCTAAACAAAAGCAAAATACTGCGGATGCTGGAAATCTGAAATAAAAACAGAAAAATGCTGGAGATACCCAGCAGGTCAGGCAGCATCTGTGGAGAGAGAAACAAGAGTTAACGTTTCAGGTTGATGACAGGAGAGAAGGGCAGAACAAAGAACAACATTATGCAAAAAAAAGACTACTGGAAAAACATTTTTAAAATCACAAAACGCTGGAAATACACAGCAGGTCGGCCAGCATTTGATAGATTGATTGATATTTTGAATGGGGCCCTTCCTCTGAACTAGTTACATCCAAAACATAGATGCTGATGTACCTGCTGTGCATTTACAGCATTTTATGTTTTTTCTTAATATGCCAAATTGCTCAGGCTCAGGAAGTGAGGATGAAGCATACAAGTCAATAAACAGATTCCCCCATACAGAGAAACCTGAGAAAAGAATTTAGATACAAATTGAGTGACTCTTAAAATGCATAAATATAAAAAAGGATAACTGTGACTTTAATTACTGTAGCGGATTTAACAAAGCCATCAGTCCTGTCCTATGATGACCTGAAATAGGTCTCTGACGAAGGGTCATCGACTTGAAACGTTAACTCTGTTTCTCTCTCCACAGATGCTGCCTGGCCTGCTGAGTATTTCCAACATTTTCTGTTTTTATTTCAGTATTAGCAGGTTATTTGATCCATTTCTCACCCGATATCCATATGTGTGCACTTTCAAGCAGGATAGTGCCTTGCAGCAAATTGGGTTGAATTTTCCCCTTGTTGGTCAAAAGTGCTGAGACTATTTGCAGCACCCTGGCTCGTGCCCTGGCTGAGATCAGCTAACTTAGCAAAGATTGGAACAACAACAGCAATAGCAACTTGTATTTAACCTTCTAACCCGTGTGACTACTACTCCAGGCATTGTCCTTTTTCCATTGGGAAGCTGCTATATTTCATCTCCATGTACTAATAGTAGTGCAATCCATAGCTCACTGGTGGGTGACTGGTTGGAGTTTAGAGTCTGTTTGCTTCTGTAGTGGTTACTTGCTCAGCCATTACTTCCTTGGTTTGTGAATGTTTCAGGAAAGTTTCCTTGATATCCTAATATTTGCACGTACAGGGCACCCCCTTTAAGGAGTGTGCATAGGGAGGTAAGTAAATCTGAAGGTCGAGGTCCAACAAAAAACTTGCGACCTAAAGAACAGATGGTGGGTGGAGAAAGCGCAGGAGATCCAGCAGCTAGCCGAAATCCACGACGTGCGTGGATTCTTTAGCGCAGTCAAGACCACCTACGGCCCAAGCACCCAATGTCCTACCCCACTGTCAAGAACAGTGAGGTAATCATCAAGGACAGAGAGGCAGTCAGTGCCTGCTGGAAGGAGCACTTCGAAGATCTCCTTAACCGAGACTCTGTCTTCGACGCTAGTGTCCTCAACTCCATCCCGCAGCATGCTACATACCATCACCTCAGCACTGTCCCAGCCAGGCATGAGGTTGAAAAGACCATCCGTCAACTGAAGAACAACAGGGCCTCAGGAGCAGATGGAGTCCCTGCTGAGGCACTAAAGCATGGTGGAGAAGCACTACGGATGCAAATTCATGAGCTCATTTCTCTTATCTGGAAGGAGGAGAGCATGCCAGGGGATCTCAGAGACACCGTAATTGTGACCATCTTCAAGAAAGGTGACAAGTCCGATTGCAGTAATTACAGAGGAGTTTCCCTGCTGTCTGCCACAGGGAAAGTCATCGCAAGAATCCTCCTCAATCACCTTCTCCCAGTGGCCAAAGAGCTCCTCCCAGAGTCGCAATGCAGATTCCGCCCACTAAGGGGCACAATGGACATGATCTTCACCACATGTCAATTACAAGAGAAATGCAGGGAACAGCACCAACCGCTGTACATGGCCTTCTTTGATCTCACAAAGGCCTTCGACACTGTTGACCGTGAGGGATTATGGAGTGTCCTCCTCAAATTCGGCTGCCCTCAAAAGTTTGTCACCATCCTCCGCCTGCTTCACGACGACATGCAAGCCGTGATCCTGACCAACAGTTCCACCACAGACCCAATTCACGTACGGACCGGGGTCAAGCAAGGCTGTGTCATCGCACCAACGCTCTTCTTGATCTTCCTTGCTGCAATGCTCCATCTCATCCTCAATAAGCTCCCCGCTGGAGTGGAGCTAATTTACAGAACAAATGGGAAACTGTTCAACCTCCGTCACCTCCAGCCCAGATCCAAGGTCATCCTATCCTCTGTCATCGAATTACAGTATGCAGACGACGCTTGCGTCTGCGCTCACTCGGAGGTCGAACTCCAAACCATCGTCAACACCTTCACCGAAGCGTACGAGAGCATGGGCCTTACACTAAACATCTGTAAGACAAGGGTCCTCTACCAACCTGCCCCCACCACACAGTACTGACCCCGATTATCAAAATCCACGACAAGGCCTTGGACAACGTGGACCACTTTCCATACCTCGGGAGCCTACTGTCAACAAAGGCAGACGTCGATGACAAAGTCCAACACCGTCTTCAGTGTGCCAGTGGAGCCATCGGTCACCTGAGGAAGAGAGTGTTCGGCACTAAGCTCATGGCCTACAGAGCAGCAGTGATACCCGCCCCGCTGTATGCCTCAGAGACATGGACCATGTACAGCAGGCACCTCAAAGCACTGGAGAGGTACCACCAACGCTGCCTCTGCAAGATCCTTCAAATCCATTGGGGATAGGCGCACCAACGTCAGTGTTCTTGCTCAGGCCAACATCCCCAGCATCGAAGCTTTAACCACGCTCGATCAGCTCCGATAGACGGGTCACATCGTCCGCATGCCCGATACGAGACTCTCAAAACAAGCGCTCTACTTGGAGCTCCAACACGGCAAGAGAGCCCCAGGTGGGCAGAGGAAACACTTCAAGGACACCCTCAAAGCCTCCTTGAAAAAGTGCAACATCCCCACCGACACCTGGGAATCCCTGGCTCAAGACCGCACAAAGTGGAGGAGAAGCATCCCGGAAGGCGCCAAACACCTCGAGTCTCTTCGCCGGGAGCAAGCAGAAGCCAAGCACATGCAGTGCAAGGAGCGCACGTCAACCCAAGCACCCCACCCACCCGCCCCTTCAACCGTCGTCTGCCCCACCTGTGACAGAGACTGTAGATCCCGCATTGGACTCGTCAGTCACCTGAGAACTCATTTTTAATATGGAAGCAAGTCATCCTCGGTTCCGAGGGATTGCCTAAGAAGAAGAAATCTAGATATTTAGAAGTTGTATCTCTCCAAGTCCCTGTTGTTAAAGCTAGACTCCTGATATGAAAATCTAGGAGGGATAATTCTGTCTCTTTCAGTACAAGATTGATGGGTAAGTTTGTGTCAGAAATTTCAAGATTGCTATGCTAATTGTTATGGCTCTACGTTGCTATTGTGCTCTCAAGCTGTCAGCCTTGGCTCAATGGTAGCACTCTTGCCTCTGCGTCAGAAGGTTGTGGATTCAAACCCTACTCCAGAGATTTAAGTACATAATCTAGCTGGACACTTAAGTGCAGTACTGTGGGGTTGCTGTTATATCTTTTAGATGAGACCTTAAATCGAGACCCTGTCTGAACTCTTAAATAGATGTAAAAGATGCCGTGATACTATTTGAAGACGAGCAGAGGAGTTCACCTGGTGGCCTGTCCAACATTTATCCCTTAATCAAAACAGATTTTCTGGTTATTTATCTCATTATTTATGGGGCTTTACTGTGTGCAAATTGGCTGCTATGGTTGCCTACCTTACAATAGTAATTGCAACTGCATTTCAAGAACTGTGAAGTGCTTTGGGACACCCTGGGGATTTGAAAGGTGCTTATAAAAATGAAAGTTATTTGTTTCTTAAGAGGAAATAGCACTGCACAGGCCAAGTATGAGGGATGGACCATTATGTCCATTGCCATTAAAAGCGAGCCATTTTGAACTCATTGGTATATCACATCCAGCATTTAATCTTGCATCTCAGCCCAATAAGTGAGTAGAGGATGGTTATTCACTGGAAACAGTTCTAATTCTCCATTTCTATACTAGTACAGTGGTCTCCACCCACAGAAATTTTAGAACAGTGTTGCATAATGACAACATAAGGAAAAGTCAGTTAAGCTACCACACAATGAGAATCAGAGGTCGATAAATTATTGGGACCTAAGGGAATTAAGAGATATGGGGATAGTGCGGGAAGGTGGAGTTGAGGTAGAAGATCAGCCATGATCTTGTTGAATGGTGGAGCAGGCTCGAAGGACCAAATGGCCGACTCCAGCTCCTATTTCTTATGTTACGAGTTTATTTTTGGTGCTATTTTGGTGCCACAGATTATCAGGTCATTATCACATTGCTGTTTGTGGGACCTTGCTGTGCGCAAATTAGTTGCCACATTTCCTACATTACAACAGTGACTACACTTCAAAAAGGCTGTAAAGAGCTTTGGGACGTCCTGAGGTTGTGAAAGGTGCTATATAAATGCAAGTCTTTCTTTTTTTTCTTTTTATTGTAAACTTCCCTTTCATTTTGGGGGGAATATTTTTTAACGTATAGAATTCACATAGCTCACTTTTTCCGAGTATGCTGGCAAACCGCAAAAAATAGATTGTTACTGTTATTCAGCACAAGGAGCTGCTGGATTCTCACCTGGTGCAACGAATGTGCAATTCAACACTAATATTCGCAAGTGTCATCTGACTGATCGGAATGTTCTATATTAACAAAATAAACTTACTGTGCAGTCTAAAATAAATGTTTAGAAGAAGCTCAGTTCCAAAAGTAAATGTAGGCTGGTGCCAATGAAGGAATTAAATCTTTCCCTTTGATGTGCCTATGACCTACTGGCCATTCAGCATACTCAGAGACAGGCACCTGGAGCTGCTGGTATAACAGTGCAGGTCTCAGGGTTACATTGGGTGGCACTGGCTTAGCAGAAGGGGTTGCATGCCAAGCAGAGGCCCAGACAGTGTGAAGGATTCACAAGGGCTGGAAAAGAGCCATCTCACTTTCCTGGCACCTATAGCTCCACATGGTGCTCTGCGTCTCACCAGGACAAAGAGAGCGTTTTTTTTTTTGGAATTAACATTATGCTGACGAATGAATAATAAAACCGACGCACAGAACTCCAGCAGCATTTTAAACCGATAACATAGAGATACAGTTATAATCGGAGATGGTCACTTTCTGCAGGTGTTCATCAGTGTCCTGCATTTGCATATATTTGCATACTGTCAAACAGTTGGCTGACAGAATTTGCAGAAAAGGTCTGGACAGCGACCAAACCTGTCAGCGGCTTTCTCCTTGCCAGTCAAGGTTGGATTTGGTCACAGTGTTAAAAAAAAGTCCTTTAATGCTTCAGTACAGGAGCCAAAGAAAACTATCTGGTGTAAAATGTGAGGGACATCACAGTGTGATGGGAAATGCACAATAAATACTGTTTATTCATTTACAATAAAGACACTGTTTAGTTCCTGGGTTGCAAGTGGCTGGGCCATCTGGCTAATATCTTCACAGTAAAACATTGTCTGTGACAAAATAAATTACCATGATTGCATCTACAGAACCAACTAAACTGGCTTCTGTATAAAGCACCCTTCTCAAGCTATGAAATCATGGAACATAGATGTTACCAGCACAATTGAATCTGGTCACTAAGAGTACTATTTAGACAGGACTATTTAAATTTGAATTAATAAGACATTTCTGTCCTTTTCTTCAATCTAAAGTCAATCAATCAGTTCTAACCAAAACACTGAGCTCTTTACGTTGAGTAGTTTTTAATAATTTTTTTTCACCCTCCAATTTTCTCCCCTCTTTTCCTGAAGCCACTAACTCAAAATGGTTCGGTTCCAC
Source organism: Somniosus microcephalus (assembly GCF_052327205.1). Lineage (NCBI taxonomy): Eukaryota > Metazoa > Chordata > Chondrichthyes > Squaliformes > Somniosidae > Somniosus > Somniosus microcephalus. Next base: position 101,798,083 of record NC_141000.1, on the reverse strand, counting down.
TGGCGCTGGCCGCAGTCCAGTACATCACCCAAGTGCTCACCCTGATAGACAGGGACTGCCGGCATCTTACTTAATTGTGAAGGGTTTCACAGCTCAGCCTGGTGCTCTTGTCGCCCAACATCTACAATTGGCACTTTCCAGCAGGTGGCATTGAATAGAGAGGAGGAACAGGAGACTGGCTGATTTTCCCCTCCGAGCCCAGTAGTACTGAATCCAATTGAAGCGCCCGAACTGCTTCCCCGAACTGAGATCGGCTAACTCAGCACAGGCCATGGAGCAAACCTGGGACCTTCTCATTCTGTATCATTCAATTTTACACTAAAGAAAAGAACTTGTATTTATATAGCGCCTTTCGTGACCTCCGCACATCCCAAAGTGTTTTACAGCCAATTAAGTACTTTTGAAGTGGCGTCACTGTTATAATGCAGGAAACGTTGTACCCAATTTGCACACAGCAAGGTCCCACAAACAGCAATGTGATAATGACCAGATAATTTGTTTTAGTGATGTAGTGAGGAATAAATGTTGGCCGGAATACTGAGGAGGACTCCCCCGCTGTTTTTCAAAACAGTGCCATAGGATCTGTTACGCCCACCTGAGAGGGCAGGCGGGGCCTCGGTTTAACGTCTCATTCGAAAGTTGGCACCTTCAACAGTGCAGCACTCCCTCAGTGTGCTTATCAACTGAGCCATTAAGCAGACTATTATTTTTTAGCAAGCGTAATGTTTCTGCAACGCACAAACACATGAATTGTGCGGTGTTACAATTTTATTTTTTGTGTTAATGTAAAAACAGAGGATACAAGCTTTAGACTAATCAAGTGCTCCCAGAGGTGTAGCAATGAAAATCATACTGTACACTTATTAGTATACAATTAACCAAAACATTTCCAAACCTACAAGGACTGGATAAAGAATTTTAATTCTTAACGAACTCCATTACTGAGTCTTTCTTAACAGAATATTTAATTGGAGATCTGTGTAGTGTGATGTCAATCTACTTCCACTTATGAAGCTGACTGGGGGTAATTTGGACTTTGGATGCTAGTGTAAAATGGGCGGTATTGATTCAGCCGACCTTTACACGTCTTTCCTGAATTTTATTTCCAATTGGAAATCGGGAGAGATGTATAACGAGCGGTTAATCCATTTTTCGCTATCATCCAAAGTCAAAATTACCTCCAGTGTAATTTACTTGTGATATTCTCAAACAAAATATGTCGGCTTGGGATTTTCTACTTCTGCGCTTGCTAGCCCGCAACTTTCGGCCCATTCATTTGAATGGAAGGAAAATTTCAGGCTGGTGAGTGTAGAACTTAAAAATCCAAGCTGTAGTTTCTACATTTGTGGAAATAAAAGCCATAAAGCTTGGGCCCTATATGAATTATCTTCAAATTTTTCCCCACCAATTTTCTCCTCTCTCTGGACAGTGTTGATTGCTTGCTGGGATACAGCTCCCTGGATGTCAGTCACTATTTGGTAACTCATCTAAGTGGCCATTACTCATGTTTGGACCTTGGCGGTAAACGTCAGCAGGCTATTCAGTCACTTCCAATAGGGGCCTCTGACTATCTATCAGCGGCAGGGATCATGGTCAATTTTGCCATACCTAATTCCAAGGCACTGAGGCCAATTGTAAGGCCCCACATCTTCCCCTGCTCAGATCAGCTAGCTCCGCTCAGTTCAGGAATCAAAACTGGGATCTTTCTGTCGGGATTGTTCAGCTACTCACTATAAAAACTTACTGGGTCATTGGAACAGCTCATAGAATCGTTACAGCACAGTAGGAAGCCATTCGGCCCATCACGTCTGTGCTAGCTCCCTGCAAGAGCACGTCAGCTCGTCCCACGCCCCCGCCCTTTCCCCATAACCCTGCATTTTTTTTTCTTTCAGGTCCTTATCCAATACCCTTTTGAAAGCCATGATTGAATCTGCCTCCACCACCCTTTCAGGCAATGCATTCAAGATCCTAACTACTAGCTGCGTAAAAAAGTTTTTCCTCATGTCGCCTTTGGGCCTTCAGCCAATCACCTTAAATCTGTGCCCTCTGGTTCTCGACCCTTCTGCCAATGGGAACAGTTTCTCTCTATCTATTCTGGCTAGGCCACTCATGATTTTGAACACCTCTATCAAATCTCCTCTCAATCTTCTCTGCTCTAAGGAAAACAACCCCAGTTTCTCCAGTCTATTCACGTAACTGACATCCCTCATCCCTGGAAGCATTCTTGTAAATCTTTTTTGCACCCTCTCTAAAGCCTTCATATCCTTCCTAAAGTGCGGTGCCCAGAATTGGACACAATACTCCAGTTATGGCCGAACCAATGTTTAATAAAGGTTCATCATAACTTCCTTGCTTTCGTACACTATTGGCAGGATTTTCATTGGGCCGTGGAGGCGGGATTGGAGGCGTGTGGGGGGTTAAAATCACGAAATCGGGGGGCACAAACCCAACCCGCCTCCATGCCAGTTTCAAAGGAGGCGGATACCCGACCTGTGCTGGGACCCGCCTCCCCCAGGCGGGAAGGAGATTAGTGCCAATTAACTACCTGTTAACAGGTAGTTAGTAGGCAGTTTTTAGCCATTCCCTATTTTTATTCCTGAAGTGTGGGATTCCTGACGGCTCCAAACCATGCCAAGTTAGCGAGGCGGACCATCGGGTTGAAGGGCTTGGAGGGTTCGAGATGTCCGGTGTTCAGGTGAGTGATGGGTGCATGAGTGCAGAGGTAAGTGTGTTTGGTGTGTGTAAAGTGTTTAAAGAAGTTTTACTTACCTTTACAGCCTTCCTTTCTTCAGGTTTCGGGAGTCCCTCATCTCACCGGCACAGAAAGTAGAATGGCCGCGAGCTGTCAAAAGTTGCAGCATTCAGCTTTCTGTTCCGGGGAGATCTCTAAATCAGCCTGAGAGGAAGGAATTAACTTAGTGTACAGATTGTCAGTGTTTGACAGCTTCAAAGAGCTGTCAAATACTGATATTTCATCTGTCAAAAGCTCTTGACAGATGAAATGTCAATCTGTGACATCACCTGTTGTCGGGTGGCCCTTAATTGGCCTGCGGAGCCTGCTGGGCGGGCTCAACAAGGTCAATCAAGTGAAAATCGCGTGGGTTGGCTAGAACTCGATGGAGGCGGGGCTACAACCCCAAAAGTTGTAGTCCCGCCTCCTACACACCTCCAGTATCAAAATCCAGCCCTAAGCCTCTATTTATGAAGCCCAGGGTCCCGAATACTTTTTAACCACTTTCTCAACCTGTCCTGCCATCTTCAACGATTTGTGCACATATACCCCCAGGTCTCTCTGTTCCTGCACCCCTTTAGAATTGTATCCTTTAGTTTATATTGCCTCTCCTCGTTCTTCCGACCAGAATGTATCACTTCGCACTTTTTTGCGTTAAACTTCATCTGCCATGTGTCCGCCCAGTCCACCAGCCTGTCTATGTCCTCTTGAAGGCTATCCCTAACCTCCTCACTGTTTACTATACTTCCAAGTTTTGCGTCATCTGCAAATATTGAAATAGTCCAAATCATAAATATATATCAAGAAAAGCAGTGGTCCTAGTACTGGGGAACACCACTGTGTACCTTCCTCCAATCCAAAAAACAACTGTTCAGCACTACTCTCTGTTTCCTGTCACTTAGCCAATTTCCTATCCATGCTGCCACTGTCCCTTTTATTCCATGGGCTTCAATTTGCTGGCGAGCCTATTATGTGGCACTTTATCGAATACCTTTTGGAAGTCCATGTACACCACATCAACTACATTGCCTTCATCAACCCTCTCTGTTACCTCATCAAAAAACTCAATCAAGTTGGTTAATAACGATTTACCTTTAACAATCCGTGCTGGCTTCACTTAATTAATCCACACTTATCCAAGTGACTGTTAATTTTGTCCCGGATTATCATTTCTAAAAGCTTCCCCACTACTGAGGTTAAACTGACTGGCCTGTAGTTGCTGGGTTTATCTTTGCACCCTTTTTTGAACAAAGGTGTGACATTTGCAATTCTCCAGTCCTCTGGCACCACTCCCATATCCAAGGAGGATTGGAAGATTATGGCCAGTACCTCCGCAATTTCCTCCTTAACCACCCTCAGCATCTTAGGATGCATCCCATCCGGCCCTGGTGACTTAACTACTTTAAGTACAGACAGCCTTTCTAGTACCTCCTCTTTATCAATTTTATCCCATCCAGTATCTGAACTACCTCCTCTTTCACTATTGTTAGTGTAAATAAATTCACTCTCCTCTGTTTAAGGTAAAGGCACACAGTTTATTATACGAAGCGCTTCGGGAGAAGAGTTCAAAAAACTCCGCAGTCTAGTAACCCTCTTCTCAGTTTTACAATGGCAGCCGAGCTTCTTTTATACAGTTCAAAAAGCCAGAAAGGTACCGATATCAGCAGTTATTACATTAATTCTTTGGCCAATCCGGTACCTTAGCAACCTTCAATCACATTCTTTCAAAAACAAACAACTTAATTATATTACTATACCGTTAGCTAACTTCTTTCAAAAACAACTTAATTATATCACTATACACTTTCGCGTGACATGTTGGTATTTCGCAACCTTACTCTCACAGTGAGAAACAAGCAAATGCGGTTATTGTCAGCACAAAACCAGTTTGAGCGAGATTATACCTATGTCCTGCCAGTTGCTTAACTCAGCCTTAACTTAAAACTTCTAAAACACCCTTTACCTCCCTTATTCTTCCTAAGCGTAATTTTTCACCCTTACACTGTAACTTTGGCAGCGTCTTCTTCCTTGGTAAAGACATGCAAAGTACTCAGTTAGCACCTCAGCCATGCCCTCTGCCTCCATGCGTAGGTCTCCTTTTTGGTCCCTAATTGGCCCCATCTCTTTTCTTACTACCCGTTGACTATTTATATGCCTATAGAAAAAATTTTGGATTTCTTTTTCTCATACTCCCTCTTTGCCCCTCTTATTTCCTTTTTCACTTCCCCTCTGAACTTTCTATATTCAGCCTGCTTCTCACTTGTATTCTCAACCTGACATCCGTCATACGCCCCTTCTTTCTGCTTTATCTTACTCTCTACCTCTTTTGTCATCTAGGGAGCTCTGGTTTTGGTTGCCCTATCTTTCCCCCTCATGGGAATGTACCTCGACTGTACCCGAACCATCTCTTTAAAGGCAGCCCATTGTTCGATTACAGTTTAGCCTGCCAATCTTTGATTCCAATTTACCCGGGCCAGCTCTGTTCTCAACCCACTGAAATTGGCCCTCCTCCAGTTAAGTATTTTGACTCTAGATTGCTCCCTGTCTTTTTCCATAGCTAACCTAAACCTTATGATACTATGATCACTGTTCCCTAAATGTTCCCCTACTGACACTTGATCAACCTGACCCACCTCATTCCCCAGAACCAGATCCAGCAATGCCTCCTTCCTCGTTGGGCCGGAAGCATACTGATCAAGAAAGCTCAGATGAATTATCCTCTAAGGAACATAAGAAATTATGATTCGAGAAAAGATCGCTTTACCATTAAGACTGTTCTTCCTATAGACCATTTACAACCAGCTCTATCATGGGCACTATGCAGCCATTTAATCTCCTTAGGAAAGATTCTGGATGTCCGTACCTGCCTCCTCAAAAGAAAATTGAGTGAAGCTCCAGAATACCTATCTAACCGTACATTACTCATTCCTGACTAGGTGGATTCCAAAACCTCAGCACTTCCGGAGCATTTGATCATTTCTCTCTGTGCTTATTATTACAAACCTCACTGCCATTCCTCGCCACATCTGCAGTTTCTACCAGATCTTAATATGCATTTTATCTTAAAGCTTGAATTATTGAAAGCTAGTTACAGAAGTTCATATATTGGCTGAGGTGTCCAAAGACCTACTTGAAAATTTAGTCCATTTTCTTCAGATGTTAAAACATAAGGGAGCAGAATTTCCACCAGCGCGCTCCCGATCTCTCGCCATAACTTTGGATTTTTTGGTCAACAGGGTTTCCACCATTTTTCCGCCAAAGTTACAGCAGGAGATCGGGAAAACCCCCATGGAAATTCTACCCCAAGAATACTCAGGAACAGGACAAATCTATTCAATTTTGATTGATCCTAACTACACTAAACTCTCTTTTCACCAAAGGGGTATATTTTCTAACATACACTGTTCACTTTTGGGGGAAATTTTAACCCTACTCACTCAGCAGATCCTGGCGGGTAGGCAGTTAAAATCGCCCTAACTCTTACCTGTCCGAAAGCTGCCATGATCGCAACATCTGCAATTTTAACCTGCTCTCCTGAACAGGCAGCAAGGACACGCACCCGGATCAACAGGGTCCTTCTCTACATCTGAATGTTGTGGCCCGATGACATCATTGAGACCCGACTGTAATTTTAACTCAGGCCTGAGCAGGGAATCCACCTGGAGTCAAAATCGGGGCCGCTCACACAAAACTCCTCTTTTTTTTTAAGATGTTAACCTATTTATTTTAAACAGGTTAATACCTATGTTAAAAAAGCACACAGAGGAATTTAGTATTAACAAGTTAAGTGTTTATATGGGAACAATGCCAGTTGCAAAATATATCCCAAGCTCCTCAATCCTTTCGCTCTCCAGGACACATCTGGTTACCTCAAACACTTTTATACATTTCTGTGGCTATCCCTGGTAATTTATTCCACAATTCTGTTTGATTTGTAAAGAGTTGGGGCTAAAAATGGAGTAGCACCCCCTTAGCGCCTACTTTTAGCGCCCCGGAAAAATTAGCGCCCCCGCGACAGAAATTGAGCGGTAGCGCCCCAAGAGGGAAGCAGGGCACTACTGGAAACACCCCGCATCCTTCTTGGGGCGTGCGATGGAATATCACGGCGTTATGTGCCACAGCGCCACATGCTGTGTCACGTCGCACCGTGGTATTGCAGGCCTTCCTCCCCTTCTTAAAGGGGAGGGGCCTTGTGCAGCGCGACCCGGGGCCCAGTTGGGCCCCCGGGGATCGGGAGCTCCGGCAAAAGAGTCCGGCACTCAAGAGAAGTGCCAGGCTCTTAGACCGCAGCCGGCACTCCATGGCAGGGGGGGGGGGGGGGGCGGCGTTTCAGGAGGCCAGGGACGAGAGTGCAGGCAGGCGGCCAGCAACAAAAATGGCCGCCCCACACCTCGCCTTTAAATAATGCCCCCCCGGCTGCTGGTAGACCCCCCTGCTCCGTCGAACATAGCGTCCAGTGGTAAGTCAGGGGGCGCTCCTGAAGATCACGGCCGGGGTGTGAGCGGGGCGCGAGCAGGGCACTGCACACAGTGATGGCGTCATCGCCGGCAGCGCAGCACCGTGGGGCGCTACCGGTTACCGCTGCTGCTAACCTCTGGCTGAATTTTGCGGGAGGTATGGATGACGCCACACCTGGGCGCTAGTTGCTTTGCGCCCCGTTAGTGCCCTCTTAGGGGAGCAAAGCAACCGAGTTTTTCCCCCATGATATCTTAAGTGACAAAATTAACCAACACAAATATTGTAAAGCTCTTCTTACCAGCTTCTATCTTTCTAAACGCAAGGATATAAATGGGTGGAAAACTAAAGTTTGGTGTTGGAGGTGATTCAACCGGTATGTGAAAACTTTTAAAATTCAGCTGTACACTGACAGGAAGAGGTGACGTGATTTATGCTGCTTATCCTATGCCATGAGAGTGCAACGTTAAATTAGAAACAAAAGAAGTGCATTAAATTACCCCTGGAGCAGTTTGTTTGGACATTGAGGCAGTAAAGCCAAAACCAGGTTATTTTATTATCTTATTAAATCTATCCAAATGTTCTAAAATACTGTGAGATACTGAAATATGCTTCCTTACAGCAGTCCACTGATCCTGTCATTAGACATTCAATTTCACTTAATTTTCTCTCTTGGGATGAAAAATGGGGTTTGTGTTTTTTTGAGTCAAAATGTCTTTGGACTGGAAAAGTTTTTGATTTTCCTTGTCCTCATGCTTCATCTCTACCAGAGAGGTAGAAGACTTCAGTTATAAGAACAGAGGAGTGACTAATATAAATGGAGATAGTAAGGTTCTAAAGCATATGATAAATGGCATAGTATGGAATGTAGGTACAGATCTGGCTGGGAGAGTCTAGAACTAGGGGGCAGAGTCTCAGAATAAGGGGTCGGCCATTTAGGACTGAGAGGAGGAGAAATTCCTTCACTCAGAGGGTTGTGAATCTTCAGAATTCTCTACCTCAGAAGACTGTGGTGGCTCATTTGTTGAGTATATTCAAGAGAAAGATCGATAGATTTTTGGATACTAAGGGAACCAAGGGGGATAGTGTGGGAATGTGGAGCTGAGGTAGATGATCAGCCATGATCTTATTGAATGGCGGAGCAGGCTCGAAGGCCCAAATGGCCTACTCCTGCTCCTAGTTCTTATGTTCTTATGTTACGTCCTTTGTTACAAACTAGCCACCAGCGTTCACATCCACAACACACCATAAACATTTTAAATAATAACAGAAAATGCTGGAAACACTCAGCAGGTCAGGCAGCATCGAGGAGAGAGAAACAGAGTCAATGTTTCGGGTCGAGGACCCTTCGTCAGAACATTATTCCAGTAACGTGGCAAAAAATAATCGAGAAAACATAATGAGGCTCAGGAACTTGAAAACTCTCAAAAGATTGAAGAGTTCTGACGAAGGGTCCTCGACCCGAAACGTTGGACTCGATTTTGCCAGGCCCAACGAGGTGGGATTGGAGGCGTGTGAGGTGGTAAAATCGCAAAAAATGGCGGGTGGGCCCCATCCCGCCTCCATCCCGCCTCCGAGCAATTTTCCCACATATGTGTTTTCTGACCCCATTTCCATCCCCCCTCCAAGAGACGGGATAGGCCCTTAAGGCCCCTTAACAACCACTTAATTGCCTCTATAATCCCATTTTGAGAGGCCTTTCTGATTTTCCCACTTTTGCCACTTGCTGCACGTCTCCTCTGGAACACGCCAGTGAATCCTGGCGGCCTCACAAGTGGATTGCTTACTAACAGCTGCAGCTCCACCATTAAAAAAGGAGTTTTCAGCAATCTTCATTTGCAGGTGGCAGAACGTTGTTGTCTCAGGTCTGGGGAATTTTTAGCAGGCCTACTCATTGTTGTGGAAGTTTGGAGCCTGACACCCATCTCCAGTGTGACCTCCTGGGAAACCCCTCTCCCTTGAATGAGAGCTTCCTCAACTGAGGTATATACCAGAAGAATGGGAACCATTTATTTCCTTTCCCCCTGGACAATAGATTCGGACGAAGACCAGCTGCGGCAGCAGCAGAACCCTGAACAACAGCAGCACCAACTGCAGGAGCAACAACAGGAGCTCCAAGCTGCTGCTCACCCACCTGAAGCTGCACAGGCCAGAAGGCGCCAACGCATGGAAGCACGTCGGCGCAGGAGATACCCCCCAAAACAGGGTCTACAGACAGAGGATCAGCTACCTCAACATGACTGAGCCGCAGTGCCAAAGGAGGCTCTGACTTTCACGAGAGGTAGTGGGTGACATCTGCGCAATGCTGCAGCAAGACCTGGAGCCCAGAGGAGCAGGTGGACACCCCTTACCAGTGGCCTTCAAAGTCACCACCGCACTCAACTTTTTTGCTTCAGGCTCATTCCAGGGATCAGCAGCAGACATCAGCCGGGTCTCCCAGGCAGCCGCACACACTTGCATCACGCAGGTAACCGATGCCCTCTGCCATCGCGCACAATTACATCAATTTCTCCAAGGATCAAGCCAGTGTAACTGCGTGTGCGGTTGGGTTTGACAATCTGGCAGGCTTTCCAAAGGTGCAGGGCGTTGTTGACTGCACACGTGGTCCTTAAGGCACCCTATCACAATCCAGGTATTTTTGTCAACCGCAAGGGCTTCCACTCCCTCAATGTACAGCTGGTGTGTGACCACAAGATGGAAATTTTGCATGTTTGCGCTAAGTACCCTGGCAGTTGCCATGACTCCTTCATCCTGCACCAGTCTAGTGTGCCCCCGCTCTTCAGTCTGCCAGACCAACTTTGCAGATGGCTATTTTGAGACAAGGGCTATCCCCTGAAGACGTGGATAATGATGCCATGGGGGAGCCCATCCAACGAAGCTGAGGAGCACTACAACTCCAGCCACATTTCCACCAGATCCATAATCGAGCAAACCATCGGCTTGCTGAAGATGCACTTCAGATGCCTTGATAGATCAGGTGGAGCCCCGCAGTACTCAGCAGCCAGGGTCTCCAGAATGGTCGTGGTCTGCTGTGCACTTCACAACATGGCACAGCATCGTGGCTTGCAGATGCCTGAGGAACAAGTGGCTCATCACATAGCCTCCTCAGATGAGGAGGAGGAGGAGAACGACAATGAACAGCTTGCAGAGGCGCATCAACCAGTGGCAGTAGCACGCACTCATCTTGGCCAGATTTGCTTAGCCTAGCCATTCAAGCACTTTTGCCTCGCAGCTTCTTACCAGAGCATCGACAATGGCCAAGAACCTGCGGATTCCTATCACTCTGACCACCATACTGACAATTGCAAGTCACCCTAAGCCCTCAGTGTGGAAGTCCCATTTGCGAAATGACACACGCCACAGCTTCAAGAGTTTGCCAGCAGAATTTTTTATCACAACAAGCAACTGATGGCATTTCAAAAATAAACACAACATAACACCCAAGTGACTACCCTTGTGACTACTTGTGCATTATCTTCCTCTTACGCGTGCTCCTACGTGGTGTTTCCCCTGTGGCTTCAGCAGATGTGGAGGCCCCTTGCTCACTTTCTTGCTGCTCCTGCCTCAACACCTTTGGCGGGCATCCTCTGGTGTTGCGAGCCTGTGAAGTCTGCTGCTCCTGCGGCTGTGCAGGGGTTGAGACAGCGATCTCAGTTGGGTGGGGACTCTGGTGGGGCTCTGACCGAAGGCTCTGCAGTGGCATGGTCATGTGAGCGCTTGGAGAGGAGCCCCCACTTCCTTGTTGTCTGCCACCAACATCCCTCTCATGGGTCAGCCCCACTTCAGAGCTGGCAAATGGCTGGACAGCACCTTGCTGCACTTCAGAGGGGCCATGAGGACCCGTTTCTGCGCTGGAAGTCTTACTCCAGAGGACTTCCATGAAGGTCTGGTTTCTCTGCTCAATAGCTGACCATCGCTCTTCAAGAGGTGTCAGTCTATTCTGAACAATGACCGTGTTTTCAAGACCCTGGCAACTAAGCTCCTCCATGGCCATAGCCATCCTCTCCTCTACAGTAGCCATCCTTTCCATGGAGGTTGCCATCCTTTCCGTGGTGATGTGTTCATGCGCCGCGCCACGCCTCCATAAAGGCTCTGATCATGTTAGCGATGGACTCCTCCATTCGCTCCACACTCACCGCGACCTTGGAGACAAAACCTGCCAGAGACTCCTGCACCTGTTCCTGGAGTTCCAGCACCGCTCTCCTTCTAGATGGACCCGGAGGCACAGGGTCGACATGCAGCTGAGCCGAGCGGTCAGAGTCCTGCACCCTCCGACGAGGACTCTCCACTGCTGCCCCTGTCTCCACCATCTGCTGATGCTCACTTGTGAGCTGTGATACACCAGGTGACAACACTACACTATCTCGCGATGGTCCCACCGAGGTGTGAGTGTCTGCGCTGGTGCTGCGTGCGCTGAATTCTGCTGACGTTACGCCTTCAAAGGTTGCAGCTTCCTCTGAGGAGTCTTGAAGCTCAGGCTGTTCCTCCGGGACAGTGGGGACGGGGGCTGTCCATGGTCCTGTGGGGGAGTAAAGGAAAGAGTTGGAGATGTGAGGTAAAGTTTACATGCACATTGAATTGTGCAGATGAAAGGTCAATCTGTTAGGACATCAGAATCATTATCAGTTACTCATGCAATGGCAATGAGAGAGATGCCAAACTACATGTATTCTGTCACCAGCTTGCTGTGATGCGCCCGTCTGTCCATCCCCGACTTGCGAATCGTCCTCGACACCGGCGATTTCCAGGGCCGCCTCATTCCAAGCGGTGAGCTGGGCTACTGAGGGTGGCCCTCCTCCTGTTCGCGCTCGTTCCCTCTTATTGTGGGCTCTCTTTTCCTGCAATGAGGGACACAAGTGGAGTTTCAGTGAGAATGAAGGAGTGAGTGTAGAGACTCCATAGCATAGATGCTTAGAAGGACACAAAGATGGAGTGAGGTGGCAAGACCAAGGGCCCTCCCTGTGTGTTGTAAGTTGTTTTCATAGCATCACAACAATAGGGAGTGTGAGGGCTGCATAGTCGAATAGTTAAGTGAATGTGAACATAGAGAGAGAGGGAATGGGTAAGAGTGCAGGGATGTCAGTGTCAAGTTGGATGTGGAGGAAGAGGTTGGCAAAGCTGAGTGCTGGTGAGGAGAGGCGATGGGGATCAGATTGAGGGTGATTGGAAAGTCATACTCACTTTTCCTGTGCGCAGAAGGTCATGAAACCTCTTCCTGCACTGCAGCCAGGTTCTGCGGCACATAGACATTGAGGGGCCAATTTTCATTGACCCGTGGAGTCGGGATTGGAGGCGTGCGGAGTGTTAAAGTCTCGAATTCGGGGGTCCCGACACCATCCCGCCCCCAACCCGCCTCCATGTAAGTTTCAAAGGAGGCGGGTACCCGCCCTGCACTGGGACCCGCCTACCCGAGGCGGGAAGGGATTAGTGCCAATTAACTGCCTGTTAACAGGAAGTTAACTGGCAGTTTTTAGCCTAATCCCTATTTTAAAGTTTGAAGTGTGGGATTCCCGACGGCTCCAAACCACGCCAAGTTAGAGGAGTCGGGCCATCGGGTTGAAGGACTTGGAGGGGTCGAAATGTCAGTGTTCAGGCGAGTGATGTGTGCATGAGTGCAAAGGTAAGTGTGTTTGGTGTGTCTAAAGTGTGTAAAGAAGTTTAAATTACCTGTACTTACCTTTTCAGCCTTCCTTCCTTTAGTTTTCAGGGGTCCATCATCTAACCGGCACAGAAAGCAGAATGGCTGCGATCTGTCAAAAGTGACAGCCTGTAGCTTTCTGTGCCGGTGAGATTTCTAACTGAGTCTGCATAGAAGGACTCAGATTAGAAGTAAGACTGTCAGTGTTTGACAGCTTCAAACAGCTGTGAAACGCTGATATTTCATCTGTCAAAACGTCTTGACAGATGAAATTTCAGTCTGTGACATCACCTGTTGCCGGGTGGCCCTTAATTGGCCTGCTGAGCCCGCTGGGCGGGATCAACAAGGTCAATCAAATTAAAATCACGTGGATTGGCCGCATCTCAATGGAGACGGGACTACAACCCCGAAAGTTGTAGTCCCGCCTCCTTCCCAACTTCTGAATGAAAATCATCCCCTGAGTTGACCTCTTGGGCCACTTGCAGCCACACAGCTTTAGTCTGCTGGGGAGGCTTTTTCCTCCCTGAGGAAGGGAAGAGCACCTCCTTATTTGCTCTTGCTCCCTCCACCAGAGCTTGGAGGGCGGCGTCATCGAACCGTGGAGCATACTTTGGCCTACTGCTGGACATAGTTGCTGAATGAAGCGATCACAACAATGGGCATAACATTTGCAATCTCCAGAAGAAGCAAGGCTGCTTGCAGGCCTTAAATCCAGCAGCATTAATGACGTAATCGGAGGCGACTTTCTGTATGAAAAGACTCATTAGGCCAGGGTTTTCCACACGCTGGAAATCAAGTGCCCAATTAGGGGAAAATCACACTTTTTTCCCACTTCACATCGGAGTCGGGTTCCTGACACAAAAACCACCTGACACGCCCCCAGCCCGCCCCAATGGCAAAATCCAGCCCGTTGACTCTGTTTCTCTCTCCTCGATGCTGCCTGACCTGCTGAGTGTTTCCAGCAATTTCTGTTGTTATTTCGGATTTCCAGCATCCGCAGTATTTTGCTATTGTATAAACATTTTAAATATACTTTATTCCCACACTTTAAAAAAATATTTCTAGGTCCCTTGCACGATATAAAATTCCGTAAGCTGAAGCAGAATAGGAACAGGACAACTGCCTGTCTATTGACCCCAATAAATAGTGTGCACAACACAGGGGGAAATGTTGTTTGCCACATGTTAAACACAAAAAATACTAGCCTACAGGTATTTAATCATTTTCATGCACATTTTTCAATTTTTATTTTCAATTGCACTCAGCACTCTGGAGAAAGCAAGATGGTGGTCAAAAGGATTTTACAAAAGAATTTGGAGTGATATGTTTGGCTTCCGGGCCTTGGTATTGGTAACTCTATCTGATCATGATTTTTTGATTGGAAGCTTTTTGAAATTTCTGATTGATAGTTTTCATTCCCATTAATAGATTCTGTACCTGTTCATTCCCATTAATAGATTCTGTACCTGTTCAGTCTGGATTTGTCTATTTCTGGTTTATAAAGATGAAATTGCAGCTAATCAGGTACAAATCTGAAGCACAAATTTGCATGAGTTGCACAGTGTGACACAGGAAGTCCGATGGACAAAACGTGCACTGGGTATACCATTTAAGCAGAACAGAAATATTATGGGGGAAAAATTCAGTTGTTTGCATCTCCCATTAGCGCCTTAAGAGGGCGCTAATGGGGCGCAAAGCAACTAGCGCCCGGGCGCGGCGATGTTTGCGGCGCTCGCGAAATTAACTAGACATTTTGCGGCAGCGCTAAACACTACCGCCACGATCTCCTGCACCGGCAGATTGTGACGTCAGTTGAGTGCGCAACGCCCCGTTAGTGCCCCGGACCGGATATTGAGTGGCGCCCCCTGCCTTACCGCCTGCCGTTAGCAACGACAGGTTGAGGGGAGCGTTTTGCTGTCAGAAAGGGACTAGGGGAGCACTATTTAAAGGTGACCGCTTCCTGCCTTATTTTGTCGGTGACATTTTTGCACCACGCATTCTGAGAGCAAGAGAGAGACTTCTGGAGAGATTCAACGCTGTGTGAAGGAGTTTTGAGTACTGAGCAGCATTTTGCACGTTTATTTTGATTTGCTCTTCCTTGCTTCGCCAGCGCTCTGAGGTAGCGCCTCGCTCCTCGGCCTTTGCGCCTTAAGACAGGTGTGAAGCGCCTGATTTAGCGCTCCAATCACCTCCAGGGACGATAAAAGCCAAGTTTGCTGTCAGAGGCGATAATTAGCGCCAGGCGCTAAACTTTGCGCACGGCCGATAATGGCGCCCCAAACGGGGCGATACTGAATTTTTCCCCCTATATATCTTATATATATCTGTATCGTTTATTTTCCATCAAAACCTGTGCCTGAGAAGCTTAAGGCTTGAATTCATTGTTCTTCCATAACTATCACTGGCAACTCCAAAAAGGTAGCAACAACCAATTCCAGCAAGCCCCACAATGCTGTGGTGTGCGTACTCTCAGAATGTATCGATTCTCTGCAGGCAATCCAAACAGTACAAGTTGAAGTGTGAGGGCAGACCGGCTATAACAGTAATCCTGAGTTTGTTTTTTCTCAAGGCTTCAAAAGCATGATTTTTTTTTAGGTAAATTTTAACAAGAAAACTACTTTCAAGGGCTTGTGCTAAAGCTAGAGAGAAAAACAAAGAGCGAGATACAGACAGAAAGACAAGGAGAGAGAGACAGACAGAAACACAAAGAGACAAGAGAGCCATGCAGAGTGAGACGGGGGCAAAGAACAGCAGACGAGAATTTCTGCTCCAGCAGCAATGCTGCCAGAGGTGTAGTGGGACAGGACTTCTACCTGCCCATCTGACCTCGGTGAATTTTCAGGAGGGTCTGCCTGTGTCAGGGTGGGGTGGGGAAATGGAACATCACTGCCTGTGGCACTGCCAGCAGTTTAAAGGGGTTGGCTGCCACCCAGGCAGACAGAAGTGTGAGCCCGCTTTATTTCCCAGCAAAATCTGATCACCCAATGATCAATTTCAATCACCATGACAAGCCATTTGAATTATAAGTCTCTTCCGAGCAAGGCTGGGTGTCAGTTAAATGCTAGTTTTACCAGCACCCAGTGTTGCTAAGGTGGCAATAATGGGAAATTGAATCCGCCAACTATATTTGGGCGAGTATTTCTGGTACCTGGCAGAAGTGATGCTGGAAGATCAGTACAGGCACAGAAATAGGTGAAGATCTGTGCCCTAATTTTATGCCCACACCCATCCAAATAATACTGTGTCTGAATGAGGTAGAAATACAGTGTATGAGTGAGGGAAAGAGAAAGGCCAGAATTATCAGAGGTAAGAACGGGTGGGTTGGAGGCGGGGGGAGGTGAAAGTTGAAAAAATGTGAACCTCGACCCCAACCTGCCTCCAAAGAGGTCTCTCTCTCTCTCTCTGTGCCCTGGAGGAGGAGAAGAGACAGAGGGGAGACCACATCTGTTGCTGCTTTTGGGGTGCCAGAGGAGAGAGAGGAAAGGCCAGGAGACCAGAACTAACATCAGAGGGAAGCCATTCCATCACTGCCTCCCCAACTGGTCTCCATTACAGGAGAGGGAGAGAGGGGAGAAAAAAAAGAACCTGCCTCCAACCCGCCCACTTTCACCTTTAACCCAGGTGGGACGGCGGGGGTGTGCTGCCAACCCGCAGCCAGGAGGTGGGTTGGCAATTTACATATTATAATGAGGCCTGAAGCCTCTACTTTAACCTGCTGTGCAGGTTTCACTGCAGGTGGCTGGGGAACCTGGGGCTCGGGGTTCCCGGTGGCTGCAACGAGGAGGCCTCAGCCTCGGGGAACAATGCTTGTGGGCCGGGGGGAGCAGGCGTGCTTCCTCCAGGCCCCCCCACCATCAGCCTGGCTCTCCCCGGGGTCGGAGTTCAGACTCCTCCCCCGGGGATCATGACAGCCCCATGGCCAGGGATCGGAGCCCTGCACCCCCTCGGGCTCGGACCTTCCCAGGGTATCGAACCCATCCCCCCGAACCGGGGGATCGGAACGCTCCCCGGGCTTGGACCCCCTTCCCCAACCATCCTAGGCACACCTCTTACCTGGTCCTGTGGCCTCCTTGACTGAGTTCCCCGCACGACTGGAAGCCAGTCTGTCAATCAGGCTGACCTTTGGGCGGGGAAACTGCCCCTGATGTCGCATGCATGCTGTTAAAACTCCACAGCGTGCTGGGAAACTCGACTTTCCGGGTTTCCCTTTATCACCCGGGTCCCCCCGCACTGTGCAGGTGGGACCCGGGAAAATTCAGCCCACAGAGACTGAGTGAGGGAGAAAGTCATATGGAGAAAAAAAAGAAAGAATTGTATCTCTGTCACGCCTCTCAGAACCTCAGGACATCCTAAAGTACCTCACAGCCATTTGAAATGTAGTCACTGTTGTAATGTAGGAATTGCAGCAGCCAATTTGCGCACAGCAAGCTCCCAAAACAGCAATGTGATAATGACCAGATAATCTGTTTTGTTTAAGTGATGTTGATTGAGGGATAAATATTGGCCAAGACACTGGGGATAACTCCCCTGCTCTTCTTCGAAGTAGTGCCATGAGGATCTTTTACATCCACCTGAGGGCAGACGGGACCTCGGTTTAACGTCTCATCTGAAAGACGGCATCTCTGACAGTGCAGCACTCCCTCAGTATCGCCCTGGAGTTTTAGCCTAGATTTTTGTGCTAAAGTATCTGGAGTGGCACATGGACCCACAATCTTCTGACTCAGAGGTGAGAGTTCTACCCACTGAACCATGGCTAACACGACAAAGGGAGAGAAAGTTTGTGAGAGGGATACAGCATACCGGACATAATGAACAAAACACAAGAGAAATAGAGAAACGATGTGAGAAAGAGAAATACATGTATACAAAGAGAAATAGAGAAAGTTTGTGAGATACATATAGAAGAGAGGAGACAAAAGCAAGGAGATTTATACAAAGAGAGAGAATTGGAGACAAACACAATTTTAATCAGCAGCATATTTTAAAATGTCCATCTTCTGCTTCTTTCAACCTGCCTAACACTGAAGAAACTTTCCAGCTGGTCGCTATAATAGTTCGCTGCAGAATCAGCAAGCACTCAGCTCACTGGCACTGTTTACAATTAGAGTTTGGGTTAAATGTCGGTAAACAGAGCATATGCCAACTGTATGAGCAGTTACTGCAATAGCTCGCCTCCCCCTGTCTTGGTTGGGATAGGTGCAGGCTCCGCACCCAAATGGCCATTCAGGAAACTCGTACATATGGCCAGGACCAGGCACAACTGGGTCTGGCCAGAAAAATAGCGTAAAAGGGGTTTTCGCGTCTCTTCTGCCAAAGTTACAGCGGGCGATCGGAAGAATCCCCCTGGAAATTCACCCCCATGAATTTCTGAAAGTGCGAGTGTAGGTAGATAAAGCCATAAAACAAATATCATTAGAATTTGGGGTTTTATAAATAGGGGCATAGAGTCTAAAAGCAAAGAGGCAATGATGAATTTATACAAAACATTGGTTAGGCCACAGTAAGCTTACTATGCAGTTTTGAGTGCCCCATTACAGAAAGGACAGTAAGGTTGTAGAGAGTGGAAAAGGATAGTTATGAGAAGAGACTTGAGATACTGAGACTATTTCTACTGGACCAAAGGAGATTGAATGGAGGTTTTTAAAATTATGCAGAGCTTTGATAGAATGAATAGGGAAAGACTATTTCCTCTGGCTGGGGGGTCAGTGATGAGGTGCCATCAATTTAAAATTATCACCAAGAAAGTCAAGAAAGAGTTTTGTAGAAATTCCATGATACAGAGGGTTGTTGGAGCATGGAAGGCTTTCCCACAGGGAATGCTTCGGACAGAGTCCATTGCATCTCTTGGGAAAATTGGATAAATATTTGAAGGAGGGGAAGATACAAGGCTACGGGGAGAGAGCAGGGCAGTGGGTGAATAGCCTCCTTTTTGTGCTGTAAACTTCTATGGTTCACTGAATGCCCTCAGTATAACTTATTGGACAGCAGCCATCGTCACGTAGCAGGGTGCTGTTCTATGGCAGCTTGCATGTCAGTGCTTGTGGGAGCAAATAAGATGGAGCGTGAAGGAATCACTGTTGTACAGACCCTGTGCTGGGCCCACGCTTCTTGCTTCCCCATCTTCTGCCTCCTTCTCCTCCTCCAAGTTCCAGCCTTGACTCTGCAGGGCCCGCTCCTCAAAGGGGGTCAGATTCTGAATGGAGGCCCTCCCCCACCAGTCGCAGACAGATGCCTTCTGTTATGGGCTGGCATTCTTAAAAATAAAAGCACGTATAGGTGAGGTGACAATGTACGCCCAGAAACTGCTTAACATAATGCATGAAGGTGCACGTCATCGGCAGGCAGCATGCAGCTAGTGGCCATGGAAGGAGTTGGCAGCTGGTTGCGCTGGGCACGTTTGTGCTGAAAGAGGAGTGCTGGGCAAGGGAATGGTGGAACACGCACAGTGGAGTGACTTGGACAGTCATGGGAAGGTGGAGAAAATGAGAAGGAATGCATGGGTTGGAGGTACCTCCAGAGCAATCAATGTGCTGTAAATACCGGCACTTACAAAAAAAGAGATGCTCACAGAGTCACTGTACTCACAGAAGTCACTGTGCCCCTAAGGCCTGCACTTATATAGCACCTGTGTATATTTAGATATAAAAACGTCCCAAGGTGCTTCACAGCGGTACGATCAGACAAAAAATGGATGCTGGGCCAGAGAAGCTAGGTTTTAAGGGAGAGACTTATAAAAGGAGAGGGAGGTGGAGAAGCAGAGGGGTTGAGGGAGTGAATGCCAGAGCATGGGGCCCAGGCGGCTGAAGACACAGCCGCCAATGGTGGGGTGAAGGGAGGGAGGGAGGGGTGCAGAAGAGACCAGAGTGGGAGCACAACAACCTCCTCCCTATAATAGGTGTGCACCCAATTACAGGAAGCTACACACACCCAGTGAACACACAAAACATCTGACCCTGGAAATACAGGTGGATTCAGGTGCATTCTGGCACAGCGCACTTTACTATGCTCCTCATCAATAGCGCTTGGATAAAGGGCTGGGCGAAGATTAACCCTAAGTTGTTTCTTGATACCGTTTTATCATAACCCAAAACTTTGGAGGAAAGTACGTTTTCATTTATTGCAAATAGCGATCATTATACACATTTGGTACTACCTGTACCTCTGGTGTAGTACTAAGCCTCACAGGCTGAAAAATTAACAAGAGCTCCCCCCAGTGGTCCTACCCACCACTGAATATCAGAAACTTAAACCAACACCAACTTTAATTTCAGTAACCTAAGGATGTTGTCATCCTGCAAAATACAGAGAAGTAAACAATTACACTAACAGCTCAGACTAGCCTAATTATTACCAACATATTGTGAAAATCTGCCATAATGTTTTCAGTGGCACTGTTGCGATAATGAGAAGTTATCCATTTTCTGATTCTCTTCGTTTTGAAATTTAGCTTTCTTCCCCTCCTTTCTAATTATGCTGGGCCATGTAACCCTCCCCAGCCAACAGCATAGAGTTAGAATAGGGCAGACAGGAGTTCAATGCGAACATGTTAACTGATGTGTTAAAGATAATATAAAAAGCAGACATTTAGGGGTAGATCTATGCGACAGTGTAAAACGGGTGATAGCAAATCTGAAGCCGGTTTTACATCGCTCCCGAATTTTATTTCCACTGACTTCAGCCCTTTCTGCCCTCTCACATAGACATAAAAAATCCCATTACACTATTCGAAGATGAGCAGAGGACTTCTCCTGGTGTCCTGGCCAACATTTATCCCCTCAGCCAACATTACCAAGCAGATTATCTGATCGTTTATCTCATCACTATTTATAGGATAAATTGGCTGCCACATTTGCCTATATTACAACGGCGTCCAAAATTTCAAAAGTAATTCATTGACTGTGAAGCACTTTGGGATATCCTGCGATCATGAAAGGTGCTCCTGTATATAAATGCAAGTTCTTTTTTCAATGTGATTTTTAGCTCTGATTCAATGGGCTGGATTTTACCAACCTTGGTGTGTCTGTGGTGGACGACATCGGTGGCGGATCCTGGCCTCGCTGTCAGCTCCAGCCCGATGTTCAGAATGATTTTCCCCTGATTGGGCTTGTTAAGCCCGCCCAGCGCATTTGCCGGCCAATTGAAGGAAGCGGGTCTGTTGACATCATTTGATGACGCATCATCAGCCGGTTTCCTTAAAGGGACCATGCGCAAATTGATTTTGACATTTGTGCTGTCAGTTGTTCTACAGCATTGAGGTGCTGCAAACACTGACAAGCACTGCACAGAGGGGCACGGCTGCACCCAGGCTCTCTCATGACTTCCTCCCTATGCTTATGGAGGGAGTCAGAGCACGTAGGGAGGTTCCCTTCCCTTCCAATGGGCGGAAGCAACCTCCCTAAGACACCAACGCAGCCTGGTTGCACATTGCAGAGGAGGACACAAGCAGGGATGTCGTCAGGAGGACCAGGCTGTAGTGGCACAAACCTTTCAATGATCTCAGTAGATCACAAAACGTTACTGCAAAGCCACACTCAACCTCATCCTGCTGTGCCTCTCATCACATCCCCATCACTCTGCCTTCCCTACCCTACTCCTGCACATCCTTACTCACACCAACTTACCTTGCAGCTCCACCAATCCCTCTCTATCTACATTATCACTTCCCCATCTCACTAACCACCCCTCACACTCACCCTCATCCTAGTCCAATCATACCAACTAACAACACACAAGGGTAGGCACTTGGGTGTTTTATGCAATGTTCATGTAAAGTTTCTGTTAATGTGGTGTCAAACATTGAAACCTTTATTTTCAACACTTTGCATTCTTGAACAGATTTGTGTGCACCTTTGGAAGTGGCTTAGTAAGTTGCAGTGAATGGTGAGACATAACGGCACCCCCGCAATGGTAAAGCATGTGAAAGGAATGGCTTGGGCATTGTAGGGATGCTTTATGGTGTTGGTGTGGGGTGGTGCCAACCTGGCACATCGTGTGACAGCCAGGGTGTACAGCGTCAAGTGAAGTAAATCTGGTCATGGTGAGGCCATCCCTGGCCTCCCAGGCCGCAATGTGGTCGGGTGCTGATGCCCTGTGTCCTGTGCAGCATCAGCTGATTGCATAGAAGGTTGGTGTTGTTGTTAGTGCTGCTGGTGTGCCTGGTGCTGCTAGTGTTGGGGCTGATCGTGCTGGGATTCTGAGGACCAAGGTGAGAGAGTATAAACCTTACCCATTCTGATGTAATAGATCGCAGGTGAACTTGAGATGACAGAAGCGATCTGTCAATGGTGAGAGAGGTTGTTCCAATGAGGTGACACTGAATACAGAGTTTTCTCCAAACACTTGCAACATGCATAAAGCTCAATCTGTCCTCCAAATGCAGTAAGCAACAGCTTCTGACAGACCCGACATTTGGGAAAGGCGCGTGGCGGTGGTTTGATAGCGGGGTCCTGACCCGCTGTCAAAAAAATCAATTTTCCCACCCGACCAGCCACCGATCACGCCCGCTGACCCCCTGGAAAATTTCCCCCCAATATTTTGAATCAGATTGCTATTACAAAGATGTGGGATGACAGAAAGCCATGGAAAATAATTTGTAAAATTCTTTTAATTCAAAATCATATAGTAATGCTGAACGGTATCAAAGCCATAATAATAAGGCACTTTCTGGATCATTATTGCTTATATATTCAACTGCAATGACAAAAATTCAAGTGCTACAGAGCTTAACCGCATCATTTTTTTTACCTAAAATGCGCTATAAGTATTTACATTGGATTGCTATGCAGTTAAAATTCCTCTGTGACCTTGTGAGTCAAATTTTTGAATGCGCTATCGTAACAAAGTCATTAAACTGTTTATTTTAAATAAAATTAAAATAGTGCACAGAGGAATTTCTTTAGTATGCTTCATTAACTTCTTTTGAGTTTACTAGATGGTTGCATGTAAACAATTTCTGCTTACTTGACTAATAAAGATATCTTTGTGTCAATCTCCAAATGTCGTCCCTTGAGTATCATTCATAAAAGAATCATTGTCTTGTGAGTAAAGCTGAAGTCAGAATGTGTGTCCTCTGCTGTAATGTGCTTAATTAACCAAAAATGTAATTAACCAATGAATTTATCCATCAGATTAGCTTCGACTAGTGCGATTAATTGTAAGATTCTGTGAATGATCACACCCTATACAGCGGAATAAAAAGTAGCTGTTCTGATCGAATGGATTTTTCCAAACTAGAAGATGTAAATATCATCTAGAACTTGTCAAAGATTAAACCTGCCTGGTGTCTGCAAATGAAATGGTTAAAACGGTAAGTTAATTTCAACGTGATGGTTGATTTAAGTCCTAGCTGATACTCCAATACAGCCATCAAATTCTAACAGTCTGTCAGCTCTCAACTAGCTGGGACTCTTCAGATGCGTTTTCAAATGGGACAATTCAGGTCAGGTTGTGAAATAAGAAATGCCAGCTCAGGCTGTGAACGTACCTCATATTGGGTTGTGAGGCAAAAATACTTTGGGTTGGGTTGTGCGGTGGAATACCTTAGTTGGGTTGTAAGTTGGGACACCTAAGATCAGGCCTAGAAGGAGGGATACCTCAGGTAGCATTGTGACTTTTTAACCTTTCTCCCCATTCCATTGTACCTTCACCATTTTATCTTTACTTTTTACATTATTTCCAAGTACCCTATTCTGTCTGATCTAACACTTTTTTTCTTACTAAAAGAATTAAAAGTGCTTGATTTACTTCTCCATCTGATTCTTCGGGATTCATTACATTTAGGAAGTGGGAGCAAAATTTTTTTTTAATTAGCTTCCGATTGGTTGAAAACCAGCTGTAATGGCAGTTTTTGCGGCCAATTTAGTACAGGAAATCTAAAGATTGGCCTGGTCCTATTAGAGACAGAGCTAGGTCAATCTTTGATGCTTTTTATGCAAACATGGAAGGGCTGCTGTGGAGTGAGTTATCCCATTGACAGTCCAAGGAATTTGATTGTGCCAGGATGGGATAACTGGTTTCCCATTAAAGGTTTTGTCATTTAAACTAACTTTTCTACTTGTACCGAGCTATTACTTGAGCTTTAACCAGAAGAAATTAGTCTCAGGAAAGGACTCAAATGCACCTTTGGCACTGGCAAAGAACTAGCACAGGGTGGGAGCTCAAGGGAAGGGACAACCGTCCCAAGGAAAACAAGATGCAATAGAAGAGCAAAGAGACAAGTAATAAAAGGTTGGATGTTGTAGAAACAAATATATTGAAGCATAATGTTGTTACTTGCAAACTAATAAAGTAGTTTGCTTTACCGCATTGTGAAGCGTCACTTAGCACTGATAAAAGAAGTGTATTCAACTTCTTCCAGACAAAGCTCAAACACGGTTGTGTATATAGAAGAAGGTGGATTTAATAATAGCCAGTAACAATGATACAAGTCAGCAACTGGAACACTTGAATCTCTCTCTCTCTTTCTCTGTCTCTCCCCCCACCCCACAAAACTTTCTGGATTTTATCCAGTATATCCACCATCCTCCTCCCCATCTTCAGGATGGGAGGTGCCACAACTCCACCTTCTCATTTCCCAGAACCGCAAGGTCGTTACAATAGGTATTAGAGGTCACTTGCTCCAGGCTAATTCACAGATGAAATTTTCCAGGGTATGTAAATTTAGATTTACTTTTTGCAGTTATCTCTAACTGTTAACAACCACACTGGTGGAGACAATCGCTGGCATGAGTGGTGTTACACAATCGCAGAGAGACACGCGCTGCGTAGGTAATGCTCAATCTGGTCAAACCCAAATTGAGCTTTTTTCACATTTGGACCTCAAATCCAGGGGTCATCTGTGGCTGTTACATCTATAGTGCATTCATAGACTAGATTATTTGAACTGTTTCCAAAATTCTGTAAAATTTAAATTTGCTGTTTAATTTTTGTTAATCTAGTACTTGGCTAAATTTATCTCATAGATGATGTACAATTTATTATTGAAGTCAGTTATGCACATAGCATTACCCATTGACACACGGGCTTTGCAGTAGCAAATCCTAATAGATCTCACTTGTTACATAGTTGGGTTTTTACTCTAAATGTTTTTTCTCAGATGCAGCATCTCAGACCTCTTCCATAGGCGAGCCCTTGTTCCCTATCGCCTGCCCAATATCGAGATAATTTATCAAACAGAAAATACCCTCATATGATCTTTGTACAATGTGGAATAAAAAGTCCACTTGACCATAGCTTAAGTTATAAAATGCCAAACAGATTTATTAATGAATAATTAGCAAGTGAACAGAAGCAATGAAACACAGCAGATTTACAATAGTTACTATCCCTTCCTCGGAAGGTAGAAAAATAACATCTGCTGTACTAACCTGCAATGTAAACGGGACCAAACACAAGGTCCCTGAATATTAACCTTTACATGACGATTTGTTGCTAACTGTCCATGGAGTCTCACTGGATTTCTGTGTCTCTCTGGTGGTTTCAGACAGAGAACCCAATTTTGAATATATGTCTTTAAACTCAAAAAGAGCTGCCAATCATGCATTTATAAAACCCACAAGGTGATTGTATTTAATTGAATGGCTTCGACTCCCACCCTCACACACCTGGCCAGACACAATATCTAACTGCTGGAGATTTTCTGGTGGCCATCTCTCTCAAAACTCCTGTTTGAATCCCTCCAGTTGGGTTTCCCGCCCTTCTCACAGCACCAAGACAGCCCTGGCCAAAGTCACTAATGACATTATTCATAACTGTGATCATGGTGTATTATCCTCCTCAACCTCTTCATAGCATTTGATTGAGGTAACTATAACATACTGCTCCATTTCTTCTCCTCCATTGTCCAGGTTACATGGTTCCACTCCTACCGATCCAAATGCAGCCAGGGCATTTCCAGCAATAGTTTCTCTTTCTGCTCAAACACTATCGCCTTCAGACTCTCCATGGTCCACTCCATTTTCTCATCTACATGCCCGTTGGAGACAACATCTGCAGGCATGGGGTCATCTTTCATACGTATGCTGACACCTAACTCTACTTCTTCACCATCTCTCTTTGGACTCCACAACACCTCTGTGCTGTCAGTTTGCCTGTTTGACATCAGGTCATGGATAAGTCACAACTGATAAATCGAAGTTCAATTGTATATTGGGAAGACTGAAGCTATCATTTTTGACTCTGTTCCTTTTACCACTGACTCCATCCCCCTCCGCATCACTTACTCAGGGTGAACCAGACCATACCAATCCTTGGCAACCTGTTGAACCAAGAGGGGAGCTTCAAATTCTACATGTATTCATAACCAAAACTGCTTATTGTCATCTCCATAACATTACTGATTTCCACCCATCCTCAACCCTCTGCTGCGGAAACTCTTATCTGCTCATTCATCACCTCCAGTCTTGATTATTACCAATATATCTCAATCAGCCTGCACCCTTTTTATTTCAACTACATCATATAAAAAAAAGTAATAGGATCCTGCTATTCAAAAGGACTTTCTTCTTTTTTTCCATTTTGTACATTGTTTACACAAGATGTGGATATGCTATGGAGGTTTTTTTTTGTAATTCTGCAGCTTTATTGCTTTCAGTACTTTGTGAATGGTTTCAAAGCCGTGCCTTGAAGCCGCAGAATGAACAGGTGTGCTGTTTAAATTACTTTTCCAATTATGTATCTGCTTAGTCCAAATCCATCATTACTGTGCTGAAAATCATTTTGCAAATGGGAAACTTACATATTCAGGTCTAAATGTAGGAGTTGTTTTGGGGGAAGTAGGGAGAAATTAAATAAAATAGAAGGCAACAGCAATTCCCCCACCCTGGCCACAAGAGGTGAGTCAGAAGTATCTCTATTCTCAGTGAAAAGGTGCTATCTCACTAATCTGACACACACATTCATTTCTTGTATACTTTCAAAAAATATTCTATTTTGTGTATGTTTCTTACTTTTCATGGAGTGAATACTGACGTAAATAACTTTCTTGCAACTTTCAGCTGCTTTTGGTTTGGAAAATCACCCACAATGAGGAGGTTCCAAAATCACCCATTCAGGAATTGAACTGGAAAATATTTCTAATTTTTTTTCAGGGTATTTTTCCTCCAATTTTTCCACCGGTTTTCTTCCGTCTGATCACTTTACCTCATAAACCACCTGCGCTAACATCTCTCTGAATTGGCAGACGAGAGGCATGCAACAATAGCCCAGCGATCTTCCCCATTCGCCTGTTTACTTTGGTCAGTCCTATAAAGGGGCTGCTCTACATTCCCTTTCCAGGTCTTATGAAAGGTCCTCTATTGAAACATTGAACCTGCTTTTCTCTCTTCACCTGCTGTGTTTTTTCAGTATTTGCAGGTTTTTTTGGTAATTTGGTGAAGTGTTTTGCAAAAACCACTTCATCAGGTTTGAAATTATGTACACATCTGCAGGGATCCATTTCAATATTCTAAATTTATAAGTAACTAAAAAAACAATTATGGCAAAAAGTTTTTGATGCAGAAAATGTATCACTCGCTGGTCAAGGATACTGAAGTCTTAGCTGAGCTTATATATCCTGGCGGGTATCGCTCCCCCTGATATAAGAACGGTAGCCAGCAAGAAAGAACGACTCCGTCAAACATCAGATGAGAGACACCCTCTGCATTGTCATACACCTACACCCAGCCGCCTAAAGTCAAGAAAGAGCTTCATGAACAGTGTTGTTCCATTACAATCAACCTCATCTGAAGCCCACATTGCCTTGTGGAAAGACCGGCTCGCCAGTCTTGAACAACCCCCAGCGATGGAAATTTTACTTGATGAAAGCCTTCCCCCAGGAGCTAATTGCAACTGGGCAACCTGGAAGTGCCTTAACAGACTTAGGACCGGTGTAGGTTGCTCAAAGGTGTCACTAAGCAAATGGGGATATTCAACCAGCCCGACAACTTGTGAATGTGGAACTGAGGCACAGACTATGCAACATCTCCTGCAATGCCCATCGTTAGAGGAACCCTGCACTGTTGCAGATCTTGCCGAATTCAACAACAAGGCGCAAAAATGTGTCCAGTTCTGGCTGGGCTATGTATAGACTGTCCGTGGACACAATAAGAAGAAGAAGCTGAGTTGTTAAAGCAGCTGTTTCTGGCTGTTCTAGTGTTAGTTCAGATGTTTTAATACAACAACAACAACTTGCATTTATATAGCGCCTTTAACTTAGTAAAACGCCCCAAGACACTTCACAGGAGCGTTGTGAAACAAAATTTGACACCGAGCCACATAAGGCATTATTAGGGCAGATGACCAAAAGTTTGGTCAAAGAGGTAGGTTTTAAGTAGCGTCTTAAAGGAGGAAAGAGAGGTGGAGAGACAGAGAGGTTTAGGGAGGGAATTCCAGAGCTTAGGGCCATGCCAGCTGAAAGCACATCTTAAAAGACTTTATTACTTGTTCATTTTATGCCAGTATCATTAATTTGTTCATTCAACAAGTAATCTTAAAAAATCACTCAAGTGCAGTGAAATAAAAACATTTACAAGCAAAATAGTCAGAGTGAAATCATTACAGCAAATTAAATGGAGTAAAGTGTTTTTTAGATTTTTTTATTAAGGCATTCAATATAGTAGGCCTACAAAAACCCATGGAATGGAATGGCGATTGTTTAATATAATATCTAATCTGAATCTAAATCTGTAATGAGCATTGATTAGTGTTGACTACCTGTTACCGTCTTTTCTTTTTTCAGTTCAAAATCTCACTGTGCCCTGTAACAAATGCTTCCTGCTTATCAGCAGTGGCCCAGCCTCATTAGGAAGGATTTTTCGCCTGTTAGTTAATTGAGTCTCATTCTCACCACCTGCCACTCGCGAGGCTCATCTGCACACTAACAGCTCCTAATTGTCATCATACGGACAGCTCACTGCAACAACTTGAGAACATACCAGCAGCAGTGTGTGCAGCACAGGGTAACGTTTGTTCCACAGAGGTACTGGGAGGCGATAAATGGTAACAGTAACTATTTACCAGGGGACCAGCTGTTTTGCGTGGAAAGGAACCTTTCGTAACATCAGGTGATGAATCATCTTCTCGTTGCCATGCCAGGCCTTGGATTACTTTGGATTTACTCTTTCATACACTGCTAAACAACTGTACAGGGACTACAATCACGTGACAATTAAATACAGATTGGGGGGGGGGGGGTGGTGGTGGTGTTATGGTAGTGTTGCTATGGGTCATGCTTTACCAACAATAAATAAAGAATCTTAAGCACCAAGTCATATACACCAAGCATCTAAGTTATATACAATAACAACAGTAATCCATCAGGCAAGACAATTTAAATCAGATTTCAATATCTTGTCAAGACTCTAGATTGGAGTTAATTCAGATTCCGAGAAACCAAATTAATTTACTGCACCTCTGATCCCCAACGCATTCTCTCAATTAAATTGTTTTGGATTGAGGGAATTGATCCACACGCTAGTCCTGCTGCTAAGAGAGTGGGACTGGATTGGGGTGGGCCTTTACGCGCGCTGCTTTGGCCAAATGCTGACTTCACGGGGTTTCCCGTGGTCGGCTTATTTTTTGTTTTCTAATTTATGGTGGCGAGTTGCCAGCCCATTTGCTGGAATTCATCAGAGAGGTGCTGGGAATTGCAACATTACATTGTGGGAAAACGAAGAGGGATATGCCACTTAAAGATAAATGGCTGCATATATGGGGTAGAAATGTGTATAGTCTTTATATAAAGATTGCATGAAATGTGTAAAATGTAAAAAATCTTTATGAAGACTGTATGGGGCCAAACATTAGCTGCCAAAAACCAGTGGCAGATAAAATAATGTGGAGGAAGCAAATGGAGTCAGTGGCCAACAATAGAGCAGTGCCGCACCCAAACCCTTAAAGAAAAAAAAGAGAAATACTTGCATTTATATAGCGCCTTTCATGACCTTAGGACATCCCAAAGTGCTTTACAGTCAATGAAGTACTTTTGAAGTGTAGTCGTTGTTGTAATGTAGGGAGAGTGGCAGCCAATTTGCGCACAGCAAGCTCCCACAAACAGCAATGTGATAATGGCCAGATAATCTATTTTTTTTTGTGATGTTGATTGAGGGATAAATATCGGCCAGGACACCGGGGATAACTCCCCTGTTCTTCTTCAAAATAGCACCATAGGATCTTTTACGTCCATAGTCAGGACCTCTGGTTAATGTCTTATCCAAATGACAGCACCTCTGACAGTGCAGCACTCCCTCAGTACAGCACAGGAGTGTCAACCTAAATTTTGCACTCAAGTCTCTGGAGTGGGACTTGAGCCCACAAACCTTCTGAATCAGAGGCAAGAGTGCTGCCCCCTGAGCCATGGCTGACACTTGTTTTGCAGGCTAGTGAGATGGATGTGCTGTTACATGAGATGGTTGCCCAAGTTGGCATACCGGGGCATTTTCCCCGTAGGACAAGAGTGCAGCATGCTGGCAGGAGGTGGTGGCCTAGCTCTATGCTGGGGGACCTAGGAGCAGATGTGGAAATAGTTGGCAAACCGTGAGAAATCTGCCAAGGTAAACCTACCCAATGGCACCATTTACTACATAGATGGCCCAAGTATGTATGCCACAAGGTGTTGCTGGGCAACACATTGCACGTTTACTGCTTCCCCCTCCCCCATACTTTGGGCAATGCAGATGTCTGTTGCCAGTGGGCAGACACGTCATATTCCTGGTGCTAGTCAGTAGCAAAGGAAATGAAACAGCTGATTTTGTTGATTGGGGTGCATCAGCCACTTGCTTCATACATCCATAGGCAGCACATTGGCTGATAGTGTAGATAATCCCTGTGCTAGACAAAGAAAATAGAGGCAAAAAGCTGATTGCCACTAACCGTACTGTCCCTATGTTAAGTGACCTTGCAGGAGGTAGAACAGATCTGCAAGTGGCTCCATGTTGATTTAAAACCTGCAGATCTAATTCACCAGTGTCATTGCTAGGTAGATATGCCA
The DNA here is from genome assembly GCF_052327205.1 of Somniosus microcephalus. Lineage (NCBI taxonomy): Eukaryota > Metazoa > Chordata > Chondrichthyes > Squaliformes > Somniosidae > Somniosus > Somniosus microcephalus. Next base: position 101,767,294 of record NC_141000.1, on the reverse strand, counting down.
GGGTGTGTAGTTATGGTTGGAAGCATCATGATGTGTGCAGCTGATGCAGCTCTTGAACCACTTAGGGCATGAAGTAGTGTGATTGGAGTACTTTCAAAGCAAATCCCAACATTAAGAGAACCAAGGGCATTGCACTGGTACAGCTTCTAATTACATGCTGGAGCACACCCTGAAGTGCAATGAATGTTGGCATTGTGGGAGATACCTTACAGATATCGACCTAGAAATTAGTTCAAGCCAGTAGGCCCAAGACGTACCCGATACTGGGCATTGGGCCTCATTTAAATGAGACCGGTGAGCTGCGGACACATGCTGGGGGCGTTCCGAGGCAGCGCGCCAGCGTATCGCTGTTGAATTTCGGGTAACAGTCTACACTTACATTGTGTACACCATGAACATATTCAATGTTGGTGACACAATAAGAGCCTTTAACGAACAAAACATGTAATCAAGTGCTGACTTTGTGTACCTTTGTTCCTGCTCATTGTATATTGTATAAGATTCTCTTCTTGCCATAAGCTCACAGAAAAAGGATGTGTGGACTGACCCCAAGAGACCATGGAGCGGATTTTGCACTCAAAATAACGGTGAGGCTAATGGTGCTCACAGTGATTTTTTGCGCAAATGTACAGCAACTTCAGGTGAGGGGTAGGTGCGGATATCCAAAAGATGCTGTCCGAGTTACGCCGCTCCGCTGTTAGCTTCGCAAAAACGCCATCTCGCTGTCTGTCTTGCCAGTGAAAGGCATTGAATGGCATGAAGTTGCTGTATTTGTGCGGTAGAGACGAACTAAACACGCCAAAGAAAGTTAAGTCTTGCCATTTCAAGTCTAAGTACCCTTTTAACGATGTGACAATTGTTAATTACTGCCAAACAACCTCTCTGGCACTGAAAGTTAACTGTTACAAGTGTGGAAACTCATTCTTTCAGGTATTAATTGCTGTTGGAGATTTTAAAAAAGGTCAATGTTTTCTTTACTTTTCATTTCTGTCTCTTTTTTCTCTCTTAATCAAATCTTTCTTTCCCTCTCTTCATTTCTCACACTGTACCTGATTTGACATTAAATTCACTCGCTCTAACTTACACTTCCTTCTCAGTCCTTGTGCTGTTTATTTCACAATCCTTCAATCTGATTGGTTATGGAGATACACAGTTGCTTCTCCTGTTCACTCAGGTCCCAGATGCCCTGTCTCCCTTGCTGCGCTATTATCAGCTCCCACTTTCAGCAAATTGCCACACAAAACAACAACAGCAACAATAATAACTTGTATTTATATAGCGCCTTTAACGTAGTAAAATGTCCCAAGGCACTTCACATGAGTGTAATAAGAAAAAAAATAGTGACACCGAGCTGCATAAGAAATTAGGGCAGATGACCAAAAGCTTGGTCAAAGAGGTAGGTTTTAAGGAGTGTCTTAAAGGACAAAAGTAACGTAGAGAGACAGAGAGGTTTAGGGAGGGAGTTCCAGAGCTTAGGGCCTAGGCAGCTGAAGGCACGGCCACCGATGCTTGAACTATTATAATCAGGGATGCTCAAGAGGGCAGAATTTGAGGAGCGCAGATATCTCGGGGGGGGGGGGGGGGGTTTGTGGGGCTGAAGGAGATTACAGAGAAAACAAGGATAAGAATTTTGAAATCAAGGCGTTGCTTAACTAGGAGCAAATGTAGGTCAGCGAGCACAGGGGTGATGGGTGAACGGGACTTGGTGCGAGTTAGGACACGGCAGCAGAGTTTTGGATGACCTCAAGTTTACGTAAGGTAGAATGTGGGAGGCCAGCCAGTTGGAATAGTCAAGTCTAGAGATAACAAAGGCATGGATGAGGGTTTCATCAGCAGATGAGCTGAGGCAGGGGCGGAGACGGGCAATGTTACGGAGGTGGAAATAGGCGATCTTAGTTATGCCATGGATATGTGGTCGGAAGCTAATTTTAGGATAAAATATGACACCAAGGTTGCGAACAGTCTGGTTCAGCCTCAGACAGATGCTGGGGAGAGGGATGGAGTCAGTGGCTAGGGAACGGAGTTTGTGCTGGGGACCGAAGACAATGGCTTCGGTCTTCCCAATATTTAATTGGAGAAAATTTCTGCTCATCCAGTACTGGATATCGGACAAGCAGTGTGACAATTTAGAGTCAGTGGAGGGGTCGAAAGAAGTGGTGCTGAGGTAGAGGTGGATGTCATCAGCATACATATGGAAACTGATGCTGTGTTTTCGGATGATTTAAAAATTTAAAAACCTAAATGTGCAAAGGCAAGTCTAACGGCAGATACCGTTAGATGCCATGATACAGCAAAATCTGTCCCATTATTAGTTGCAATGTCTAAAAAATTGATATCATTGGCAGCTCTCAAACTGGAGGCTTGCATTAAGTGATAAAAAAGATGCAAAATGTATTCACTGGGCTCCAGGTTAGCACCATTGTATGAGAATTGCTGCATAGTCTATTAAATCATGCTATCAATTGGTTTTGTAATCAGTATTCATCGCAAAAGCTTACATTACTTGGCTAACTACATGCAAATTAAATTGACTATTGTTTTGTTTAAACTATTTACATCTGCTAATCCAATAATGACTAGTTGCAGCTTTGACTGAAAAATCAGGGATATAAAGCAACAACTCCAGTACAAACTGTTTTCATGAACCAATATTTGCCATTAAAATATATTTTACACATTTGTGAAGTTGTGCTTTCATTATGGTGACAGATGGTGAGGAATTTATTTCAACATTTTGCACCAAGTAGTTTGCAGGTATGGGATTGAATGCAAAATAAAGCTCCTTTTACGCAGACTCAACAACGTATCTTCATCAAAAGCTTATCCCTTAGCGTACCTAGAAGATATGTTGTTTTCCACACTGCGGTCGAAATTTCATGGGGCTTCTGTTGGTTTCTTGTTTTGGGTGGAAGGCTGATGGGACCCCCGGAAAAGGGCAGATCCCCAGTTCTGCTGACCTCCACCATTTCTGGGAGTTTACTCTTTGCCTTGTACAGGGCGGAACTTCCGCCTGTACTTTACAAGACAAATGACAGCCGCGGTGTGGAGCCTGATGGCTCCCTAAGTCAGGAGTTCCCACTCCTAGGCTGGAAGGGGACCCGCCATAGTAGTGGCAGCTGATACATCGTGTGGGCGAAGTGTTCTAATCGCTAGATATACATTTATGGGCCCCACTGGTGGAGTCCAGACGAGGCGAGAGGCCTGGACCTCGGAAGAATTTTTTATTTATTTAAAAAATCGCCCTTTCTCTGGGGATAGATAGAACCATTTGTATGGTCAGGGGTGGGAGGTCTCCTGGGCAACTCGCCCACAGTGGGCAGATCTGGAATTTTCAGAGGGCATGGATAGGCAGGTGCCAGAGAGGCACCCCAATTGGCACTTGTTCCTACAATAGCAAAATACTGTGGATGCTGGAAATCTGAAATAACAACAGAAAACGCTGGAAAAACTCAGCAGGCCAGGCAGCATCCGTGGAGAGAGAAACAGAGTTAACGTTTCAGGCCTGGGACCCTTCATCAGAACTGGAAAAAGCTGGAGATGTAACAGGTATTAAGCAGGTGCAGAGACAGGCGGGGGGGGGGGGGGAGGGGAGGGGAGGAAGGAATTGAAGGAACATACTGTGTGACGTAAGAAAACTACTAGGCACTTGGTCTAAGCGTTAAACAAAGCTTTAATCAACTGTTTTACAACATGGAGGTCTAGTTGTGTCCTTCACTAGTTCCTGTTAAGAATGTCCTGCGCAAGCTGGGCCCGTGCCCGAGTATTTATACTCTCCCTGGACAGCGCCACCCGTAGGCCGCTCAGTATTACTTCATAAGTCTTTCTTTCATGAATGACCGATTCATGTCACTGTGCTTTTGTAAGAGGCAGGAAAGATAAAATGTTGCAAATGGGAATGGCAAAATCATACAGCATGAAAAATGGGGGCAGCGTTTATAGTTTGAAATTGTTGAACTCAATGTTGAGTCCAGAAGGCTGTAAAGTGCCTAATCGAAAGATGAGGTGCTGTTCCTCGAGCTTAGGTTGCGCTACATTGGAACAATGTAATAGGCCGAGGAGAGAGAGATCAGAGTGGGAGTGAAGCGATGAATTAAAGTGACAGGCGACCGGAAGCTCAGGGTCACCCTTACGGACTGAATGGAGGTGTTCCGCAAAGCAGTCGCCCAATCTGCGTTTGGTCTCCCCAATGTAGAGGAGACCGCATCGTGAGCAGCGAACAGTATACTAAATTGCAAGAAGTACAAGTAAATCACTGTTTCACCTGGAAGGGGTGTTTGGGGCTGTGGTAAACCACTGTCATACCTGTCTGTGTCTGTATGTGTATTCCACTAGGTACAGGTCTGGACATGCCTCGGCTGACTCCTCCCACTATTCCAGGTATATAAGTGACTACCTCCCAGTCCCTTAGTATTCTGGACGGGTCGACCACTCGAGACAAGACCTTCATTCTTTAGTTAATAAAAGCCTGATTGTTACTCGCTCAACTTCAGTCTTTTGAGTAATTGATGGCGCATCAATTTTATTAACTAAATTTTTTATAATGGAGAAGATCCTCACACCAGCATGCCTGGACCTGGACAGTCGGGAAGCGGACGCTTCCACCAAGTTTGCTCACTGGCTTACGTGCTTCGAGACATTCCTGACTGCCTCCACTGCGGTCGAAACGGATGCGGACAAACTGTCTGTCCTGATCTCCAAGGTGAACCACCGAGTGTACTCAGTCATCCGGGATGCGACCTCGTACACAGCCGCCCTCCAGCTCCTCAAGACCCAGTACACGCGCCCTGTGAACGAAGTATACGCTAGGCACCTTCTGGGGAGTCGCAAGCAACAACCTGGGGAATCGACTGAGGAATACCTCCAAGCACTGTCCGTGCTTGGCCGGGCCTGTGGGTGTAAGGCGGTAACGCCCACTAAGTACACGGAGGAACTGATCCGGGATGCCTTCGTAGCGGGCCACAGGTCCAACTACACCCGACAGCGACTGCTGGAGCAGAGTGACCTCACCCTCGACAAAGCCTCCGACATCGCACTAACGCTGGACGCAGCCTTCCGGGGCATGGATGCCTACTCCTCTGCACCGTGGACGCCGCGGGGAACGACAACCTGGGACACGGTAGGACAGCCCCATAGCACCGTGCCACCCCAGCCACAGCCCAACAACGGCCCAACTACCGCAGCAGTGTCCCAAAGCCAGACAGCAGTATCCCAAGGCCAGAAATGCTACTTCTGTGGCCAGGCCAAACACCCCAGAGCGCGCTGCCCGGCGAAGAATGCAACCTGCTCGGGCTGCGGGAAAAAGGGACACTACGCCAGCGTCTGCAAGGCCAAAGCCACCCCGAACGCCAGCAGCGCCGCGTGTGGGCCGTGCGAGCCGCCATCTTGGGCCTCCCCAGCCATGTGCGAACCACCGCAGCAGCAGCCATCTTGGACGACTCCAGCCACATGGGAATCATGGGCGCCGCCATCTTGGACACCAGCCGGGACGCAGCAGACCGCCAACCCCCACCCATCTGATACTCGCAGCGACACACCGACCCCTACGCTGGCCTCTGTGACGCTGGACCAAACGAGACCGCACCAGTTAGCTCGGTCCAAAATGGACGTTAAGGTAAACGGCCATGCAATAAACTGCCTTTTTGACTCCGGGAGCACAGAGAGCTTCATCCACCCCGACACGGTGCGGCGTTGCTCTCTCCCAGTCCTGCCTGCGCACCAGCGGATTTCTATGGCCTCCGAGTCCCAGTCAGCGGACATTGGCGGCTACTGCGTGGTGACACTAGTAGTAGACGGGACTGTGTTCAATAATTTTAAACTCCTGGTCCTGCCCGACCTCTGCGCTGCCGTTCTACTGGGGTTGGATTTCCAGTGCCACCTCAAAAGCGTTACGATGGCGTACGGTGGCCCCCTCCCCCCACTCACAGTCCGCAGCCAGCAGCCTCCAAATTGCCCGCCGCGCACTAGATGCAACCTCTCCACACTCAGAGTCCCACCCCCCCCACTGTTTGCTAACCTCACCCCTGACTGTAAGCCCATCGCCACAAAGAGCAGGCGATACAGTGCCGGGGACAGGGTTTTCATCAAAACCGAAGTGGAACGGCTCCTGAAGGAGGGGATTATTGAGGGCAGCTCCAGCCCCTGGCGAGCCCAGGTTGTGGTCGTTAAGACCGGCGAGAAACAACGCCTGGTCATCGACTACAGCCAAACAATAAACCGCTACACCCTGCTGGACGCCTACCCACTCCCCCGCATAGCTGACATGGTCAACCAGATCGCGCAGTACCGCGTCTTTTCGACCATTGACCTGAAATCAGCGTACCACCAGCTCCCCATCAGCCCTGAAGACCGCCAGTATACTGCTTTTGAGGCAAACGGCCGCCTCTATCACTTCCTTAGGGTTCCCTTCGGCGTTACCAACGGGGTCTCCGTCTTCCAAAGGGAGATGGACCGGATGGTCGATCAAAACGAGCTGCAGGCCACTTTCCCTTACCTAGATAATGTGACCATCTGCGGCCATGACTTGCAGGACCATGACGCAAACCTCGAGAAATTCCTCCGCACCGCCCAACTCCTGAACCTGACATATAACAAGGAGAAGTGCATATTCCGCACAGACCGCCTCGCCATCCTTGGCTGTGTTGTAGAACACGGGGTCATCGGTCCCGACCCGGACCGGATGCGTCCCCTTATGGAACTCCCACTGCCCCACTGCCTAAAAGCTCTGAAGAGGTGCCTAGGGTTTTTTTCCTACTACGCTCAGTGGGTCCCCTACTATGCAGACAAAGCCCGTCCGCTGATCAAGTCCACCTCTTTTCCCGTGACGGCAGAGGCCCGCTTAGCCTTCCACCGTATCAAGGAAGACATTGCCAAAGCCACCATGCACGCAGTGGACGAATCCATCCCCTTCCAGGTGGAAAGCGATGCGTCCGACTTCGCTCTGGCCGCCACCCTTAATCAGGCGGGGAGACCTGTGGCATTCTTCTCACGAACCCTCCAGGGCCCGGAGACCAGACACTCCGCGGTCGAGAAGGAGGCCCAGGCTATCGTGGAGGCTGTGCGTCATTGGAGGCACTACCTGGCCGGAAAACGATTTACCCTGCTCACTGACCAGCGTTCAGTTGCTTTTATGTTCAACAACAAGCAGAGGGGCAAAATCAAAAATGACAAGATCTTGAGGTGGAGAATCGAACTTTCCACCTACAATTACGAGATCTTGTACCGGCCTGGGAAGCTCAATGAACCCCCAGATGCCCTATCGCGTGGCACCTGCGCCAGCGCGCAGATCGATAGGCTGAGGGCCCTCCACAATGACCTCTGCCACCCGGGGGTCACCAGGTTCTTCCACTTCATCAAGGCCCGCAACCTGCCTTACTCCATTGAGGAGGTCAGGACCATGACCAAGAACTGCCAAGTCTGCGCTGAGTGCAAACCGCACTTTTATAGACCAGACAGAGCCCACCTGATAAAAGCCACTCGCCCTTTCAAACGCCTGAGCGTCGATTTTAAAGGGCCTCTCCCCTCCTCCGACCGCAATGTGTACTTCCTCAACATCATTGACGAGTACTCCCGGTTCCCGTTCGCTTTCCCCTGCCCGGACATGACCAGTGCCACGGTCATTAAATGTCTGAACAGCCTCTTCACCCTGTTCGGTTTCCCCAGCTATATCCATAGCGACCGGGGCTCATCGTTTATGAGCGACGAACTCCGCCAGTACCTGCTCGCTAGGGGTATTGCCACAAGCAGGACCACCAGTTACAACCCCCGGGGGAACGGACAGGTGGAAAGAGAGAATGCAACTGTTTGGAAGGCTGCCCTACTAGCCTTAAAGTCTAGGGGCCTTCCGACCTCCCGCTGGCAGGAGGTGCTCCCCGATGCGCTCCACTCGATTCGGTCACTTCTCTGCACTGCCACCAATGCCACCCCTCACGAGAAAATGTTTGTCTTCCCAAGGAAGTCCACATCGGGGACATCGTTACCGCCATGGCTGACGTCCCCAGGGCCGGTACTACTGAGAAGACACGTGAGGGCCAATAAAACGGACCCCCTGGTCGAGAGGGTCGACCTCCTCCACGCCAACCCCCAGTACGCTTACATTGCGTACCCGGACGGGCGGGAGGACACAGTCTCCATACGAGACCTCGCACCCTCGGGGACCGCTGTAACCCACTACCCATTACCACCCCCCCCCACGACCCGATATCCAACCCCAGCAGCCGGCTCGCCTTGGACCGTCACCCATGAGGACTACACTCCAGGGCCCCAGCCTACACGGGACGCGACGCCGGAAGCTCCACCACCCCTGCCGTCGCCACGTCGATCACAGCGGCAGACAAGACCTCCGGAGAGACTCCAATACACGAACTTTTAAATACACTTCACCCCGCCGGACTCATTTTTAAACAAGGGGTGAATGTGGTAAACCACTGTCATACCTGTCTGTGTCTGTATGTGTATTCCACTAGGTACAGGTCTGGACATGCCTCGGCTGACTCCTCCCACTATTCCAGGTATATAAGTGACTACCTCCCAGTCCCTTAGTATTCTGGACGGGTCGACCACTCGAGACAAGACCTTCATTCTTTAGTTAATAAAAGCCTGATTGTTACTCGCTCAACTTCAGTCTTTTGAGTAATTGATGGCGCATCAGGGGCCCTGGACAGTGGGAAGGGAGGAGGTAAAAGGGCATGTGTTGCATCTCCTGCGCTTGCATGGGGAGGTGCCAGGCGAAGAGGAAAGGCTGTTAGGGGTGATTGAGGAGTGGACCAGGGTGTTGCGGAGGGAACGGTCCCGTCGGAATGCTGAAAGGGGAGGTGAGGGGAAGATGCGTTTGGTGGTGGGATCACGCATTTGGTGGTGGGATCACATTGGAGGTGGTGGAAATGGTGGAGGATGATCCGTTGAATGTGGAGGCTGGTGGGGTGAAAGGTGACAAACAGAACCCAAACTGATTTCAAATTTTATTCATAGAGAGTGAAGGCTTTCAACCCATTAGTCAGACTACATTTGAACCCAAGTCTATATGGCACTACCCTTATCTTCGAATGATAAAGAGAATAAAGAGTAGAAATGAAGCAATACAGTGATTGGCGATAACAGTGAAAATGCTGAAAATCTGAAACATAATCAGAAAATACTGGAGAAACACAGGTGGTCAGTCAGAATCTGTGGCGAGAACAGATAGAATGATAGTTCAGGTGTACAGCGCTTCATCAAAACTGAAAGCAATGAAAGACAAATAAGCATTTTAATAGAATCAGAGCAAAGGGAGAGAGGAGGTATTGCTGGAATTAACTATAATCAGTTTAAAGAGAAACAGGAGATTGCTAGATAGCTGAGATGATCTTTACATTAGAAAGTGGAAAGAAACATTAAAGACATTAGAGAAACAAAGAATGGAGGATAAGCTAAGGCAGCGGGAGGCAACACGAAGAAAAGAACATGGAACTCTTCTGATAAAGGATGATATCTAAAATATTAGCCTATACTTTCTCTTAACAGATACGTTGTTGTTGCGTTGCCAGCTTGTGCAGTGGATGTTGACTCTATGTAAGACTTCAAGAAAGAGGGGGCTCGTGGCTAGGGCTGAGATCGCATCAAATAGAAGGTAAGTGGATATACAGCTAACATACGCATGGTCAGTTTGATGATCTGGACTGCTTTTGATAGCCTGAGGAGGGTCAAGGAGGAATTTTCCAGATATTTTTTTCACTTGTTGGCCTTGTGTTTTTCCTGTTTTTATGCCGGTCCCAGGAGATTACATGGCTGCTGGGGGTTAAGAAGGCTCTCGTCATGATGCTCCAGGCATCATGTGTGTGGGGCAGGTGTGATGGACAGGCTGGTCTTTACCCACCCGTCATTTTCGTATGTTCCTATACTGATTGCCCTGCTGTACGTTTCCAGCAATTTCTGTTTTTGTTTCTGATTTCCAGCATTTGCAGTTTTTCTTTTTACTTGTAGCTCAGTCGACTAATTGCTTTGTAAGTCTCGACTGAGTACAAGCTATAGTCCCAAACTAAGACATTAATTCACTGGGGGGAATTTTTACCTGAAAAAACAGGTGGGTTTTGTAGTGTATGTGCCTTTAAGTCAGAACTACTTTTACAGCTCCTGTATACTGTAGTACCGGCAGTGACCACACCTGTATATAAGCTTTGCGCATGCCTCTGTACCCCCAGTCTTGAGACTACCCTCCTCCAGTAAAGACCTGTTTATTGTTAACTTACAGCATCCGTGTGATTATTGAATAACAGCATATCCTCAGAATCACGGATCTAACAGTGGCGACGAGTGTCGATTCGAATCTACCTGCAACGAAAAAAAAAAAGTCGAGGCCAGGAACACGGGCGTCGACCACGAGCACGCGCCCAGTCGTCAGGCAGTGAGTGAACATCGCAGGGGAGGCTGTGGAGAGCCGGGCTTGGTTCCCCAGCCACGACGATCTGCAAGAGACTGACGACAGGTCCAGCGCAGACCCTTCCCGAGCAGCGGCGGCTGGAGCCGACCGACGGCGGAGAGAAAGCCGAGCAGCGTCGACGGGGTAAGACAGGGGGTGAAGCGCGCAGGGCGCAGCCGGGGGTTGAACACCGAGCGGCGTCGAGAAAAAGAAAACAAACCGGAGACAGGGTAAAGAAACAGCCGGGTTCAAGACCGAGTGGCGTCGAAAATTTTTTTTAAAAAGGAAGAACGCGCAGAGCACAGCCAGGGCTCACGGGCTGAACAGGGTCCGCGGGGAGAAGAAAGGAGAGCGCGGGAGACGCCATTGAGCCGTGGAGAAGAAGGAAGAGCGCGGGAGACGCCATTTTGTGCCAGCGGAGAAGAAGGGGAAGCGCGGGAGACGCCATTTTTGACAGTTAACTCACACCCAGGGATGCCGAAGAGTGGCAGTATCTCTACGTTCGACAATGAAGTCAAAGATTGGGCGACATATGTGGAACGTATTGAGGTGTACTGCAGGGTGAATGAAGTGCCAGATGCTAATAAAGCACTGGTTTTGTTAAATTCCATGGGTGCAAAAACTTATGGGTTACTGCGAAATCTAATAACTCCAGAGAAGCCGGTGAACAAGAATTTCGAAAGCGTAGTAGAAATCCTACAGGACCACTTAAACCCCACACCGCTGCTGATAGCAGAATGATTTAAGTTCCATAAAAGGAACCAACACAAAGACGAAAGCAATGCTGAGTACCTAACGGAACTGCGCAAGCTATCGAAACACTGCCAGTTTGGAGCGGGACTAGCAGATACGTTAAGGGACAAGTTTGTGTGCGGGCTACAAAGTGAAGGAACCCAGAAACGGCTTCTATCAGAAAAGGATCTTACGCTGGACAAAGCTTTCAGTATGGCAGTACCATACGAAGCAGCCGCAAGGGGCACTGCAGAGATACAACGGAGACCGCAAGAATATGGCACCAATGAAATGTCCTATGGAACAGGGAAGTGCTATCGCTGCGGCAGAACAACACATGACCAGAAAGATTGTTGGTTCAAGGACCAAGTGTGCAGACAGTGTGGGAAAGCAGGACACATAGCAAGAGCCTGCAGGTCTGGGAAGAAAACCAACAATAAGAAATCTCCACAGGAGAAGTACAAAAAGGTACATCAGGTGATGGACAGTGGTTCAGACGAACAGAAAAGTGACACAGACTCCGGAAGCAAGGAGCTGGGTTGTCTGAAACTACATAAGGTAACCGAAATGGAGGATCACCAGACTATCTGGGTTACACTCAAGATAGACGGAGTCCAAGTGAAAATGGAATTGGACACAGGATCGGCCCTAACAGTCATAAATCAAAGGGACTACAAGCGACTATTTTCACATATACCCTTGAAAGCTACAGAGATTGTCTTGAAGACGTATACGGGGCAAAAAGTCTACCCCAAAGGAAAAATAAGGGTGAAAGTGATATATAAAGGCCAGGAAATACCTAAAATGGATATATATGTATTGCCAGATGGAGGACCACCACTGCTAGGACGTGAATGGATCCGGAAGATACAATTAGATTGGCATTCCATACAGGCACTGAAGGTTGAGGCCAAAAAGGATGACAACGTCACACCTGGACGACTGTCAAAAATGCTAACTGATGCAAAAGAAGTGTTCCAGGAGGGACTAGGAACACTAAAAGGCATAACAGCAACGATTAAAATAGAGGAAAATGCAAGCCCAAAGTTTCTTAAGGCCAGACCAGTGCCTTATGCGATCAGACCAGCTGTTGAAGCAGAGCTGGAAGGGTTGGAACGTTCAGGAGTACTGTCCAAAGTGGACTGGAGCGAGTGGGCTACACCCATCGTTCCTGTAATGAAGAGGTCGTTGAGTAATACGCCTGGGGAACCAAAGAAGGTCTGCATCTGTGGGGATTTTAAGGTGACAGTGAACCCAGTCCTTCACACGGTACAATATCCACTTCCACGAATTGAGGATATTTTCGCCTCGCTATCTGGAGGTAAACGCTTCACCAAAATTGATCTAACCCAGGCGTACTTGAAAATGGAGGTAGAAGAAGCTTCGAAACAATACCTTACGATTAACACTCATAAAGGTCTCTATCAATACAACCGGCTGGTGTTCGGAGTAGCCTCGGCTCCGGCTATCTGGCAAAGGGCGATTGATCAGGTCCTGCAAGGGATTCCAGGGACCCAGTGTTATTTGGACGACATCTTGGTCACGGGCGAAAATGACAGCGATCACCTCGCCAACTTGGAGAAGGTGCTCACCAGATTAAAGGAGTATGGGCTACGAGCTAATCGCCACAAGTGCGAGTTTTTCCAGAAACAGATCTCGTATTGTGCCCACGTCATCGATGAAGAGGGGTTACATAAGTCCCCTGACAAGATTGAGGCAGTAGTCAAGGCTCCAGCACCGGAAAATGTGTCACAACTGAGGTCGTTCCTTGGGCTGGTAAACTATTACCACAAGTTCTTACCAAATTTGTCTATGGTATTACACCCGCTGAACACCCTACTGCAAACAGGGGTACCATGGAAGTGGGATGACGAACGTAGACGAGCTTTCCAGAAGTGTAAAGAATTGATCACATCAAAAGAGGTGTTGGCCCATTTCAACCCAGCACTACCAATTCGTTTGGCATGTGATGCATCACCCTATGGTATTGGAGCGGTGCTGTCGCACAAATTCCCAGACGGGTTGGAGAGGCCAGTAGCCTTTGCATCTCGGTCACTAACCTCGGCCGAGCGCAACTACGCCCAGATTGACAGGGAGGCCCTCAGCCTAGTATGGGGAGTAAAAAAATTCAACCACTATCTGCATGGGCAGAAGTTCACCTTGCTGACTGACCACCAACCACTTGTCTCCATCTTTAATCCTAAGAAGGGCGTTCCAGTGATGACTGCACAATGGTTACAAAGATGGTCCCTGTTTCTAGGGGCGAATCAATATGAAATAGAATATAAAGGCACGAAACAGCATGGGAACGCTGATGGGCTATCGCGCCTGCCACTGCCTACTGTGGAGGAAGCACCAGCAGTGGACCGTATCGAGATATTTTATTCGTCAATAATTGAACGATTGCCAGTAACGAACGCGGATATAGAGAAGGAGACCCGCAATGATCCGACGCTGTCTCGGGTATATGATTTGACGGTGAGGGGATGGCCAACACATGGCGACTCACTGTTGCCAGCATTCTCATCCAGAAGAGAACAGCTGTCAGTATGCCAGGGGACAGTGATGTGTGGGTCCAGAGTGGTGATTCCACCCAAGTTAAGGGAGAGAGTGCTAAATGAGCTACATGAAGGTCATCTGGGGGGAGTGAAAATGAAAAGCCTTGCTAGGGCTTATGTGTGGTGGCCGGGAATCAATCAACAAATCGAAGACCTAACTAAGAGCTACTTAGGATGCCAGAAGGTCCAAAATGCACCACCACATGCCCCTCTACACCCATGGGAGTGGCCCTCCTCTCCATGGCAACGGGTGCATATTGATTTCGCTGGTCCATTCATGGACTCAATGTTCTTAATAGCAATGGATGCTCATTCAAAGTGGCCTGAGGTGATAAAGATGTCTTCAACCCCTACAGAGAAAACGATTGCAGTCCTACAGACCATATTTGCCAGAAACGGTTTGCCAGAGCAGATTTGCTCTGATAATGGACCACAGTTTGTGTCCGACGAGTTTCAAAAATTTATGAGAAGGAATGGGGTAAGGCATTACACATCCGCCCCGTATCATCCAGCCACAAATGGATTGGCTGAGAGGTTCGTACAAACCTTTAAGAAGGCGATAAAGGCCATGTGCGACGATGAAATTCCACTACAGCATAAGATGGACAATTTCTTATTAGCCTACCGAAACGCGACACATGCAGTTACCAACCAGACCCCGGCCATGATGTTCTTTAACCGAAGGTTGAGATCTCGTCTGGACTTGCTCAGACCAAATGTGCGAAGAAATGTTGAGGACAAACAATTCCAGCACATCAATGAGAAGCCGACAAGGAGCTTCAATGTAGGGCAACCAGTCTTGGCCCGTGACTATCGAACAGAGAAATGGCAACCCGGAACGATATGCACAAGGCAGGGGCCATTAATGTACACAGTGGATGTTGGGGAGAACATTGTGAGACGCCACGTCGATCAGATCTTAGCGTCACAGGAACGCGTCAACCCCATGTCTCGAGTACCTGGGGATGAACCCGACATACCGGTAGCATCTACCTCAGAACCAGTAGCAGTGGAACCCGATGAACTACCCGATGAAAAGGGGTCAGAATCGCCTCTGCACCAAGAACAAGAACCTCCGGAAAGGTGCTATCCCGAAAGGGTCAGGAAGCCGCCCCAAAGACTGAATCTATAAATGGACTATTGTTGTTTAATGTACATGTTAAAGTGTTAATTGTTATTTGAATATTAGGGGTACTACTAATCTAAAAGGGGAGGAATTGTAGTGTATGTGCCTTTAAGTCAGAACTACTTTTACAGCTCCTGTATACTGTAGTACCGGCAGTGACCACACCTGTATATAAGCTTTGCGCATGCCTCTGTACCCCCAGTCTTGAGACTACCCTCCTCCAGTAAAGACCTGTTTATTGTTAACTTACAGCATCCGTGTGATTATTGAATAACAGCATATCCTCAGAATCACGGATCTAACAGGTTTGGAGCATACGGGTAGTTAAATTGTTAAAACTTGGAATCCCAACCTCAACCCGCATGGCAGCTGTCTCTCATTCTGCCTGAACATTTCACACCTAATCTGAGCCGTCTTTTGTCTCCACTAGTCCTATCACCATCTCGTCTCGTTTTGAATACCTCTTAATGTCTCTTCACTTCTTTTGTTCTCTCCCAGCCCTGCCTTTCCATCTATTTCATTTCCTTTCCAGTTTTGAAAAAGGGTTAGACCCGAAACGTCGACTCTAATTTCTCTCCACGGATGTTGCCTGGCCTGCTGAGTTTTTCCAGCATTTTCTGTTATTTCAACCCGCACACTGCCGGTTTTAACGGGGGTGGGACGGGGGGGGGGCGGGGGGGTGGGGGGCAGACAGCCAACCCACTGTCAGGAGGCAGAACGTCAATTTAAATATTACAATGAGGCTGGAAGCCTCTTTAACCACCAGTTTGCTTTTAACTTATCTTGTCGGGTTTTACACACTTCGTAAAACCCGGCAGGTACTGCAAGACGAGGATTGCTGCATCCAGGAGGTAAATGCATTTACACTCACCTCCTGGATCCAGGGTCCCTACCCAGAGCACCACCCCGCGATCGGAGACCCCACCACGAGGCCTCCAATCACCTTCCCGGACCCCCCCCCCCACCCCCTCCTCCCCACCCACAACGATCATCCTGAGGCTGGCCAGGATCGTCTCTCCTCCCCCCACCCCGATGATCTTGAGGCCGGCCTCGATCTAATCCTCTTCCTCCCGCCCTCCTGCCCCCCCCCCACCCCTGCTGTCCCACCACATCAGCATAAGGCTGGTCACGATCCTCTGGTGGCCAGCCCCAATCTGATCTTCCCTCTGCCCACCCCCACCCCCCAATGATCTTGAAGCCTGCCCCGATCTTCCTCATCCCCCCACACTCGCCCCTCGACGGTCCCGATCTTTCCCACCACCATGTCCACCGCAGCCGCCCCCCCCCCCCCAACCTGCCCCGGTCCACCAAAGGCCGGCACCGACCCCCACCCGATCCCTCCCTCCCTCCTCCGTGCGGCCTTGTGTCACAGGCCTACCTGCCCGCAGCCAGTCAGCCTCTCCATCTGGCTGGCTGCGAGCGGGAAAAAGAAGCTTCAGATGCAAATCAGGCCCTGCCGTTAAAGTCGGCAGGGCCTGAGGGAAACCCATTCTCCTGGGGTTCCCGCCCGCATCAGAGCCCCACGCCCCCAACCTGCCTTCCCCATGAAAGTCCAGCTCACTGAGACTCTAGCTGCTTTTATAGTCCTTAAGACCGATGCTAGCACTACCAGTTCCTGATGTGCGGGGCAGCACTATTCCCGACGACCGGGTCTTGCACGGGTAGCTGCAACCTAAAGGCGAAACTGCCGGGATTTGCTACGGTGATTTATAACAAGTCTTTCTGGCGGCCTGGCCGATTTACCTTCAGGTTGCAGCTGGCTGCATGAGACTCTTGTGTCAGGAACCGAAGGTGCTGGCGTGGTCTCGCATAACATAAAGGCAGCTTCTAAGGCATTGGCACACTGAGACACAGAACTCACTCCTGCATTGACACCAAGAGTTGCACTGCTAATCATCTGTCAGCTTGGCCTACATTGCATTAGAACCATCCCTTGACCATTTTGTAGAATATATCACGTTAGAACTACACAGGGTGATGTACCCCATTGGGCAGTGGTTTCCTCACAAGTTTCCAACCTCGCTATCGGCCGAAGTGGTGATTAAAGGCAAAGGTCTTCTCTCCACGTAAGGAGAGAAGAAAAATTCAGGGAGTCAGTGATCAGTAATTCTCTTGTGCACCTCTCCCAGCAACCAGCTCAAAAATGCCACTGGCAGAGACCTTGGAGGAGATTAGTTGCCTGCCTTCTAAGATGTAGAATGGTGCATAATGCAAGCCTTGTAAAAGGATCTTGTAAAGGAAAGAATAACAAAATATGGGAGGGGAGAGAAATTCCAAAGGATCTTATAAAACTGAATCTATAGGACTCTATAAGACAATTTGAAAACTAGAAGTATGTAATAGGATCCCATAAAAAACTCAGTTTCCTTTTGGAGTATTGGCGATAAATGCAAATAACAAATCCGAACTGGTACTGCAGGTAATGCCTGTATTGGTACAAGCTTGAAGTTGTAGCACAGAACTCAGTTACTTATATCTACTACAGCCAGACTGCATCTCTGATGCCATATAATTTTCAAATGTTAAAATATCTTTTGATACAATCTGAAAGAGAATTGGTGAAAATGAGCTGGATTGATATAATTCAGACTGATTAGTAAGGGATGTTAAAAAGACTGCCATATTTGATCATCCAAATTAGCTCTATTGGTTTTCTGATTACTTTGGTTATACATTTACAAATGCTATTATTAGTTAGGATAAAAGTGTTAGAAATATCATAATAAATAGTTACAGGTATTGTAATTGTACAATCCCTCCTACTAAATGGGATCAGTGGTATTTGGATCTGTCAGGCTGCATTGTCGGATGACTGGCAGGTTGACACTGTTTTGTCACTGTTAATTTGGGCCCTTCATGCGACACATTGGCTAGGTTGCTGCTGATCTGTACCCAATAACAGCTGAAGCTGCATCTGCCATGCTTCATGGGTCTGCCAGTCCATGCTGGGTGACCAGATGCTTCTGTTTATAGTTGGCTCATTGCTGCCTTCTGGCCAGACTACAGCAAGCAGTAGCCTAATATTCCAACACTGGTTTACACATTGCTTCATGAGAATGCATCTATCTCCTAATGTTTCTGTGCAATGTACAGAGATTGAATTCTTTTCTACCATGCTACGGAGAAGCTGAAAGATAAATGGCAACCAGTTAAAAGGCTATTTCTTTCTGCCTTTTGAATCACTTGCTACAATAAATAAATGAAAAATTCTCTATAATATTAGGAAGTTGTTCGCCCAAACCCTGAAGCCTCGAGTCTAACTCGGACCGCAAATGCACCGTGGGGGGGTGCAAACGGCAGGCTCGCGGTGCTGTGCCATCGTGAGGCCTGGGCCATTTTAACTCCTGGGCCACATTTCCATTTGACTTACGGGCTACCCTCACGATCGTATCGGGAATCAGAAAGTCCGTCCACCTGCCGCACGCAATTTCTGGCGCAACTACCGAGGACTATTTAAAGCGGGAATGCACCTCTTAAAGCCAGGCTGAATCCCCGGCTTGGATTTTCGGGTGTCCAACTCTGCAGCATTAGTTTGCTACTGAGATGTGTCGGTCTTCCCTTTGCTTTTCAGATGCTTTCCTGGAGGTCCTAATGGAGGAAGTGAGGGCAACGAGGGAGGTTGTCTTCCTCACAAGCTGCAGAAGCATCCCGAGGCCCACAGTTGTACAGGTGTGGAAGGGACTGATTGATGGGGTCAGTGCCACCAGCATCACCCCTAGGATTTGGCTTTGATGTAGAAAGAAGTTCAATGAACAGATATGAGAACTTCAAGGGTCCAGCCATGAAAAGAAAACTACTTGCCTCACACAAGCAGTAGTACCAGGTATTGGAAAGCCTACTCGGGAGTTTCCGCACTATGGCTGAAAGTGTGGAGGAGTCCGCTTCCAACATATGTAGTGTCATCTTGCACGGCAGCAGCACTCTGTAGTCTACCCTGGAGAGTGTGATTGCCTCTAGGGACACTCCAGCTAGGCTCTCACAAAGGCAATCACTGTCAACAGCCTTTGCAACTTCGGTGAAAGCTCAAATGGTTGCCGTGCAGGCTCTGGGCTCCACCTTGGAGAGATTAGTGGACTGAATAGATAGGGGCTTTCCAGGAGTCACTCAGCTTCTGCAGATGAGTGGAAGTTCCCTGGGGGTGGCAATGGCACGATGGAACTTGTACGTCTTGTCCTCTCTCTGGATGTCAGCACATCTGCATCTTCGCCACCCCTTCAAACAATACCCGCCATGGTGCCAGAAAGTCAGCTGGGCCAGACTGCCCCAACAGCAGCCAAGGTGCAGCAGTCTGCAGCCAGACCCTCACAGGCTCGAGCACCCAGAAATCACTGGCCACGAGCATCTCAAGGGTCCCAACATGAGGAACAGCAGCTTTCTATCAGCCTTGCTGACATCACATCATAGGATTAATTGAGTTAGTAAACCCTCCTTTCTGAAACACACTATGAATTGATCACTTGGGTGTGAAATGAATGGAAGGCAATTAGTATGTTTGCCATTAAATTAATTACCTTTATCAAATTTGGCACTTTGGTCTGCTGTTCACTTTGGGTATCATCTGCAAATTTGACCACTTTGCATTGATGTGGCACTATTCTGTGGGCTGAGCGCTTGGTGCATGCACAGTCCCTTACTCTGAGTAGGCAGCCATTAGTGTTCCCTACCTTGACATTCTTCCTCCCATGAGCAAAGCACAGAGGAGACAGCATTCACATGACTGACCACTTCATGTATTGATTGCCTCCTTGCATAGTAGCTCTGTTAGGAGGGTTCCTCTCTTCTGCAAAAGTTGAAACTTATCCGAGCACCTTCTCCTTCAGCTGGATCTCCAGGCTCTCTCCAGTGAAGGGGTCAGTTCTTGTCGTTTATCCAGCCACCTCCGTTATCCAGCAGTCAACTTCTACCAAAAATAGTGCAGTACCCCTTTAGGTGTAGCTCCCCTTTAAAAGCTGCTGTACTTTGGCATTCCCCCACTGCCCCCACCCCCCCCCTCCCCAGATGACTCAGTGTTCCATGTATATACTCTTCTGTGAAACATCTTGGGACATTTTTCTACATTAATGGCACTATATAAATGTAACTAGTTGTGGCTGTTTTTTGGTATTCTCAGGATGTGGGCAATGTTGCACTTATTGCCCATCCCTTGTTGCACTGAGAAGGTGGTGATATTGATCCTTTGTGACTGAGTGTCTCGCTAGGCCACTTCAGAGACTTAAAGTGTCAACCACGTAGGGTTGGATTTGGAGTTGTGTGTCAGCCAGACACAATAGGGGTGGGAGGCCCTCTTCCCTGAAGGACATTAGAGAACAAAAAGAGTTTTTACAACAATCTAGCAGCTTTCAGGGCATTTTTTCCCCCTGCTGCCAGTCCACTGATCACCAGATTTATTGTATTAAATTCAATTTCACAACTTGCAGTGGTGGACGTAAACTCCGTCTATGGGTTACTAGTCCGGTACCTTATATATTACACTTCACTACTATACTTATACTATAATGGGAGGGTTAATGTACCAGAGGGATGAGTTTTAATGGCTCTCTCATCCCTGATTTTCCTTACGTTCTTGTATACCCACCGACTAATCACAATGAGTAATTCTTGCTGGCAATTTGAGAAACATTGGCATTTAAGTTAACACGGTGGAGGATTTAAATTTAGACTTTGTGAGTCTCCTGTGAGCTTTGGAAAAGCTGGAGACCTTCTATGTAAAAATCATTCACCCGATTCACTTTTTTTTGACATACGAGTTTAAATTGTAATGTCAATATGGAATAAATTTATCAAACGTAAAACGTTCCATCTGTTTGGAAGCTGTAGCAACAGTTCTTGCCATTCAGCGAGTGGGCACAAATGCCAATGGATTGCTCATCCATCTGCACAGAAGGAGAGCACTTTCATATTTGTGTGTGACCGTACATGTTTTAATTTCAGGTCATGCTAAGTAAAACGGTGCAATTTACTGTGAGCAGATGGCCACAAATGCAGACTGCCTTAATTAACCAACTGTACAACGCGGGGGCTGCAGGCCGAAGCATATTGCAAATACCCTGCTGTAACCGACTGCATAATGTGCGTAACCGAAACACACAAGGAAAAATCCCACATCATGGTGCTCGGAGCGGTGGGGGGTCGTCATCCAGTGTCTTCTTTTCGCAGAGTACAAGTCCACTTCTTTGGCTGCGCTCAACTGCCAGCATCTGTAGAAATGGTGGCTGTCAAACTAAATTAGGTTCCACGGTTCATCAGTACAACAATTCAGAGCTGGCACGCCCAAGGAAATGTTCCAAACAGTGAACTGGGATCAGACTGCGGCTTCCCAAGGAAAGCGACGGGCTGATGGCTCGGTATGGTGCCCAGAATCTTTTAACCTCCACAGTTTCATATTAACTTATTAACACAGCCTGATCAAAAGGCAACTTTTGGAAACTATGCGAGATGCAAGCAGCAGGAATTCTTTAAACAAAAGAGCTCGCGATTTCTTCAGCAGTGAAGGAATTTTTAGAGTCAGCGTTTGCCAAAAAAAAAGCCGAACTCTGAATTTATGACTTTAGTCAAATCCTAATGATATTTTTTTTAGTCAATAATTTATGTAGTTGAGTTTACATTTTATTTTTGTCAGCTGTGACTTATTCTCGTTCAGCTGTCTAGATGACACCTGTCAATCCAATATTGAGTGCAGTCTTTTGCAATCTAGTTTTGTCAACGCTTGCAACTTTGTTCATGCAAATGTAACACCGCTTTTCAAGAAAGGAGGGAGAGAGAAAACAGGGAACTGCAGGCCAGTCAGCCTGCTATCAGTCGTCGGGAAAATGCTGGAATCCATTGTTAAGGAAGTGGTATCAGGGCACTTAGAAAATCATAACATGATTAGCCAGAGTCAACATGGTTTTATGAAAGGGAAATCGTGTTTGACAAATTTATTAGAGTTTTTTAAGGATGTATCTAGCAGGGTAGATAAAGGGGAATCAGTGGATGTAGTATATTTGGATTTCCAAAAGGCATTTGATAAGTTGCCACATAAAAGGTTATTACACAAGATAAGGGCTCATGAGGCTGGTGGTAATATAGTAGCATGAATAGAGGATTGGAAGTCTTGCTACAATTGTACAGGGCCTTGGTGAGAGCACACCCGGAGTACTGTGCACAGTTTTGGTCTCCTTATCTGAGGAAGGATATACTTGCCTTGGAGGCAGTGCAACGAAGGTTCACTAGATTGATTTTGGTATGAGAGGGCTGTCCTATGATGAGAGATTGTGTAGAATGGGCCTATACTCGCTGGAGTTTAGAAGAATGAGAGGTGATCTCATTGAAACATACAAGATTCTGAAAGGGATTGACATGGTAGATGCTGAGAGGTTGTTTCCCCTGGCTGGAGTGTCTAGAACTGGGGGGCATAGTCTCAGGATAAGGGGTCGGCCATTTAAGAGTGAGATGAGGAGGGATTTCTTCACTCATAGGGTTGTGAATCTTTGGAATTCTCTGCCCCAGAGGGCTGTGAATGCTGAGTCTTTGAGTATATTCAAGGCTGAGATAGATAGCTATTTGGACTCTAGGGGAATCGAGGGATATGGAGATCGGGCGGGAAAGTGGAGCTGAGGTCGATGATCAGCCATGATCTTATTGAATGGCGGAGCAGGCTCAAGGGGCCGTATGGCCTAATCCTACTCCTATTTCTTATGTTCTTATGATTTATTGACTTTGCACTCTTGTGTGAGATTCTCTGGGAGAGAAGGGAGCAGAACAATCTCTTTCTCTTTTTCCTTTATCTCCATATACATTAAAACAATAGTGCAAAATCAATAAATTGCTAATGTAATCGTGAGCACTAGCAATGCTTGGAAATAGTAATAAACAGCAATAAAAATCATTGCATCAATCAATTATAAAATTAGACCCATTTTTTTCTCATCCTATTTTCCCGATATTTCTCCTCTTTTTCTTTGACACAGACTAATCAAAAGTCAGCTTTTGAAAAGTTTGTGTGTGTCCCCTCCCCCACTTTTGTGTATTTCTATTTCCTTTCATAGCGTGCCTGGCTATGGGATTTGCAAGTTTTCAGTCGCAGGTGAGTGGGGAATTGCTCATCTCACTCAGAGAGGATGCAGGATAGCTGGTGTAGGAAATGAAAAATGTCCAGTGGTACAGTAGAAAGTGCTAATATGCTTCCCTCTTGATGATAAAGAATTAACTAAATAACCAAGACAGGACTGCAGTGTAGTAAAATGATATGAAATGCAATATTTCCCTACCTCCACCCCACCCCAATTTTGCCCCTTTTTCTCCTCCTGATCATAGCCCGAGCATGGTTCCACGGGCTCTGGAAACCCTTGCCCTGGTGTTTCTTCAAGTATGAGCCTACGCAATGAGGTGTTGTCAAGGTATTTGACTATTTGACTACATCACAGTTAAGTCCTGCATTCCTGTCGTTACCTGATATCGAACAGCATGTATTTTCCAAAATGGGTGACTGGATCAAGAGCGGGTACCTGGGTTGATTTTTCCTCTCCCTAGCTCAGAGATGCTGAGGATTAAGCACTTTACAGCCTTCTGGACTCAACATCGAGTTCAAACAATTTCAGACCATAACCTCTGCCCCATTTTTTCAGATGGCTGCTGTTGATGATTCTGCTATTCCCATTTACACCTCTTCTAGACTCACCTTTTGTTACTTTACTTGTCCCATTACCATCCCCTTTTGCCTTGTACAATCATCCCTTAAAGAAGGGATTAATACAATTGTAATGAAGGATATTAGCTCTGATGATGTGGAATCTGTATGGGTAGAATTGAGAAATACTAAGGGGAAAAAAACATTAGTGGGAGTGGTATATAGACCTCCAAACAGTAAGGTGGAGGTTGGGGATGGCATTAAAAGGGAAATTAAAGAAGCGTGCAATAAGGGCACAGCAGTCATCATGGGTGACTTTAACCTACATATAGATTGGGCCAACCAAATTAGTAACAATACTGTGGAGGAGGAATTCCTGGAGTGTTTACGGGATGGTTTCCTGGACCAATATGTCGAGGAACCAACCAGAGATCAGGCCATCTTAGACTGGGTATTATGCAACGAGAAAGGATTAATTAGCAATCTTGTTGTACGAGGCCCCTTGGGTCAGAGCGATCATAATATGATCGAATTCTTCATTAAGATGGAGAATGAAGTAGCTGACTCAGAGACAAGGGTCCTCAATTTAAATAAAGGAAACTACGATGGTCTGAGGAGCGAGTTGGGCAGGATTGAGTGGGGAATGGCGCTCAAAGGGTTGACGGTGGATAGGCAATGGCAAACATTCAAAGACCGAATGGATGAGCTACAGAATTTGTTCATCCCAGTTTGGCGTAAAAATAAAACAAAAAAGGTGACTCAACCGTGGCTAACAAGGGAAATTAGGGATAGCATAAGATCTAAGGAGAGGACATATAAATTGGCTAGAAAAAGCAATAATCCTGAGGATTGGGAGCAGTTTAGGAGTCAACAAAGGGGGACAAAGGGATTAATTAAGAAAGGGAAAATAGAATATGAGAGTAAGCTAGCAGGGAACATAAAAGCTGACTGTAAAAGCTTTTATAGATATGTGAAGAGAAAAAGATTAGTGAAGTCAAGCGTAGGTCCCTTGCAGTCAGAATCGGGGGAATTTATAATGGGAAACAAGGAAATGGCAGACCAACTAAATGCATACTTTGGTTCTGTCTTCACAAAGGAGGACACAAATAACCTCCCAGAGATGCCGGGGAACATAGGGTCTGATGAAAGCGAGGAACTGAAAGAAATCAGTATTTGTAGGAAAATGGTGTTAGGAAAATTGATGGGACTGAAGGCCGATAAATCCCCAGGGTCTGATGGTCTACATCCCAGGGTACTTAAGGAAGTGGCCCTAGAGATAATAGATGCACTACTGATCATCTTCCAGAACTCGATAGACTCTGGAACGGTACCCATGGATTGGAGGGTAGCTAATGTTACCCCACTATTCAAAAAAGGTGGTAGAGAAAAAGCGGGGATTTATAGACCGGTAAGCCTGACATCGGTAGTGGGGAAAATGCTAGAGTCTATTATAAAAGATGTAATAGCAGAGCACTTGGAAAGCAGTGACAGGATCGGACAAAGTCAACATGGATTTACAAAAGGTAAATCATGCTTGACTAATCTACTGGAATTTTTTGAGGATGTAACTGGTAAAATAGATAAGGGAGAACCAGTGGATGTGGTGTATTTGGACTTTCAGAAGGCTTTCGATAAGGCCCCACACAAGAGATTAGCATGCAAAATTAAGGCACATGAGATTGGGGGCAAGGTATTGACTTGGATAGAGAACTGGTTGGCGGACAGAAAGCAAAGAGTTGGAATAAACGGGTCGTTTTTCGAGTGGCAGGCAGTGACTAGTGGGGTACCGCAAGGATCTGTCCTAGGACCCCAGCTGTTCACAATATATATTAATGATCTGGATGAGGGAATTGGATGTAATATCTCCAAATTTGCAGATGACACAAAGCTGGGCGGGAGGGTAAGCTGCGAGGAGGATGTCGGGAAACTCCAGTACGATTTGGACAGGTTGGGTGATTGGGCAGAAACATGGCAAATGCACTATAATGTGGATAAATGTGAGGTTATCCACTTTGGTGGCAAAAACAGGAAGGCAGATTATTATTTGAATGGCAATAGATTGGGAGAAGGGGAAGTGCAAAGAGACCTGGGTGTCCTTGTGCACCAGTCGCTGAAGGTAAGCATGCAGGTGCAGCAGGCGGTTAAGAAGGCAAATGGTATGTTGGCCTTCGTAGCAAGAGGGTTCGAGTACAGGAACAAGGATGTCTTGCTACAGTTGTACAGGGCCTTGGTGAGACCGCACCTTGAGTATTGTGTGCAGTTTTGGTCACCATACCTGAGGAAGGATGTTCTTGCCATGGAAGGAGTGCAGCGAAGATTCACCAGGCTGATACCTGGGATGGCAGGAATGACGTATGAGGAGAGATTGTGTCGATTGGGCTTATACTCACTGGAGTTTAGAAGATTGAGAGGGGATCTCATCGAAACCTATAAAATTCTGTCAGGTCTGGACAGACTAGATGCAGGAAGGATGTTTCTTATGGCCGGGGAGTCCAGAACCAGGGGTCATAGTCTAAGGATAAGGGGTAAGCCATTTAGGACTGAAATGAGGAGGAATTTCTTCACCCAGAGAGTGGTGAACCTGTGGAATTCTCTGCCACAGAGGGCGGTGGAGGCCAGTTCATTAAATATATTCAAGAAAGAGTTGGATATGTTTCTTGAGGCTGAAGGGATCAAGGGATATGGGGAAAAGGCGGGGACAGGGTACTGAGTTTGGATGATCAGCCATGATCACATTGAATGGCAGAGCAGGCTCGAAGGGCCGAATGGCCTACTCCTGCTCCTCTCTTCTATGTTTCTATGTTTTGTCTTTTAATCTATCCTCCCTTCCACCCTATCACAGACCTTCCCTTTTGTCCTTTCCTCCCCTCCCGCTTTTCCCTGCCTCTGTACTTGCTTAAAACCTGTTGCATATCTAACTTTTTCCAATTCTGACAAAAGGTCATCGACCTGAAACGGTAACTCTGTGTCTCTCTCCACAGATGCTGCCTGACCTGCTGAGTGTTTCCAGCATTTTCTGATTTTATTTCTGATTTGTAGCACCCCATCTCTTTCCCAGCTGAGATTAGCTAACTACGTTCTGATCAGGGATTGAATCTGAGACCTTCCTACTCTCTACGGTTCAGTACCACACAAGACAATACATTTACCCACTGACTCATCGAAAGAGTTATGAAGAGTGGTTGATGAACAGTGACACTAAAATGAACTGTACTTGGAGCAATAAAGTTGTCATTATTACCTTGCAATGGACAACACAGTGGCCCCTGCTGCATACGAATGGGAGTGACTTTAGAACTCATGTACCAGAAGTTACTTTTACTCTCTGCATTTTAAAGATGAATAACTGTAGATGGGGAACCTTCAGACTTGGTAAATTCTTTAAAGTTGTCAGGATCTCTTAAGCAGATGTTTATATTTATTTGGAACTGCGATAATGAAAAAATTAGCTTTTTTACCCTCAGAAGTGCTAAAGAAATTTTACAGTCTGTTCTGTCAAAGATCAGTTAGTTTTTTTTGCAGTTAATATTAATGAATGGATGATTAATTATTGGAAATAACAATAATTGAAGAAAGCAAATGTACATATCAGAATTGCAGTTATATGAGCCTGGGATTCTATGCAACTGAGTGAATGGAAAGGTTTTTTTTCCATTGGAATTCTACCCTTAAACCAGATATACTCTGCTTAAAGATAGCGGCACCTGATATATGTGCACACAGCAGAGGCCAGTGTTCTGAGGCAATCAGTGGAGAATGATGAGAAAAGTCCATCTTTTAAGTTTCCTAAAATCAATGATTCCATTTGTAAGGCCATAGCTCACCTCCTCAAATGTTACAGATGGCACTGGCAGCCCTATGGATTTCATAAGGACCACAATTAAGGAACAGCTTATTTGGACAAAAGCTACATGTCCCACAAGTGCAGATTACTTTTTTTTGTGTGTTTCAAACCAAGCGTAGACTTTGTGTGCATCTGTGTCTTTCAGGGAAGGGAAGCAAAGGGAGGCCATTCAATCAACTCAAATCAACAGGAAACTTGTTTGTTGTTTCTTTTCAGAATGAGGGGACACTTGTTCATTTGATCACTGAACAATTATTTCCATGCTGGAATCCAGTCAGTTTTATCTTGTACATTATCTTTGTGCTTTTGATTAGGAGATGTATTGCTTGAGTAGGTGTCTGTGGTAGGCTGAGCAGCCCCAGCTTCTGTTATTCTTTCACTGATGTTAATGCTTATCATTGCACAACAAACAGATGAGACTATCTTTTTGGCAGCTTCTCTTCCCCTTATTAGCATCGACTTGTGCTGTTTTGGGAACACCACCAGCATTTAAGCAGCAAGAGTTTGCGCTTAACATCAGTAAATTAGTTTACAGATAGTTAACTCCTGCATTGCAGTACCTTGAGTTTGCTGACAGAATGGAAGTCATATAGACATATAGACAGTTTGAACAAAAAAGCACCAACAAACATATGTAACTCAGGAGTCTTAATTATAAGCGAATTACACGGATGTAACCCATTCTGTGGTTTATCTTTCAATAAACAACTAAGTCCTAAAAATGTTTCTTCTTTCTGTCACACAACGGGATAAATTTGGACAGTGCAATAGTGTAAAATGGGTGATAATGAATCAGCAGCCCATTTTACAACTCTCCCAACTTTATTTCCTTCAGTGGAAATAAAAATCAGGAGAGAGGTAAAACAGGCTGCCAACGCTCTAGCACCCGTTTTACGCTGTCGCACCTAGTCAAAATCTACCCCATTGTGTGGAAGAGGTAGTTTCAGGTTGCTTATGCTGAGCATATTTTTAATAATCATTTCAGCCCTCTTACTGCTGCACAGAAGCAGGCTGTACACTCAATAATACACGTTAGGAAATGCAGTGGTTTAATTATAAAATTCTAACCGGACTAGACAGACTAGATGCAGGAAGGATGTTCCCGATGGCGGGGGAGTCCAGAACCAGGGGTCACAGTCTAAGGATAAGGGGTAAGTCATTTAGGACTGAGATGAGGAGGAATTTCTTCACCCAGAGAGTGGTGAACCTGTGGAATTCT
Source organism: Somniosus microcephalus (assembly GCF_052327205.1). Taxonomy (NCBI): domain Eukaryota; kingdom Metazoa; phylum Chordata; class Chondrichthyes; order Squaliformes; family Somniosidae; genus Somniosus; species Somniosus microcephalus. Next base: position 101,738,814 of record NC_141000.1, on the reverse strand, counting down.
CTACCACAAAAGGCAGTTGAGGCCAATTCATTAAATGTATTCAAGAAGGAGTTAGATATATTTCTTAAGGCTAAAGGGATCAAGGGATATGGGGAGAAAGCAGGGACAGGGTACTGAATTTGGATGATCAGCCATGATCTCATTAAATGACGGAGCAGGCTCGAGGGGCCGAATGGCCTACTCCTGCTCCTATCTTCTATGTTTCTATGTTTCTGTCACGGTCAATTTCTTTTTTTTAAGTTTAGCATATTGGTATGAACATGGCCTTAAATTTTTTATTAAGTGGTAGAGAAAAATAATTGTATATATTGGGGTCAATTTTCATCTTCGGTTGACATCGGGCGGGAGCTGGGCAGAGCGATCGCAATGCCCACCCAATGTCACCAGCGAGACGCCCGTACCATTTTGATGGTCGGGCCTCATTTGCATTCTACTGGCGAGCTTCCTGGTCATTTCCAGCGTTGCTGGACTGCTCGCAGTCTTGGAAGGGTGGGATTTCCAACAGGGCAGCCATATAAGCATGGGTTCAACAGAAACGGGTCAAAGAGGATGGCAGGGCCGATCGGGGGATGGGGAGGGTGAGAGGCGACAGAGGGCATTACTAAAGGCATTGAGGACTTTGAACAAGGATCAAGAAGAACAATTAAACTGATGCTGAAGCCACAAGACTGCAATAAACATAGGCCCTGAATTTGCAGTTGGAGGCGTACCGGAAGAATACGCCTCCGACCCGAAAAAAAAAGTCCCGAAAGTACCTGTTGTCTTTGGAACTTTGGAGTCTTCGGGTCCTGGGCCTCCAGGCATACGCCTGCGTAAAGGCCCACGGATCCCATTTTATTCCGGCCCAAAATTTACATGAACTAATTTTAAATGTTTTTGTATGTTTTAATCATTTTAAAATTAATTTAACATTTATTTTAACCCTTACGCTGGTAAAACCAGGCCTTATGCTTGCTTTTACCGGGCGTAAGGGTTTCGTGGACATTCGCTGGGCAATAGTTGGGCAAATAGCCCCACTCTACGCCAGTGAAAGTGTTTTTGGGGCGCATGCGGATGATCTGTCAAGGAGAAACTTGACAGATTGCAAGTTCCGAGTTTTCGCGCATGGGCAGCGCATGCACAGCACATGCAGAAACCCGGACCTTGCGGGGCCATTCTGAGGACTTACGATGGCGTGCGCTGTGTGTAGGCTGTCATTGGCCCCGTAAAATCCGGGCCAATAATAATCTACTTACCAGAGGGGTACATAGATACATAGAAGATAGGAGCAGGAGTAGGCCATTCGGCCCTTCGTGCCTGCTCCGCCATTCGATGAGATCATGGCTGATCCTTTAATTCAGTATCCCGTCCCCGCCTTCTCTCCGTAACCCTTAACCCCTTTTGCCCATAGAAATATATCTAATTCCCTCTTAAATATATTTAATGAGCTGGCGTACACTGCCCTCTGTGGCAATGAGTTCCACAGGTTCACCACTCTCTGAGTGAAGAAATTCCCCCTCATCTCTGTCCTAAATGGTTTAGCCCTTATCCTTAAATTATGTCCTCTAGTTCTGTTCTCACCCGCCAAGGGAAACATTCCTTCTGCATCCAGTCTGTCTAGACCTGTCAGAATTTTATACACTTCTATGAGGTCCCCTCTCAATCTTCTAAACTCCAGTGTGTACATCCCTAAACTACATAGTCTCTCCTCATAGGTCATTCCCGCCATTCCTGGTATCAGCCTGGTGAATCGCCGCTGCACCCCCTCCATGGCAAGAACATCCTTCCTCAGATGAGGCGACCAAAACTGTACACAGTACTCGAGGTGTGGTCTCACCAGTGCCCTGTACAGCTGCAGCAAGGTATCCCTGTTCCTGTATTCTAACCCTTTTGCTATGAAGGCCAGCATACCGTTTGCCTTCTTGACCGCCTGTTGCACCTGCATGCTCGCCTTCAGTGACTGGTGTACAAGAACACCCAGGTCTCTCTGTACTTCCCCCTCTCCCAATCTATTGCCATTTAAATAATAATTTGCCCTCCCGTTCCTGCACCCAAGGTGGATAACTTCGCACTTGTCCACATTATAGTGCATCTGCCATTTATCCGCCCAATCGCCCAGTCTGTCCAAATCGCTCTGGAGCTTCCTGGTCTCTTCCTCTGAGCCCACCCCCCCTCCTAGTTTAGTGTCGTCTGCAAATTTGGAAATGCTGCATCCGACTCCCTGATCCAGGTCATTAATGTAAATTGTGAACAGCTGGGGGCCCAGGACAGATCCCTGTGGTACCCCACTTGTTACTGCCTGCCATTCAGAAAATGAGCCGTTTATTCCAACTCTCTGTTTTCTATCTGACAGCCAGTTCCCTATCCACGCCAAAACTTTCCCCTTTATCCCATGAGCCTCAATTTTCCATGCTAATCTTTTATGTGGGACCTTATCGAAGGCCTTTTGGAAGTCCAGGTACACCACATCTACTGGCTCTCCCCCATCTATTCTACCAGTTACTCCCTCAAAAAATTCCAATAGATTAGTCAAGCACGATTTACCCTTTGTAAATCCATGTTGACTCTGTCCTATCCTGTCCCCATTTGCTAAGTGCTCCGCTATTTCATCCTTAATGATGGACTCCAGCATTTTGCCCACAACTGATGTAAGGCTTACAGGTCTGTAATTACCTGCTTTTTCCCTACCCCCCTTTTTGAATAGTGGGGTAACGTTAGCTACCCTCCAATCCATCGGTACTGTTCCCGAGTCTAATGAATTCTGAAAAATCATCCTTAGTGCATCCGCTATCTCTAGGGCCACCTCCTTCAGTACCCTAGGATGCATGTTATCAGGCCCTGGGGATTTGTCCACCTTCAATCCCTTTAGCTTCCTTAACACCATATCCTTAGAGATATTGATTTGCGTCAGTTCCTCCTTTGCCAATGTCCCTATTTTTCCCGATATCCCAGGGAGGTTTTTTGTGTCTTCCTTCGTAAAGACTGACCCAAAGTATGCATTTAGTTGATCTGCCATTTCCTTATTTCCCATTATATATTCCCCCGTATCTGACTGCAATGGACCAACTTTGGTTTTCACCAGTCTTTTCCTTTTGATATACTTATAAAAGCTTTTGGAGTTAGTTTTTATATTTTCCGCCAGCTTGTTTTCGTAAGCTATTTTGCCCCTCTTGATTATGCCCTTTGCCCTCCTTTGCTCTATCTTAAACTGTTCCCAATCTTCCGCTCTGGCGCTTTTTTTGGCTATTTTATACGCCCTATCTTTGGATTTTATGCTGTCTCTAATTTCCCCTGTTATCCACGGTTGAGTCACCTTTTTAGATTTCCTTTTATGCCAGATTGGTATAAACAATTTTTGCAATTTTGTCATTCTATCTTTAAATGTTTGCCATTGTTTATCTACCTCCAGTCCTCCCAGGAACGTTGTCCACTCAGACCTACTCAGTTCCCGTCTCATGGCATCATAATTCCCCTTGTTTAAATTCAGGACCTTAGTCTCTGAGTCAATTTCTTCGCTCTCCATTTCGAGTGAGAAATCGATCATGTTATGATCGCTCTGACCCAAGGGTCCCCGTACAACAAGATTACTGATTAGTCCCTTCTCATTGCACAGTACCCAGTCCAATATAGCCTGTTCCCGAGTTGGTTCCTCGACATATTGATCCAGATAACCATCCCTCAAACACTCAAGGAATTCCTCCTCCTCATTATTTTTACTGATTAGGCTAGTCCAATCTATATGTAAGTTAAAGTCACCTATGATGACAGCTGTGCTCTTATTGCACGCTTCTCTAATTTCCCTCGTGATGCCCTCCCTAACCTCTATTTTACTATTTGGAGGCCTATATACCACTCCTATTAATGTTTTTCGCCCCTCGCTATTTCTTAGCTCCACCCATATAGATTCTGTATTAACTGAGTTAATATCCTTCCTTTCAATTGCATTTATCCCCTCTTTTACTAGCAATGCTACCCCTCCTCCCTTTCTTTTTTGTCGATCCTTCCTAAATACTGAATACCCCTGTATGTTAAGCTCCCAGCCCTGCTCACCCTGCAACCATGTTTCCGTAATCCCAATTAGATCATAATTATTAACCTCTATTTCCACAGCTAATTCATCTACCTTGTTCCTGATGCTTCTCGCATTAAGGTATAAAACCCTCAGGCTTTTTTTATGCTCACATTTTTTATGAATTAGTTTGGCCCTTTGTTTTTTGTTCCTCACCCTTTTATCATTTATTTCTGTCTGCCTTTCACTTTCCTCTATTTCACTACATAGGTTTCTAGCCCCCTGCCATACTAGTTTAAATGCTCCCGAACTGCTTTATCAAAAATTACCCCGAGAACATCAGTTCCATCTCTGCACAGGTGTAGACCGTCCCTTTTGTATGGGTCTTCTAGAAATTCCCGTTTTTATGGAATTATTCAGTGAAGGCCCATAGATTGATACCCAGACAGCACCCCATCTTCCAATTAGGCACTTTACAGCCTTTCAGACTCAATATCGAGTTCAACAACTTCAGATCATAACCTCGGCCCCTATTGTATTTTTATATTTTTTATCCACACTTTTGGTTTGTGCCTTTTCCTTTTTTTCCTCTCTCTCCCACATGGCAGCTGTCTCTCACTCTGCCAGCGTATTTCACACTTCATCCAGAGCCATTGTGTGTTTCTTTACCTGTCCTATTACTATCTCGACTCACCTTGAATATCTCTTAATGTCTCTTCTTTCATCCCCTCCCCCATTTCCCAGCCCCCAAACAGCCTTTTGTTTCATTTCCTGCCTTTTCTCTCAGTTCTGTAGAAGGGTTTCAACCCGAAACATTGACTCTATTTCTCTCTCCACGGATGTTGCCTGGCCTGCTGAGTTTTTCCAGCGTTTTCTGTTGTTATTAGTATTCCAGCTTTGTTTATTTTTGGTGAAATAAATGTTTAAGTCGCAATTTGAGTAACTGTCCTATGAAGGGATACACAAGAACGGTCTATATTATGGCCATTGATTCATTGTGTGGAGCGGATCTGAGTGACGTGGTCAAGCGCTGTATAAATGTAAGTGTTGTATTACAATGGCCCTGAATTTGTGGTCGGAGGCGTACCTCTGAAGTACGCCTCCGACCCGCGAAATATTTCCGTACTTACCTCCTGGCTCCACCGCTATGGAGAGTTCCCTTCTCGGGCCTTCCGGCGTATTCCAGGGGCGCATGCAGTTCGCAAGCATTAACCAATCAAAAAGGGAGGGTTCCTTTGATGCTTATGGGGTTTCCATTTATTAGAAATCCCCAAATAAATAAGAATTCACACCACTTGAATAAAAATATATGTTCAAAAATATATGTTCCCATGTTCAAAATTAATTAAAAGACCCTTTAATTAAGCATTTTAAATAAAAATATCATTTTTTGAAAAATAAATTGAAACATTGTAAAACGGGCCAAAGTTTACCTAAACTAATTTTAAATGCATGTGTATGTTTTAATCATGTTTAAAATTTTATTTTAACATTTATTTGAACCCTTACGCTGGTAAAAGAAGGCTGAGCTAACCTGTCGAAACCACCGTAACTTCAGGCCCATCATTTTAAAATCGTGTCAGACCTGTTTCCAGCAATCGGGTGAAGTGATGCTAGTCCTGGTCGTTTCCTAGTAGCTATGCTGTACTTAACCAAAATGTAATTGGGTTCTTAATAACATCATACAATCCTGATTTGCATGACATACTGAGGTTCTTGCCTGTTTCCTGCGGGAGCGTTGACTGCATAAATCGAGGTCTACTCAAAAATTGTAACATGCGTGCCTTCGGCGGGAAGTTGGCAGGAGTGTTTTTATTTAATTTTGTTCTCGCTACTGCCCTGTTGCCACTGAAAGATTGGGCCATCGTGTCTGTTCCCCTCCCTCAAGAACATGAGGAGCAAAATGAAGGTTCTACTTGGTGATGTTGAACCCAGAAATTGGTAATAATTAGTCACATCAAAAGAAAACTACTGATTCCTGTCTACAAGTGCGATATAAGTTTCTTTTTTTTCTTCCTTCCCCACCCCCCTCCTCACCCCGGAATTTACCGAGGTTCCATGGATGATGCTACCCTTCAGTGTCTGACCTAAGGGGCCATTCTTCATGAGCACGGGCAGTAAATGTCAGCAGGCCATTCAACCATGGCGGGCAAGGAATAATAACCAAACCCCACTCACCAGACATCTATGCATAAGTACTTTCCAGTGAGGTTCACTAGATAACAATCAGGAATCTTCATTGTTTCTAATCTGCCTAGCCCAGGGACATTGAAATTAATGCTAGTATTTCCTCCACTGTCCCAGATCACTCCGCATAGTCACAGATTGAACCTGGGGCTCAATGCTGCACCTTGTAGTGTATTATCTACTAAGCTATGGGGGAACCTATTTAATTTTGTTTTAAGTACCACTGTCGTCCATATAAGGGTCATGCAAACTATTTTCCAAAGTTTGAGAAGAGGTAAGAAAGATTGTACTGCAATTTTATAATGAGATTTTTGTGAGCCATGAAAAAATGTTAACAATAATTGGATATATAGTTCTGATGGAAGGTCATCGACCTGGAACATTAACTCTGTTTCTCTCTCCACAGATGCTGCCTGACCTGCTGAGTATTCCCAGAATTCTTTTTTTTTAAATTTTCACAAACTTGTTTAATAATGTATATACAGTAAACTCTTGTTTAAACAGCACTTTAATCATCCGGAATACTTTAATAACTTGCAAAATAGATATATCTCAATACAAAACAACACCTCAATAACCGGTAATCTTGCCGAATCCATCCAGCACTCGTTTTGCCGAGTCCGAGTCTCCTGCGGTGGCCGAGTTAGTCAGTGGTGATGGTGAGTGGAAAAGCAGCACCGTGGTAGGTATTCCTCTCTGTTATCCAGAATTTTTCATCAACCGGCACCATCCTGGTCCCATAGGTGCCGGATAAGAAAGAGTTTACTGTATATATATATTGGCCCATAAACTCCGTTCCCTATGGGTGTGTACGCGCTGTGTACTCACCCGTAGGGCCAACGGAAGTGCCGGTTTTAGGCATGTACTGCGCATGCGCTGGAAACTGGAACGTCCGTTCTGTGAAGAAAGGGCTTGACACGTCAAATGCCTGCGCCGGAGAGGCAGCGCGAATGCCTGGAACTTCCGTTTTTTTCACAGTTGCTTCAGTCCAGTTAAGTCGAAAACTGCTGCGCCTGGAAAAGCAGGCACAAGGCCAGCAGCTCCGCGGCGCAAGGCTTGCTTTTACCAGGCTAACAGTTGAAGAAAGTATTTTTTTTTCCACTGATTTATCATTTTTAAATACTTTAAAGAAAGGTACTGTTGAGATACCGCGGCAAACGTGGGAGTCGAGACCAGAGCCAGTGAAACAGTACAGCTTTTTATTTCAGCCTCATGGCAAAACAGGAACTAGAAAAGCCCGCGCATCCACTTAAATACTTCCCAGACAGGAAGTGCTCCCGGCAGCCTGTCCCTGCGGGAAACAAGTTGCTGGAGGAAAGGGCCCCCGGCTGGGGGCTTCTGCTTAGACTGTCTGTGCTGCCGTGAGTGGATTATGTCCAGTGGTGGCGTGTCGCCACAGAGCTCCCCCCAGAATCCGCTTAGGAGGAGTGGACGAGTCGTGACGGTGGTCTAATGGTTCTGCCGCAGCGGCTCGGAGTGGTCGCCGGTCTGGTTGGTTGGGTCGGGCGGTTCGCCGCCGGCTGTGCTGGCTTGCCGGGGAGACGGCCTCTAGTTGGAGGCTGGGCCACGGGGACCTGTTCCCCTGGTTCGGTGTGTGCTGGTTTGAGCCGGTCGATGGAGACTGTGTCGACCCTGTCGCCGAGTCGCAGCTTGAAGACCTTGTCCCTGGTTTGTAGTACCTCGTACGGTCCGTCGTACGGGGGTTGCAGGGACCCGCGGTGCGCGTCGTGTCGCACGAAGACGAAGCGCGCCTGCTGTAAATTTGGCGGGACGTGAGGTGCGAGTTCGCCGTGTCGGTTGACCGGAAGTGGGGCGAATTGCTGAGCGGAAGAGAAAGAGTTGAGCCGCTGCTGTTCGGCCGACCAAGGCTTGGTAGGCTCCGGAAGGAATTCGCCTGGGACGCGCAGCGGTTGTCCGTAGACTAACTCCGCTGCCGAGGACTGGAGGTCTTCCTTGACCGCGGTGCGTAGGCCGAGTAGCACCCACGGCAGGCGGTCAGTCCAGGTACTGTCCTGCAGGCCGGCGCGGAGTGAGGCCTTGAGTGACCTGTGGAAGCGTTCACAAAGTCCGTTGGCCTGCGGGTGGTACGCCGTGGTGTGGTGGAGCGTCACCCCGAGGTTGCGTGCTGTGGCCGTCCAGAGTTCGGAGGTGAACTGGGCGCCTCTGTCGGAGGTTATGTCGGCCGGCACGCCGAACCTCGCAACCCAGGTGTTAACGAACGCCCTGGCGATGTCGGCTGTGGTGGTGGAGGACAGCGGCACTGCCTCAGGCCAGCGTGTATAGCGGTCGACCATCGTGAGGAGATAAGTTTGGCCTTGCGATGGCGGCAGGGGACCGACGATGTCGACGTGTACGTGGTCGAAGCGGCGGCTGGGTACCTCGAAGTCTTCCAGGGGTGCTTTGGTGTGCAGCTGTACCTTAGCCCGTTGGCAGGCGAGGCAGGAGGTGGCTCAAGTCCGAACATCTCTGCTGAGGCCGCGCCAGATGAAGCGCTTGGAGAGGAGTTTGACGGATGCGCGGGAACCCGAGTGAGAGAGCCCGTGGAGCGCGTCGAAGACGCGGCGGCGCCAGGTCTCAGGGATGACCGGCCTGGGGTGGCCGAGTGAGACGTCGCAAGTGACTGCCGTGGCTTCGGGCCTGTGCACGACCTTGGCTAGGCGTAGCCCTGGCAGGCTGGTAGCCGCCGAGAGGAGGTCTGGGTCCGTGAGCTGGTCCGCTGCTAGTTGTGCGTAGTCGACCGCGAGGTGATTCGCACAGACGGCGGGACGGGAAAGGCAGTCGGCGACCACGTTGTCTCTACCGGAGACGTGCTGAATGTCCGTAGTAAACTCGGACACAGCCGCGAGCTGGCGTTGCTGCCTAGCGGACCAGGGTTCGGTGTGCTTGGCCATCGCGTATATGAGTGGCTTGTGGTCCACATACGCGGTGAAGGGGTGGCCTTCCAGGAGGGACCTGAAATGGCGGACCGACAGGTGGAGCGCGAGAAGCTCGCGGTCGAAAGTGGAGTATTTGACCTCCGGGGGGCGCAGTTGGCAGCTGTAGAAGGCAAGTGGCTGCCACGCGCCATTGACCCACTGCTCGAACACGGCCCCGACCGCGTGGTCGGAGGCGTCGGTGGTGAGCGCGACCCGGGCATCGGCCCTCGGGTGCGCGAGCAGAGTGGCGTCGGCGAGCGCGTTTTTGGTGGCGTCGAAGGCGGCTGCCGTGTCAGTGGTCCAGGCTACGTCCATCTTGCCGGATTTTCCTCGGAGGGAGTCGTATAGGGGCTTCATGAGGGCTGCAGCTCTGGGGATGAACCTGTTGTAGAAGTTCACCATCCCGAGGAACTCCTGGAGGCCCTTGATGGTTGTGGGGCGGGGAAATTGCTGGACGGCCTGCACCTTGTTGGGCAGGGGGACAGCCCCAGCAGGGGTGATGCGGTGACCGAGAAAATCGATCTCGGTTAGGCCGAATTGGCACTTCGCCGGGCTGAGGATGAGCCCGTGTTGGGCTAGGCGCCCGAACAGGATGCGAAGGTGTTCGAGGTGTTCCTGTTTGGAGGAGCTGGCCACGAGAATGTCATCTAGATAGACGAATAGGAAGTTCAGGTCCCGGAGGACTGAGTCCATAAGGCGCTGGAAAGCCTGTGCTGCATTCTTGAGGCCGAAGGGCATCCTCAGGAACTCGAACAGGCCGAATGGGGTGATGACGGCCGTTTTGGGGATGTCCGCGGTGTGTACGGGGACTTGGTGGTAACCGCGCACCAGGTCGACTTTGGAAAAGACGGTTTGTCCGGCCAGTCGGGCCGAGAAGTCCTGGATGTGTGGCACCGGGTATCGATCGGGGGTGGTGGCGTCGTTGAGGCGGCGGTAGTCCCCGCAAGGGCGCCAGCCTCCACCGGGCTTGGGGGCGATGTGGAGGGGCGAGGCCCAAGGGCTGCTGGAGCGGCGGATGATGCCGAGTTGTTCCATGGTGGTGAACTCGGCCCGCGCGATTTCCAGCTTGGCCGGGTTGAGTCTGCGGGCGTGGGCTGAAACTGGGGGGCCGGTGGTGGGGATATAGTGTTCCACACCATGCTTGGCGGCTTTGGCCGAAAAGGTCGGGTAAGTGAGGGCGGGAAACTCAGCTAGGAGTGCCGAGTAGTCGTCCGTGGCTCTGGCGAGGCAGTAGGTCGTCAGGCCGGCCGAACGGGCCGGGGTAAAGGCGCCGGGGATGGGGGCCATAGTGTTGATGTCGACAAGGCGGTGCCTCGGAATGTCGACAAGGAGGCCGTGGGCGCGTAGGAAGTCGGCGCCGATGAGTGGGCAGAGGACCTTGGCTGTGAGGAACTCCCAGCGGTAGCGGCGGCCCGCGAGGTCGAGCGTGACCATGCGGGTGCCATATGTGCGGATGTCAGAGCCGTTGGCTGCAGCCAGTGTGATACCCCGTGTGCCGCGTTGGATCTCGAGGGCGGAGGCGGGGGTGATGCTGTGCTGGGCCCCTGTGTCGCACAGAAATCGGCGGTTGGTTCTGTCGTCAGTGACGTACAGTAGGGGCTCCTTCTGCCCCGCGGCCATCGCGGGGGCCGGTGCGGGGGGGGGGTTTGAAGGTACACGGTGGCGTGCAGCGTTGAGCCCTAGTGCCAAAACGGGTGTGGTAGTAGCAGTGACCCGGAGTGGTAGGGCGGTCGGGCCTAGCGGCCCGGGAAGACCGCGTGGTCGTTGCCGTGAGGTCGGGCGCGACGTCGCGAGCGGCCTGTGCAGAGAGCAGCCGGTCGGCCTTTTCGGCTATATCATTCAGGTCCGTGGAGTCGGACTCCACAATGAGCGGGCGGATGCTGGCGGGGAGCTGCCGAATGAAAAGCGTGCGAAAAAGGGCGCCGGGATTTTTGTCGTCTGAGAGGGACAGCATGTGGGAAAGCAGGTCTGATGGTGAAGCGTCACCAAGGCCGGGGAGGTCCAGGAGTTGGCAGTGGCGCTGGTAAGAGGACGTTTGAAATTTTTTAAGCAGTGCAGCCTTCAGATGTTCGTACTTGCCCTCCGTTGGTGGATTCTGCAGCACTGCCCAAACCTTGGGGACTGTAGCGTAGGTGAGCGAGGCGACGAGGTAGTCGTACTTCGTGGCGTCGACTGTAATGCCTTTCAGCCGGAATCTGGGCTCAGCTTGAACGAACCAGGCTTCGGCGAGGTTCTCCCAAAAGTCTGGTAATTTAACCGTGACTGCGTTTGTATCCGCCATGCTAGCTTTGGATTCGTCCTGAGCATCGGGGTCACCAGTGTTGAGATACCGCGGCAAACGTGGGAGTCGAGACCAGAGCCAGTGAAACAGTACAGCTTTTTATTTCAGCCTCATGGCAAAACAGGAACTAGAAAAGCCCGCGCATCCACTTAAATACTTCCCAGACAGGAAGTGCTCCCGGCAGCCTGTCCCTGCAGGAAACAAGTTGCTGGAGGAAAGGGCCCCCGGCTGGGGGCTTCTGCTTAGACTGTCTGTGCCGCCGTGAGCAGATTATGTCCAGTGGTGGCGTGTCGCCACAGTACGTTTATTTTTAGCCCCGTTAAAAATTTTAATTATTTTTTTCAAAAATTTAAATTTTTGTTTAAAATAGTTAATTTATGTAATTTATAGTCATTTTTAAAATGTGATTTAAAAAAAAAATGTATTTGCAGTTTTACTTATGTTTTGGGGCTGATCTCTATTCATAGATTTGACAGGTCTTCCTGTCAAATCTATGAATGGAGATTCCCTGCTCTGATTGGCTCCCCATGGCCCACGTGATCCCAGGGACGCTGCGAACTACCTGCGCCCCTGGGATACGCGTGCCCTGCACACCGGCAGTTTGAAGAGGCACAGCAATGGAATTCTGCGCCTCCCGGTGTTGCGTCCGTGTATAATAAGACACAGACTGCGGAGAACGGTACAACAGGTGTTTACTCAACATGGCTCACACTGCAACTGATCTGTACAGATTACTACTCAGTGTTATATACAGGTGTGGTCACTGCCAGTACTACAGTATACATGAGCTGTACAAAGTAGTTCCCCCACTTAAAAGTATATACATTACAATTCCTCCCCTTTTAGATTAACAGTACCATAACACTCATTTAACAATTAAATATCGAACTAATTATAATTAACACTTTTAACCTGTAACATTAGCTGAAAATAGTCTATTTATATATTCAGTCTTTGGGGAGGCTTCCTGATCCTTTCTGGATAGCGCCTTTCCCGAGTGTCTTGCTCTTGGTGCGGAGGCGATTCTGGCCCCCTGTCGTCGGTTGGTTCATCAGCTTCCGATGCTACTGTTTCTGGGGTAGATGCGACCTGTACGTCAGGTTCATCACCAGGTGCGTATGGGCGAGGCATGGGGTTGACTTGTTCCTGTGACTCTAGGATCTGGTCAGCATGGTGTCTCACGATGCTCTCCCCAACGTCCACTGTGTACATTAGTGGGCCCTGCCGTGTGCATATCGTTCCTGGCTGCCATTTTTCTGTTCGGTAGTCGCGGGCCAAGACTGGTTGCCCTACATTGAAGCTCCTTGTTGGCTTCTCATGGATGTGCTGGAATTGCTTACTCTCAACATCTCTTCGTACGTTTGGTCTGAGCAAATCCAGGCGAGATCTTAACCTTCGGTTAAAGAACATCATGGCTGGGGCCTGGTTGGTGACTGCATGTGTCGCATTCCGGTAGGCGAACAGGAAATTGTCCACCTTGCGCTGCAGCGGAATGTTGTCATTGTACATAGCCTTTATTGCCTTCTTAAAGGTTTGTACGAACCTCTCAGCCAATCCATTTGTGGCTGGATGATACGGGGCGGATGTGTAATGCCTTACCCCATTCTTTTTCAAGAACCTCCGGAACTCTTCGGACACAAACTGTGGTCCGTTGTCGGAGCAAATCTGTTCTGGCAAGCCATTCCTGGCAAAAATGGTCCGTAGGACTGCAATAGTTTTCTCCGTGGTGGTGGAGGACATTTTGATGACCTCAGGCCATTTTGAGTGCGCATCCACGGCTATTAAAAACATTGAGTCCATGAATGGACCAGCAAAATCAATATGCACCCGTTGCCATGGAGATGAGGGCCACTCCCATGGGTGTAGAGGGGCCTGTGGTGGTGCATTTTGGACTTTCTGGCATCCTGAGCAGCTCTTGGTCAGGTCCTCGATTTGTTTATCGATTCCCGGCCACCACACATAAGCCCTGGCTAGGCTTTTCATTTTTACCCCTCCCAGATGACCCTCATGAAGCTCATTGAGCACTCTATCCCTTAACTTGGGTGGAATTACCACTCGGGATCCACACATCAAGGTCCCCCGGCACACTGACAGCTGTTCTCTCTGTTAGATCCGTGTATCTTGATGTTGTGTCATTCAATAATTAGACAACAAGACTGCAGGGAACGATTCAACAGGTGTTTACTGAATGAGGGTTACTCTAGAACTAACTGTACAGATCACTACTCAGGGTTTATATGCAGGTGTGGTCACTGCCGGTACTACGGTATACAGGAGCTGTAAAAAGTAGTTCTCCCCTTAAAGGTACATACATTACAATTCCTCCCCTTTTAGATTAACAGTACCATAACACTCATTTAACAATTAAATATCAAACTAATTACAATTAACACTTTTAACATGCAACATTAACTGAAAATAGTCTATTTATAAATTCAGTCTTTGGGGAGGCTTCCTGATTCTTTCTGGATAACGCCTTTCCCGAGTGTCTCGCTCTTGGTGCGGAGGCGATTCTAACACCCTGTCGTCAGTTGATTCATCAGCTTCCAATGCTATTGTTTCTGAGGTAGATGCGACCTCTACGTCGGGTTCCTCACCAGGTACGTATTGCCGAGACATGGGGTTGACTCGTTCCTGTGACTCTAGGATCTGGTCAGCATCGCGTCTCACAATGTTCTCCCCAACATCCACTGTGTACATTAATGGCCCCTGCAGTGTGCATATCGTTCATTGTTGCCATTTCTCTGTTCGGTAGTCGCGGGCCAAGACTGGTTGCCCTAATTTGAAGCTCCTTGTCGGCTTCTCATTGATGTGCTGGAATTGCTTACTCTCAACATCTCTTCGTACATTTGGTCTGAGCAAATCCAGACGAGATCTCAACCTTCGGATAAAGAACATCATGGCCGGGGCCTGGTTGGTGACTGCATGTGTCGCATTCCGGTAGGCAAACAGGAAATTGTCCACCTTGTGCTGCAGCGGAATGTTGTCATTGTACATAGCCTTTATTGCCTTCTTAAAGGTTTGTACGAACCTCTCAGCCAATCCATTTGTGGCTGGATGATACAGGGCGGATGTATAATGCCTTACCCCATTCCTTTTCATAAATCTTCGAAACTCTTCGGACACAAACTGTGGTCCGTTATCAGAGCAAATCTGCTCTGGCAAGCCGTTCCTGGCAAAAATGGTCCGTAGGACTGCAATAGTTTTCTCCGTGGTGGTGGAGGACATTTTGATCACCTCAGGCCACTTTGAGTACGCATCCACGGCTATTAAAAACATTGAGTCCATGAATGGACCAGCAAAACCAATATGCACCCGTTGCCATGGAGATGCGGGCCACTCCCATGGGTGTAGAGGGGCATGTGGTGGTGCATTTTGGACCTTCTGGCATCCTGAGCAGCTCTTTTTCAGGTCCTCGATTTGCTGATCGATCCCCGGCCACCACACAAACGCCCTAGCAAGGCTTTTCATTTCCATCCCTCCCAGATGACCTTCGTGAAGCTCATTGAGCACTCTCTCCCTTAACTTGGGTGGAATTACCACTCGGGATCCACACATCAAGGTCCCCTGGCATACTGACAGCTGTTCTCTTCTGGATGAGAATGCTGGCAACAGTGAGTCGCCATGTGCTGGCCATCCCTTCACCGTCAATTCATATACCCGAGACAGTGTCGGGTCATTTCGGGTCTCTTTCTCTATACCAGCGTTAGTTACTGGCAAGCATTCAATTATAGTCGAATGAAATATTTCGACAGGATCCACTGCTGGTGCTTCCTCCGCAGTAGGCAGTGGCAGGCGTGATAGCCCATCAGCGTTTCCCTCCAGATAGCGAGGCGAAAATATCTTCAATCTGCGGAAGCAGATATTGTACAGTGTGAAGGACTGGGTTCACTGTCACCTTAAAGTCCCCACAGATGCGAACCTTCTTTGGTTCCCCAGGCGTATTACTCAACGACCTCTTCATTACAGGAACAATGGGTGTAGCCCACTCGCTCCAGTCCACTTTGGACAGTGCTCCTGAACGTTCCAAACCTTCCAGCTCTGCTTCGACGGCTGGGCGGATCGCATAAGGTACCGGTCTGGCCTTAATAAACTTTGGGCTTGCATTTTCCTCTATTTTGATCGTCACTGTTATGCCTTTTAGTGTTCCGAGTCCCTGCTGGAACACTTCTTGTGCGTCAGTTAGCATTTTTGACAGTCGTCCAGGTGTGACGTCGTCATCCTTTTTGGCATCTACAGTCAGTGCTTGTATGGAATGCCAATCTAGCTGTATCTTCCGGATCCATTCACGTCCTAGTAGTGGTGGTCCTCCATCTGGCAATACATATAGGTCCATTTTTGGTGTTTCCTTGCCGTTATATATAACGTTCACCCTTATTTTTCCTTTGGGGTAGACTTTTTGCCCCGTGTACGTCTTCAAGACAATCTTTGTATCTCTCGAGGGTATATGTGAGAATAGCTGCTTGTAGTCCCTTCGGTTTATGACTGTTAGGGCTGATCCTGTGTCCAATTCCATTTTCACTTGGACTCCTGCTATCTTGAGCGTGACCCAGATAGTTTGGTGGTCCTCCGTTTTGATCACATTATGTAGTTTCAGACAACCCAGCTCCTTGCTTCCGGAGTCTGTATCACTTTTCTGTTCGTCTGAACTACTCTCCGTCACCTTATGTACCTTCTTGTACTTCTCCTGTGGAGATTTCTTGCTGCTGGTTTTCTTTCCCGACCTGCAGACTCTTGCTATGTGTCCTACTTTTCTACACTGTCTGCACACTTTGTCCTTGAACCAGCAATCATTATGGTCGTGTGTTGTTCTGCCGCAGCGATAGCACTTCGCTGTTCCGTATGACATTTCATTTGTGCTATATTCTTGCGGTCTCTGTTGTATCCCTGCCGTGCCCCGTGCTGCTGCTTCGTGTGATACTGCAATGCTGAAAGCCTCGTCCAGCGTAAGATCCTTTTCTGATAGAAGCCGTTTCTGGGTTCCTTCACTTTGAAGCCCACACACAAACTTGTCCCTTAAAGTATCTGCTAGTCCCGTTCCAAACTGGCAGTGTTTCGATAGCTTGCGCAGTTCCGTTAAATACTGAGCATTACTTTCATCTTTATGCTGGTTCCTTTTGGAAACTTAAATCTTTCCGCTATCCGCAGCGGTGGGGGGTTTAAGTGGTCCTGTAGGATTGACACTATGTTTTCAAAATCCTTTTCCACCGGCTTCTCTGGGGTTACTAGGTTTCGTAGTAAGCCATACGTTTTTGCACCCATTAAATTCAACAATACCAGCGCTTTCTTGTCATCTGGCACTTCATTCGCCTTGCAGTATACTTCTATGCTTTCGACATATGTCGTCCAATCTTCGACTTAATTGTCAAACACTGTGATACTGCCACTCTTCGGCATTTTTGGGTGTGGTTAGACTGGCTTAAAATGGCGTCTCCCGCGCTTTCCTTTCTTCCCCGCTGCGGCTTAAAATGGCGTCTCCCGCGCTTTCCTTTCTTCCCCACTGCGGCTTAAAATGGCGTCTCCCGCGCTGCTGCCAACGCCACTCTCGGCGGTCCTCGTGGCAAATGGCGACGCCCTGTGGGTTTCATGCGCTGCTCCTGCGCTGCTGCCAATGCCGCTCTCTGCGGTCCTCGTGGCAATGGCAGCGCCTCGCATTTTCCTGCGCGCCTCTCTCCCCCGTTGACGCTGCTCGGCCCTTGAACACCGGCTGCGCTCTGCTCTCTCTCGCCTCTCTCCCCCGTTGACGCCGCTCGGTCCTGAACACCGGCTGCGCCCTGTGCGCTCTACCCTCTCTCTCTCCCCCGTCGACGCTGCTCAGCCTTTTTCTGTGCCGCTCGGTCGGCTCTAGCCGCCGCTGGCCGGGAAGGGTCTGCACAGTACCTGTTGCCAGCCCGTTTCGCTGGACCATCGTGACTGGAAAGCCAAGCCTGGCTCTCGACAGCCTCCCCTGCGATGCTCAAATCTCCACTGGATGTCTGTGGGGTTGCCCGTGGTCGACGCCCATGCTTCTGGGCTCGGCCTTCTTCCACTGTTCTCCAGGAGCGAATCCCTGGGAGGTGATGCAGATTTGCAGGTAGGTTCGAATCTGCTCGTCGCCAATGTTAGATCCGTGTATCTTGATGTTGTGTCCTTTGTAGGGGGTTTCTCTTGCTTGCTCTGGTCTCCTGCCAGGCTTCTTGCAATAATTACCCGTGAGTGGTTCGACCCACTCGCCCCTACGGTTCTCGACCTTGGACTTCGATGCAGGGAGCTGTAGTGCAGAAAAACTCAATAGACCAGGTCGAATAGCACGAAATGGATGCCTTTATTGAACAATTTGCAGCATTATAAAATACATGTCATATGCACAGATTAAAGCAACTACAAGCATGCACACATCTATAAACTTAACTCTATGGAAATGGGGAACACACGGCACATCGTAAAAGGGGTAACACATTACAACTACCCTTAACCCCCTCCCTAGACCTAACTAAGTATCGATTTGAGGAACTCGGGATCATGCTCACCACTTTAAGAATTGCGAAAAGGGGTTTGCAGCCTTTCGACACAGCTTTCCGTCGTCACGTGGGTTTGGAAAGTTCTGGCGCAGCTTGTTTTCCTCTTGGTCCTCCTGCGATGTAGGCAGCCGGTACAGCCTTGGTGAGCGCTCGCCACGGATGAATCCGTTACCGACGTGATTTTAAGAACTGGACGCACATGGGTGAATCCATTGCCGATGTGATGTTGAGACACTGGAGTGCCGGGCCCTGAGTGTCTTCTTCTCCGGCCTGGGTCGTCGATCTCCCGATGGTCTTCCTCGGGGCGGGACGCTGGTCCCAAAAAGCTCTCTTTATGCAGTCATAAATGTCCTTCTGATTTGAAGCAGAGCTGGAGCACAGGGTGTCTTCTTCTTCGGCCTGGGTCGTCGATGATCTCCCGACAAAAGTACCCGGGCCACCCTTGTCGTCTTCTCGTCGTGGCCGGGCCTTGCCTGCCCGAGCACCGAACACGGTTCGAACTGAAGTGCTGCTTGGTTCCGATGGAGTCTGTCCCGAAGCGTACCGATGGAGAACTCGAAGAAGTACCGTAGAAGTTCCGAAGCTACTCCGAAGCGTTGAGCGTACTGATGGACCTTTTCAATCCACAGTTATACCTTTTTGGAACATTCTTATCTCCCGCCAAATCATAGTCCTGTCTTTGTAATAATTTTGGCGGGCAGAACTCTCTGCAGGGGTGTTTTGTCTTCATAACGGGAGTCGGTGATAGCTTAACTGGCCTTCCTGGGCCGATAATGTCTTTGCTTTGTCACCGTAACTCGGCTTGTATATTGATCGGTCTGGAGATTGCCCTTGATGGCTGTTAAACGGCTTTTCTTTGTACAGTAAATGGGTATAAGTGTTCGTTCAATTGTCCGCCCATTTCTAGATGGGTCTCATCCTGCTACCCAAATCTGTCCTGTACTTATAATCTAATCAATATGTATACTCAGTTCCATGAGTTTCGGTTTCCCAAAACTGGTTTTCGCGGGCTTTAATGTCCTCAAGCCACAAGCCTGTCTGGCTTGCAGTAACAGAAATTCAAATGGTTCCAGAAGCTGGTCATGAGGTCTGGCGGCCATTTTGTGTGCCCTTTTATCAAAGGTTTCTCTGTACAAGCTCCTTTTGGTCAATAAAGCTGTTTTATTAACCCTAACTTCTTGCGTGATTATTTATGAAAATTTCGCGAATCTTACACCTTCAATAATTAGACAACAAGACTGCAAGGAACGATTCAACAGGTGTTTACTGAATGAGGGTTACTCTAGAACTAACTTTACAGATCACTACTCAGGGTTTATATACAGGTGTGGTCACTGCCGGTACTACAGTATACAGGAGCTGTAAAAAGTAGTTCTCCCCTTAAAGGTACATACATTACGCTCTCCTTGTCGAGAATGCTGGCAACAGTGAGTCGCCATGTGCTGGCCATCCCTTCACCGTCAAATCATATACCCGAGACAATATTGGGTCATTTCAGGTTTCCTTTTCGATACAAGCGTTAGTTACCGGTAGGTATTCAACTATAGTCGAATGGAATATTTCGACAGGATCCACTGCTGGTGCTTCCTCCGCAGTAGGCAGTGGCAGGCGTGATAGCCCATCAGCATTTCCATGCTGTTTCGTGCCCTTATATTCAATCTCATAGTGGTGCGCCCCTAGAAAAAGTGACCATCTTTGTAGTCGTTGCGCAGTCATCACCGGAACGCCCTTCTTCGGATTAAAAATGGAGACAAGAGGCTGATGATCAGTCAGCAAGGTGAATTTCTGCCCGTGCAGACAGTGATTGAACTTTTTCACTCCCCACACTAGGCTGAGGGCGTAGTTACGCTCGGCTGAGGTTAGTGATCGTGACGCGAAGGCTATTGGCCTCTCTGAGCCGTCCGAGAATTTGTGCGACAGCACCGCTCCAATGCCGTAGGGTGACGCATCACATGCCAACCGAATTGGTAATGCTGGGTTGTAATGGGCCAATACCTCTTTCGATGTGATTAGTGTTTTGCTCTTCTGGAAAGCTCGTCTACATTCGTCACTCCACTTCCATGGCACCCCAGTTTGCAGTAGGGTGTTCAGTGGGTGTAGTATTGTAGACAAATTTGGCAAGAACTTATGGTAGTAGTTTACCAGCCCGAGGAACGACCTCAGTTGTGACACATTTTCCGGTGCTGGAGCCTTGACTACTGCCTCAATCTTCTCTGGGGACTTATGTAACCCCTCTTTATCGATAACGTGGCCACAATACGAGATCTGTTTTCTAAAAAACTCGCATTTGGGGCGGTTAGCTCGGAGCCCATATTCCTGCAATCTAGTGAGCACCTGCTCCAGGTTGGCAAGGTGATCACTGTCATTTTCGCCCGTGACCAGGATGTCGTCCAAATAACACTGGGTCCCTGGGATCCCTTGCAGGACTTGTTCCATTGCCCTCTGCCAAATAGCCGAAGCTGATGCTACCCCGAATACCAGCCGGTTGTATTGGTAGAGACCTTTATGGGTGTTGATTGTGAGGTATTTTTTTGATGCTTCTTCTACCTCCATTTGCAGATACGCCTGGGCCAGATCAATCTTAGTGAAGCGTTTCCCTCCAGATAGCGAGGTGAAAATATCTTCAATCCATGGAAGTGGATATTGTACGGTGTGAAGGACCGGGTTCACTGTTACCTTAAAGTCCCCACAGATGCGAACCTTCCTTGGTTCCCCAGGCGTGCTGCTCAATGACTTTTTCATCACAGGGACAATGGGTGTAGCGCACTCGCTCCAGTCTACCTTGGACAGTACACCTGAACGTTCCAGACTCTGCAGCTCTGCTTTGACGGCTGGGCGGATCGCATAACGTACCGGTCCAGCCTTAAAAAATTTTGGCTTGCGTTTTCTTCAATTTTAATCGTCGCTGTCATGCCTTTTAGTGTTTCGAGTCCTTGCTGGAACACTTCTTTCGCGTCAGTTAGGATCTTTGACAGTCGCCCAGGTGTGACGTCGTCATCCTTTTTTCAGCCACAGTCAGTGCCTGTATGGAATGCCAATCCAGTTGTATTTTCCGGATCCATTCACGTCCCAGTAATGGTGGTCCTCCATCTTGCAATACATACAGGTCTAGTTTTGGTGTTTCCTTACCGTTATATATAATGGTCACCCTTATTTTTCCTTTGGGGTAGACTTTTTGCCCCGTGTACGTCTTCAAAATAATTTTTGTGTCTCTCAAGGGTATGTGTGAGAATAGCCGCTCGTAGTCCCGTCAGTTTATGACTGTTAGGGCTGATCCTGTGTCCAATTCCATCTTTACCTGGACTCCTGCTAACTTGAGAGTGACCCAAATGGTTCGGTGATCCTCCGTTGTGATCACATTATGTAGTTTCAGACAACTCAGTTCCCTGCTTTCGGAGTCGTTATCACTCTTTTGTTTGTCTGAACTATTCTCCGTCATCTTATGTACCTTCTTGTACTTTCCTTTGGTAGGTTTCTTATTGCTGGTTTTCTTTCCCGACCTGCAGACTCGTGCTATGTGTCCTACTTTTCCACACTGTCTGCACACTTTGTCTTTGAACCAGCAATCATTCTGGTCGTGTGTTGTTCTGCCGCAGTGATAGCACTTCTCTGTTCCATATGACATTTTGTTTGTGCCATATTCTTGCGGTCTCTGTTGTATCTCTGCAGCGCCCCGTGCTGCTGCTTCATATGATACCGCAATGCTGAAAGCCTTTTCCAGCGTAAGGTCCTTTTCAGATAAAAGCCGTTTCTGGGTTCCTTCACTTTGAAGCCCACACACAAACTTGTCCCTTAAGGTATCTGCCAGTCCCGCTCCAAACTGGCAGTGTTTCGATCGTTTGCGCAGTTCTGTTAAATAATCAGCATTGCTTTCATCCTTATGCTGGTTCCGTTTGTGAAACTTGAATCTTTCTGCTATCAGCAGCGGTGTGGGGTTTAAATGTTCCTTTAGTATCGTTACTATGTCTTCAAAACTCTTTTCCATTGGCTTCGTTGGGGTTACTAGATTTCGTAATAAACCATACGTCTTTGCACCCATTAAATTTAACAATACGACGCTTTCTTGTCATCTGACACCTCATTTGCCTTGCAGTACACCTCTATTCGTTCGACATATGTAGTCCAATCTTCGACTTCATCGTCAAATGCGGTGATACTGCCACTCTTCGGCATTTTGGGTATGGTTTAAAATGGCATCTCCCAATGGCTTAAAATGGCGTCTCCCGTGCTTTCCTTCCTCCCCCGCTGCTGCCAACGCCGCTCCTGGCGGTTCTCGTGGCAATGGCGGCGCCCTGTAGGTTTCGCGCGCTTCTCCTGCGCTGCTGCCAATGCTGCTCTCAGCGGTCCTCATGGCAATGGCGGCGCCTCGCGGGTTTCTGCGCGTCTCTCTCTCCCTCTCTCTGATGCTGCTCGGCCCCTGAACACCGGCTGTGCCCTGTGCGCTCTGCCCTCTCTCTCTCTCCCCTGTCGACGCTGCTCGGCCCTTTGCTATGCCGCTCGGTCGGGATCTAGCCTGCCGCTGTCCGGGAAGGGTCTGCGCACTACCTGTTGCCAGCCCGTTTCGCTGGACCACCTCGACTGGAAAGCCAAGCCTGGCTCTCGACAGCCTCCCCCGCAATTCTCGAGTCTCTGCTGGATGACTGGGCGGTTGCCCGTGGTCGACGCCCGAGTCTCTGGCCTTGACCTCCAATCCACTGATCTCCAGGAACGAATCCCCGGGAGGTGATGCAGAGTTGCAGGTAGGTTCGAACCTGCCTCATCGCCAATGTTGCGTCCGTGTATAATAAGACACAGACTGCGGAGAACGGTACAACAGGTGTTTACTCAACGTGGCTCACACTGCAACTGATCTGTACAGATTACTACTCAGTGCTATATACAGGTGTGGTCACTGCCGGTACTACAGTATACATGAGCTGTACAAAGTAGTTCCCCCCCTTAAAAGTATATACATTACACCCGGGAGCCCTCCGGTCCAGGCAGAGATTTTTCCAAATCGCAGCCCTCCGCCCATGGGAGGGCTGCGAACGGAATTTCTGGGCCATTAACTTAAACACAATGGGGGTAATTTTGACTTTGGGTGATCATGTAAAATGGACATTATCGATTTAGCCGCCTGATGTACAATTCTCCCAGTAAATGAAAATTGGGAGAAATATAAAACAGGCAGCTGAATCAATATCGCTCATTTTACACTCTCACCCATAGTCAAAATTACCTCCAATCTGTGATGCAATATCACCCCATCACTGCTAACTTTTGTTTACAATATACCTTGTACGAAAGGCTGATATTTAGAGATATTTAGTAGATGAGAATCATGTATGTATAACTTCAAGTGTAGCCATTGACCAAATAATATTACCCATAATTACTCCTGGGTAACTAAGAAAGCCAAGACTTGTTCAAAATGTAGCTGCAGACAGTCAAAAGCAGTTTTGACTAAGTTTTGATAACAAGCAGCCACAGACTGCGAGTGAAGGTTAAATCATTAAATAACATATTATAATGCTGTATAGAACTTAGAATTCACTTACCAAAACTAATTGCAGTGATATTTAAAAAATAATTAGGATATGTAGGGAAATGGTGTTAGGAAAATTGATGGGACTGAAGGCCGATAAATCCCCAGGGCCTGATAATTTACATCCCAGGGTACTTAAGGAAGTGGCCCTAGAAATAGTAGATGCATTGCTGATCATCTTCCAGAACTCCATAGACTCTGAAACGGTACCCATGGATTGGCGGGTAGCTAATGTTACCCCACTATTCAAAAAAGGTGGTAGAGAAAAGGCGGGGAATTATAGACCGGTAAGCTTGACATAGGTAGTGGGGAAAATACTAGAGTCCATTATAAAAGATGTAATAGCAGAGCACTTGGAAAGCAGTGACTGGATCGGACAAAGTCAACATGGATTTACAAAAGGTAAATCATGCTTGACTAATCTACTGGAATTTTTTGAGGATGTAACTGGTAAAATAGATAAGGGAGAACCAGTGGATGTGGTGTATTTGGACTTTCAGAAGGCTTTCGATAAGGTCCCGCATAAGAGATTAGCGTGCAAAATTAAGGCACATGGGATTGGGGGCAAGGTATTGACTTGGATAGAGAACTGGTTGGCGGACAGAAAGCAAAGAGTTGGAATAAATGGGTCGTTTTCCAAGTGGCAGGCAGTGACTAGTGGGGTACCACAAGGATCGGTCCTAGGACCCCAGCTGTTCACAATATATATTAATGATCTGGACGAGGGAATTGGATGTAATATCTCCAAATTTGCAGATGACACAAAGCTGGGGGGGAGGGTATGCTGTGAGGAGGATGTCCTGAAACTCCAG
This sequence comes from Somniosus microcephalus, assembly GCF_052327205.1. Classification (NCBI taxonomy): domain Eukaryota; kingdom Metazoa; phylum Chordata; class Chondrichthyes; order Squaliformes; family Somniosidae; genus Somniosus; species Somniosus microcephalus. The sequence goes on along the minus strand of NC_141000.1, from coordinate 101,714,607 downwards.
CACGATTTGGACAGGTTGGGTGATTGGGCAGAAACATGGCAAATGCACTATAATGTGGATAAATGTGAGGTTATCCACTTTGGTGGCAAAAACAGGAAGGCAGATTATTATTTGAATGGTAATAGATTGGGAGAAGGGGAAGTGTAAAGAGACCTGGGTGTTCTTGTACACCAGTCGCTGAAGGTAAGTATGCAGGTGCAGCAGGCGGTTAAGAAGGCAAATGGTATGTTGGCCTTCGTAGCAAGAGGGTTCGAGTACAAGAACAAGGATGTCTTGCTGCAGGTGTACAGGGCCTTGGTGAGACCACACCTTGAGTATTGTGTGCAGTTTTGGTCGCCTTACCTGAGGAAGGACGTTCTTGCCATGGAAGGAGTGCAGCGAAGATTCACCAGGCTGATACCTGGGATGGCAGGAATGACGTATGAGGAGAGATTGTGTCGATTGGGCTTATACTCACTGGAGTTTAGAAGATTGAGAGGGGATCTCATTGAAACCTATAAAATTCTGTCAGGCCTGGACAGACTAGATACAGGAAGGGTGTTTCTGATGGCCGGGGAGTCCAGAACCAGGGGTCATAGTCTAAGGATAAGGGGTAAGCGATTTAGTACTGAAATGATGAGGAATTTCTTCACCCAGAGAGTGGTGAACCTGTGGAATTCTCTGCCACAGAGGGCGGTGGAGGCCAGTTCATTAAGTATATTCAAGAAAGAGTTGGATATATTTCTTAAGGCTAAAGGGATCAAGGGATATGGGGAGAAGGCAGGGACCGGGTGCTGAATTTGGATGATCAGCCATGATCTCATTGAATGGCGGAGCAGGCTCGAAGGGCCGAATGGCCTACTCCTGCTCCTATCTTCTATGTATCTATGTATCTATGTATAAGGACATAAAATGAGAGAGATCATGGAGATAAAGTATTTATCTGGCCGATTAAAGTGAGATAGTTTGGATGCCTCAAGATGAGTGAAACAGCGCTGATATGGGCCCTTGGTATTATGGCCTTGTACCAGGGAAGCTAGAAATGAAAGAGATAAAGTAAATTCCAATGGAGTGAAAAACTATAAACAAGATAACACTGAACATTGGCAAAGTTGGTGGAAAAATACTGGAAAGGCGGGATGCTACCTTAGTCTGAGTGACAATGGTACTTTGACCATTAGAACCAATTAAAAAAGGTGATTTTGTTAAAGACCATATATGGACACTGGCCAAACCAACTTTTGATAAGAAAAGGGTTAAAACCTCGATACCCAAAGAACAACTTCACACAGACGTACTGCGAGAACAAAGGAACAGACTTAAGACGACATCATCTGTGTCCGAGAGGTTCCAGAGATCTAGGACTGCGAGCTACTCGTTAAAACTATCGCCTAATATTAAGTATATTATGCTGTTTGCTTAATAAATCTTGATCTATTGCTCAAACAGACTGGCTGCTGCCTATTGGTGTCTTGTCCAAGAACTCAGAGATCGTTAAGATCTTACAACCTGGTAAAATATTTCCATCACATCCACCTGGAAGACAATACTCTTTAAATCAAAATTAAAGGAAGAAACTTGTTCAGACGTGGAGCTATATTTTCATTTTCTTTGGCTAATTTTGTTAAAATATGGATGAGTATAACGTTCTTCAGCAAACTGAAGAAAATCTACCCCACATGGAGTGAAATTGCTTCAGATGATATTAGCATACAAACATTTTAATTCACAGCATAATTTTGCGCCAGCAGTATCAAACACAACCCAGTTAACAACATTGTGTAGTTTTAGTGAGTTTTCAAAATGAGCTGTTTCAGAAAAGCTCCTCATGACAGCGATCATATGCATTTACAATTAAAGAAATCACTTTGCAGTTAAATGGTTAATTGTGTTGCAGCTATTTGATGACTTTTGCAGTGATAACAATGGCCCGTAATTTCCGATAGGAGGCTTCCTGCGTGCCCAATTAAAGTTTTTTTTAATGAGGCTAAAAATAAACTTACCTTTTTTAAAGTATTTTTAAATTATAAATGAGTGAAAAAATTTTTTTTTTACTTTTTAATTCTCTTATGCTGGTAAAAGCAGGCCTTACACCTGCTTTTACCAGGCGTAAGATTTTTAAGTAATTTCAGCGGGTGGAGGTTCTGCAGAAAGCGGAATGCTCCCCCGCAGAGGCCCTTCTCCAGGGCAGGCGTCCGATCTGTCAAGAGTATTCTTGACAGATTGGAAATGCTGGTTTTCAGCGCATGTGCTTTGCATGCCTGAAACCGGCATTTCCGATGTCCCTACGGGTGTGTACACACCCGTAGGGATCAGAAAATACGGGCCAATGAGTTAACAACTTGGAACTGGACGAGTGAGATTCACACATATACAGTTCTCTGAAATTGTGAATACTACTAATGCTGCCAGACCCCAAAATGTTGGACCCGATGTACATGTCACTGTTGCGTCCTATTTATGTTTTGCCACCAGTGGCATATTCAATTGGAAGCAACAAGTGAAATCCCCGTGCCAGGAGGATTCTGTTGTCGCCTACATCAATACTATCAGGTTATTTAAGTTGCCTGATAGTTTAAAAACCAGCTCAGAATAATATTGGCAGATACCTGACAACAGGTTGCCTGGCTCCTCTTTTAAATCATCATGTGGTGCTGGAGGAAGAGCACAGCATGAAGGAAAAAAACAACACAAAAGAAAGTGGAGTTGAAAGGACATGAAAAGCAATTTTCTGCAGCAATACTATGATGTCATACTCCTTTCATTAAAAAAATACTTCTTCCAGATATTTGAAGTTCATAGGTAACATTTGTAAACCTTTTTCACAGTGCAAACACTTCAAAGGGGCATCAATTAAACGTTGGGTGGGAATGTAAGTTGTGAGGAGGATGCAAGGAGGATTCAAGGGGATATAGACAGGCTAAGTGAGCGGGCAAGAACATGGCAAATGGAATATAATGTGGTGAAATGTGAAGTTAACCACTATGGTAAGAAAAATAGAAAAGCAGAGTATTTTTTTAAATGGTGAGAGATTGGGAAATGTTGGCGTTCAGAGGGACCTGGGTGTCCTTGTACAAGAATCACTGAAAGTTAACATGTAGGTACAGCAAGCAATTAGGAAAGCAAATGGTATGTTGGCCTTTATTGCAAGAGGATTTGGGTATAAGAGTAAAGATGTCTTACTCCAATTATATAGGGCCCTGGTAAGACCACACCTTGGAGTATTGTGTACAATTTTGATCTCCTTACCTAAGGAAGGATATACTTGCCACAGAGGGAGTGCAATGAAGGTTCACTAGACTGGTTTCTGGGATGGGGGGATTGTCCTATAAGGAGAGATTGAGTAGACTAGGCCTATATTCTCTAGAGTTTAGAAGAATGAGAGATGATCTCATTAAAACATACAAAATTCTTACAGGATTTGACAGGGTAGATGCAGGGAGGATGTTTCCCTTGGCTGGGGAGTCTAGAACCAGGGGTCACAGTCTCAGAATAAGGGGTTGGATATTTAGGACTGAGATGAGGAGAAATTTCTTCACTCAGAGGGTGGTGAATCTTTGGAATTCTCTACCCCAGAGTGCTGTGGAGGCTCAGTCGTTGAGTATATTCAAGACAGAGATCGATAGATTTTTGAATATTAAGGGAAGCAAGGTATATGGGGATAGTGTAGGAAAGTGGAGATGAGGTAGAAGATCAGCCATGATCTTATTGAATGGCGGAGCAGGCTCGAAGGGCCAAATGACCTACTCCTGCTCTTATTTCTTATGTTCTTATGTTCCTGACCCTTGATAATGCTGGGTTATGTTGCCAAATCAGTTCAGCTCAAATCTCCAGAAGTCTTGCTGAAGCTGTACTGTGTCCTGGTCAAGCCATGCCTAGAGAACTCTGTACAGTTCTGGTCACCATGAAATAAGGGCCATCCAGGTCCTAACTAATCCTCGGTGTCAGAGGAAAGAGCTATGATGAACACTCGATAAGTTAGAACCCTTCAGCTTCGCAGTGATGTTGCAAAGGAGAATTTTAGAGCTTCATGATAAAGTTAACATAGAGAAAATAAACAAAAAATTATATTTATAAATACCATGGGAAAGTATGATAAGACAACACAGGTTCGTGTGCTGAAGAGAAAATTTAAGACGGAAGTCAGGAAAGATTTCAATATGGAGGGTAATCAACAACTTCTAGTAGCTTGCCAGGAAGGGTAGATGAGGCTAAGAAACTGGGTTCATTTAAGAATTTTGTAATAGGAAAATGGTAGGATTGGTATTGCCCCTGGCATGCCCCAATGCTCCCATTGAGCCAGCATTGGTCTCCCAGCTCGATGGTGATGAAAGTGTAAGGAATGTCAGGCCACGAGGTTACAGATTGTGGCAGTATACAGTTCTGCTGCTGCTGATGGTGCACAGTGCTTCGTGGATGCCCAATTTTGGGTGAAGCGTCTTCTTCACCTGAACCTATGTGTGTTTACCGATCTCCACAAACCTTTTGGAGTTTTAAAGAGTTTTTTGCAAAGTCCAGCTCCTGCAGTAGTGCAGCTGTAGGGCCACCCTGCTGGAAGTGTGGGATAGGACATGTTTTCTCTGATATTCCACAGCCTTTGTTAGTGCAGTTTTCATATTTTGGTCTAATTAAATTAAAACTAAGGATTGGGAAAAAAATGAATGTAGAGGCACCAGAAATGATCGGTGACTAAAATGATATTGTCATATCGCAACTTTTGTTCTCTGTGTGGAAAGAAATTAAATTGGGTTGAAATTACGTTATGCGACATTGATACATTTTGATGAAATTCCTCTGATCACTATTTTAAAAATGGCATTTAACTTGTTAGCATAAAATAATTGGGTGAATGCCTTTTCCAAAAAAGAAAACGAAAGCATTTCATATGAATGCATAAATATGTTTGGTTTGCACAGCATAATTTCAACCCTTACGCCTTGACTTCCCTTTGCCAGGTCGAGACTGGGCTTTAAGTAGAGAAAACCATTGGATTAGATTGAGTGTCAAATATTTTTCCATAATCTGTAATTCACAAGTATGTCACCAGACTGCCTGCATCCTATATCTTACTTAAAGGAGCTATATCATTTTGCAACAAAGTAAGTTGCCTCAATTTTAAACACATCTGCAACATGGATCACAGTACATACAGGCAGTTGGGTCTGTGCACACTGAAGCCTCCGTGCCACCCCTGCACTTCTGAAGATCGCACAGCCTCTTTAATCTGTTGAAATTGCATTATTAATTTACTCGAATAACTTTAACCACAGTTATAGAATAATTAATGTCAAAAAATTAAACTTGCCATAGGAATACTCATTCCCCATTCTAATTAAGTATTTTAATCTGTGCTTGTATCTTATTCCCAATGAATCCGTCCTTTAATTGGAAAATGTAGAGGACTATAGCTAATGAACGCCACTAAACAGGGTGATCATCAGACCATTACAGACCCAGCACTTGATTATCTCAAATTACCTTCAGTTCTGTCTTTTCATTCACCTGTGACACCAATTACTAATAGCTCCTGTGTGATACGGTACTTTACTCAAACTATAATTACCTCTTACACTTTTATACAAAGCGAATAATGCAGGGAAATTAAATAAAATGTCCGGATTTAAAGAAGTAAGAGTTGGTTTATTAATTATCTTCAGGCTGACAATGGTTATGATCCAGGTCATTTAAGGGGACTAAATAAATGTTTATTTCGTGAGATTTTGGCATTTTTATTAAGGTGTTGGGCGTCACTTCTGTGATTCCATCCAATTCGCCAAATGTAAAATATAAAAAGGGCTCCCTTTACTCAGGGGCACTGCTTTACAATAACTGAGTGAGTTCAATTCTGTTTTCATTATGTGGAATGCCCAAATTAACCAAGTGTTGTGGGGAATGCATTCTGCAATTTCATCCAATTTTCTGTGAAAACATTGGAATTTTTACAATTCAATAATTCTTTCTTTCGGATGAGACGTTAAACCGAGGCCCTGTCTGCTCTCTCAGGAGGACGTAAAAGATCCCATGGCACTATTGCAAAGAAGAGCAAGGGAGTTATCCCCGGTGTCCTGGCCAATATTTATCCCTCAAATCAACATCACTAAAAAAAAAAATTATCTGGTCATTATCATGTTGCTGTTTGTGGGAGCTTGCTGTGCGCAAATTGGCTACATTTCCTACATTACAACAGTGACAACACTTCAAAGGTACTTCATTGGCTGTAAAGCACTTTGGGATGTCCTGAAAGGTTGTGAAAGGCGCTATATAAATGTAAGTCATTTTTCTTTTTCTTTTCTGCTGTTTGTTACTAACCCTACATAATTAGATGTGCATTCCATTTGCATGCACCCTTCTTAGGCTGCATAGTGGCATGGTGCTTCAGAAACAGATTTGTGCTTCATCACAAAATGAATTGCAAAATGTTGTGCTATTGTGAGGTTGGAATTATCAGGGACCAGACATTTCCATAAAGAAAGGGTAAATCACCCCAGGCTAGCTTCACATACATCCTAGTGGCCAGTTTACACAGCATCATTGGCAGGAGTCTGGGAGTGGATTGCATGCCTGATCATTCTGCTGGGAACGATGTACAAAGTGAAGCGATCAAGAGAAAAGGAAAGAAAGTAATAACTGTAAGATTTATTTTTTTAAACTAACCCACTCCTCATTTTAACACACTTGGCACCCAAAAATGTTTATTGTCACCTTACAACTTCAGTTACCTACCTGTCCCAGTTATGAGGTGACTAAACTAATGCTTTGTAATGATTATTCATAGTAAGTTTGAGTCTGAAGTTGGAATCATTTCTAAAAGCAACAGAATTTATGTGCACATAAGAAACCATGCTATTCTTCCCTTAGAACCATTCCCTCCAATGTACCATTACCAACTACAATGTCATGTCCAAACCCAATCCAAAATCCCTGCAGAAGATTTGCAACAAAATAGCCAAAACAATCTATTTGCTCCACATATTGCTATCATATACTGAATAACATACCACAGTGCTCCATAACTATTTAATCAACTAGATACCTACATTTAACTAACTCCAAAATTCATTTGAACTTCACTCAAATGGCCACCTTTCAGGTGTGAGCTATGTCGGTGTCTGCTGGCTATTGGTCGATGGAGGGCATTAAAGCCACGCCTAATCCTCTCCTCACCAAATGTACACATATTCAGATTACCAGCATGGGTCACTGAGTAGATACAAAATAGCAGGAACTCTGACCAAGCTTCCTCTTTCTAGCAAAGGGGTGTTGAGGCCAATTATACCGCCACCCTAGTTCGGATTATCTAACTCAGCACTGACGAGGGCTCAAACCAGGGTCTTTGTATGCATTTACCAGTTGAGCTACTAGGTGGAGCCCTCAACAGTGCAGCTTTAGGAAGCAATTATGTTTGGCATATTTTGCGTGTATTCCTCATTATCATATTTCCTAAACATTCCAAACTGGCAAAGTATCATCTTGGAAGCTTTTGAATTGGAAAAAATATGTTCATGATCTGTAAAGCAGTAAACTATTTGAAGGTTAATTGAATTAATTAATTTATTTCAAAGAAAGCATTTGAATGGCAGAATTCATGACCGCTTTCTACATTGTCCCTACAACTCGTGTAAATCACCTTCGCCTGCAGCTTTTCAAAATATCTTCAGCATTCGGCCAACATGTGTACAAACACTGTGCAAACATTCTTTGGCTGAGTATTTTCAAAGACTAAACGGAAGAAGTCTGATTCTTCTATCAGCATTTGAATGCAATTTTTGCAACAAAAAAACAGTGTAAACATTCTTTCCGATTTATTGACTATTTTAAAAAGTTATCTCAGAGAAGCGTGGTTATTTTTAAAACAGTAATCGGTTAAGTAAAATGAGGTAAACAACCTCAAATAGCACGGGCCTTGTACTTGGGCTCTTCTCAACTGCTCATTTGTGTTGCTCACGTATGAACCCATATCGCTCCATAAATCACCCATTCTGCTGGACAAAATCAAGGTTTTCATAGACTAAAATTGATTATACCTGCTGCCAAGTCAAACGTGTGAAGGTTAAACTAATAGGGTCATTACTGAGTTCTCTACAGAAGCAAGGGATGGGACCTGGAATAATATAACCGCACCTGTTACTTTGATTTTAAGCAGGACACGAGGGAATTAATTTACTTGACTGCTTATGATTATTGCATTTCCCTCTTAATTCAACACTCTTTCCAGTGACTCCCCTTAAATACATGCAAGGTTTGGAATCATATGGGGGGGTAATTTGAAGCCAGCAGTGATAGGTCCCCCAGGATGCAATTCAATCTTTTGTAAATTACAATCAGCAGACTCCCAAGTCACTCCAGGATGCCATTTCCATGCCTGTTTGATATGACAAGGTTCTGTGTTTAAAGGGGGGAGTTATAACTCCTTTCATCTGGTGGACCGGGAGTTAAAATTGCTTATTGCTTGTTTCCCCGCTATGCAGCTATTTTAACGCCACTGCTTTCTTGGGTGGTGGAAGCCTCATAAATATATGCAAATCGGGATCCTATCACTTAGGCAGGAGCCCGGTGCTATTTTAACTGTCTGCTGAGCGGGGCGCCTGCTGCAACATACTGCTCAGTGAAACATGCCGGACATCCAGCAGTGCCCTGTAAGGTAAGTGTAAAATTTTCTTTGTGTGCTCCTCCGGGCCCCACAGAGAAGTTTGGGCCGCTGCCACCCTGGGCTCCCCTGCCCACTCCCTGTCTTGTTTTACACACTTTGTATAAAAATAATGGCCCAGAAATTAGGTTCGGGGGCTTGCCGCGCGTGCAAGCCCCCGATGTGCACTTACCCGGCGCGCCGGCCGTTCTGCTCCCAGGATGCGTGGAATTCCTTTTTTCAGTTGATTACTCCCGGGAGTGCAGCCAGCGCGAAGCCTCGAACGCGGAGTGTAAGTGAGACACGCCCCTTGAGGTCTCCTTACCATAGGCCACGCCCCCAATTTTTATCACAAGCTGCAAAGCATTTTTACATGCAGAGCAGCATTTTAAATAGGTTTTTTGTATTTTTATTAATCTTTTGCTAACTTTTATAAAGTTTTAAATACTTTTACATTATTTTGAAGAATGTGAAGTAGTTTTAAACAGAATTAAAGCGTAGTTATTTTGATGAGTCGGCTGGGATCACGTGAGCACTGGGCAACCAATGGGAGGTTGCAAAAGTTCATTCATGAGTTTGATAGTAAGAACTGTCAAACTCATGAAAACTCAGGGCGCCCAAAACAGCACTTAAACTACAAATAAAAGTTTTTAAAAATCCCACTAAATAAATGAACTATGAATAACTGTAAAAAAAACTATTTTAAACAATTAATCAAATTTAAAAAAAAAAAAATTTTTTAACAAATCGGGTATAAAAATACACTTACCTTACTGTAAATTCTTTAAAAATAATAAACCTGTGGAAAAAAAATTCTAAATTGTATTAATAAACCACTTACCTTTTAAAACTAAGTACTTACGTCTGCTTTTTTCACGCGTAAAAACCGGAGGCCTTTATGCACGGGCAACTCTTTACAAAAAAAGGAATTTCAGCGCGCACGCGCTGCCTGAAACGTCGCACGCGTTCTGCCTCTTAACCCCTTGGTTTAGAGGACAGAAAATGCCGGTTTTCAGCGCATGCGCTGTGCATCCTGAAAACCGGCACTTCCATCGGGCCCACGCGTGAGTACCCCGTCCATACTCACGCGTTGGGACCCAAATTACTGGGCCAATAAATTGCAGGACAACGGAGTATTACAGTTTAACTCTTACAGCACAGTGGGGAAAAGATGGCGTTAGGACCCCTAGCCTGGGTCTTCAAAACAATAGTAGTCCTTACAGATGCCTGCAGGCCAATGACAACTCAGCATGTGATCACATGTGAATATAATAGGTATTCCTTACAGATGCCTGCGGGCCAATGATAATTCAATATGCAAATGTTACATCTTTTAAAAGAAAAATGTTATGCATTGCTTTTAAACCTTTCTTCTACATAATGTTCTCGGTAGCATAAACATATAAGTAAACTCAGCATTTAACTAGCACTGAAAACATCACAACGTTTCAATAACGATGTACAGTTTTTTTAGGGCAGCGATCCGCCTACACCCTTTGACAGTTCACAAGTCACGGATAACTCTAGGCTTGACCTCTCGTCCCGACCTTGTGTGGTATGGAACTGAGCATGCTCCTGAATCGGTCAACAATTCAGGTTCAGGTTTAGGTTCAGGTAAGTATGATGTGTTTTGTGTATTGCTCTGTTCATCACACTCTGTTGAACTGATCCTCTCGTTGAAATGACGATGTTGTTCCTTGGTGTTCAGGAGGTGCCTGCGATTGCGGCGGTACACCTTAATCATAATCAACTTTATTGTCATTGATAGTGCACAAGTGCAGGACAACGAAATGTAGGCTTGCGGCTCCCGAGAGTGTACATTTAGATTAAGACATTTAAACATTCAACATTCATTTGGCTTGTAATACATTAACATAAACATAATAAAGTGCATTGGCAGATGTGCAGGCTTTAGAGTTTATTTGTGGAGTTCAGTAGGATGACAGCCCTGGGAAAGAAGCTGTTCCTAAATCTGGTCATTCGGGTGCGAATGCATCTGTAGCGTCTCCCAGATGGCAGGGGGGCAAACAGACTGTGGCTGGGGTGGGTAGGGTCTTTGATGATGGTCAGTGACCTCCGTAAACAGCGTTTCTGGTATATGTGCTCTATGGTCAGTAGCCGGGTGCCGGTAATGCATTGGGCAGTTTTGACTACCCGCTGCAGGGCTTTCCGGTCATAGGAGCTACAGCTGCCATACCATACTGTGATACAGTTTGTCAGGATGCTCTCTATAGTGCAGCGGTAGAAGTTAGAGAGGGTCAGGGGTGACAGGTTACATCCCTTCAGCCTCCTTAGGAAATATAGGCGCTGCTGGGCCTTCTTCACCAGAGAGGAGGTATTGAGGGACCAGGAGAGGTCTTCCGTGATGTGGACTCCGAGTGTCCTTCTGGGGTGCAGACGTGATACGATCGCTCAGTGTCAACTGGCTGGATGACGACTGCTGGCTTCCAGTAGTCATGCTCCTGGATTCTGACGGATTCTCCATTGTGCAGCGGCGGCAGTAGTCTAGCTGACCTGTCATAGTATCTCTTTTGGTGTTGCTGTCTCCGTACACGTTTTGCATGCACTTGCCTGCAGCTGACGACCTCTGGCTGCAGCTGCTGGCTGGTGCTTGGAAGGATTGTGCGAAGTCTGCGGCTCATCAACAGCTGTGCTGGTGACTTGAAGTTGTCAACCGGAGTGTTGCGGTACTCAAGGAGACTGATGTAGGGGTCTCTTTTGTCTGCTTTGGCTTTGTCCATGAGTGTTTTTGCAATCTGGACAGTTTTTTCAGCAAAGCCATTACTTTGAGGGTAATGTGGGCTTGATGTGATGTGTGAAATCCCATGCCTTGGCAAACGACTTGAACTCTTTTGATTTATATTGGGGGCCATTGTCTGAGACTAAAGTCTCTACTATGCCATGCCTGGCAAAGGCTGCCTTTAGCTTGTGGATCACAGCTGCAGATGTGGTGCTGTGAAGCTTGTCCAGTTCAAAAAATCTGCTGTAGTAATCAACAGTCACTATGTAGTCCTCATTGTTCCATGTGAACAGGTCCGTTGCCGCGACCTGCCAGGGCCTGTCTGGGATATGGTGAGGTATCATGGGCTCTTTGACATTTGATGGGTGGCATTCTAGACAAATGGAACATTTTCCGACAATGTCCTCAATGTGTTTGCACATTCCGGGCCAAAACATAATGTCACGTGCTCTTTGTTTGCATTTTTCCATGCCCATATGTCCAGCATGAATTTTTGTCAACATCTCTTCTCTGAGACTGGTAGGAATGATAATTTTCTCCCCTTTGAAGACAATTCTGTTGATTTGTGACAGTTCGTCTCTGTGGTTCCAGAATTCAGATATGCTCTGAGGGCATTTCCTCCTTTCCTCAGGCCATCCTTCATGTATGACTTTGTTCAGCAGCGTGAGTTGTGCATCTTTCTCTGTTCCTGCTCGGATCTCCTTCAGTTTTGATTCACTCACAGTTAAGCTGTTGTACACCATGTGCACCTGCACATCCATGCCTTCACTGAGGCTGCTGTCCTGGTAGCTAAGAGACTTTCTGGAGAGCGTGTCTGCGACAGGAATGTCTTTGCCTGGACGGTGAATGATTGTGAAGTCATACTTCTGTAGCTGAAGGATCATTCTCTGTAGCCTTGGTGGGGTTGCGGCTAGTGGTTTCCTCATGATTGACTCGAGGGGCTTGTGGTCAGATTCCACAATGACTTGTCGGCCATAGACGTACTGGTGGAAACGCTTACATCCAAACAGAATTGCATATAGCTCTTTCTCGATTTGAGCATCGTTGATTTCACTGTCTGTGAGAGATTTGGAAGCATAGCCGATGGGCTTTCCTTCTTGCAGTAATACTGCGCCTAGTCCGTACTTTGACGCGTCCACTTGTAGTCTGAGCTCTTTGTTGGGGTCGAAGTAGGCAAGAACTGGTCCTGGTTCTCTGGTGATTAGGTCTTTCATTTTCTGAAATGCTGTGTCATGTTGTTTGTCCCACAGGAACTCATTGGATTGTTTGAGCAACTGACGCATAGGTGCATTGATTTCGGAGAGGCTCGGGGCAAACTTCGCTAAGTAGTTAACCATGCCTAGTACTGTCTCTAGCTCTGCGCGGTTCTTCGGCGGCTCCATCTTCTTGATGGCGGAGATTTTCTCTGGATCCGGCTTAATGCCATCAGTTGAGAGGCGATGCCCAAAATAACTGATCTCGCTGGATCTGATTATGCTTTTCTCGGGGTTGAGCTGGATACCTTTCTCCCGTGATCTTTGTAGCATCGCACGGAGGTTCCTGTCATGTTCCTCTCTATTCCTGCCATAGATGAGGATGTCATCTACGATTGCGACTACTCCGTCGAGGCCTTCATAGGTTTCGTCGATCTTCCGCTGGAATTCATCCTGAGCTGAGATAAGACCAAATGGTAAACACAGAAATCGGTAGCGTCCAAATGGTGTGTTGAACATTGTTAGCTTAGATGACTCTTCCGTGAGCTTGATAGTCCAATATCCTGATCGCGCGTCCATTACACTGAAGTAACGTGCTCCCACTAGCTTGGGTGTGATGTCATCTAGCGTTGGTAGAGGGTAGTGAGGGCGTTTGATAGCCTTGTTCAAATCTCTGGGGTCGAGACAGACTCTGAGCTTGCCTGTACGTGGTTTCTCAACCATTACTAATGCGTTGACCCACTCTATCGGTTCTGTTTCCAGGACGATGATTTCTGTATTCTCCATGCTCTGCAGCTCCTCCTTCAGGCGACTATGTAGAGCAAGGGGCATCCTTCTCGGTGGGCAAACCACAGGGGCTGCTGCTGGGTCAAGGTGAATAGTGCATTCACCTGGGAATAGTCCGATTCCTTTGAAAGCGTCAGCAAACTGTCAATGATAGCACTAGCTTGACGAGGTCCATGTCTAAACATGCCTTTAGACCTAGCACTGGAGGTGCTTGAGTGTCAACAGTGTAAAAGTCCAACATCATGCCGCTTTCTTTGTACTTGCATTTCAACACGCATGTGCCTTTTACAATGAGCTGCTCACCCCCATAGCTAGTCAGTCTGTGTGAGGTGGGCTGTAGCTCACACTCATCCTTCAAGCTGTGATATTCACTCAGAGGAATTACATTAACCTGAGCTCCAGTGTCTAGTTTAAACCTAAGCTCTGTGCCCTGTTTTCCTATCTCAATATCAGCAAAGGCTTGCTCAGTCTCTGAAATCTGTTTTTTCTGTGACACAGAATCAATAAACAGTTCCTCTGCATTTGGCTCTCTATCTGGCATTTGGCTGTCACTCACTGTGTGTACTGCTTTCCAAAAACAGTCCTGCAAACTTTAGCAAAGTGGTTCTGTTTACCACATTTAGCACATTGCCTTCCTTTGGCAGGGCAATGCTCCTTTTCCCCATGCACCTTATTTCCACAATATCCACAGTTTTTGAAGCGTTTTATGTCTATGTCGCTCATTTTTAGAACTCTCTCTGTTCTTTCTGTTCTGAAACACGCTCTCTGGGTGGTGTTCTTTGGTGTGTGTCCATTAACTGCGTGCACTGTCTGTTCACGCGAGCTGCTCGTGGCGCCAGTTATGGTTTTCAACTGTGCTTGGGCTATCTCGGCGATCTAGCTATGTCCATAGCTTTGTCCAGCGTTAGCCCGGACCTAACATTCAAAAGTTTCTCTCTCACTTTAGCTGAATGTATTCCAAACACGATGCGGTCTCTGACCATCTCATCTTTATCTGCATATTCACAGTCTTTTACCAGCAGTTTTAACTCAGTCACGAACTGTTCAAACGACTCACTAGCTCCTTGTACTTTCTCCTGAAACTTGTACCTAGCGAATATCGTATTTGTCTTGGGCATCACATATGACTCAAAATGGTCAAAATAACTTTTCAGTACCTTTGCTTCATCTGCGGTGAGAGACCATGTGTTAAAAATATCTCTCCCTTTTTCTCCGATCCACAGGAGTAGGTAGCTGCATCTTTCTTCCTCCCCTTTGCTTTTCAGCGGACCCGAGAACATCAACTCCACATGTTGCTTGAACTTGCGCCATTCTACAGGTAAGTTCAAAGATCCCCAATCGATTTGAGGCAAGGGAGCTCCAACGATGTCCATTTCCAATCCCTGTTCTGACAGCATGTCTTGTTTTACACACTTTGTATAAAAATAATAAATTGCAGGACAACGGAGTATTACAGTTTAACTCTTTTATTAAGCATTAGGTCTGTGATCTTACTCATACAGCACAGTGGGGAAAAGATGGCGTTAGGACCTCTAGCCTGGGTCTTCAAAACAATAGTAGTCCTTACAGATGCCTGCAGGCCAATGACAACTCAGCATGTGATCACATGTGAATATAATAGGTATTCCTTACAGATGCCTGCGGGCCAATGATAATTCAATATGCAAATGTTACACTTCCCACCCACAAAACCCTCCCAAATCCGCCCTCTGCAACTTACCTGACAGCTGGCCTGACAACCGCCCAATCTTCATCGCCCCGAAGCAGGCCTGCAGCCGCTGGATGCCGGTTTTAGGTGGGCATCTGGCCAGTGGGATGTTAAAATGGACCGGGCCTCCGACTGCAGCTCCCGGGCGGGTGGCTCCTGTCTGTCCCTTAAATGTCAGAAAGACCAAATTAGGGTAATATTCAACAAATGTGATTCCATATGATGAACTTTATTACAGGCGCGATGCCTTTCAGTTTTGATAAAACGGAGCAGATTTTCGTGTGACTGCTTCCACTGGGCAGGAGGTGGGTGGAATGAGCCTGCTGTCTGCCTGATGGAAGTGGTCGGAGGCCTGAAGCTTCAACATGGCAGGCCTCATTTAAATATAATTGATGAGCTGCAAGTGCTAAGTGAGTGCTGATCAGGGGGAATGGGAAACCTGGAACATTACTGCTCCTCCTGGCCCCACAAACACTGTGCTGCGAGGTTTTTGGAGCGGCCTCCAGCTATTAAGGACCATTGGTACTTTAACATTGCATCGGGGTCCTATTAACGACAAAGGATTCAGATTTGCAGGGGCTAACAAGGCGCCCACTCATTTCCAGCGGGCACCTGTACCACCCATTTCAAGGCCCCAACCAAAATGGTGGAGGCTAGAGCAGCAGCGGGAACAGGGCAATAAGTCCTCCGCTGCAATTTGCATTGTGCTACCGTCCCGTTTCCACCCGAGGCCCTTAAAAAACACCCCCAATCTATCAAAGAGAGAAAGAAAGAACTTGCACTTATTTAGCGCCTTTCACGACCTCAGGATGTCCCAAAGCGCGTCACAGCCAATGAAGATACTGTTGAAGTGTGGTCACATTTGTAATGTTGGAAACACGGCAGCTAATTTGCGCACAGCGAGGTCCCACCAACAGCAATGTGATAGTGACAAGGTGATCTGTTTCAGTGATGTTGGTTGAGGAATAAATATTGGCCAGGACACCGGGGAGAACGCCCCCGCTCTTCTTCAAAATAGTGCCGTGGGATCTTTAGCGCCCACCTGAGAGGGCGGACCCTCAGTTTAACGTCTCATCTGAATCAAGGTAAACAATGTGCAATTGTACACTACCATGGCATCCTCCTCCCTCCCGCTGGTGGCTGGCAGCGAAGGCTGACTGGCTGGTTGCAGGCTGTTTGTTCTGTATGCTTCAGCTATTCATTAGATAAATTCGCATGTTTTGTTTGTATTTAATTGTATGGTTTTGCGCAAGATGAAGTAGGGTACACATTATAAAATATTTATGTATATATCAATCATCTACTCCAAAATACTGGAAAATGTACCAAATACATTTTTTGGGGAGGAGAACATATCACGAGATCTCCTAAAAATAAATCTACATAATGTACAGGTATATCCACTTTTAAAATGGCCACTACACCATTAGGTGGAGGTGAGGATGGTGGCACAATGTGACACTCCAGTACACCATCCTTAGAGGATAACACTGCAACATGCTTTTCTGGGGATAACATCCAGGATCATCACAACGTACATTACCCATAGCACCTGGAAAAAGATGGCATATCTCAAGGAAGCTGCCATGGTCAGGGTATCCAAGAGTACCGAGAAGCTGGATTTGTTTCCATTAGAGCAAAGGAGGTTGAGGGACAAGATTATGACGGGTTTGGATAGGCTAGACGGGAAAAGGCTGTTCCCACTAGTTGATGGTACAAGGACTAGGGGACACAGGTTTTGGGCAAGAGATACAGGGGGGACGTGAGGAAAAACTTTTTTACGCAGCGAGTGGTGAGGACCTGGAATTCGCTGCCGATGGAAGTGTTGGAAGCGGCGACACTCAATGTTTTCAATGGAAGACTGGATAGGCACTTGAGGGAAATAAACTTGCAGGGCTATGGGGATCGAGCAGGGGAATGGGACTGACTGGATTGCTTTACAGAGAGCCGGCACGGACTCGATGGGCCAAATGGCCTCCTTCTGTGCCGTTATGACTCGACTCTATGACAAGGTACATGGCCCAATATACTTATCGCAAAGTGCGACTTGACAACCTGTTGAATGGTTACTGCTGCCTCATGCCAAGCCCTCACACAACCTTATAACTCTTTCACTGCTTACCAGGCATATCCATACTCCAGCAGAGCACAGGTCTGAGACCAGTAGCAGAGTACAACTGCAGTCACAGCAGTAATTCAGTTTCAGAGTTCTCCTAAAGTTGATAAACTGATCAACTTTTCAAGACATCATCAGACCCACTCAGCTGAGCTTTATAACTCAGTGCCACTTGTCTATTCCACTGCATTCAGTCACTGAAGTGCACTGTCAGTTTTTCTTTTACCTCACGAGGCTGGTACAGTAGAAGCTGTCAAGAATTTCATGATATTTTGTTGTAAAATATTTTAACAAAAAAAGTGCAATTTCACCCTCCAAAGCGGTCTCAGTGTGATCAGAATTGTGCTGAGACCGTCTCTTTGTACGCAGTCTTCTGAATGCTTTGATTTTTTTTTTATAGGTTGTTCAATCTGGTTTGTCCAGAGCTCGGACAGCAGGCTAAATGATGCTGAGTTAACGGATCTCAGCGGAGGGGGACAGAGATGTTCCACAATTGGCCTCAGTGTTGCTGGGCCAGAGATGGTGGGCGGGGGGGGGGGGGTGGGGGGGGAACAATACACAGGGAGGGTTCTCATTCTTGATTGTTATCCTTGCTGAAAATTGCATGTGCTGACGTCGGGTAAAGACAAAATAAGGGAGGAGAAAGGGGCAGAAAACTGGAAAAAATAATAGAGCCAACTTCTGATAGAGCTCTAGTGCCATCAGCTGGATAGTTTAGGAAAAATGTAAGAAGTCACACAACACCAGGTTATAGCTTTATTTGAAATCACAAGCTTTCGGAGCGCTGCTCCTTCGTCAAGTGAAGTGGAGAAATGCATAAATACACAGCTTATATAGTCAGAGAATAATGTCAGATGTTTACAGGTAATCTTGCCAACTGCCATTTATCACACCTCGGCAGAGAGATAATCACAGCAATCAAAGGTGTGAATGGTGTCCAAACAGGTCAGTCAGGAAAACATTACATCAAAGAACAATGAGGTGGGGTCACAAGGGGTCAAATATTGCAGATGCTGGGGTCTGTATGAAAAACAAAAAAACAGACAAAAAACTTTTTTTTTGCTGGAAATCACAGCAGGTCCGGCCGCATCTGTGTAGAGAGAACAAGTCAATGTCGACTCGAGTCTGGATGACCCTGCGTCAGGTGGGGTTACATCGAACAGAGGTCGATAAATTTTTGGGAACTAAGGGAATTAAGGGATATGGGGATAGTGCGGGGAGGTGGCGATGAGGTAGAAGATCAGCCATGATCTTGTTGAATGGCGGAGCAGGCCCAAAGGGCCAAATGGCCTACTCCAGCTCCTAATTCTTATGTTCTTATACCTTTAAACAAATGAATCCAATACTCTTTCTATATACACAAAGCATAACTGTGAATCACAAAAACATTTAAATCAGATTACAACTGGTGCAATAGATTTGCTTTGATGTAAAGCATGGTTGATCATTAACTCACGCAACTACTCACACTGTAGCTTCATTAACTTACGCCACTACCAAGTCACCAAGGGTTCATCAGCGCCATTCTGAAATGGTCCAAGTGGCAGCAGTGATCGTAGTGGCGTTAATTTGGCAAACTGCCGATCGCCACTGATCTTAATCAGGTACATAAAGTCATAAAAAAGCCCAGTATAAGTTTGGTTGTATAATTTTTTTAATAAAGTGCAAAAGTCAACAAGTAATGAAATGATGCAAAGCACTGGTTGGGACACAGTTGGAGTACTGTGTGCAGGTTTGAAAATCCCATTATGGAAAGGATATTTAAAGCCAGAGAGGGAAGACAGCATCTGAACGTCACAGCGCCTCCAAAGTCTGAGCTGAGTCACAGCGCCCCCAGAGTCTGAGCTGAGTCACAGCGCCCCCAGAGTCTGAGCTGAGTCACAGCGCCCCCAGAGTCTGAGCCGAGTCACAGCACCCCCAGAGTCTGCGCCCAGTCACAGCGCCCCCAGAGTCTGAGCCCAGTCACAGCGCCCCCAGAGTCTGAGCCCAGTCACAGTGCCCCCAGAGTCTGAGCTGAGTCACAGCGCCCCCAGAGTCTGAGCCCAGTCTGAGCTGGGATGATCCCAGGGATCGGAAATGGTAGTTAGACTCGGCGCTGACTCTGGGGGGGACGCTGTGACAGGCCGGGCGCTGACATTGGGGGGGACTGGGACGGGTTCGGTTAAGAATCTGGGGGCGCTGTGACGAGCTTGGCTGGGACGCTGGGGGCGCTGTGACTGGGCTCAGACTCTGGGGGCGCTGTGACTCAGCTCAGACTCTGGGGGCGCTGTGACTCAGTTCAGACTCTGGGGGATGCTGTGACTCGGCTCAGACTCTGGGGGTGCTGTGGCTCGGCTCAGACTCTGGGGGCGCTGTGACTGGGCTCAGACTCTGGGGGCGCTGTGACTCCGCTCAGACTCTGGGGGGCACTGTGACGGGCTCAGCTCAGACTCTGGGGGCGCTGTGACTGGGCTCAGACTCTGGGGGCGCTGTGACTGGGCTCAGACTCTGGGGGCGCTGTGACTCGGCTCAATCTCTGGGGTGCTGTGACTCAGCTCAGACTCTGGGGGCGCTGTGACTCAGCTCAGGCTCTGGGGGCGCTGTGACTTGGCCTAGACTCTGGGGGCGCTGTGACTGCTTTGCTGATCATCTTCCAGCATTCGATGGAATCTGGAACAGTACCCATGGATTGGAGGGTAGCTAATGTTACCCCACTATTCAAAAAAGGTGGTAGAGAGAAAATGGGGAATTACAGACCGGTAAGCCTGACATCGGTAGTGGGGAAAATGCTGGAGTCCATTATAAAAGATGTAATAGCAGAGCACTTGAAAAACAGTGACAGGATCGGACAAAGTCAACATGGATTTACAAAAGGTAAATCATGCTTGACTAATCTACTGGAATTTTTTGAGGATGTAACTGGTAAAATAGATAAGGGAGAACCAGTGGATGTGGTGTATTTGGACTTTCAGAAGGCTTTCGATAAGGTCCCGCATAAGAGATTAGTGTGTAAAGTTAAGGCACATGGGATTGGGGGCAAGGTATTGACTTGGATAGAGAACTGGTTCGCAGACAGAAAGCAAAGAGTTGGAATAAATGGGTCTTTTTCCGAGTGGCAGGCAGTGACTAGTGGGGTACCGCAGGGATCGATCCTTGGGCCCCAGCTATTCACAATATATATTAATGATCTAGACAAGGGAACTAGATGTAATATCTCCAAATTTGCAGACAACACAAAGTTGGGTGGGCGTGTGTGCTGTGAGGAGGATGCCGAGAAACCCCAGGATGATTTGGACAGGTTGGGTGATTGGGTAGAAGCATGGCAGATGCAATATAACGTGGATAAATGCGAGGTTATCCACTTTGGTGGCAAAAACAGGAAGGCAGACTATTATCTGAATGGCAATAGATTGGGAGAAGGGGAAGTGCAACGAGACCTGGGTGTCCTTGTGCACCAGTCGCTGAAGGTAAGCATGCAGGTGCAGCAGGCGGTTAAGAAGGCAAATGGCATGTTAGCCTTCGTAGCGAGAGGGTTTGAGTACAGGAACAAGGATGTCTTGCTGCAGTTATACAGGGCTTTGGTGAGACCACATCTTGAGTATTGTGTGCAGTTTTGGTCGCCTTATCTGAGGAAGGATGTTTTTGCCATGGAAGGAGTTCAGCGAAGATTCACCAGGCTGATACCTGGGATGGCAGGAATGACGTATGAGGAGAGATTGGGTCGATTGGGCATGTACTCGCTGGAGTTTAGACGAATGAGAGGGGATCTCATTGAAACTTATAAAATTCTGACAGGACTGGACAGACTAGATGCTGGAAGGATGTTCCCGATGGTCGGGGAGTCCAGAACCAGGGGTCACAGTCTAAAGATAAGGGGTAAGCCATTTAGGACAGAAATGAGGAGGAATTTCTTCACCCAGAGAGTGGTGAATCTGTGGAATTCTCTACCACAGAAGGCAGTAGAGGCCAATACATTAAATATATTCAAGAAGGAGTTGGATATATTTCTTAAGGCTAAAGGGATCAAGGGGTATGGGGAGAAAGCAGGGACCGGGTACTGAATTTGGATGATCAGCCATGATCGCATTGAATGGCGGAGCAGGCTCGAGGGGCCGAATGGCCTACTCCTGCTCCTGTCTTCTATGCTCAGTCCCTGGAAAGGCGCTGTGACTGGGCTCAGACTCTGGGGGCGCTGTGACTCGGCTCAGACTCTGGGGGTGCTGTGACTCGGCTCAGACTCTGGGGGCGCTGTGACTGGGCTCTGACTCTGGGGGCGCTGTGACTCGGCTCAGACTCTGGGGGCGCTGTGACTGGGCTCTGACTCTGGGGGCGCTGCGGCTCGGCACAAACTCTGGGGGGGCATTGTGAGTTGGCTTAGAATCGTGGGTGCGTTGTGACAAGCTCATCTCTGACTCTGGGCTGTGACTCGGCTCAGACACCAGGGGGGAGGTGTGATTCTGCTTAGACTCTGGTTGGGCCTTGTGAGTCGGCTCAGAATCTGAGGGCACTGTGACTCAGTTCATGTGACTCAGCCATGATCTTATTGAATGGCGGAGCAGGCACGAGTGGCCATATGGCCTAATCCTCTTATTTCTTATGTTCTTATGGTTCAGACTCTGGGTGGCGCGGTGACATGGCTCAATCTCTGGAGGGTGCTGTGTCTCAGCTCGAACTCTGGGGGCGCTATGATTCGGCTGAGACTCTGGGGGCGCTGTGACTCGGCTAAGACTCTGGGGCCGCTGTGACTCGGCTCAGACTCTGGGGGATGCTGTGATTGGGCTCAGACTCTGGGGGCGCTGTGACTCAGCTCAGACTCTGGGGGCGCTGTGACTTGGCTCAGACTCTGGGGGCGCTGTGACTGGGTTCAGACTCGGGGGGATGCTGTGACTGGGTTCAGACTCGGGGGGATGCTGTGACTGGGCTCAGACTCTGGGGGCGCGGTGACATGGCTCAATCTCTGGAGAGTGCTGTGTCTCAGCTCAAACTCTGAGGGCGCTGTGACAGGCTCGGCTCAATCTCTGGGGCGCTGTGACTCAGCTCAGACTCTGGGGGCGCTGTGACGGGCTCGGCTCAATCTCTGGGGCGCTGTGACTCAGCTCAGACTCTGGGGCGCTGTGACGGGCTCGGCTCAATCTCTGGGGCGCTGTGACAGCTCACTCTGGAGGTGCAGTGATTTAGCTCAGACTCTGGGGGCGCTGTGACTCGGCTCAGACTCTGGGGGCGCTGTGACTCGGCTGAGACTCTGGGGGCGCTGTGACTGGGCTCAGACTCTGGGAGCGCTGTGACTCAGCGCAGACTCTGGGGGCGCTGTGACTCAGCTCATACTCTGGGGCGCTGTGACTCAGCTCAGACTCTGGGGGCGCTGTGACTCGGCTCAGACTCTGGGGGCGCTGTGACTGGGCTCAGACTATGGGGCGCTGTGACTGGGCTCAGACCCTGGGGGCGCTGTGACTGGGCTCAGACTCTGGGGGCGCTGTGACTCGGCTCAGACTCTGGGGGCGCTCTGACTGGGCTCAGCCTGTGGGGGCGCTGTGACTCGGCTGAGACTCTGGGGGCGCTGTGACTGGGCTCAGACTCTGGGGGCGCTGTGACTGGGCTCAGACTCTGGGGGCGCTGTGATTCGGCTGAGACTCTGGGGGCGCTGTGACTCGGCTGCGACTCTGGGGGCGCTGTGACTGGGCTCAGACTCTGGGGGCGCTATGATTCGGCTGAGACTCTGGGGGCGCTGTGACTCGGCTCAGACTCTGGGGGCGCTGTGACTCGGCTCAGACTCTGGGGGCGCTGTGACTCGGCTCAGACTCTGGGGGCGCTGTGACTCGGCTCAGACTCTGGGGGCGCTGTGACTCGGCTCAGACGCTGGGCCCGCTGTGACTCGGCTCAGACTCTGAGGGCACTGTGACTCAGCTCAGACTCTGGGGGCGCTGTGGCTGGGCTCAGACTCTGGGGGCACTGTGACTCGGCTCAGACTCTGGGGGTGCTGTGACTTGGCTCAGACTCTGGGGGCACTGTGACTGGGCTCAGACTCGGGGGGATGCTGTGACTGGGCTCAGACTCTGGGGGCGCTGTGACTGGGCTCAGACTCGGGGCGCTGTGACTCAGCTCAGACTCTGGGGGCGCTGTGACGGGCTCGGCTCAATCTCTGGGGCGCTGTGACAGCTCACTCTGGAGGTGCAGAGATTTAGCTCAGACTCTGGGGGCGCTGTGACTTGGCTCATACTCTGGGGGCGCTGTGACTGGGCTCAGACTCTGGGGGCGCTGTGACTCAGCTCAGACTCTGGGGGCGCTGTGACTCAGCTCAGACTCTGGGGGCGCTGTGACTCGGCTCAGACTCTGGGGGCGCTGTGACTGGGCTCAGACTATGGGGCGCTGTGACTGGGCTCAGACCCTGGGGGCGCTGTGACTGGGCTCAGACTCTGGGGGCGCTGTGACTCGGCTGAGACTCTGGGGGCGCTCTGACTGGGCTCAGCCTCTGGGGGCGCTGTGACTCGGCTAAGACTCTGGGGGCGCTGTGACTCAGCTCAGACTCTGGGGGCGCTGTGATTCGGCTGAGACTCTGGGGGCGCTATGATTCGGCTGAGACTCTGGGGGCGCTGTGACACGGCTCAGACTCTGGGGCTGCTGTGACTCGGCTCAGACTCTGGGGGCGCTGTGACTCAGCTCAGACTCTGGGGACGCTGTGACTCGGCTCAGACTCTGGGGCCGCTGTGACTCGGCTCAGACTCTGGGGGATGCTGCGATTGGGCTCAGACTCTGGGGGCACTGTGACTCAGCTCAGACTCTGGGGGCGCTGTGGCTGGGCTCAGACTCTGGGGCCGCTGTGACTCGGCTCAGACTCTGGGGGCACTGTGACTGGGCTCAGACTCGGGGGGATGCTGTGACTGGGCTCAGACTCTGGGGGCGCTGTGACTGGGCTCAGACTCGGGGCGCTGTGACTCGGCTCAGACTCTGGGGGCGCTGTGACTCGGCTCAGACTCTGGGGGCGCTGTGACTCGGCTCAGACGCTGGGGGCGCTGTGACTGGGCTCAGACTCTGGGGGCGCTATGACTCAGCTCAGACGCTGGGGGCGCTGTGACCGGCTGATCACTGCGAGCGGAGGAGCCACCGTCACTCGAGTTTGTCGCGCTGCCGGTTTCGATGCGCCGAGCGCCCCGGCGAAGATGTTCAAAAAATCGCGCAGGAATTTTCGGCGGCGGAACGACTCTGAAGAGGAGGAGCGGGAGGACGGGGCGACCCAGGAGGCGGCGCAGTCCGGGCCGGCGACCGAGGCCCTGCTCACCAACAACAGCCACGAGAAAAGCGCCGAGCCGCCGGCCCCGCCTCTGCCTGTGGGCAGCAGCGAGCCGGCTGCCGGCCTACTGCCACCGCCACCGCCGAGGCTCGCCATCTGCGCGCCGGTACTCGGCCCTCCCAAGCCCGGGCCCGGTCTCTGTCCTGTCAAAGTCGCCCCGGGCCTAGGTGCTGCTAAACCCGCGTTAGGTCTGGGATTCGCCAAACCCGCGTTAGGCCTGGCTGCTGCCAAACTCTCTGCCAAGGACAAGAAACGAAGCCGCGATAAGGACGCGCCCAGGGCGGCGCTGCTCAGCTTCCAGGATGAGGAGGAAGGTGAGGAGAGGCCGCAGGCCCGGGGCTCGGCTTAATGCGCAAACGCGGGGAGGGGAGGCTGAAGGCTGATCAGAGTTCAGGGCATTTGTAATAGTAGTTATAATAATTAGATGCTGTTGCAAAAAGTTCGAAGTAGTTGATGTGTAATGTTAAATTTGAATATAATATAATATAACATGTTAATAACTAATTACAGAGCCTAGTTCCATTTTGTTCCACAGGTCTGGGATTTTTCCTGGGAATTTGTGGATCGAATTTCACTATTCTGTCCCATTTTTCTGAGCAAACTGTAAATCATTTTGAGTGCAGTCTGCATGAGAAGTGGCAAGGAACATACAATTGAGATCTATATGTGAGATAAACAGACCGTTGAAGTTGGAGAGGATTATAGCAAGGGTTCTGTCCAGTCTCAATGCGCGAAGATTCAATTTTGTAATCAAAACAGAAAATACTCGAAATACTCAGCAGGTCAGACAGCGTCTGTGGAGAGAGAAACAGAGTTAACGTTTCAGGCCGATGCAATTTTGTGTTGAGATTGTTCAAGAAAGGATAAAATGGGTAACCATAGTGCAGTTTAATGTCTTAACTCTTAGAATCCATAATTTTAGATCAAATTAATAGAGAGGCTTGTTAGAAAAACTCAAATGTACGGTACAGGAAGCAATGCAGCAACATGGACAGAAAGTTGGCTGACAGGCGTAACCGAGTTAGAGTAAATGTGTACGATAGCAAAATACTGCAGATGTTGGAAATCCGAAATAACAACAGAAAATGCTGGAAAAACTCAGCAAGTCAGGCAACATCCGTGGAGAGAAATTTGAGTTGACGTTTCGGGTTTGACCCTTCTTCAAAACTGGAGAGAAAAGGAACTAGATCGAAGGCAGGGCTGCGATCGGACAAAAGAATAAAAGAACCAAAAGAAGTAAAAGAGATTAGAAGCTAGACGAGATGGTAATAGGCTGTGATTAGGTGTAAAGTGTAAGAAGGTTCCGGAGGGGCGTTGGTGTCCAAGAGTTGATGAAGCTTGCGATCCTTGACATCGGAAAGGAAGAAGAAAAGTTTTTTGTTGAAGCGTCGGATGAGTCGAAGGATGAAGTGGAACTGAGGACCCGGACAGCTTTGAGATAGAGTGCGCCGGTGTTGCTGAAGAGAGAAGTCGAGTGTGTTCATGTGGCGCCGCATGGCGTTGAGCGTGGATCTCAGGATGCGGCGAGAGCAGTAGTTCGAGGAACGATGAATATCTTGGAGATATTTGTAATCCTGGGTGGATCCGAAGCACGAAGGGTGGAAGTTTAGTTGGAATCCACGTGGAGTAAGTCGGAACTGGAGACAGTTGCTGAGGAAAATGATGTGGCTGTGAAACCGAGTCTTGGCAGATACCTGATCAAACACGAGAAGGGAAACTGAAAGTAATGAAGATGAACAAGGTTGAAGAGCCAAACGGAGATCCCGTCGCAGAGAAGAGCAGAACTTCTTCAAGGTAGGCATTCCTAGAAGAGGTGTGGCAGTGAACCAAACACTAGTACGATAGCAAAATACTGCAGATGTTGGAAATCCGAAATAACAACAGAAAATGCTGGAAAAACTCAGCAAGTCAGGCAACATCCGTGGAGAGAAATTTGAGTTGACGTTTCGGGTTTGACCCTTCTTCAAAACTGGAGAGAAAAGGAACTAGATCGAAGGCAGGGCTGCGATCGGACAAAAGAATAAAAGAAGGGTCAAACCCGAAACGTCAACTCAAATTTCTCTCCACGGATGTTGCCTGACTTGCTGAGTTTTTCCAGCATTTTCTGTTGTTATTTCGGATTTCCAACATCTGCAGTATTTTGCTATCGTACTAGTGTTTGGTTCACTGCCACACCTCTTCTAGGAATGCCTACCTTGAAGAAGTTCTGCTCTTCTCTGCGACGGGATCTCCGTTTGGCTCTTCAACCTTGTTCATCTTCATTACTTTCAGTTTCCCTTCTCGTGCTTGATCAGGTATCTGCCAAGACTCGGTTTCACAGCCACATCATTTTCCTCAGCAACTGTCTCCGGTTCCGACTTACTCCACGTGGATTCCAACTAAACTTCCACCCTTCGTGCTTCGGATCCACCCAGGATTACAAATATCTCCAAGATATTCATCGTTCCTCGAACTACTGCTCTCGCCGCATCCTGAGATCCATGCTCAACGCCATGCGGCGCCACATGAACACACTCGACTTCTCTCTTCAGCAACACCGGCGCACTCTATCTCAAAGCTGTCTGGGTCCTCAGTTCCACTTCATCCTTCGACTCATCCGACGCTTCAACAAAAAACTTTTCTTCTTCCTTTCCGATGTCAAGGATCGCAAGCTTCATCAACTCTTGGACACCAACGCCCCTCCGGAACCTTCTTACACTTTACACCTAATCACAGCCTATTACCATCTCGTCTAGCTTCTAATCTCTTTTACTTCTTTTGGTTCTTTTATTCTTTTGTCCGATCGCAGCCCTGCCTTCGATCTAGTTCCTTTTCTCTCCAGTTTTGAAGAAGGGTCAAACCCGAAACGTCAACTCAAATTTCTCTCCACGGATGTTGCCTGACTTGCTGAGTTTTTCCAGCATTTTCTGTTGTTATTTTAGAGTAAATGTGTGTTGCTTGGAGTAGAGTGGTTGGAAATGGTGTACCCAGAGATCTACACTGTATCCACTATTCCTTATACAGTATATGTAAATTACAATCTCAAATTTTGCTAATGGCACAAAAGTATGAGGTTTGGCAAACAGTGAGGAGATCTGTAAGAAGGTGTGGATAAGTTAATGCAATGAACGGCCAAGTGATAATGTGGATAAATAAGTGAGGTCATATATGTTTGGCTTAAAAAACAAAGGATGACAGTGGAGGATGTGGATAAACGGAGACCTGGGGGTGGTGGCGATTAAATATATATTTCCCTGAAAATTAGAGTGCAGGTATATAAAGCCATAAAAAAGCCAGTAGCATTTTGGTTGTATAAATATGGCCATAAAGTGCATGAGTAAAGAAGTAATTAAATTATGCAAAGCACTGGTTAGGCCACAGTTGGAGTCCTGTGTGCTGGTTTGGATACCCCATTATAGAAAAAATATTAAAGCTATGGAGAGCATACAATACACCAGGGTGATGGTAGGGATGGGAAATAATAATAATCAACTTTATTGTCATTGTTAGTGCACAAGTGCAGTACAACGAAATGTAGGCTTGCGGCTCCCGAGAGTGTACATTTAGATTAAGACATTTAAACATTCAACATTCATTTGGCTTGTAATACATTAACATAAACATAACCATAATAAAGTGCATTGGCAGATGTGCAGGCTTTAGAGTTTATTTGTGGAGTTCAGTAGGATGACAGCCCTGGGAAAGAAGCTGTTCCTAAATCTGGTCGTACGGGTGCGAATGCATCTGTAGCGTCTCCCAGATGGCAGGAGGGCGAACAGACTGTGGCTGGGGTGGGTAGGGTCTTTGATGATGGTCCGTGACCTCCGTAAACAGCGTTTCTGGTATATGTGCTCTATGGTTGGTAGCCGGGTGCCGGTAATGCGTTGGGCAGTTTTGACTACCCGCTGCAGGGCTTTCCGGTCATAGTAGCTACAGCTGCCATACCATACTGTGATACAGTTCGTCAGGTAGCTCTCTATTGTGCAGCAGTAAAAGTTAGAGAGGATCAGGGGTGACAGGTTACATCCCTTCAGCCTCCTTAGGAAATATAGGCGCTGCTGGGCCTTCTTCACCAGAGAGGAGGTATTGAGGGACCAGGAGAGGTCTTCCGTGATGTGGACTCATCACTTGAGATACTAGGACTATTTCCATTGGAATAGAGAAAACTAAGATACGCCTATCCTTCAAAAACAGCATATCCTCTGACCTAAAGTGTTCAACCTAAAATGTATTCTCCAAAATTTGAATGATTGAGCCACTTAAGTGTTGCTCTCAATATTTATAATGGCTTTCAAACCACTCGCGAGTTATAACCTATTGATGCATTCCCTGCCATTATATATTCTATTACAACAAGTTTAAAAATGTATTGTTTTAATTAAACTTTTCCTGTTCGTTATCTTAATCTTGCTGCAGAGCTAGTATTGTTGGATCAAAATGAACCTGAAGAAAATTGCTGTTTTAGTGGATTTGAATGGGAAAGCTTAGAAATCAAATACGTAAGAACAGTTGCTTGAGAGCAAATTCAATACCATAACACTGAGTTCAAATGACATCTGTAAATTGCTTGAGCTTCGCTTTTGTAATTTATGGACACTCCAAGTGTGTATTTTTAAAATTTTGCATAGGACTATTGCAATCTAGTAAATACTTATCTCAGTAGGATGCTCTTTCCATTTTATTTTTAGGAAACTCTCCCTTCTCTCCCCATTAATGTCTAGTATCGGCTTTATACATTTCTTTGCTTCACCTCTGTGTTGTGATATGAAGCTGCCCAGCAAATCTCAACAACCATATGTAGTTGTTGGCAAAGATGAGGAAAAATCATTTGATATGAAAGATTGATGAGTTTGTTCAGTGCTTCAACTGCCAAAGCTCAAACTGTCCACATGAATGTCTTGAGTATGCTGTCGTCTTGTAATGCACTCCCAAGTCTGTGCATTGGCCGCTTACCACATGTTCAGGAGAAGCTTTATGCAGCTTATTAGGTTTCATGCACATCGTTCCATTCCCTCTTGAAGAATGTGCTTACACATAGCATGTACAGTAGCTGAGCTTTGCAACCATATTCCAATATAAAATGGTGCAAGTGTACGCAAATCCTCTCTTCCCTCCTCACCAATGTCTAGTATCAGCTTTATAAATTTCTTTGCCTCTCCCATTCTGTGTTGTGATGTGAAGCTGCCCAGCAAAACTCAACAGTCATATGCAGTTGTTGGCAAAGATGAGGAAAAATCAGTAACAAAAGATACAAATGAGAACTGGGGAGCATTGAAAATGGTGTAATTTTGTTATAAAATGGCAAATGTAATGTGTACCAATATTTTCTCTTTTGAAGAAAGCTTCGACTTTGAAACTTGCATGAAATGGTCCTAAAGATCAGCCTGGAGGCATTAGAATAGGCTGCAATCGCCTGTGAAGCATTTTCAGACTATAAAGAGCTCGACCTCTACATTTTCCAATTCGACCTTTTCATTTTCCAGTGTTTTCAGTTGCCAGGGTTAGAAAATAGCTCGCCGACCCTTTTTTCACATTCAAAGGTTGACTTTAATGAGACCATGTCAATCTCCACATTTTGGGCTTTCGCTTGCCGGCAAACAAAAATGAGCACTGCAAAAATTCATCTTCTGAGTTCTGGGAAGAGGTTTGCACTATTCCACATACTTGTACACACTTTCGTGCTGTTACAAAGCTCTGAAAATGTTGACATGCAGAGGTGGATTAGAGCAAGGGCAATTCGGAACTATTTTCAGAATAATTGCAGACCCAAATCATGCCAATTTGTTAGGCAAGCAGAAACCGGGCATAGCTTTAACATGTATAAAAGAATAAAGCCAGACTAGCTGGCTGTCTGCTGAGAGAATTGGCTGACTTTTAAGTTGGCATGGTTCGTAGTAACTCTTGATATTAAAATTATAATTGGAGAAGGCAGGATGAATGAGAAGAATTGGGGCTGCCTTGTCATTGCATTATGTAAGTTGCAGTTCCTTTTGATATTAACATTGTGCATGTGTCAGTTTCACAACACACCATGTTGCAAAATAATTTGATCTGTAACTCACTTGAGAGGTTTGGAAGCTAATAACGAGTGAAGCTTAAGTGGTTCACACAGTCATTAAAACTCAGGATATATTAAAGCCTTGGACACCTCTTGCACCTTTACAGAGTTTTTGCTGTTGGTGATATTACATTATATAGGATTATTACATTACATAGGATATACGTCACAGAAACAGGCCATTCGGCCCAACCAGTCCATGCCGGTGTTTATGCTCCACTTGAGCCTCCTCCCGTCTTTCCTTATCTAAATCTATCAGCAGAACCCTCTCTTCCCTTCTCCCTCATATGTTTGTCCAGCCTCCCCTTAAATGCACACTACAGGAAACTTTGTATTAATCCGGAGGCTAAATGTCCGGCAAGCTCGAGCCACCGGCAAAAATCAGGAGCCGTTTTGTTAGGTTTTTTTTCAAACAGTCAGGCTCTGCAAAGTCTCTCTGAAGCTGTTGCTAAGCGACAGATGCTTCCAAGGTACGGCCGACTGTTTAGAAGCAACAGTGTTTGTTGCCAGATACGGAGCCTCCGTATGCTTCAACATTAGCGCTGGTTTGTCTGGCAGTTTTGAGGGAACGGCAACAGCTCGATCCCGTCGGTGCCGGATAGCACAAAGTTTCCTGTATATTATTTGCTTCAGCCACTCCCTGTGGTAGCGAGTTCCATATTCTCACCACTCTTTGGTAAAGAAATTTCTTCTGAATTCCCTATTGGATTTCTTGGTGACTATCTTATATTGATGGCCTCTAGTTATGCTCTTCCCCACAAGTGGAAACATTCTCTCTCTATCCACTCTATCAAATTCTTTCATCATTTTAAAGACCTCTATTAGGTCACCCCTCAGCCTTTTTTCAAGAGAAAAGAGACCCAGCCTGTTCATCCTTTTCTGATATGTATACCCTCGCATTTCTGGTATCATCCTTGTAAATCTTCTCTGCACCCTCTCCAGTGTCTCTATATCCTTTTTATAATATGGTGACCGGAACTGTACGCAGTACTCCAAATGTGGTCTAACCAAGGTTCGATACAGGTTTAGCATAACTTCCCAGCTTTTCAATTCTATCCCTCTAGAAATAAACCCTAGTGCTTGGTTTGCATTTTTAATGACCTTGCTAACCTGTGTCACAACTTTGAGATTTGTACTCCGAGATCTCTTTGTTCCTCTACCCCACCTAGGCTCCCACCTTTCAAGTGACAAGTCATAGAGTCATAACGGCACAGAAGGAGGCCATTGAGTCCATGCCGGCGCTCTTTCTCTCTCTCTCTCTCTCTCTCTCTCTCTCTCTCTCTCTCTCGAGAGCAATCCAGTCAGTCCCATTCCCCCGCTCTATCCCTGTAGCCCAGCAAGTTTATTTCCCTCAAGTGCCTATCCAGTCTCCCCTTGAAAACATTGAGTGTCTCCGCTTCCACCACTTCCATCGGCAGCGAGTTCCAGGTCATAACCACTCACTGCGTAAAAAGTTTTCCCTCACGTCCCCCCTGTATCTCTTGCCCGAAACCTTAAATCTGTGTCCCCTAGTCCTTGTACCATCAATTAGTGGAACCAGCCTTTCCCCGTCTAGCCTATCCAAACCCGTCATAATCTTGTACACCTCTATCAAATCACCCCTCGACCTCCTTTGCTCTATAATGAAAACAAATCCAGCTTCTCCAACCTGTCCTTGTAGCTAAGATCCCTCATCCCCAGAACCATTCTGGTAAATCTCCTCTGCACCCTCTCGAGGGCATTCACATCCTTCCTAAAGTGTGGTGACCAGAACTGGACGCAATTC
This sequence comes from Somniosus microcephalus, assembly GCF_052327205.1. Classification (NCBI taxonomy): domain Eukaryota; kingdom Metazoa; phylum Chordata; class Chondrichthyes; order Squaliformes; family Somniosidae; genus Somniosus; species Somniosus microcephalus. Next base: position 101,682,390 of record NC_141000.1, on the reverse strand, counting down.
TCCAGTTGTGGCCTAACCAGCGCTTTTTAAAGGTTCAGCATAATTTCTCTACTTTTGTACTCAATACCTCTTTTTATGAAGCCCAAGATCCCATATGCTTTGTTAACCACTCTCTCAATATGTCCTGCCACCTTCAGGGACCTATGCACATTAACTCCCAGGCCCCTCTGTCCCTGCACACTCTTTAAAACTGTGCCATTAAGTGTATATTGCCTCTCCCTGTTCCTTCTGCCAAACTGCATCACCTCACACTTCTCTGTATTAAATTCCATCTACCCATTCTGCTAGCCTTTCTATGTCCTGTTGTAGTCGACTGGTATCATCTTCACTGTTTGCCACACCCCCAAGTTTGGTGTCATCGGCAAATTTAGAAATTCTACTCTGTATTCCAATATCCAGATCATTTATATATCAAAAAAGCAGTGGCCCCAGCACTGACCCTTGGGGAACACCACTATCTACCATCCTCCAGTCTGAAAAACAGCCATTTACCACAACTTGCTGTTTTCTGTCCTTAAGCCAATTCCTTATCCAAGCTGCCACTGACCCACCTATTCCATGAGCCTCAATTTTGTTAACCAGCCTTCTATGTGGTACTTTGTCAAACGCCTTCTGAAAATCCATGAGGACAACATCCATTGCATTCCCTTCATCAATCCTCTGTTACTTCATCAAAAAATTCAATTAGATTAGTCAAACATGATCTGCCTTTTACAAATCTGTGCTGGCTCTCCTTAATTAACTTAAACCTCTCCAAGTGCCCGTTAATTTTTCCTTGATTATTGTTTCTAAAACTTTACCCACCACTGATGTTACACTGACCAGCCTGTAGTTACTAGGATTGTCCTTGCACCCTTTCTTGAACAATGGTGTCACATTTGCCACTTTCCAATCCTCAGGCACCTCTCCTGCATCTAGGGAAGATTGGAAAATTATGGCAAGCCCTTCTGCTACCTCCTCCCCCAATTCCCTTAGCAACCTGGGATGCAAGCCATCTGGACCAGGCGACTTGTCCCTGTGACCTCCCTATTCTTCCTACCAAAATGTAATACCTCACATTTGTCTGTGTTGAACTTCATTTGCCAATTATTTGCCCATTCTGCAAGTTTATTAATGTCCTCCTGTAATTTGTTGCAGTCCTCCTCAGTATTATCTATCCCCCCCTAAAAAAAAAATTGGTGGTATCTGCAAATTTAAAAATTGTGTTTTTGATTCCAAAGTCTAAATCGTTAATGTAAATTGTGAACAGCAGTGGTCCCAGTGCTGATCCTTGTGGAACACCACTACCCACCTTCTGCCACTGTGAATAGCTACCCTTTACTCCCATTCTCTGCTTTCTGTTTTGAAGCCAGCTAGCAATCCATTCTGCTACTTGTCCCCTGACTCTGCATTCTCTGACCTTGTTCATCAGTCTATTATGGGGTACATATTGAAGGCCTTTTGAAAATCTAGATAAATTACATCTACTGCATTACCCTTGTCTACTCTCTCTGTTACCTCTTCAAAAAATCCAGTGAGGTTTGTCAAGCAAGATTTTCTCTTTTGAAATCCATGCTGACTATTCATTATTGTGCTTTTTGTTTCTAGATGTTCTTCTATTCTCTCCTTTAGTAGAGATTCCATTATTTTTCCTACCACCAATGTTAAGCTGACTGGTCTATAATTCCCTGGACATGTTCTCGCCCCCTTCTTGAATATAGGTATTACATTAGCTATCTGCCAGTCCTCTGGCACTACACTTTTTTCTAATGAATTATGAAATATGTGTAGTAATGCCTCTGTTATCTCTTCCCGAGATTCTTTTAAAATGCGTGGATGCAATCCATCCAGGGGTTTTATCCTTTGAGTTTGATTAGTTTATTTAATATATCTCCTTTTTAAAATTTAAAATGCACTTACCTCATTACTCATCTTATCATCCAATGTTATGTCCACCTGTTCTATCTCCCTGGTAAATACTGAAGCGAAATAATTATTTAATATTTCTGCCATCTCCCTATCGTTACCTGTGGTATTGTCCTGTCCATCCCTTAATGGCCCTATTCTCATCCCAACCTTTTTTAATTGATGTGCCTGTAAAATACTTTACTGTTTTGTTTCACGTTCCTTGATAATTTAATTTCAGTTCCTCTTTGCCTTCCTAATTTTTTTTGACTTCTCTCCTAATCCCTTCGTATTCTCTCTTGTCATGCACTCCTCTGCTGTCTATGTATTTACTGTATGTCTCTTTCCATACCCTCAATTGTTTCCTTATGTCTTTATTCATCCATGGAGCCTCATTAGTGTTTAGTTTGTTCTTTCCTTTTAGCGGAATATATTTTTCCTGCACTCTGTTGAACACCGTTTTAAATGTTTTCCATTGTCGTTCTACATCGTTGTTTGCCAATATTGTTGCCCATTTTATCTTCCCAAGCCATGTATTGTAAAATCACTTTTCATGCTTACCCATTTAAATTTAGGTTATTTAGCCCATTACACACTAAATTACTGAATCTTGCAGTTTACTATTGACTTAGATTAAGCCTTTAACTCAATGGCTCCACAATAGCTGAAACAGTTTTCTTTCAAGTTGTTTACTGAATCGATCCCTATTGTATCCCGCACGGATGCCTTTCGGTATTCCCGGTGATGCATTATGTTTTCGAGGTCAATATATCAGTGAATTCTCTTGGGGATTCATTGTATAGCATCACTAAGGAGAAACCCAAGCAGTTCCCGTATCCGCATAATGTTTGACAACCTTTTGTTTTTATTCGTTTATGGGATGTAGGCGTCGCTGGGAAGGCCAGCATTTATTGCCCATCCCTATTTGCCCTCGAGAAGGTGGTGGTGAGCTGCCGCCTTGAACCGCTGCAGTCTGTGTGGTGAAGGTACTCCCACAGTGCTGTTAGGTAGGGAGTTCCAGGATTTTGACCCAGCGACGATGAAGGACCGGCGATATACTTCTAAGGATGGTGTGCGACTTGGAGGTGGTGGTGTTCCCATGTGCCTACTGCCCTTGTCCTTCTAGGTGGAAGAGGTCACGGGTTTGGGAGGTGCTGCTGAAGAAGCCTTGGCGAGTTGCTGCAGTGCATCTTGTAGATGGTACATACTGCAGCCACGATACGCTGGTAGTGGAGGGAGTGAATGTTTAAGATGGTGGATGCGGTGCCAATCAAGTGGGCTGCTTTGTCTTGGATGGTGTTGAGCTTCTTAAGTGTTAGAGCTGCACTCATCCAGGCAAGTGGAGAGTATTCCATCACAGTCCTTATTTGTGCTTTGTAGATGGTGGAAAGGCTTTGGGGAGTCAAGAGGTGAGACACTCGCTGCAGAATACCTAGCCTCTGACCTGCTCTTGTTACCACAGTATTTATGTGGCTGGTCCATTTAATTTTCTGGTCAATGGTGACCCCCCAGGATGTTGATGGTGGGGGATTCGGCGATGGTAATGCCGTTGAATGTCATGGGGAGATGGTTAGACTCTCGCTTGTTGGAGATAGTCATTGCCTGGCACTTCTGTGGTGCGAATGTTACCTGCCATTTATCAGCCCAAGCCTGAACGTCATCCAGGTCTTATTGCATGCGGGCATGGACTGCTTCATTATCTGAGGAGTTGTGAATGGCGCTGAACGCTGCAGTCATCAGCAAACATCCCCATTTCTGACCTTATGTTGGAGGGAAGGTCATTGATGAAGCAGCTGAAGATGGTTGGGCCTAGGACACTGCCTTGAGGAACTCCTGCTGCGATGTCCTGCGGCTGTGATGATTGACCTTCAACCACACAACCATCTTTCTTTGTGCTAGGTATGACTCCAGCCAGTGGAGCGTTTTACCCCGGATTCCCATTGACTTCAGTTTTATTAGGGCTGCTTGATGCCACACTCGGTCAAATGCTGCCTTGATGTCAAGCGCAGTCGCTCTCACCTCTGGAATTCAGCTCCTTTGTCCATGTTTGGACCAAGGCTGTAATGAGGTCGGGAGCCGAGTGGTCTTGGCGGAACCCAAACTGCTCATCAGTGAGCAGGTTATTAGTGTGTAAGTGCCCCTTGAGAGCACTGGTGATGACACCTTCCATCACTTTGCTGATGATTGAGAGTAGACTGATGGGGCGGTAACTGGCCGGGTTGGATTTGTCCTGCTTTTTGTGGACAGGACATAACTGGGCAGTTTTCCACATTGTCGGATAGATGCCAGTGTTGTAGCTGTACTGGAACAGTTTGGCTAGAGGCGTGGCTAGTTCTGGAACACAAGTCTTCAGCACGATAGCCGGAATGTTGTCTGGGCCCATAGCCTTTGCTGTATCCAGTGTACTCGGCCGTTTCTTGATATCACGTGGAGTGAATTGAATTGGCTAAAGACTGGCTTCTGTGATGGTGGGGACCTCAGGAGTAGGCCGATGTGGATCATCCACTCTGCACTTCGGGCTGAAGATGGTTGCAAATGCTTCAGCCTTGTCTTTTGCACTCACGTGCTGGGCTCCACCATCATTGAGGATGGGGTTTTTCATGGCGCCTCCTCCTCCCGTTCGTCGTTCAATGGTCCTCCACCATTCACGACTGGAAGTGGCAGGACTGCAGAGCTTTGATCTGATCTGTTGATTGTGGGATGCTTAGCCCTGTCTATAGCATGCTGCTTCTGCTTTTTAGCATACATGTAGTCCTGTGTTGTAGCTTCCCTAGGTTGGCACCTCATTTTTAGATATGCGTGGTGCTGCTCCTGGCATGCTCTTCTACACTCCTTATTGAACTAGGGTTGGTCCCCTGGCTTGATGTTAATGGTAGAGTGAGGGATATGCTGGGGCATGAAGTGACAGATTGTGGTGGAATACAATTCTGTTGCTCCTGATGGCCCATAGCGCCTCATGGATGCCCAGTTTTGAGCTGCTAGATCTGCTCTGAATCTATCCCATGTAGCACATTGGAGGGTGTCCTCAGTGTGAAGACGGGACTTCGTCTCCACAATAACTGTGCGGTGGTCACTGCTACCAATACTGTCATGGACAGATGCATCTGCGACAGGTAGATTGTTGAGGACGAGGTCAAGTAGGCTTTCCCCCTTGTGTTGGTTCTCTCACCACCTGTCGCAGGCCTGGCAGCTATGTCCTTAAGGACTTGGCCAGCTCGGTCATTGAATCCCCCACCCAGAGTACATTCTGTTCTCTTACTACTCTCAGTGCTTCTTCCAAGTGGTGTTCTACATGGAGGAGTACTGATTCATCAGCTGAGGGAAGGCGGTAGGTGGTAATCAGCAGAAGGTTTCCTTGCCTGTGCTTGACCTGAAGCCATGAGACTTCGTGGGATCCGGATCCCATGTTGAGGACTCCCAGGGCTACTCCTACCCGACTGCATACCACTGTGCTGCCACCCCTTGTGCGTCTGTCCTGCCGGTGGGATAGGACATACCCAGGGATGGTGATGGAGGAGTCTGGGACATTGGCTGAAAGGTATGATTCTGTGCGTATGACTATGTCAGGCTGTTGCTTGACTAGTCTGTGGGACAGCTCTCCTAGATGTTGGTGAGGAGGACTTTGCATGGTCGGCTGCGCTGGGCTGAGGTCGATGCCGGGTGGTCTGTCCGGTTTCATTCTTATTATGGTTTTTCGTAGCGATTGTGTACAACTGAGTGACTTGCTAGGCCATTTCAGAGGGCAGTTAAGAGTCAACCACATTGCTGTGGGTCTGGAGTTACATATAGGTCAGACCAGGTAAGGATGGTAGATTTCCTTCCCTAAAGGACATTAGTGAACCAGATGGGCTTTTACGACAATCCGATAGTTTCATGGTTACCATTACTGATAACTAGCTTTTTATTCCAGATTTATTTAATTAACTGAATTTAAATTTCTCAGCTGCCGTGGTGGTGTTTAGTCCAGGCCTCTGGATTACTAGCCCAGTGACATTATCACTACGCTACCGTTCCCTTGGCCTGTAAGGTTTCATTTGTAGGGGGAAAGGGGATTGATTTGATTGCTTGGGGTATTTTGAGATAAGAAGAATTAAAGAAGCAATTAGGCCACATCTGTAGTTGAATACTTTGACCAGGTGAAAAGGGAGGAATTATGACAGAAGTATTGAGAACTGACTATATTAAAAGTGGTATCATCCTGGGAATTGAAGGCGTACTTGTAGTTGTTACCTCCAGCTGACGGTGATAGCTCTGGATAGATTATCAACTGCAACCCAGGCTTTAGAAAGATTATAAACATTAATGAAGGTACTTGGACACATTTTTTTTATTGATATGTTACTGTGAAATATGCATTTTTTGTCATAATAAACATTAGTGTCAACATTAGAAATTTAAGTTCTTGAGAAATAATGGCAGCAAAAGCACTTAGTTTATTTTAATCCAGTTCAATTTTTGGGGTTAGATTTCCTTCACTGCTCATAGTTACTGACTTGTTGCTGTTTTACAAATATGAAATTTAAATCAGTCAGTTGCTAGACATTGGTCTGTGACCTCTCTTCCGTACACCCAATTCCTCCATCTCCGTTGCATTTGTTCTGATGATGCCACATTCCATGCCAGTGCTTCCGATGTGTCTTCCTTTTTCCTCAACCGAGGATTCCCCTCCACTGTGTAGGAGGCCACGGTCAGAGTGGGAGTGAGGTGGTGAATTAAAATGACAGATGACCGGACGCTCGGGGTCACGCTTGCAGACTGGACAGAGGTGTTCCACAAAGCAATCACCCAATCTGCGTTTGGTCTCCCCAGTGTAGAGGAGACCGCATCGTGAGCAGCGAATACAGTATACTAAATTGGAAGAAGTACCAGTAAATCGCTGTTTCACCCGGAAGGAGTGTTTTGGGCCCTGGACGGTGGGAAGGGAGGAGGTAAAAGGGCAGGTGTTGTATCTCCTGAACTTGCACGGAAAGGTGCCATGGGCAGGGGTGTTGGGGGTGATTGAAGAGTGGACCAGGGTGTCACGGAGGGAATGGTCCCTTTGGAATGCTGAAAGGGATGTGGAAGATGTGTTTGGTGGTGGCATCAAGCTGGAGGTGGTAGAACTGGCAGAGGATGATCCGTTGAATGTGGAGGCTGGTGGGGCAGAAGATGATGACAAGGGGAACCCTGTTGTGGTTGTGGGAGGAAGGGGTGAGATCATAAGTGCGGGGAATGGGACGGACATAGTCGAGGGCCCTGTCAACCATGGTAGAAGGGGAATCCTCAGTTGAGGGAAAAGCAAGACATATTGGAAGCACTGGTATGGAAGGTGGCATTGTCCGAACAGATAGGAACAGGAGTAGGTCATTCAGCCCCTCGAGCTTGTTCCGCCATTCAGTGAGATCATGGCTGATCTGTGACCTAACTCCATATACCCGCCTTTGTCCCATATTCCTTAATACCTTTGGTTAACAGAAATGCATCAACCTCAGATTTTAAATTATCAGTTGACCCAGCATCAGCTGCCATTTGCAGGAGAGAGTTCCAAACTTCTACCACCCTTTGCATGTAGAAGCATTTTCCTAACTTTGCTCCTGAAGGGTCTGGCTCTAATTTTTAGGCTATGTGCCCTAGTCTGAGATTCCCCAACCAGTGGAAATAGTTTATCTCCGTTCCCCATAATATCTTGTAAACTTTGATCAAATCACCCCGTAATTTTCTAAATTCCAGGGAATACAACCCTAGTTCGTGTAATCTCTCGTAATTTAACTTTTGGAGTCCAGGTATCATTCTAGTAAATCTACGCGGCGCGCTCCGATGCCAATATATCCTTCCTACGGTGTGGTGCCCAGAACTGAACACAGTACTCCAGGTGTGGTCTAATCAAGACTTTGTACAGCTGTAGCATGACTTCAAATCCCGTGTATTCTAATCCTCTGAATATAAAGGCCAACATTTCATTAGTCTTTTTCATTTTCTTTTATACCTGTCCATTTCACTGCTAACTTTTCACCATTTAGAAAGTACTCTGGATCTATCCTTTTTAGGTCCAAATTGGATGACCTCTCACTTGCCTATATTGAAATCCATTTGCCACACTTGCCACAGAGACGGAGAACCTGGGAGAATGGAATAGAGGTAGCGAGGTGGGAGGAAGTGTAGTCAAGGTAGCTGTGGGAGTTGATGGGCTTATAGTAGATATTGGTCGACAGCCTATCCCCAGAAGTTGAGGAAGGGAAGAGTCTGGGGTGGACCATATGAAGTTGAGGGAAGGGTGGAAATTGGAAGCAAAGTTAATGAAATTTTCCAGTTTGGGGCAAAAGCAGGAAACGGCACCAATACAGTCATCAAAGTACCGGCAAAAGAGGTGAGGGAGTGGACCTGAGTAGGACTGGAACAAATAATGTTCGACACATCCCACGAAAAGGCAGACATAGCTAGGATCCATACGGGCTCCCATAGCAACACCTTTTTATTTGGAGGAAGTAAGTGGAGTCAAAGATGAAATTGTTCAGTGTAAAAAGTTGTTTAGCCAGGCGGAGGAGGGTGGTGGTGTATGGGGACTGGTTGAGACTCCGTTCAAGGAAGAAGCGGAGGGCCCCCAGGCCTGGTGGGGGATGGAGGTGTAGCGGGATTGGACGTCCATCGTGAAAAGGAAGCAGTTAGTGGCAGAGGGCGTGGGAAGGGTCATGGATGTAGGTGGGAAGAGACTGGACAAGGGGAGAAAAAATAGTCACGGTAGGATGAAATCAATTCCATGGGGCCAAGAACAGGCTGAAACGGTGGGTCTACCAGGGCAGTCCTGTTCATGGATCTTGGGAAGGAGGTAGAAGCGGGCTGTGCGGGGTTGGAGGCCATGGAGGGAAGCTGTCCAGAGGAAATTGGGTCAGTGACAGTCTGGGAAATGATGGCTTGATGTTTCGTGGTGGGGTCCATGGTCTAGGGCGAGGCAGGAGGAGGTGTCGGAGAGTTGGCGTTCAGCCTCTGCAAGGTAGAAGTCGGTTTGCCAAACAACAAGAGCGCCACCCTTGTCAGCATGCTTAATGACAATGTTCGGATTTGATCTGAGAGAACGGAGTGCTGCAAGTTCAGAGGGAGGTAAGTTAGAGTAAGTGAACGGAGTAGAAAAATCCTGGTTTTATATCTATGGAGAAACATGGCTTGTTTCATGCTGAATTTGTTTTATTTTCCTTTCTGTTCACTAGATCATTGATATGATGATGCTGTTTTTTTTAAAGAATGTTGAACTTTCAAATAACCTGTTTTCTGATGGTGGGAGAACTCACGTCTGTAAATTCCACACTGCCTGCTGTTTAAGTATCCAGCTTTACTTTGTTTTTCCCTTCTACAGAAGAAGAGGTTTTTAAAGTGAAGAAATCAAATTACAGCAAAAAGATTGTAAATAAACTCAAGAAAGAGTACAAGGAGGATCTTGAAAAATCCATGGCAAGAAGTGATGGGAACTCTCAGGTTTCAAGTAAGTATTAACATTGCAGAGGTTCACAGCTTAATATTTCTCTTGCTACTGCTGGAAAAAAATAGTGCTGGTTGTATTGTCACCAGAAAACTAACTTTATTCTGTATATACTTTTATTGTTGCCTTGACTTGCAGAGTTTTACTACAAACGACCAGCCTCTAAACTTCAGCTCATCCAAAACAGTGCTGCATGTATCCTAACTTACACCAAGTCCCGTTAACCCATCACCCCTGTGCTTGTTGACCTACATTGGTTTCCGGTCCTGCAACGGCTCGAATTTAAAATTCTCATTCTTGTGTTCAAATCCCTCCATGACCTCGCCTCTCCCTATCTCTGTAACCTCCACAAGCCCTACAACCCCCCGAGAACTCTGCATTCCTCCAATTCTGGCCTCTGGTGCATCCCTGATTTTGATTGCCCCACCATTGACGGCCGTGCTTTCAGCTGTCTCTGCTCTAGACTCTGGAAATTCCTCCCGAAACCTCTCCGCATCTCTAACTCTCTTCCCGTTTTAATACGCTCCTGAAAACCTACCTACCTACCTCGATGTCAAAATCTGTCTGATAACGCTTCTGTGATGTTTTACTAAATTAAAGGTGTTATATAAATGCAAGTCATTGTTGTATGAATCCACATTATAAAACTGCCCATAATTTACACTAAATTGTAAGTCTCGCTCAGACTTTGGCAGCTTATGCATATTCTTTGGACAGTGTGGAGGGAGCTTTGCCCTATACTTGATCAGGGAGTGCTTGATGCTCCTGGTAAGTGCCTGGGTGCTATCTTTCAGTTTGGTGAACAAAAAGATTCCTTCAAAAAGAAGTGTCCAATCTGCCAAAAAGAAACACTTACTTTTCTGTTATTGATTCCATAGCTGAGAACTATGGAATGGGGCTCGGAAAAGGGGCAGCACTAATATTTTAAAGAGTAAATATATTGCAGGAATTGTAGAACCCAGTTTGAATGAGAACTAGAAAAGTATGAGACAAAATTAGATTTATCAGATTCTTTCTGACTGAACACTGCACATGTATGATTGAGATCCAGTCGGTACTTGCTGTTCCTGGAAATCAAATGCAATGTACATTACATTCTGGCTAATTTTCACACTTCAGCATAAGGCAGAGATCTATATAGTTCAAATGATCTTGGTTTGTATGGTTTCATTGTTGCCATTATACTTGGATGGGGTCCTAATAAATCGTTCAAAGTATTTGAAACAGATTGATGAATCAAACCATTCCATTCTGTTCGGTTTAGTCAGCTTGACATTTTGATCAGTTACATACCGAGAGGCTGAGAGAATGGCTTTAAACTTTATTGTACTTGTCTGGACAAGCATTTTGGATAATTGACAACTGTTAACCTGATGTAATTGAGCGATACAGTTGTCTGATGTTCTTGTGCGATACAGTTGTCTGATGTTCTTGTTTCAGTATGTCTTCAAAGATGTTGAATGATGCAATTGTCTGATTTTATTAATCAGCAGTCAATCTGAAGCCAGCAGGGAGACGGAGCTAGACTAGTGCTCCGTGATGGCATGTCGCCACATAAGAAAGGAGTGGCCATGTTTTGAGGATTGATTTTATGTTGATTGTACAGGGGAAGCATCTTTGTTGTTTTGGCATTTCAAGGAGGATAGTGTAGTTTGTAAATTACTGTAAATATGCTGTTTGTACTGAGTACTGTTCATTTACCTGTTTAATGTTAAATAAATTTGTTGGTTTATAGCCTGAGACTCTGTCTGAAAAGTGTGTATTTATCATCTACCAAAGTTGAGGAAATCATGTGACGGCACATGATATACTCCAGTAAACCAAAAAATATAGTGGCAAGAGTTCTGTTCAATCATTGCAGTTACAGCATAGGGGACGCAAGGTCCACTTACGGGTTCAGACATTGATGCTGAGCTCATATATTTAACATAATTCAAAATTGAATGCTGTGGAAGTTATTGCTTCTAAGATAAGATAATTTAACAAGCAATTCTTACATCGCCACCTCTTTTAGAAATGTTGGTGTGAAGAATAATCCAGCTTCTAATCTAGTTTTTGCATACATTTGCGCGCAAGCCTACATTTCGTTGTACTGCACTTGTGCACTAACAATGACAATAAAAGTTGATTTGATTTGATTTGAAAATTGAATGTATACAACAAACTTATTTTCACAATGCATAGAATAAATTTGAACAATGTGCTGTCATCACATAAAACAAACCTGGATTAACATCTTCATTTATGCACTGTTTGCAGATTGTGGTCACTGATGTAGCTGTGCTTTTCATGAGAATAAAAACAGAAAATGCTGGAAATACTCAGCAGGTCAGGCAGCATCTGTGGAGAGAGAAACAGAGTTAACGTTTCAGGTCGATGACCTTATGTCAGAACGTTCTGACGAAAGGTCATTGATCTGAAACGTTGGCCCAGAAATTTGGGTCCCAACGCGTGAGTACGCACTGGGTACTCGCGCGTAGGCCCAACAAAAGTGCAGGTTTCGTGCATGCGCGGGAAACCGGCACTTCTGTTCCCCTGAAAGAAGGGGTTGACAGGTGGAACGCGTGCGCTGGAGAGGCAACACGTGCGCATCGAACTTACATTTTTTTTGCAGGTTTCTCCGGGAGGGTAAATCTCCAGCAGTTACACTTTTAAAAAGCAGGCGCAAGGCCTGCTTTAACAAGGTAAGTGGTGAATTAATTAACATTAAAACATTTTTTCCACAGGTTTATTATTTTTAAATACTTTAAAGAAAGGTAAGTTTATTTTTAGCCCCGTTAGAAAATGTAATTAATTATTTCAAAAATTTAAATTATTGTTTAAAAGTTATTTCATGTAATTTATAGTTATTTTAAAAATGTGATTTAAAAAAAAAAAAAAAAAATTATTTGAAGTTTGTGATGTTTTGGGGCTTATAGTATTTATAGCTTTGACAGCTCTTCCTGTCAAACTTATGAATGAAGCATTCCCTGCTACCATTGGCTTTCCATGGCCCACGTGATCCCAGGGGACGCATCGAACTAACTGCGCCCCTGGGATACGCAAGCACTGCGCGCCGGCAGTTGGAGGAGGCCCAGGATCGGAATCCCACGCGGGCCCACAGCTCAGCGGCCGGCGCGCTCGGTAAGTGCAGGTCAGGGGCTTGCACCCGCGGGAAGCCTCCGACCCGAATTTCTGGGCTGTTAACTCTGTTTCTCTCTCTACAGATGCTGCCTGTCCTGCTGAGTATTTCCAGCATTTTCTGTTTTTATTTCAGATTTCCAGCATCTAGTATTTTGCTTTTGTATTAGCTTTTCATGATAATGTAGGACTGGACAATATTATTTCCTAATTGTACTTGAAAACTTTAAAAATTTGTCTTTGTGACTACTGAAAATATGAGGCAACCCCCCAAATGAACTCATTTGTCCCAACCAGGAGTTGCAGTGAAAACAACCATTCAGCTTTTTAAAACAAATATAAAGTTGATCCTTGCGACTTGCAACATCCTATCAACTTGATAGCATCATCTCACTTTAGGTTATGTATTCCGAGCAGTGGAAATCCTGTTCGCCATATCAAAATATGCTAAATGTTACTGTTTGACTTTGGTTAATTTCCTATTTGTAGAAATACAGATTTCTTGTTGAATTGACAAGTATCCAATGCTCTTTTTTCTTAAGTGCTTTTTTTCAATTATGTGGCTTGATGCAGCTGTATTATCTTTCTTGGCAGATGTCACAGCAGAGAAACCTGCTTTGGTGAAGGAACTTGTTCAAGATGATGGCCAAAGCGAGAAAGGAGAGGAGGAGATGGAGGTAGACAGTGATGAGCAGGATGAAGAAGGCAAAGCAAAACCTGTGGGAGCCTTTGCTAACACTCTGTCGACACTGAATGCACTTCGACCAGGTGTGAAATACATACAAGCATGAAACATTTCGAAGGAGGAATTTCACTTTGACACCCAGTGACCAAGTTTCTACACATAACTCATGTAATGCATTCTGTTGCCAGTGTACTTAAATTTACCATAAAATGTCCTGGCAACAGTAAAAAGTATCATTTTCTGAAAGGAACTGAGCAATAACCAATCACTATAAATCACTTGTCATTCCTAATCTTTATAAAACTGCCTGAACTATATTGCAAAACAAATTCTGCCTTTATTAGGAATTAAAATTGAAGCTGTCTTTTATTTATTGTTATATATTTAGTCCTTTAAATTACCTTTAGCTTTCTACCATATACTGAATATTATAAGTTAAGTTTAAAAGGATATTGGAAACCAGTTAGCATTTCTATATTAACAGTATTTTCTGAGTGAAATCAAAAACTTCTTGCATTTATTGTAGCTGAAATGCTATTGTATTATTAAAGAGAAGCTTGTTATGAAGGCATATTTATGGTACAGAATTTAAATCAATCTATTTGTATCTGAATATGTGCAGTGTATAACTTTCAGGGATGCAAATAGAAGCCATATGTCTTAATTTAGAGGAACTATGCAGTTCAAGCTTGCGTTAATGCAGCTGACTGTGATTATTTTATAGGAGAAATCCCAGATGCTGCTTTTATCCATGCTGCTCGCAAGAGGAGGCAGATGGCTCGTGAGCTTGGGGATTGTCCAGCCGTAGAAATTGAGACAAGTACAAACCGACTTGTACGTGAAGATGAGAACGATGCCAGTGATGATGATGATGAGAAACGCAGGATTGTTTTTTCGGTGAAGGAAAAAACGCAAAGACAAAAGATTGCAGAAGAAATAGGTCAGTACTTGCTCTGGGCAGCTATAGTACGCTAAACGATCATTTTTAATGGCCCGGAATTTGTGGTCAGTGGTGAACTAACGGCGCCAGCTGTTCATTACACTTGCCCACAGACTTTCAATGGGCTTTTGCACTGGAACTTGCAGTGATTAGAAATCCATTTCAGCGCCGCGCCCTCTACAGGGGATCTGGGGCCTGTGTGAACAGGGCAGTATGATCAGTGTATCTGCTTAACTAATCAGATTGAAGAATCCTTACTGAGGCACGCAGAGTCTGAATCAGGAAGTGTAAGTTAGAATAGTTAATTCAATGCCAAATCATGTATAGAAAGCAAAATAAAGAGAAGGAAAGAAAGATAGGATTAGGAGTGAGAAATAAGAGACCGAAAGAGTTTAAAAAAAATAATTATTTACATTTTTACATTTTTTTAAATCCCACAATAATTAAAATCTGAAGTAATGAGACCCCGCACTTGGTATAAGTTCATTTTCAGTGCTAGAGAGGTTGTTTAATTAAGACTTATCGCGCCATTAAAAATGTACTTACACTGGAATAGACAAACCCTGCCTTTTTCTGGTGAGTTTAGTGGGTATCTGTTCAGTAAGTACCGCAACTTCATGCCATGTATTTGAATGCCGAGTCTCTCGGCGAAATACTGTTCTAGTGAAGCTTGTGGAGGAGCAGAGCAACTCTGACAGCAACTTCCTGATTTCCGTGTTTAACTGCTCGTGTGCGGTCGCCGGAAGTTCTGCCTGGTTCACGCTTTAATGGTGAGCACTGATAGCCTCACCGTTATTTTCACTGCATAATCCAGGCCATTGTGTTTTGAATATTAATGAGAAAATAGTTTTTTGAATTAAAAAGATTCTTTTCATCTGTTTCGTATCCTGTTTTATTTTCCTCAACCATATGCTTCAAAAAAAATTCAAGAATTTAAGTAGAGCCACAATGTGTTTCTTCAATTTTTAAAAAAAGTAATCTTCCATATTTAACAAATAACCAAAGGTAGGCAAAATATCTTTTTTTTTGTGCTGATCTAATTAGTTTGTGGTGCTAAATTATTAGCCCACTACAGTATTGCAATACATAATAGTAGTACTAACACAAAACTTTTAATATGGGTAGAGTTATCAATTCAAGCAGTAGGAATTAAGGAGGAGTTTTTCTAACTTGTAGTGTTTTACTCTTGTTTCTGTGTGTGAACAGGGATTGAAGGAAGTGATGATGAAGCACTGGACACAACAGATCAGGATGAAGAATTAAAGATGTGGGAACAGGAGCAGATCAGGAAAGGAATTAGCGTCCCTCAGGTAACTTTTTGCTGTACTTGGCCTGTTATTTATTTGTGTTGACTAGTATGCAGTTAATAACTAAGATGTGAAATTTTGATTTAAGTTCACTCTTCATTTTTTAAATAGTTTTGTGAAAGTCTTTATAGAATTGTATGTTCTGAAAGTGAACATTAATGACATTTTCAGTCATTACCAAAGTATTGCTACAGTGTTGACAATCTGATAGCCCTGCACCCTACAGTAAGCTGTAAATGTTTGATCATAGTCTCATCTTGGATCTGGCTACTTCAGATAGTGAGCACATTTGCTACCAAGAGACACAATCACTCTGGAAAATGCACTTTGAGCAAAATATTTTTTACATCCTGTCACTTTTGTAGTTCCCAAAAATATACTATAGATTTTTTCCCCACAAGTTACTTTATTAAAACCTATATGTCTATGGACTTGCATTCTGTGCAAAACAAAATGCAAAGCTCTTGGGAAAGGGGATGTGCTCCAAATATAGATTTTTTTTAAAGTGTGTGTGTATGAAGTATGTTGAAGTGGTGGAAGTTGCAACAATTAATTGCTACTTTGTTGCTCCAAAGAGCTTGGGTTAGAAGTATTGTGACATTTGATCCTGATCGGTATTTGCAAAACTCTATACAGTATATTTTTGTGTATGTGTGTGTTATATACAGTAAAGCTCTAAGTATT
Organism: Somniosus microcephalus; assembly: GCF_052327205.1. Classification (NCBI taxonomy): domain Eukaryota; kingdom Metazoa; phylum Chordata; class Chondrichthyes; order Squaliformes; family Somniosidae; genus Somniosus; species Somniosus microcephalus. Next base: position 101,666,317 of record NC_141000.1, on the reverse strand, counting down.
TGTCTTGTCTCTCAGGGGATTAGCCACTTGCTGTAAGAATTTAGTATATGTGCTCATACCTGTATCTTTTTTTATATAGGTGCAAAGCAGCCATCTTACAGACTCAGCTAGCATTTACTACCAGAACAGCTACCAGGCTATACCATATGGTTCTTCCTACAACCTTCCTTATACATATAACACCTATGGAACAACAGAGTCCAAACCTATCAAGACAGATAATGCTATTGCTTTCAAACCTTCCATTAATGAGATGCCTCCTGTTACTATTGATTTGGTAAAGAAACGCCTTAAAGACAGGTAGGGCAGACCAGCTCTCTCAAACAGGCTTCTGAGACCTGTGCTGTAGCTTTCTATCCTTCAGGCACAAAGCAGCCTGCTGAAGAAGTGACAGAATTGTGTCGTGGGACATTCACTAAGCAGCGCACATTCTACATAAGAAGACATCAGCCAGTACTCGATGTTGTCTTGGAACACGACATCGGTTATGACTGTATGACTACAGTCTTTGTGTTTTAAGAATGCAATATCATATTTGCACTTCTGAAACTGTTCCCAATAACTTTTAAAGAGTTGGATCTTAGAGAGTCTTGTGCAAGTGTGACAAGGCAAGATTTAATTGACTGAAAATGTATTATACGCTTATATTGTGAAGTGAAAGTTTATCTGACCAATTGTGTTGAATCAATTGCAACTTTTAGTACAGTGAGATTAAGTTTATTTCAAAGACTGCAGCTGTTATTTTATTCAGTTGACGTGAATTATAAAGTCCGTTCACATCTATCCATGAGGTCCAAGAAAGGGAAACTCTAAGCTTTCTAAATAGAGGTAATTTGCATGTAAACATCTTAGCTCTTTGCAGCTGCAAGTCTTGCAATAAATGTTGCAGGGTGTGAGGATAGCAGATTTTTGTATTAGTGAAGAATGTTACAAGAGGCTGAAATCTGTAAAAGAGACAGTACAGGTACAGTGGAACTCTTATCAGTCTCTAATCTCTAAAGTAAGAACGACTTGCATTTATATAGTGCCTTTCATGACCTCCAGATGTCCCAAAGTGCTTTACAGTCAATGAAATACTTTTGAAGTGTTGTCACTTCTGTAATGTAGGAAACTAGAGGAAGGTGGGATTAGCATTGGGGGAGGGGGTGTAGAGAAAGAGGTGGATGCAGGCAATCTTAAAAATAAAAAGTACTTGTCTGTGCAATTTAGAACCATTAAGAATAGGTATAGCTTTATTTTACATTACCGTTTTGACCCATTTGGGGTTGCCGGCCTAACCCCCTCTTTTGTGTTAAATGAGCGAAGAAATGTGTATTCTTGAAAAACACGAAAGGGTCATCTAGTTTCTGATATAATCTTAGAACCAATCTGATCTATTACCAGGTAACTTTTCATGATTGACATCAGTTAAACAAATTAATACTGGGATAATTGCTCTCCTGTCCAGCTGAACAGCAGACTTTACTCCACTCAA